>NC_134234.1:113729477-114340727 GCF_965152275.1 Natator depressus
AGTTGACCTAGGGTGGTGGAAATGTAATGGGGGGGGCATGGAAGTGCACTGGGGGGGTCTAAGGACTAGGCACCTATTAAGGGGTGCAGTCAGGAGATTGGACTCTCAAAAAATGTTACAAATGCCAGTTCTTCTCTTCCCAATTCATTCACCCACTGTGATGCTTTAGGGTTCAATGCAGACCAGTAAGGGGTTATGTCACCACCTGTCCTGCCACTCTGTGTGCTTTTAATGCTATAGTGCTGTGGTGAACAGCCCTAACACCAACAGACAGCATGCAGGTCACACCATGGCTTCCAGGTCCTTTTTGCAGAGTAACCCCATTCCCCCCCACCCACCCCGCCCTGCATTTCCCCAAAACTGTCTGCTCTGCTGTGTCCAGCCCCCTCCTGGAACACACACAGAAGTTAAGTTCACTTCGCCTTTAATGAGACAGTGAACAGCAGCTCATTCATTTAACTGGGGTTTGACAAACACTATTTTAATCACAGCACTGAACTGGTTTATCATAAAAGTAACACAAGTTCATTAAACAAGAAGTTCTCCGTTTAAGTGATACTTGATATCACTAAGCTAGAAGGGGTCATAAGCAAACAAAAGTAAAAATACGCTTCTAAGACTAAAACTTAATTTCAGCAAGTTTCTCACCTGTGCTCAATTCCCAGAGACTTCAACCCCCTTGGTTGAAGGATCCAGCGTTCTGTGATTTCAAGAGCTCTGACCCCTTTAATTCCTCAAGTGATGGATGCCAAAATGTCCTTTTCTCCCTGCTTATATCTTCCCAGAGTTCATTGGCCCTGCTTCAAGAGGCAGGAAGGCTTCCTGGGGGTGCAATCTCCAACCCCCACTGAGTAGTTAGGGCTCACCTGGTGGCTTTGTTTATCTTGCATGTAAATGTGTTTTTCTTTGTCTTTGGTCACACCTTGCTTAATTTACATTGGAGACAGCTAGATAGCTGCCTTCCCTCCTGTCTGGGAGAAAACTTCTTTCTCCCTTTGGTCACAGACTCAGTGAACATCCATAATTCCTCATATAGTGTTAACACATACATTTCACAATGATATTAATCACCAGTGTGTCATTAGTTCTCAAATGATATATTATATGACACCTTCTAGATCCAGATTATGACACCAGTGTGTGAAGTGTAGTGAGTACGTTAGGCCTGACAAGAGTTGCTGACACAAAATAGTGAATCCTCAGTGGGCCTCTGTGTCATACCCAGCCCAACTGAGAAGTCACTGGGAGGGCCCCTTTAGGAGATAGGAGAGAAGGTTTTGCTACCTATGGCAGGGAACAGGCAATAATCTATGAAATGGTAAATTCAGTGCCAACTTTTCTATAGCTCATAAACACACAGAACAGGGAAGGGAGAGAGTCTGATTGACCTGATAAACTGAAATCATATTTCTGCCCCTCTCTAGAATGCACTTTTGTTCTAATGTCTCTTTCTAATACCCTGAGAAGATATTTCCATGTGTTGACATTCAAGAATCCCAAAACTTGGACTGAATTCAACAAATCTCAGCCAAAGTATTCAGGAATTACTCAGGCTGAACTTTTCAACTCAGTTTTATGGATTTAGGGAGTGTGGGTGTTATCCAATATATTTATCTTCTGTGTTTTTAAACTAGACACTCTTTAATGGCTGATAAAGGTAGGTAGTAACATTTTAATATTTCAGATGACTGGGTTTTTTTTCAAAGTGTAAAGAAAAGACACAAAACTGTCTTTGTGGAGAATATAACTGCAGTATTGCAAGTGAAGGTGAGAGTTTCTCAGTGAAGATTTGTTAAAAGTTATTGGAAAGAATAACAAAACAGATAAATCATTTCTACTATTATAGTTTTCTTTTTACTGCAGGATGGATCTATCCCACAGGTCTTAAAATAGCCCCCTTCCCCCCAAAAAAAACACAAAAATAACAATGTTGACAAGCATTGTGATGTGAGTTTAGAATGAAGCTGATTTTAATCATTTTATCTACTGCATGTAAAATAAAAACCGAAGGCCAATGAAGGATCTGTATTTGTTTTCTTGTTCAGGTATAGTTTCTATACAGCTGAAAATTTTCAAACTAGAATTTGATACATTTAAGAAACACCCTGTGGGCCTGATTCTCCTCTCACTTATGCCAGTATAAATGAAGAGTAACTTCACTGAAGTTACACTGGTGTAAGTGAGAGTAGAAGCAAGACAACCAAGTAAGATTACTTTTTTCCCCAGTCCTCAATGTCACTGATGGAGCCCTGAGGATCTCCATTTGTTTATGGACTTCTGATACTCCCTGTAGGCCCTTGGTCATAGCTACTGCCATTCTTCTAAACCAAGGAGTCTCTCTGCAGCTGGCAAAGTGTTCATTTTTGCCTCATGCACAGAGCCGGATTAACATATAGGCAAATTAGGCACATGTTTAGAACCCAAATTTGGGGAGGTGGTGAGCAGGGGCAATTTGGCTAATGAAAGGGCAGGTGGGCCAAATATGAGCGGCACTGGGATTTTTTGCACCAGGTCACAACGCCACTCACTCAAATTATGGAGTGGCACTGGGCTAAATTTGAGTGAGTGATGTTGTGACTTGCTGCAGGGAGTCATATTAGAAGGTAGTGGCCCAGAAGTGTATGCGTGCGTAGGGCCCAGTGATGGGTTAATTCAGTCCTGCATGGCACTTTTCTGTTATCAATGGCCAAGTGGCTCAGTTCATTGCTTCCTCAGACTCCTACTACCCGATAGCCAGGTAGCAAGAGGCCAGAACTGGGATAAGGATTTGGGTGCCTCATTCTCCACCGCTTTGTACCTTGAGGGGTCTTTTTCAACTGTGGAAAGTGGGTGTAAAATATTACCACAAGTACAGTTGACGTATTTGCTTTGGTAACACTTCATATCCACTGTGCACAGGTGTAAATGAGCACACAATGTTCAAGGCAGTAGGGGCCTGATCCTCCTTTGATTTACACCAGTGTAAGTCAGGAGTATCGTCTATGGAGTCAAAGCGGTGTAAAATAGGTGCCTGTGAGAGGACAGGAGGGGCAGGCTCTGGATCTCCAGCACAGCAACGCAGAACACAATCCACTAAACCCTCTCTGTAAGACATCGAGGCCATGTCTACACTAGTGAGTTTACAGCAGCACAGCTGTACCAATGTAGCTGGGCCGCTGTAAGATCACTTGTGTAGCCGCTCCATGCGGATGGGAGAGAGCTCTCCTGTCGACATAATAAATCCACCCCTAACAAGTGGTGGTGGCTGCGTCAGCAGGAGAAGCTTTCCCACTGACATAGTGCTGTGCAGACTACCACGTATGCTGGTGACTTTTATGTCACTCAGGGGTGTGTTTTTTCACACCCCTGAGCAACATACGTTTTGCCGACATAAGTGGGGTAGTGTAGACAGGGCCTTACACTGAATTTTTTTTTTTTTTTTACTTAAAGGGTTTTTTTTTTAAATCTTGCAATCTCTTTATAGTACTTGAATGGATGACTGTGAATATAACTCACAAATTATACAGACTGGTACTTTATTGAAAATTTTGGTTTTCACAGAAACACAGTTAACTAAATGACACCATGTGATGTTAATAATACATCTGGCCTGAGGCCATCGTGTTAACTGTAAGCATTTCTAGCTAATGTTTATAAAACTCTGACAGGCAGATTAAACTTTGTGTATTGAAGGGCAGGAAGCACTGATAGACATTAAAAAAATACCCCCGTGTTGCTTTCAAAGCCATTGCACTTTATTCATATGCCAACAGGTTCCTAGGATCATCTCTTAAGAAAGAATGAATTTGTATTAAAACCATTAGGTTTCAAAGCCCAAGTCACTAGTGGACTTGTGCTGCAGCTATTGTTCCCCACTCTTGCTTGCTTGAAACACTGAACATTCTTTCTGGAAATTCCTCTGTAATTTTCAAAACCTCAGATGTTCACATTTGCTTAACGGCTTAAATTTGACTTTTGAGTTGATCTTAGCATTCTTTACAAGTTTTTAAAAATAGTTTCTTTGCAGTCTCTTTGGCACAGAGATCATCATCAATACAGGAAATACCCACAACTCACCTTTCTAATGCAGACCATAAGATGACGTACACAGGAATGAAAAAATTTGTTGGCAAAATCTGAGAAAAAAATTAAGAGGATTGTTGTGGAAGGCTATTCTGGCAGCAGGTGGGCCAAAAGTTAATCAAAATGATCAATCTTAAATATGCACGGCAAACAGAAAATGGAGCCAACAGTAATATATGGAACAGGATTGTTATCTTAACAACACCTTCAATTAAATCTCAATCCTTTGCTGAGCTGCAATTCTTATTTTGCTTTGGCACTGAAAATCTGACTTGTCTGATATCCTGTGTTGTGTTGTGAAGGGAAAAAGAGACACCAAGGACCTTCACCTGTACATTTTCTAAGCAGTGAGGTGCTGGTTTTAGCAGTGCATCACTCAGTCACAGGACCTGCACACCAAAAATTTACACAAAACTTTGAAATTGTATCCTACTCTTCCTGCCTTAGATTCTAAGGAGAACATTGTTTCTAGTAAAAATGCTGATGTTTTCACTAATTCATGAACACAAATATATTTGGTTACTTTCCTGTTCATAACCTCTCTAATCTCCTTCTTCCTACTGTGGTCTCTGAGGAGACCAAGTTCAGTGGAAAACACAATGGCTTGAGTAGTAAAGCCTAACAAAAAAACAATACTGTTTCAGGGCAATAAGGGATTTATGCTTATAAAACCGAGTAACTCTAATCTTACGATTTTGTTCAGTTAAAAAAAAAGTTATTCACCTACAGTCATATCACAGAAGAGGAAAAATAAATTGTCTCCTGAATGTGTAAATTTTGGAAGAATTATGGAAAAGATACGATCTCACCCTCACATAAGAAGGCTTGATTTGGAGAAGTTTGCTTTGAGGACAACATTATGTAATGCAGGACTGACCTTTGTGGAAAGATCAGACTGAGAAGCGCCCCCATCCTGTTTCTAATTCAAACAAGTTTATTAAATTAGGGGTTTTTTATTCATCAAATGAAACCAGCTAGGGGAGGAAAATTATTTTTTGAGCTCAGAAGAAAAGTAACTTACTTAAGTGCTAAATATTTTCCCTGTAGATTCTGCTACAGGCTTTTTTTAAGCTCTGCAGAAGCATGCAATTTCCCCCTTCTGCTTTAACCAGTAACACATATCCCTCAGATTTGGCTAGCGCGCTCTTTCTTTGCATAGGCTATACAACATTCATACCATAAACAAATGTGCATGTGTACACTTTGGGTCAGAGACCCATGATCCATCCAGGGTAATCCTTCTACATTTCTCACCTGTGCTTGCTTCCCATATTAATAGGATAACAGGATCTCTTAACTGTACATCAGTTGGCACAAGCTAGCATACATTTTCAAAAACAGCCTCTAAAGTTTCACCCACAATATTGGAGGCTGGTTTAAAAATCAGGGTCAATGGACACGTTGGGTCAGATCCTCATCTGCACTCTGGCTGCTTTGCTCCACTCGGGTTGCACAAAGCAGGTATGAAGCCAGCTTAACCAGTCTCTTGAGGATGCCTTCTAGTGCTGGGGGATCCTTGAATGTCATACTACCATGGTAATGGCTTTATGTCTCCCTCCTGGCCTCATCCATGCAGTGAGGATGGATCGAGTGTCTTTATATCCATGATCCCTGCTGCTGGAACAGCTCCTCGCAGTTGTGAGCAGCCAATGCAAATTAGAGGAGGTCTGAGGATGCTCTAGCTTGCACTGGAGACTGGTCCAGCGGTAGGACATAATTTGGCTTCAAGTCACCATTGCACACCATTGCTCAACCACAGCTCAGCAATTTCTCTAAGCCAATAGGTCTACATTACACTTAAAGATTTAACCTAGCTTTGTTTAGCTTTGATTACTCTAGAGGCTTCTGGACAAAGAACATTTTACTGTTAATAAAAAGGAAAAGGCATAGGCTTCATTATTTCCAACTTTAAAAAGTACAAGTTACATTTTTGGTGAGGCTTATATAAGCAAAAGGGGGGGGGGAGCAGTTAACAGATACCCACTTTACCAACTTTGGAGGTAAAAAATACGTTGAAGAACACATCAAAAAAAAAAAAGAAAAAAGAAGAGATAAATTCTTATTTTTCCAGTTTCCTAAGTTTAAAAATGCCTCCAGTTTCACAAAAGACAACAATAAAGAACATAGATCTGCAGTCATTCCATTTTCCAGCAAGCAAGTTTCACATTTTGGAAAACTCCCTGTTGGCTCTAGGTTACACTTTTCCAGGAAAAATATTATTCCTTGGAGATCATGATTAAGTTGTTCAACTTCCTTTCAGGAAAGTAATGTAAATATCAATCTCTTCAACAAGATAGGGTTTTTTTTTTTCATTTTGATGTTAGAAATTCTGATATTTAAGGATCAGAAACTGGTTTGTTTCAGAAGGTTTTGTCTGATGTGAACAGAGCAAGTTGTATGAATAACTCTTTGAAAACAGTGAAATAGGAATCTCTATGGGTGTTACACTTTGTGTGACCTCAGAGTTGGAAAAAACAAGAACATCCTCAATGACTACTTGAAAAAAAGATTTTGAGGGAGTTGAGGTGAGCAGGGCAGGTGTTCAAACAAGATTTTCTCCCTGTGCCACTGTTAATGTTCTCACTGATGATAGAAAAATGCTGACATTCCTTGATTCATTCTTCTCTTCTGTTCACCAATATAATTTAGTGTAAGCAGTTTGTCAGTTATAGGTAAGTCTTTAAATGGAAAGTGAAAGGTTAGTTTTTCCAGTGTATTTTAAAAATTGCCTTTTCATGATACAGGAATCAATGCAAACTCTGAGATCCTATACATTTAAGAGGCAGATGCCCTTGGGTAAGTCAAGAATTCTGATTATTCAACCTACGCAAAAATGCAAAGGGGTTGCTCTCTCCTTTTTTTTTCTTTTTTTTTTTTTTTCCTCAAAACCTCTTCAGTTGAGATTTATTTTGTAAAACCAGGATGGTTTGAATCTGGGTTTTGTCTGAAACACCAAAGACTTTGGGAGTTACAGTGGACATGGGTTTTTAATAATTTCTAAAAGGACAATCCTTTAAAATCATTTTCTGCACTGACATTTCAGTGGAAGAAATATTGTTTGGAACTGTGATGCCAATCTTAGTATCAGACAATTCTAGAGTGGAACCTACAGAAATGATGTGACATTGCATCTATATGGGGTGCCCATGGCAAAGTAGCAATGTAAGTAGCAGCAAAGTGGTAGTAACAGTTCTGACCCATATTTAGCATCTTAGTAATACTGAACTAAATCTAGTCCTAAAAAATGGAGAGATACATGGCCAGTTCAATCCTTAGTGTAATTAATAAATGGAATTAATACCAGAGATGAACGTGGAACAGAGATTTCTACCAAGACCCATGTTAAGAAGGAATGACCTAGAAGACAACAATGGCCAGGACAGAGGTAGAAAATATATTATATTTCTGTTAATGACTTAATTCTCAGGGGAAATACATAAATGAGACTATTTGTTTCTCTGCGGTATTACAAAAAGCAAAGGTTACGTGGTTTGGGGGGTTTTGTTTAAAGCCTATTAAAGGAGATGGAATTGTCTTTTGCCCTTTTGAGTAACCACAGCAATTCAGTTCATTGTCAAGCAGGACAATTTGTTTTCCTGAGCTGTATGAATAAGACTCAACACTTGGCTATGTGATTCAGACTTGAATATGCTTGGCTATTCTCCCAACTTACAATTGTGCAAATTATTCATTCTGTGGTTTTGGATTTCTATAGGATCTGTCCTACAAGGACCGGCACTGGCATGAAACCTGTTTCCACTGCTTCCAGTGCAAGAACTCATTGGTGGACAAACCTTTTGCTGCAAAAGAGGAGCATCTACTTTGTACTGAATGCTATTCCAATGAATACTCTTCCAAATGCAATGAGTGCAAGAAGACTATCATGCCAGGTTAGGATATACCAATTTTCATTTGTTTGTACTTTAAGGCCTGCCCCAAAGCCCACTGAAGTCATTGACAGTCTCTCAACTTCATTTCATTTTATATGGTTTAAAGGCCAGAAGGAACCATTTTCTGTATATCACAGGCTATTCATTTTCATCCAGATGCCCCTTTATTAAGCCCAAAGACTTGAGTTATACTAAAGCATTTCAGTCCTCAGGAAATTAAACTATGTGCCACTGGGAGACAGAGGGAGAGATGAAGGTGTCCAAATGCCAAGGCTGCTGCAATGGCAGGAAATTGGATGAGACCAAAAAAAGAAAAAAAAAAGCTGGGTCAAATATCAAAACTAACCCCAGCATCCTTTGTAACAAACATCTTTACAGTACTGAATGTCCTAATTCATAATCTGATGGGCCAGTTGGGGATGTTATAACCTATGTTTTAAGTTATCCAGATCACCTAATTCACATAATAGATTTCCATACATAAATTATACAAATGAGATGTATTAATACAAAGAAAGGGGGAAAAGTAAGTCTCAGTTCTACTTTTAATTCAATTTTTGATAAGCATTCACATCGTGCCATAATCAATTTGTACACTATATATGCAGCCTGGACAGCCTAAGTTCTTATACACCTTGTCTGTCTAGTGTTGTCTTTCTTTCTTGTACGCTATCTTGACTGGCTGCTACCATCTGAAGAGCATCAGGGTGCTTTTAAAGTTTAACTTTTTACTTAAATAGCTAAATTGGGAGCTAAATACTCCCCGTTTAGCTTTTCAATGAAAGGTGAAAAAAGCAGCCAGGCTACCTCCAAAGTGCTGTTGAGTCCCTGAGTCTGAAACGAGGGAACCAGTTCCCTTTCAAGTTCAGCTATCCAAGAAACAGCTGCCTCTCAACAGCTGACACTTGGGCACATGGTAAGAGACCATTGAAACATGCTCTGTTATTTACAATGCCATAACATTCCATAACAATTTGAAGGCTTAAAAGGGCAGAGGTTGGGGCTGGGTCTAGAAATAGATAATAAAACCAGTTTTTACTCTTAAAATTCAGGAATCCATTATGTACGCCTGGTAATGATCAGCGATAGGATGTTATTCCAGCTGAATCCTTTCTGAACTGGCACTCTCATGTCAACCATGTGAAAACTGGCATGGGTGCCTGACAGGCCATGCCATAAAAATTGCAGGGGCTTGGGATATAAGATAGGATGTACAAATAGAAATAATGCAAAAGTCTTTAAAAGCAGATGGCCAAAATTGCTCAGGGTTCCACATTTGTACTCTCTTTCCCCTTTTCAGGAGCATAGATACATTACTTGTGTTTTATTAGTTGAGAACTATAGCCAATTGTCAGGTTTCAGAGTAGCAGCCGTGTTAGTCTGTATTCGCAAAAAGAACTGGAGTACTTGTGGCACCTTAGAGACTAACAAATTTATTTGAGCATAAGCTTTCGTGAGCTACAGCTCACTTCATGGGATGCATAGAATGGAACATATAGTAAGGTATGTATATATACACACATACAGATAAGTTGGAAGTTACCATACAAACTGTATGTTAATAGCTAATTGTGTCATTTTTAATTGTGAGGAGGAGTGTTCATGAACGTTATTTTAAATTAGTCATCTCCCAGTGTTTGGTGTGCTCCATTTATTTTAAGCTTACAACCCAGACAGGAAATCAATTAACGAAAAATTTTGCAACCATATCCCTGCCTAATGTATGCAGCGAAAGCCACCAGCACACTTGGTAATCAGGCTGCTCTACACCAGCATTTTTCAAAGTTCAGGTGGCGACCCACTACTGGGTCATGGCATGTCAGGCGCTGGGTCACTCTGGCCTGCACCACCAACCGGAACATTAAAAGTCCTGACGGCTGTGCTGCCGAGCTAAGGCAGGCTAGTGCCTACCTTTTCCAACACCGCACTGTGCCCCAGAAGCGGCCAGCAGTGGGTTCGGCTTCTAGGCAGGGGGGTCATGGGGCCACGCTGCCCAAGCCCTGCACCCCTCCTGCATCCCAACCCCCTGCCCTGAGCACCCCCAAACCCAGAGCCCCTCCTGCACCCCAAACCCCTCAGCCCCAGCCCAGAGCCCGCACCCCCAGCCCAGAGCCCTGAACCCCTCCTACACCCCAACCCCAGCACAGAGCCCCCTCCTACAACCTGAACCCCTCATTCCTGGCCTCACCCACAGCCCTCACCCCAGCTCCCCAGCCCTGAGCCCCTCCCACATCCCAAACCCCTCATCCTCAGCTCCGTTGGGTCGAGGGCATCAACAATTTTCTTCAACTGGGTCCCCAGAAAAAAAAGTTTGAAAACCACTGCTCTACACTGTATGCACCATTGTGAGTAGAGAGCTACACATGCAGTATCCACCTTCTTCCTTAGTGTGCTATATGAGCGGTGATGCAGCAACGGGGTCAGTGCCCGGGTGGATTAATTCAGGAAGACCCAAGACAGACAGGAGAGATTAGATACATGTCTAGATGGTTATTGATGCTGCTCTTGGTCTTTACTTTGCTGCACCGAATGTTCAATTTAGATGTGATAAAGCAGTTTTGTGACATTACATTAAACACTACAGTAATTAAAAGACTGATCATGCAGTCTCCACACAGCCTAAACTTCCACTGATTTCAGTCTGGCAGATATAAAATTAACAAGGGAGCCTCACTGGACTGTGCTTCATTGTCATCACTACCTCAGTTAGAGCCCAATGCATCTTGCCTCCCAACCAAAGATATGAAAACAAATATTTTGCTCCAGCATGCAACCCCTCTCAGATTCCAGATCTCCTCTCATTAATAGCCAGATATTTTTCTTTTCTTCAGGGACTGATTCTGTTGCTCCTTTGTCTCATCTGAAAATTACACAAGCACTAAGCGTATGATTAGATTATTATTAATGTAGTGCATTAATAAAATAAGAAACATTAAGGCACTTAAGTATCATGAAGCAAGATAATTGTCAATTAACATATTTGCTATGCTGCTATGAATCAGTTATTTCTTTATTATTTAATGTTTCATTTTTAAAACATGTCCTATCATATGTCTCAGGACACATTTTAGAAATAAGAAGAGAAAAGTAAGTGAAGGAATGACACACTGGGCTATTAAGGGAAAGATCTAAAATCTGGGGAAGGAGAGGTGGGAAGATCCTTGGATAAATGCTTTCGGCATCCACTGAAATCAGTCATCAAAGGGCGGAATCATGCCCTTACCCACCAGCTAATACCTGATCAGCTTGTTGCAAATTGATATTCTTTTAAATGTAAAACATACGATCTATACATTTTGTCTGACAATACAAATGGTAGTAATTTCTTTTGTAGTTATATTTTGCTTCTGGCTTGGATTATTCCTGTTCTAATTTGCTGACAGAGAAAAATATGCATCAGTACATGAAGTTTGCACATGAAAATGTGGCATCTGTGATATTGTCTGGAATGCTTAAGAACAACCTCTGAAATGCTGGGGCAAGAAGAGGGCTTAGGTTCCTGACTCCAAAGAATTAAGATTGTTTCAAGTTTTTTCTCCTTTTCTCAACAAAAAGCATGGTTTAAAGGCAACTGATCGCAGAGAAAGTTTGAATGGGCATGCAGCCAGCCAACGATGCTCACAGGGTCAGATGCTTCACCGTTTAAATCAGAGAAGACTGTGTTATCGATTTTGTTATAGACTTCAAAGGCATAGAGCGGATGTGATGGGTATGTCCTGGCCCAACTAGTATATGTTTTATTGGAAAAATCCCAGGCAGTTAAGTACCAGGCAGACTGCGAGAGCTACAAAAGGATGTCACAAAACTGGGTGACTGGGCAACAAAATGACAGATGAAATTCAATGTTGATAAATGCAAAGTAATGCACATTGGAAAACATAATCCCAACTATACCTATAAAGTCTAAATTAGCTGTCACCACTCAAGAAAGAGAACTTGGAGTCCTAGTGGATAGTTCTCTGAAAACACCCACTCAATGTGCAGTCACAAAAAGCGAACAGAATGTTGGAAATCATTAAGAAACGGATAGATAATAAGACAGAAAATATCATGTTGCCTCTATATAAATCCATGGTACGCCCACATCTTGAATACTGCGTGCAGATGTGGTCGCCCCATTTCAAAAAAAGATATATTGGAATTGGAAAAGGTTCAGAAAAGGGCAACAAAAATGATTAGGGGTATGAAATGGCTGCCGTATGAGGAGCGATTAATAAGACTGGGACTTTTCAACTTGGAAAAGAGACAACTAAGAGCGGATATGATTGAGGTCTATAAAATCATGACTGGTGGGGACAAAGTAAATAAGGAAGTATTATTTACTCTCTCTCATAATACAAGAACTAGGGGTCACCAAATGAAATGAATAGGCAGCAAGTTTAAAACAAAAAGAAGTATTTCTTCACACAACGCACAGTCAACCTGTGGAACTCCTTGCCAGAGGATGTTGTGAAGGCCAAGACTATAACAGGGTTCAAAAAAGAACTAGATAAATTCATGGAGGATAGGTCCATCAATGGCTATTAGCTAGGATGGGAGGGATGGTGTCCCTAGGCTCTGCCATAAGCTGGGAATGGGCAACAGGGAATTGATCACTTGATGATTACCTGTTCTGTTTATTCCCTCTGGGGCACCTGGCTTTGGCCACTGTTGGAAGACAGGATACTGGGCTAGATGGACCTTTGGTCTGACCCAGTATGGCCGTTCTTATGTTCTTATGTAAAAGGGTCAGGGACTAACATAACTGGCATTTCCATCAGACTCGTCCGCTTGTTCTTGTATTTGAGGCACAAACACAAAGCAGAAACTAAATGAAAAAATAACTGTAGGACTTGAATAAAAGGTGTGGAACAGAGCGAAGGTAAGGCTAATACTGCAGATTTCACAAGAATTCCTAATGAATGAATTCTCACAGTGCCATCTGAAGGAAGCCTGCGGCTCTCTGTAGCTACTCCTCTCTCCTTAGCATAACTCGCAAACTCTGGAAACTTCCTCAGTGAACAGCACCTAACTCCTTGCTATGCTAGCTAATCACCACACAAGTTCTAGCAATCAGTAGAACCAATTAAAAACTACAATGGTTAAAACTGCTATAACTGTCAGCATGAAGGGCTTCATTTTGTGCTTTGATCTCATGACAGGTACGCGCAAGATGGAGTATAAGGGCAACAGCTGGCATGAGACCTGCTTTATCTGCCATCGCTGTCAACAACCAATTGGAACAAAGACCTTCATCCCCAAAGATAATCAAAACTTCTGCGTACCCTGCTATGAAAAGCAGTTTGCCATGCAGTGTGTCCAGTGTAAGAAGGTATTATTCTTAATTTATGTATCTCAAATTTACAAATTTGTCATACCTACCAAATTGGTGGAGGGTTTTTTGTTTTTCCTATATGTGAGATAAATTGTTATGAAAACAATGATAAAATCAACTGACCTTAGGAAATGCAGTACAACTTTAGGGTCCAGTCCTGCAAACCCTTATTAACAAGTTCAATGCTTATTACCATGAGATGTTTCCTACAAGGGGATGACATCTTTAGCTCTGAGTGTGGGAAAGGCATGGAGGGTGAAATTTTCAAATTAAAGCACTCCGCAGTGGTCCAACCCAGCTCCCACTGAAATCAATATTTTCCCATTGACTTCAACAGGAGCTGAGTTAGTCTAATGCTGAATCCTCTTGGAAATCCCAACCATAAAGATCAAGAGGAAAAAAGAAAAAGAGTTGCCATGTTTATAGCATATATTTTCTGAAATCAACATTTTTGAAGTCACTACTCAGTAATAAGTCACAGGTGTTTGCGGGATCAGGTCAATTGTTTGCACAACATATTTCCTACAATTCATATGCCACCATTCTATAGTGAATTAGAATTTAAAAATACCAGTGGAAGAAATAAATTATGACTTGATCCTGCAATCCAAAGTCTTGTGGTCGATTCCTTGCTCACATAATTTAGTATCACTGACTTCAGTGGGATGGTTTGAATGACTCATTATGTGATGGATGTCCAGGACTGGGTCAAAAAGATGCAAGCAAAGGAGAAGAGAGACATTTTCAGAAGAGATTTGAAATTAAATGTTTTGTTGATGAGGAGGAAAAATTAAAGAAGGCTGTTTCAGACAGCAGAAGCTTCAGAGATAAATTATTTCACCACCAGGGATGGGATTATGTGAAAGCACGGAAAGGAGGCCAACGTTGAGATGAGCACAAGGAAAGGAGTAGAGAAAAACATGGTAATGAAGCAGAATGGTGTAAGGGTTTTATATACAAAGAGGACAAGTTTGAGCAAGATTACAAGATGAAAAGGGAGCAAATGAGTAGTTTAAGGATGAGACTTTGCATAATTGGGCACAATAATCACTTATCTCAAACCAAGGCTTCCGTCTCAAGGTCAGTTCCTGCCAGTAATCATAAATGTTATACCTGGTTTAAAAATAAGTCATCCTCAGTAAGAAGGTGACCTCACAAAACCTCTTTTATTCTTGAAAAAAAAAAAAAAAAAAAAAAAAAAACAACCCCCAACCCCACAGGCTATCACGACAGGAGGTGTGACGTACCGGGAGCAGCCCTGGCACAAGGAGTGCTTTGTTTGTACTGGATGCAAGAAGCAGTTGTCTGGACAGCGCTTTACCTCCCGGGATGAGTTTGCATATTGCCTGAGCTGCTTCTGCAATCTCTATGCCAAAAAGTGTGCGGGATGCACCAACCCCATCAGTGGTAGGTGTCTTACCACCATGATCTTCCGAAAACAATTTTAAAAATATTTGTGAGCAATGTAGTGGTCAGCTTAATTTAAGAGACACAACAAGTATCCCAATCTTATCATATCCTGAATTTGAGCACTTTTACTTGAGCAGTCTTTGGGGTCTTGGAAAAATTTGAATGAGTCCTTATTTTGAATTTTTCTCCTTTTCATTTGAGTTCCAGGGAACATGTAGACATATCCTAAGACAGCTTTGCATAGAGTAGGACATACATACCCCATATGGTATTATTTCTGAGACACTACCGTACTTACCAACTGTAGTTTCCCTCCCAATAGAAAGTACATTTAATTATGTCTCATATTCGACTGCAATGGGGTTACCTGGATTTTCAGGATAGGTGCCTAGAAATCACAAGGCTTTGAGGCACTGCCATTCAATATAAAAATATTAAAGAGAACAATTATATAGTGCTGAATTAACATCACTAAGCATAAAAATATAACCCTCCATGTGAGGCTTTAGACATGCGAGTTATACAGTCCAAGACTGAGGTTCTGAGCCACAACGGAGTCTCTCTCTCATCTGACACGACCATTGCTCTGCCCCAGGCCATTATTTCACTCGTTGCCTGTCTGCTTACACCTCTCCTGCCATTACCAATAGGCCACTTTGGATGGCACACTTAGCACTTCTTTGCCATCATGGAAATTCAACATTTCCTTTCTATCTTTATGCTGCAATCTCCCCCCTTTGAGCTTTTTGATACTAACTTCACTTCCCTCCCAACTGTCCAAAATACTCTTGCCAAAATCATCTCTCACCTGTCAATTCAACCACGTTGCACACATCCTTTCAGTCTCTTCTCTGACTGCGCCCTCAGCATCAGGTTCAAACAGCTTGTTCTTGCTTCCAAGGTCATGCAACACATAGCTCATACTTAAATCTGGGCCGTTGTCCCCTTTCACATTCCTCCAAACTTCCGCTTCACCAATGAGGCCATCCTCAATGGCCCCTTCATCTCTTTCTCTCAAATATTTTTGCACTTTCTTCTCATGGTTCCACTTTCTTGACACACCCACATCAAAACTGTCAAACCATTCCCTTTGTTCTACTCAGATCAGTCAATCCCAGTTCTGCAATGTCACCTTCACAATTGAGCAAGTTCACATTAAAAAAAATTAAAAAACCCTAACCTTTCAGGACATATGTATCCCTGTACTGAATAACCGTGTTATCTTATTTCCGTAATCCGTATCTTTCCTCTCTGTTCTGACTCCCTCGTGTACATTATACCCCATTTCTCTGTCAAATCCATCAGTAAAGGCTCAAGTCCATCACTCAGTTCATACTCCCACTGAGTAGCATGAAGATTAAAGGCTGGTCTATGCTAGAAAATTACATCAAACCAGCTATGTCATTCAGGGATGCGAAAAATCCACACCCTTGAGTGACACAGTTAAGCCGACCTAAATCCCCATGTAGACAGCACTAGGTCGATGGAAGAATTCTTCCATTCATCTAGCTACTGCCTCTCTGAGAGGTAGATTACCTATGCCAATAGGAGAACCTCTCCCATTGAGAAAGGGAAGCGTCTACACTGAAGCTCTACAGCAGCGTAGCTGTAGTGTTTTAATTGTAGATAAGCCCTAGGATACTACTCACCACGTGTAAGGATGGCAAAATTAGACTAACACAAAGCAGGAATGGAATTCTCTCTCACAAAAAGTTTCTTTCATTGCCTTATATCCGATATCAATAGTAGTCCCCAAATACATTCTTACACTAAGCCACCTGATGACTGGTACTCCATTGTTTTTCCTTATCACTTTTGGTTTTTAAATAGGACTCGGAGGAACCAAGTATATCTCCTTTGAAGAACGGCAGTGGCATAATGACTGCTTTAACTGTAAGAAGTGTTCTCTTTCATTAGTGGGCCGCGGCTTCCTCACAGAAAGGGATGACATCCTTTGCCCCGAGTGTGGGAAAGATATTTAAAGTTTAAAACAAGGAGGAAAGCAGAGCTGTGCTTGCAATACATATTTTTTGAAACATGCGATGTTGTGTACTAGCTTTAGTCAACCATATGAAGACTCTACTCTTCTGTGTTTCTCAGTACCATTCACATCACGTAACCTTTTTTTCCTTCTATCTAAATCCAAAGGTGGACTGGGAAGGAGGCAACAAATGATTTCAGAATCTCTAGATGGGTTGTTGATGGTTAAGAATTTACACTGTTAACCTAGATCAGTGTAAGACTTGAGATATGAAACGTTTTGGCTGTTGACATTTTCTTTTCTTCACTGAATATTTGAATTTACAAACCTTAGTCTTTAAGGGAGTGATATGTTTGAAGGATTACAATGGCTATGTGCTATAACTTCATAGATAGAGATTCAGGGTGAAATCTTGACCCACTGAAGTAAATGGCAAAACTCGGTTTGACTTCAATAGGGCCAGGAGTTCAAGCCTAGTGTTCTTGGAATGTGTAATTGCAGTGTGCTGTCAAGTGTGTAGAAAGATGAGAATGTAGGGTGTGTATCAGTGTTCAAGGATCTGTGCCATGCCTTAACTAGGAGAAAATGATTATTAATCACTTAAGTGGGAGTGTTCTGTAACAAATATTTTATTGCATGACTAGATGATCATTGTGTGAAGTACAAATTGTGATTGTCAGTATCAATTGAAATTACACTGCATATTGTATTTCTTAAAATAAAATCATTTAATAAATTCAATTTTTTTGTGATTTTGATTTTACTACTTTTAAAGTGTCAACATTTTCTAAAGTAGAGTGTACATAGAACACTTCCAAAGTTTAAAAAAATACAACATAAGCCATATAAATACAACCCACTTCCCTGAAGTACTAGTGAATTTGCAGGGTTCTGATAATTATCCTCAAATGGACACACCAAAATAGCAGGTAATCTCCCATGGATTTTAATGGGTGGAAGGCTCTCCAAACAGAAATAAATAGTAGCTGAAATATGCAAAAAGACCAAGTAATATCACCCACTACAATAATTAGTGTATGCTCAATTGCTGTACTTAAAAATATGGTAAAAAGGATTCTTCTGAAAATAAAGTTTACACATCAACTACAATTTAGGACAGGTGGTCAATTTAGAATCCGTATGGCCTTATATAAAAATATTGACCATGTCCAAAACATTGTATGATTTTATGGGTAAAACAGAGCAATTTTTTGTTTTGGTTTGGTTTTCTCACCTAGTTTATCATGAAAGCATTTGCAGACATTGATCTCCAGAAGTGTTTTAGCCCTAATTTTTCCTAATAATGGTTCACAATTACTAGGGGTATGTTCTTATATAATTGAGTCTCTTCTCTGGAAACTCAGAGTGCAAAGTTCTTGCCTTTAGCCAGAGCTAGTTGATCTATTCATTACAAACTGGAAACCCAAAATTAATTAAACAAAAAAGCAACATGAACTATGGTTAGGGGGATATTTGAAGAGTAAATAGCCAAAGACATAATGAACAGCTTTCAGATGGTTGAAGGCATTCTGCTTTTGGCCTCATCCCTCACAACACATTCAAGTCATGCACCAATATTCATCTAACACACAATTTATTTTGGCTTCTGATCTATAGTGTTCTTAATCTCTTTCTGATTTGAAGTGTTGTCGTCTTTTAGCCTAATTTATGCTGTCAGGTAGTATTTTAGCATTACCAGGATCGGACCTTGCTCCAAAGGGAATAGGTAAAATCCTTCCCTGGGGTATGAGTACTGTATCACAGACAGTCCCACAGGATAAAACACTGCTCAGGATTAAGGACTCAGATTTTAAGGCCAGAAGAGACCATCACGATCACCTAGTCTGACCTCCCACACATTACAGGCCACAGAATCTTGCCCACCCACTCCTGTAATAGACCCACAACTTCTGGCTGAGTTACTGAAGCCCTCAAATCATTGTTTAAAGACTTCAAGTTACAGAGAATCCACCATTTACACTAATTTAAACCTGCAAGTGATCCATGCCCCATACTGCAGAGGAAGGTGAAAACCCCCTATCTTCTCTGCCAATCTGATCCCAGGGCACCCTTCACCACCCCAAACATGGCAGTCAGTTAGATCCTGAGCATGTGGGCAAGACTCACCACCCAGACACCTGGGAAAGAATTCTCTGTAGTAACTCAGAGCCCTCCCCATCTAGTGTCTGATCACAGACCACTGGAGATATTTGCTACTAGCAGTCGCAGATGGGCCACAAACCACTGTAGGCAGTCTCATCAGACCATACCTTCCATAAACTTATCAAGCTTAGTCTTGTAGTCAGGCTGTTCCAGAACTTTACTCCTCTAACGGTTAGAAACCTTCATCTAGCTTCAAGCCTAAACTTTTTGATGGCCAGTTTATATCCATTTGTTCTTGTGTCAACACTGGTGCTTAACTTTAATATCTCCTCCCCCTCCCTGGTATTTATCCCTCTGATATGATTGTTCTCTATAAATACATCTCCCCTCAGCCTTCTTTTGGTTAGGTTAAACAAGCCAAGCTCTTTGAGTCTCCTCTCATAAGGTTACTTTTTCCATCCCTCTGATCATCCTAGTAGCCCGGCCGTACCCCGGTCCAGTTTTAATTCATCTTTCTAAAACATGGGGGACCAGAATTGCAGACAGTAGGAGCCTCATTAACACTGAAAAATATAATTTGTCCTTTCCTCTCCCCATGTTTTTTTTTTAAATATAGTTCTCACAGGTGACAGCAGTTGTCTGCTACAACCTCACCCAGAGCTGGATACAGTGTAATAGTTACCTGGCTTGTTTTACACATTACTTTTTAAGTACATCCTAATTTAAACTTTTTTCTTTTTCTTTTTTTTTTTTGTAACAATGTACCATTGCTGACCCTGTTTCCATTATTTTTTGCCTTCAGCTCCTTAGAGCCCTGCACAGATACAAAATTTGTATCTGCATACAATCCGTGATCCGCAAACATGGTCCACAGCAATAAAGCAGATTTGCAGGGCTCTACAGATCCTTCTGTTATTAATGGTACGGTTTAATGGACTGAAATTAGAGCTGAGAAATGGGGACTTTTCTGAGTCTGTGCATGCAGCACTGGGTAATTCAATTCATAGCTCCATTTCCCCACCTGTAACACTGAGATAATATTTACCTCCCTCAAGTTTATACAAGACTTTTATAAAATGGGAGAGCTGTCTAAGCTATTTATCATCTACCTATCATTTTTCTATACCATATTTGTGAATTTGATTATTCCTCAGAGATGAACCTCTTTATGTCTTTGTATTCAATCTTATTTCAATCTCAGCCAGTTTCTCCAATTTATCAACCTTGTATTTTATTCAATCATACCTTCCAAAGTCTTCATGTTACCTACAAATGTTTCAGTTCAGTTACTGTGCTTGCTCAGTACAAGACAACTTCTGAACAGGTCACTCACTATGCTACAAGTGGTATAAATTTGTAACAAACATTACTGGTAGAGAAAAACTAAATTAACATCTCCCAATGTAGTCATGAATGGACTGTAACTGTTGGCTGGTATATGCATTTTTGGGGGTGGTTTAGCCTCACCAGTGAAGGCAAGACTTTAATCCAGCCGTATGCTGTTTTTTTAATTTACATAATTCTTTCTAGGTCTAAACGCAAAATTTAGCGAACAATTTAAGAGCTTAAGAGAACACACCAGAGATTTATTTGTACAGAAGTCACAAAGTAATTTCCCTTCCAGGGCAAATGTTAATTTTAACTTTGCATAGCTACTGTTGCAACATGTGTATTCATGTCCAACACCTTTTGGTCTGGCACCATTTCTAGTTTAGATTTCCAGCAGAGAAAACTGTGGGTGACAGAATGTGCTGGCAGTGGAATAATATCATGGAAAACAATCCATTGAAGGAGACTCCCGGCACAAACTTCAAGAATAATGGCCATGTCAGACAGTGAATACCCTCTTTATGCACTTTCCAGATGGAAGTAATTTGTATTCAGTCAGTTAATTATACCTAACGTCCTTTCAGAATATAAGAATTTCCCTGTCATAGTTACCAATGGAAATCAGCTTTCAGAATAAAGAGAGAAAAGGCAACTCTGGAAATCTTTGTACCCAACATGGGTTACTTATTACCTGCAATGAAGTGCCTTTAAAAACTAAAATTAGTAGAGTAGTGCAGTTTGTGCAAACAGAACTGTGAACTAATTGTATATGTGAGAGTTACTTGCACAATCACATTATTTAATGAAGAAAAAAAGCCATCCAATCCCAAACAATTTTGGTTTTACAATATTAGATAAGTGAACCCTATCATTTTTATCACTGACTTTCTACATGAGCAAAAATGCACTTAGCACTCATACAATACTACCCACCTAGGTCCTTATACTGCATCTATCACCATGGTATCTGATCATGGTACTGATTGCATTCAAGATGGCTCTCCAAGCAGCATGCCAGAAAAGTGATATTCTAGGCACTGTAAATAAATTATTCCAAAATATGGTAGCAGTTGTCCTTGAACTGTGTGCCTGGATGTATGGAAACATTAAGCACAGATGATATATTTTTTTCTACATACTTTCAGAATAGGTCACTTGGTTTCTGCATCCATGTTTGCATCCCAGACAACTGTTGACAAGATTGTTCCCATATACGACAGGGTACTTACTATCTGCTAGTCTAAACCTTCCAAATGTTTCCATGTTGTTGGTCACCAGAAAAGCTCATTTCTATTTTAAGGAGCAATGTCAAATTCTTCGTTATATTGGGAATAAAGATTCAAAAATAATCCATGTTTCAAGGTATACATTGAAAACCGCAATGAGCAGGTTGTAGCCAGGCCAAATTAATCTCTTCACTGCTGGTCCACAGAAGTTCTATGGGATTCCTAAAATATCAAGACAGTTTCAAAGGGTACTTGGGTAGAGGCCAAATTCCACTAATTTTGGCATGAAACAGACTTCCAAACTTGTCATCCACAGAGATATAAAGTCAGATTCAACTACCCTGTTTGTCATGTTTATTGTTTAAATCCATCAATTTTAGATTAGTATGCTGGTTGACCCAATACTGAGAAGCAGTGTATTTAGAATTTAATTTATTGTCTGCTGAAGCATACAGCTGGCCTCAGGAGTAAAGGTAAGTGCTGTTTTCTAGTATCCTAGGTCTGTTTTACCTTCACATCATTCGCTGTAAGGTCAGAAAATTAAATTTTGAAGAACTGTACAATACACTGAAAAGTTCTGACAGCCCAATTTCATGCTCCAACAGAGTTCATGTGATGTCACCAGCAGTGTAAGCTGGTGCACTACAAAGACAGAGAAAAATACACTTGTAAATTGTACGTTGGAAACCTCTCTCACCATTCAGCTGTTACTTTGAAACCAATGGATTTTTTTTGAAGTACTAATGTAGTCCATTTTTTTGTTGCACATGCCATTTGTTATGCTCTCCAACTATCTGGGCATCATGTGACCCTCGAACTGTAATAATGTTCTTCTACCTTCTACACGAAATTCCTTCATTTAAAACAAACGGAGAAATAACAATATTCAAAAACTAATATGGAAGCAGAAAATAAATTGTAATTTTCTTACAAGATACTGTTATTTTAGGTTTAATTCTAGTTAAAAGTTGAATCACAGTGAATAAGAGAAATCCCTCTCATACTTCTGGAAAAAAAAAGCATCGTCAAAACCACACAAAGGCGTTCTTCCTCAGGATATTCCAAGATGGAAGCCTCCTGTAGCTTTTCTTTCCTGAGTGCGCCTCCTGCAGGAAGCTGTAACCTGATCAATTTGCTGAGCTTCTGACTGCAGGAATTAGCCCTCTAAATAAAGGCTCTGGAATGTCCTGCATGCAGCAGAACCAGAGTGGAAAGTGTCAGGGCAAAGAGAGGCTACATAGAGATTACCATAAATCTTGCACACTGCAGAGCACAGCTCCCTAGCAATCTCTTCAAGACATCTACCAGGTGGGTTTGGGGTGGGAAGAGACAGGCCAAAATTTCAAATTAACTTTTTAAAAAACCAATATATTCATCATCATTGTGCACTAGTAACCTTAGAAATGTCAGTACAACTCTGGAAACAGTGTTTGTTAAAAAATAGCCAGGAGGACATAAAACACAATTTTATATGTAATGTCCTGTCAATGTTTTTCTAATTTCATGCTAACTTGGCAATGTATCTGGGAACAAACAATAGTTTTAAACAGGTCACACTTGGGACCTGAACTTCTTCACAGTGTTAAGGAAAAAAAAAGTGAGGACCCGAACCATCAAGAAGTACACTAGGTATCTGTGTTGTGCACAATATAGAATAACCCAGAAGTCACTGTCACACTTACCCGACTAACCATACCTTTGATCCCTCCTAGTCACTTTGAGATCATCCCCTTCTCTCAGGTCTTAAGCCATCATCTGTCTCTGTGGGTGGAATCATATGATTCTCTCACTCAGACCAGGCGTTGGGCTGTAGTTACTGGTGCTAACTGCACTTAGCTCAGCAGGTGTGACAGAGGCTCAGTTCCCTGCATACCTGTTTCCTCCAGGAGTAATAGCAGTGGCAACCAGTGACCAAACAGCTTTCTTAAATCAAAGCATTGTTTATATAGAACAGCATTTCAGAGAAAAACCATCTTAAAAAACAATAAACCAGCTTATATGCATATATCTGCCTTTCCCTAAGACTTACCGTTTCCTGGATCTGGGGAAAGACAAAATCTTTCGGACCCTTCTGCAGAATCTCTTTCTGTGTCAACCTGCCCCTCCGCAAACTGACTCCCCCAGAAAGGGCTTTTTGACTGTTGGGTGTTCTTTTGATCTCTGGCTTCCCACCCTGGCAAAACAAGGCTTGCATTTTGGCTGAAGACAATGTTTTCTCCCACCAGCTTGTAACTGCCCCTCAAGGTTGGTTTGGAGGTTGCTTGCCGGGAGCCTTGTGTTGCTTCCATGCTTGCTTTCCCCCACAGCCCCCTATTAAGCTCGAGCAATACATTCATACAAGAAAGTCTTATAACCCCAATATACATTAACTTCATCTCACTGACAGGCTCTCACATTTTTCATAAAGGTATTACCTCTCAGTATTTAGATTACATGGACATGGAATTACTGTCTCACTTCCAACACCACAAGTGATTTTATTAGAATTATTGTTGCAGTTATTAAACTTTGCAAATTAGGTGTGCATCAGAAGCTACTGCTGCAAAAAGCAATCAACATCTGAATGAAAAATTTAGAAGGTGAACCAAAATACAGCAGTGGAACTCATTTCTACAGCAGAGAGCTGGACCAGCCATAACCTGATCAAATGAAAACCTGGAATTCATGTCTAAATCTCCCCTGCTTGTACAGAAGGGAACAGAGCACTGATTTCTGCAGCCCCCTTTGAGAGTTAGGATATATAGGTTTAAGAGAGGGCAAGCCCTAAAGAACCCATTTTAAAAAGAGCGATGGATGAAGCCTCTGAACAGCCACGGACAGGAACTGCCTTAGCAATATAGTTTCAAGAAAGCAGAGGGGAACGTTGGTGTCCCAAAGCAAGTATGAAGGGACTACCCTAGCCTTCTATGAATCCCAATGACTTATCCCTCAAGGAGCCAAAACTGAAGCCAAGACGGAATGGAAAATTTTTCAAGGGGAATCTTGAAGAATTTTCCTTCCCTGAACTCCCTTCTCCAGGTTTTACTGTCAGCAGTGAAAAAGCTAGATCTGGCCTAGAGTTTTTCCATTATCTTGTATGGTTAAAAACAAAACAAACCCCCTGATGTTCTCTGATTTGATTTTTAAATGGGTAGCATGCAGACATGTGATCATTTATTTTGTGGGGAAAATATCAGAAAGTTCATCTGAGTAAAATTAAACATTTAAAAATGCTGTTCAGATTATTTAAACATACAGTGATCTATACTTACTTCTAGATACACAACTGGGGGGTGGGTGGGGGGGTGTCAACTTAAAATCTAGCATCATCCAAGGTACACAAAGCCAGTTCTTCCCTGGAGCATAGTTGAGGCAGCAAAACCAGACATAATGGTCCCCTCTGGCCTTAACAAAAAAAACAAATCTTTAAGTAAATATGACCTCTTATCACAGAACCATAGAGACACAAGGAATGTATACTTGAACAAATAGCTCTTTAGAAGAAATATACCAATGACATATATAGAGCTGGGTATTTGGTCAGATATTTGTTGATCACCTTCATTCTTTAAGCTATTTTAAATATTGCAGTGGTTTGTAAGAGATCCATATACCTGATAATAAAGTTGTTAAAAATTTTTAACATGACACGAATATGAAAAAAGTTATAATTTAACGGTCTTGCCAATTTACTCCTTTTTATGTAATATGTTTGAAAATGTATGTATCTACCTTTCAAATAATTTCCTAAACTGCATAATCTTTCTTTCAAGAACAATTTATATTCAAGGAGCTCTAATTAGGGAATAGCTAGAAAGTGTGCCTTACATGGACAAAGTCACTGCTATCATAATCTGTTTATAAAAGGTGTCACACAGGTATTGTATGCAAACTGGTAACATGCAGGTCATTAATATTATTGCATGATGCACGGATGGGTGGTGTATAAAGAACTATAGTATGTGCTGGAAATATATTTTTAAAATGTGTTTTGCAAGCAATGCATAAGCTTAGCCTGTCCTAGACAAATGAATATTGTTTCACCTGCTTGACTATGTTGTGTCTCCAATGTAAACGGAGCAAGGTCAGGCCAAAAAACAATGGAAGTACATCTACATATAAGATAAATAAAGCCATCAAAATAGCATGTGAGGGAGATGACCATTTAACCATCACAACTGGGGATGGAGGCTGTACCTCCAGGCTCCTGAACAGACAATGGACTTTGGGAAACATAAGCAGAAACAGAAAGCCATTTTGGCATCCATCACCTGAGGGACACACGAAGCCAGAGCTCTTGAAATCTGAGAAATCTGATCCTTTCAGCTAAGAAGGCTGATGTCTCTGTGAACTGGCTATAGGTGGGAAATCTGCTTAGACAAAGACTAACTTTCTGAAGTTGTTTTAGTCACTAGAAAGCGTGTTTTGTTTGTAACCTACCTTTCATATCTCTCTTGCTTGAAATCATTCAAACATACACTCTTTGTTAATAAACTTATTGTTTTGTTACAAAACTCTCAGTGCTGTTACACTGAAGAGAAGTGTAAGTCTTCAGTTATTTTAAGACTAATATGTGCTCTGTCTTTTTGGAAGCAGCAAACTTAACTTCTGTGAGCGTCTATTGAGAGGGACTGAACACTGCAGAAGGACACCTCCAGGGAACTTGGGTTCAATGATGGTTACCTTCAATGCAAGGTTTGGACTGGCAGAGTCCTGAAGCATTTGTTGGCAAGGCAGGTGTGTCAAGCTTGTCAAGCTGGTGTGTCAGGGAGCTGAAACATAGCTCAGCAGCAGCAGCAAAGTTCACTCTTCCTAAAGCAGAGTGGTAACATGGTGGCTCACAATTCCGGCTGTCCCGAGTAAGATGTCACAATAATTATTGTGACAAGTGTTCTAAAATTAAGTTAGGTTTATGGGATGATTTAGTAAAAAAAGGTGTAACGTTTACCAAAATTACAACCGCAATATTGCAAACACTTATGCACATACTTAACTTTAAGTAGTCGTCTCAGTGACTTTGAGTACACTTCCACATCACTATTTCAATTGAACAGGTTTAATTTCATTACAAAATAGATCTACACTACTGAAAAAGATTACTTTTAATTCAGTTTATTTAAATAAGATAAAACTACTTAAAAGACCACTCTTTACATACAAAATGTACATTAACATGTGAAACTTTTCTGTACTGAAGTATAAAACCTGCACACAGGTTTTAGTGTTTAGTAAAAGGAAACAAGCACACAATATTTAAAAAAAAACACACCATTCTTACTATTTTACAGCATTCACAAGTGCCTTTGATTCCACAATAATGAATGGGAAACTCCTGTCTCAGCCATATCCGATGTAGACTACTGTTCATATTTTCAATACATATACATTAAAAAAAATTCTAAGTAAGCTTTCAGATCACTGCTGACAGCATTTTCAAATGGCTCATAAAGCCAGAACAAGGATTTCTTCATGTTTAAATTCAGTGGTAAAAGGCTTTCATATGGGAGGAACAAAGATTTCAAATTAGTTTTTGTATATAGAAGCTTTACTGTTTACCACATACACTGCAAGTCCATGAAGGATCAGGCCCACTTAACCACCAAAATCAATAGTTTTGCCATTGATTCTAATGGACATAGGACCAAATCCAGTGTGTTACACAACACAAGTAATAATCTAAATGGAATCCACTGGGATTCAAAGAAAAACTGAAGATCTCACTTTAAAACTGTCACAGGTATGAAAGAGGCAAGACATTGTTAAGAGTATACTATCCTAACTCATTGCAGTGATTGTTACCTCTTTATGTGTCGATGAGAGAAGAGTGTTGGCCCGCATTCTAGGATTTCCCACTTATTTTAACAAGCATTATAATAACGGGGATAACAAATGTGTTGCACACATGCATACAGAAGTGTGTATATAAGAGCATGGCACTAATCCATTCATTTTTTTTCCCTCAGATTCATATTGAATATAGATTCTAATAATGTGCTTCCATGTGCATTTTTTATCTCAAATGACTATAGAAGCTTCAATTTGAAGCAAGGATGTTATATAGTTCATCTGTTATTACCAACTTAACCTGTATTTTAAAATGTAATACAAATACAATTCTGTAGTTTTGTTCTGTATAACAAAAATAATTTTTTCTCTAGAATAAAACCTGTCAATCCGATGATTTTATACTATATTGTTTAAGTAACTATCTTCTGGAACCCAAAAAGGGTTTGGATGCACAATCTTTCATACCACCTGGAACCTCAACAGTTGTGTTGGGTATTTAGCCAGGACATGATCTACTAAACTGAATTTAGCTGTATAGCATAAAATATGAACATTTTTAAACCCACGAAGGTGTTTTGTAGAGACACGTAGGAAATGAACTACAGTACAATTGAAAATTCAAAAGCAGGTTTTTTTAGTATCTTGTAATACCACCACCTTTGGAAAGGAAAGTGAAACCACTCTCAATGCAAGAAGGTAGACACTTTTAAGGTGATTGGTAAGACTATGATTCCAGCTTTATATTAGGGAGCTTTCAAACTTAAGAAAACTCCACACAAATGTGAATCCCTGTATAGTTTAAAGAGAAATGTACTTCAACTGTTCTGAACTACAGGAATGATATATTTACATTTCCAGGACCCCCACTAATTCATGGCCATGTTACATGCTGGATTTTCTTCTTTGCTTCTGTAGGTTTTAGGTCATTCTGGAATAGAAGAAAGTATACAACTAATATTAGATGTGCTGCACTAGACAGTATTTAGTAGTTGTTGTACAATATCCAGAGAGGGATAGCTGAGAACTTTAGCACTATATGCACCATTATAGTAACTTTCTGATGCCATCTTCTGGAGGAAGTTAAAATGTCAGGCTTACCCAGAAAGTAAAAAGGAAGTAGAACTATAAAGGCTGATAAATTTAACCTCTTGCAAACTCATCCATTTTTTGTGGTGGTGAGCAGGTTTACCAAAAGTATCCCTCTTACTTGGAAAACATAAGTAATTTAGAAATACATCCATATAAGAACTTTAAACTAAAGTCTGATCCATTAAGACTGTTTTAAAGTAAATATAGGAATATCTACTCTTAAAAATTAAATATAATTAAATCTAATTTTTAAAAATTAAAGAATCTTAAAAATGCTGCTCTGTTCTAAAGACAATTAAAAGACTACTTGCGTAAAACTGCTGAAAAATTACAACTACAGAAAAACAGGTATTTCTTTATACTACCACGTATAAATGAGGAACCCATTGCTTAAGCCTCTGTGCACATGCAAATTTAAAAATAAAAAAGTTCGTCAGAACTGGCAGCAAACAGACAACCTCCAAATCAATCTCCAACAGTCATCAAAAATAAGAAAGAACTATGAAACAGTCTTCAGTTGGTTAGACAGGCAAACACCTGAATAAACAGATGGACTTTGCACCATACCCTGAAAGTCAAACTAGCTCTGGCAGACCAAACAGGGGAGCAGGATCCAGACTCAAGTAGAGTTCAACACAGTCGCTGACACCAAACTGAGAATGCAAATCTGGATGTTGTGAGCAGCAATTCAGCTGATCTCAGCCACTGGGAAGTTGCAAAGAGAGATGGTCTTTAAGGTAATCAGGACACAGACCAGACTTTACAAATTACCACCAACACCATGAGTGGTTCTTAAACAAATAGCAGCATGCCTGAAATGTTAATATGCAAGAAGTCTGCTGGGTTTCATACTAGTGGAACCATCTGCCACTAAGTCTCACCAAGGACCAATGTTAAAAAACTGTTTTGCTAGTTTAATGCTGCACAGTAACATTCCCAACAGCAGCGTCTCTCGTATGTTGAAGATTCTTTACTACCTTATGTACATAGTTTTCTTTAATTATGGAAAAAAAGTCTGCTCATGACCAACAACCTGTGCACCAAATTTCAGCAAAACAGGAAGTCACTTATTCTGACAGAAGATACACCCCTCTTAAAATCAATTAAAATATCTTCCATTTATATACCATCCTTCAAATATGCACACAGGAATCACTTCCCATACAACCAAACACTACAAAAGAGTTTAGGACAGGAAGTAAACAGTATTACCAAATTAAAATTGCATGAGGAATTTGGGCTGTACTGACAGAATTTTAAATAAGTGTCTGGAACGTGGTAATTCAAGGACCAAGAAACACTAACTCCTATTTTATACTTTTCTTCTAGGAATTCTGAAGCCATTGGTTAATTAATAGTTAAGTTAAATTAAACCATTGGCTCATTCATTACAGCCTGATTCAGCAAGATACTTAAACATATACGTAACTTTAAGCATAAGTATTCACACTGACACCTCATGCTTAAATTTAAGCGCATGCTTAACTATCTTGCTAAACTGGGGCCTAAATTATTTATGTTAACAGACTACAAAACAATCTAAACTGCAGTAAAGATTTTGATTTCAAGAATGTCAACGGTAATCAACTCTGAACATGAATTTATTTAAATTAGGGCTGCCAAGTGATTAAAAAAATTAATTGCAATTGCACTGTTAAACGATAATAGACCACCACTTATTTAAATATTTTTGGATGTTTTCTACATTTTCAAATATATTGATTTCAATTAAAACACAGAACACAAAGTGTACAATGCTCACTTCATATTTTTGATTACAATTATTTGTGCTATAAAAACAAAATAAATATTTTTCAATTCACTTCATACAAGTACTGTAATACAATCTCTTTATCATGAAAGTTAATTCTACATTTGTAAGTTTATGTACAAAAAACTGCATTCAAAAATAAAACAATGTAAAATTTTAGAGCCTACAAGTCCACTCAGTCCTACTTGTTCAGTCACTCAGATAAACAAGTTTGTTTACATTTGCAGGAGATAATGCTGCCCGCTTCTTGTTTACAATGTCATCTGAAAGTGAGAACATGTGTTCACATGGCACTGTTGTAGTCAGCGTTGCAAGATATTTACGTGCCAGATGCACTAAAGATTCATATGTCCCTTCATGCTTCAACCACTGTTCTAGAGGATATGCATGCATGTTAATGAGGGGTTCTGCTTGATAACGATTTAAAGCAGTGCAGACCAACGCATGCTCACTTTCATTATCTGAGTCAGATGCCACCAGCAGAAGGTTGATTTTCTTTTTTGGTGGTTTGGATCCTGTAGTTTTCACATCAGAGTGTTGCTCTTTTAAGACTTCTGAAAGCATGCTCCACACCTCGTCCCTCTCATATTTTGGAAAGCACTTCAGATTCTTAAACCTTCATTCTAGTACTGTAGCTATCTTTAGAAATCTTACATTGGTACCTTCTTTGTGTTCTGTCAAATCTGCAGAGAAAGTGTTCTTAAAACGAACAACATGTGTTGGTCATCATCCGAGACCGCTATAACATAAAATATATGGCAGAATGCCGGTAAATCTGAGGAGACATACTATTCTCCCTAAAGGAGTTCAGTCAAACTTAATTAATGCATTATTTTTTTTAACAAGCGTCATCAGCATGGAAGCATGAAGGGGCGTTCGAATGTTTAGCAATACCTTGCACATAAATACCTTGCAACGAGGCTACAAAAGTGCCATGTGAATGCCTGTTCTCACTTTCAGGTGACATTGTAAATAAGAAGCTGGCAGCATTATCTCCCTTAAATGTAAACAAACTTGTTTGTCTTAGAGATTGGCTGAACAAGAAGTCAGATTGAGTAGACTTCTAGGCGCTGAAGTTTTGCATTGTTTTGTTTTTGAGTGCAGTTATGTAACCAAAAAAAAATTCTACATTTGTAAGTTGCACTTTCATGATAAAGAGATTGCATTACGGTATTGTATGAGGTGAACTGAAAAATACTATTTCTTTTATCTTTTTTACAGTGCAAATATTTGTAATAAAAGTATTATAAAGTGAGCACTATACACTTTGTATTCTATGTTGTAATTGAAATCAATATATTTTAAAATGTAGAAAAACATCCAGAAAAACTTAATACATTCAATTGGTATTCTATTGTTTAACAGTGCAATTAAAACTGTGATTAATTTTGAGTTAATTGCTTGAGTTAACAGCAATTAATGGACAGCTCTATTAAATATTTAATAGGTGAACAAAACCTGTAGACGTACCACACAGAACCAAACAAATTCGAAAACCTATTTAAGTTTTGACTAAAAGATCTCTAGAGAACACTAGTAGTTTAGTGATGTTTTCAGCTTCGTGCTGGGTCAGTATTGATCTAGTGCTTCAGCATGGCTTTGAAGTGCTGCTGGAAGATCTGCCTTTGAGATTAAACGTACAAATGAGTACCTGACTCATCCAGACCCTCAATAGTGTGTGTCTTGATTCCTGCAACATCCCTTTCTCTAGCCTTGAGTGGCCTTTTCTTGTGCCCCACTCACAGCCAAAAATGCTCAAAATGCTGCTGTGAAGATCACTTCCTCAGCTTGTCACTTGAAACCTTTCTTTGTATTGCTCCGCTGGGTCCTACTTAACCAGTGCATCAAACATGAAAGTGAAGACGTAGTTCAAGGCCCTTCAAACCCTGTTCCCCAACCTACCTATCATCTCTCATATGCTATCGCAATGCTAACTCCTGCCTCTGCTCCGCCAATGACACCAGCCTTCACTGCCCCCTCATTAAGTTTTCAAGCACCTTCATGCTTTCTCCCATGCTGCTCCTCATGCATGAGGAGCTCCCCAACAACATCCATAAAGCCACCCCATTGTACTCCTTCAAATCCCTTCTTCTTTGCTGTGGTGCTGTTACCCCGGAATTGAGGGGTATGTTACACCAGAATTCGACCACACTAATTGCAGCCATAGTGTGTGCATTCAGCCACCATGAATTAATAAAATAGAACACCACATAGTTAAGGGTTAATTTGGACAAGGAGGGCTTTTGAGGCAAGGTCAAATACTAGCTACAGGCTTGCAGTTTCTGCTAATCAGAATAGGAGGAGGGGAGAAAAGATTCAACAAACTTGGAACGGGGGTCACGTGGGACCAGGTGTCTCACTTTACGGCCCGTTGCGAGGGCCATGGCAGCACCTGTGTACCCGGCCTGGCTCGGGGGCTTGGCCACCAAGCAGCAGAGGTGGGTCCCCACCATGCGCCCCACCCGCCCCCTGGTGCTGGCCAACCAGGTGGCGAACCGCCGCCTGCACCTGGGAGAGGCAATGTGTACCACAGAGATGTCATTACCGATGGCTTGCTGGAAGCAGAATGAGTTCAGCGATGCAGCTTGTGCCAAGGAGATCCAGACATTCTATGACTGTGTGGCAAAGACAGATGCGGAGCACAAAGAAAGACTTAAACAGGAGTCCCCGGGCCAGATGGGAAACTTATCTCCAAAGACAGTGAACAAACTACTGAGAGGTTTCAGAGTAACAGCCGTGTTAGTCTGTATTCGCAAAAAGAAAAGGAGTACTTGTGGCACCTTAGAGACTAACCAATTTATCTGAGCATGAACGAAAGCTCATGCTCAAATAAATTGGTTAGCCTCTAAGGTGCCACAAGTACTCCTTTTCTTTTTGAAACTACTGAGAAGGTTCCCTAATAGCACAGATGATTTTTAAAGGAAGACTTGCTTTCCCAAGTAACTGGAGACCAGTAGCTGAAACTGGTATCATCTTTGGAGAAGAAGTTAAAATAATGATCAGCGAGCATTTGGGGCTGATGGTGGCTGCCAGCATTCCTCAGGGGTTCTTGACTTGAAGATTTCTTTGCGGGTGGGGCCACTTTCTCCATTAGCTGAGATTGTTCTATGGGGTCACAGGGTCTTGTGATAACAGGGTGGATGTTTGCTAAGTGTTACTCAATCAGCCATAATGTGGTCTTGAGTCTTGCTTCATTGTGAAATAAAGCCTTCTAAGGAATGAAATAAAAATAAATAAAAAAATAAATAAGAAAGAAAATAAGTGGATGGAGACTTTGAGCTTCGGTGCCTTTGGTGTAGAAGCTTATTATGGCTAAGACTGCTAGGAATGTTTTGTTGATAACTAGTTGACTGAAATTAGAAGAAGTAATGACCCATTGGGGGTTGCTATGAGATATGGTTCTGTAAAAATTTAGTGATAAAAAAAGACTAGATAATAGACCGTACTTTGGAGCATTTTGCTGAAGCTATCATGAGACACGTTTTCCTGATACCATACTCCCCGGCAGGGAAGCGAGCGGTCATTGCTGACCTGCTGCTAATTACTCAATACCATCTCAGATTCTAGGCAATTATTTTGGATGTCCTAAACTTATTGCTCATGTGTGTGCGCACTTAAATCTAATAAATAGTAGTTTTAGATAAGAGCACGCTTCCTTGTATCAATATTTCATCAGATGGAAGCATTGTGTTCCCACTGATTTATTCCTAAAACCACCTGGAGTGAAAGAGTTAATCCGCAGCTTTGGATTCTGAAAACCTTGGGTAACAATGCCTAGAAAAGCAACTTGATAATGGCTAGACAGCTGATATGCTGATAGAGCTATCATACTGACCAGTATTATCTCATCGTTGCCTTGTGCTCATTCATCTAATCACCTGTTGTCTCATGTCTTGTACTTAGACTGTAAGATCTTTGGGACAAGGATCATTTTTTTGTTTTGTTTGAAAGGTACCCAAACAATGGGATCCTAGCCCATGACTGGTACTCCTAGGTGATTCTGCAATGCTAGTTATTAATATGAGTGAAGAGTGCTAAAGAATTACTATTTTACTGGCAGGGCAGTCTAATGGATAAGATATAGGACAGGGAATCAAGAGACCAGCGTTCGAATCCCAGCTCTTACGCGACTTTAGCCAAGTCACTTCATCTCTCTGTGCCTCTGTTTACCTTCCCATCTTTTGTCTGTTTGGTCTCTTTACACTATAAGCTTTTCAGGGGAATGACTGTCTCTTCCTATGTGTTTGCATACTACCAACCACACTGTATGTACTACAGTGATGCGTATACCAAATTATATAAAATGACTTTCAAATAAAGCTAAAACATAACAGTTATAATGTTATAAAGGATTCTCAATAAAGGGATCTGAGGACCTACCTGCTCCTTCATATGCTCAAGGAAAAGATTTGCAAAAAACTAGACAGTGGTGTGAACATACATACCGCTGATTCAGATTCTTCTTTTGGAGCTGCTCTCTTTAATTTCACAACAGCAGCTCCTGCTACTGGGGTCAAAGGTGGCAACTTCAGATTAGCCAATATACTATTAGTCACTGGAACACTGTTCTGTTTATCCTTATTCTTCCCAGTTTCCAGTTTAGCCTCCTGTGATAAACTGGAGGCTGAAATGTATGTTGAGGAGTTTGAAGGAACAGATAATCTCCTAAAAGTATCAGCAGTGATTCCAGCTGGAGGAGGTTTTAGGCTATCAGTAGCTCCGTTTTCTGTCTTTTTCACTTTTATACTTGTACTTGTTGAACTGCCATCAAATACAATTAGTGGCCGTTTCCGTAAGCCTTCCACAGTTGTAACACTGAAAATACAAGTTTTAAAGTTCTCAGAAATACAAACTAGATCATCAAGAGTTCAGTTAATAACTCAAGATATATGCAATGTAAACAGACAATTCAAAAAATTAATCTAGCCCAACCTGGCAATATTTGTCAGTCATTTTCCTTAAACTGTTTTACTCGCTCCAATTTAAATTAAAGCAATTGCTTCAAAAATATCAAGCTACCCTATTTAAACTCATTCCAAACAATACGACTGTCCAATTTAGCAGAGCCTTAATATTTACAGTTATTTACAGTTTACAGTTATTTTAGGATTCGACAGTATCAAAAGAGATACAAGGTATTCCAGATATAAGGCAAATATCTGAGGAGCTGTGAATTGGCCTCTTCGTTTAAGTTGAAATTCACCGTCAATTTGAAATTTTATAAAAATCACTGTTAACATCTGCATTTATTCATGATTCTTACAGTGAGAAAGCCCAAATGGGGACTAGACAGACAATTAGTGAAAATATTTAGCAAAAAAACCCAACCCCTATTTCTGAAATAAATTGTTCCTGAGCCAAAACAGCAGGCCTAATTTATTTTTTGCTGGAATTGCTCATGCTTTTGAATCTACATGCAATCAAGTCTGGCTAATTAAATATTTTATTTATAAATAGAGAAACACTGTCAAATTGTGTATATCCAAAAGATAATTCAAAAGGCAAACAAACAGCATACGTGGCAAAAAAGTTAACATATGATTTTAACATAACTGTCCTTTTATGCACACTGAGGTAAGGACTAAAAGCATTCTAATCCTCAGGGACATGGAAAAGAATCAACAGGAAACCTGAAAATCTGTAAATTAATGAATAGATTCCAACGTCAACCATTCAATTTACTGATTTTTCATTTGTGACAATACCTTATATTTGTGATACAGTTCATAGAAGTTGTCCAAATAAAGTGTTACTTTATAACATAAGTATCACTGAGGTGGCTATACATGAGTGGTTTAGAGATACATGGTTATTTAAATGTAAATAAGAATGAATATACTTTACATACAATCATGTTTAATACCCAGGTCATGACACCCATCTGATTCAATTACATCATCATTAGAATAGCCACTAAACATGGAGTTGCTGATAGCCTTTAAATGCAAAAATAAATGAAATTCCAGAGATCTGCTGTGTGATGATAGCACTTACCGACGTTTCTTTAAAAATGAAAGGAACAACAGCTGAAGAGTGCACATGCATCCATGCTCACAGGACAACATTAACTGACCGTGCATCAAAGCTGGCCATTCGGATTTGCCCTTCATTATACAGCAATTGTGTTTAATGATTCCATTAATTTAACACTTAAATGAGCAAAATACGTAAAGAGCCTAATAAAAGCAACCTACCCACACAAATGAAGAGAGTTAATCTCTACCACTCACTTTGGATTTTTCCTTGCAACTTTTATTCCTGACAACAGCACCCTAATCTTGAATGCACTCCATAACAGTTATCTTCAAAGTCCACCCCCAATAAACCAGTATACAAAGCTATAGTATCTGTTTCAGTCTCTTTCCTTAACATGCTTAAAGATGTAGCAGATATTCCTTAGTTAAGGATTGCTCTTTAAGTACTCCATGTTGTGGATACTGACACTCAGGAGCTACATATATGTTTAGGTAGGATATTTGGAATTTACTATTGTGGGGATCACTCATATTGTATTTCTGAGGAGTAACAGCACCTTTGTTATCACAAATGACAGAGTGATATCTTATTTATAAGATATTCCTAAAGAAGCCACTAAAGCAGGAAACTTCTTCTGGGCAATCAGGTAACTCTCTGTTTCTGCAGAATTTCAGTTTCCACTCAAAAACAATTCAATGTGTAATCTTTAAAGTTGTGAAGATTACCTGCTGAATGTGAACAAAATGCAAACTGATGTAGTGTTGTCTTCCTGAGCCTGCAGACAGATATCCTGAAACAACAGAGAGGTATCAACTGTCTAAGGCCCAACTCCGAGCCCCAGCACACAGTCTAAACAGTTGTGCTGTGCTCCGAGGAGTTCATCAAGGTCTGGTAGGGCGAGGCAAGAATCCTTCCCTCCAAGCTCCACAGCAGGCAAGCTGCTCTTTAGCAGCAACTCAGCTTTATCACTGAAGCAGCTTCCATACTGTGTAACGGGGTATAGCTGGTAGATTTATCCCTCACACTCACAAAACCCTTCTTCACAGCAACACTCAGGCAGCCTGGTGGAGTTGAACTCTACAGCACACAGAGGATGGTTATGAAGCTCTCCAAATTCTGCTCCATCTCATGCAGAGTAGAACCATATTGGTTCTCCTACAAGGTCATCATCAGAAATGGAGGAGGGGACATTATACACTCCTAAAAGTGTGTGAACTACTTTGATTCATCTCACTAGGGTGTTACAATAACTGAAGTTTCTCTATGTTCATTTTAGTTTTACTTACCAAAACTGCTCTAAGTCTAGAACTTTCAAAAGCCTTCAGCAGCCTGTCTCCTACCCTCTCCACACTGTGTGCATCATGAATGCTGGCAGTAAAAAGATAACCCAGTAAAACACTCGCCAGACAAAATTTTTTAAGCGTTGAACATGAACAGAAGGTTAACTACTGAAAAGTCTTGAAGTTGCCTAATAGTGGCTAATCAATAGGAAGCACCTAAACAATAATTGGCACTTTCAACATACAATACATTAAACACCAATAAAATAACCTTAACAGTGCAACCCTTACCAAAAACAGAGTGGCTATCTAAATGGGCCTATTTCTATTCTTTGATCTTCATATATTACTTATTATAAAAAGTGTGTAACTCTAAACAAGTTTTATTTGTACCATCATAATTATTTCTAATGTGCGAACTCAAACTCCACTCACATGTGAGATCTATATATAGTGGTAAAATTGGGTACAGGAATTCTTAAGAAATGTAGGTTTCTTGGTGTGCTCATCTGCATGCCTGTACCAAAAACTCAAGTCCTGTTCAGCTGTTTCAAAACACTGTTGATGTATGAGATCAGTTATTGCATGCTTATGTCTGCTCACTGGCTGAAGTACTGCAGAGTGCGTGAATACAGACAGTTTCTTTATGAGTACATCTAGTTGTCTATCTGTTGCATTCACACAAAGCTGTCAGAAACTGAGGCCCTGAACCTTTAATGTGAAGCACAGGGAAGCCCTTTAAAAAAAAAAATCACAGGAATTTGGCATGGGTATAGAGATCTGCCCATGATCATCATATTACAGAATTAGGACCACAGTGTGGAACTGAAATATAAATAAAATAAAATTTTCAGATCACTTTATTTTCTGATCAAAGTTGAGTTTAAGGCCTTATATGAGAGAAGAGCTATTCAACTCAAAAAGTGGTCTTGAATTAGGTACAACACACACACTTTTGTTGCAGACTGGTGCCCAAAATCCTTCCTCAATTCCTAGCACACAAGCAAGCATAAATTACTATGGCCTGGTCTACTGTTTAAAAATTTGGTCAACACAGCTACATTAGTCAGGGGGTATGAAAAATCCACACCCTTGACTGATGTAACTATTCTGAACTAACCCCCAATGTAGACGAAGCTACATCAATGAAATAATACTTCTGTCAATGTAAATACCATTGCTCAGGGAAGTGGTATTCCAATGCTGATGGAAAAACCCCTTCCATCAAGGCTGCACCAACACTACAGGGTTATGCCAGCATAGCTACAGCAACGTACCTACGTGAGTATAGTCTTTGTAAAGTAGACATACCCTATATCATTCACACTCAGTTGGTTAATTATATTATGACTGGATATTGATTTTTGAGACATGTTAACTGTACCTAACAACTACAATTAGTAACAGTAATGTCAATAGTAACAGTTACAAGTAATAATAGTAACAACTATTACTATTAACTATGACAAGTGCTAAGCTTTTCATCCCCTATCTATCTCCGTCTGTAAAATGAGAATAATGATGCTTACCTCCTTTGCAAAGTGCTTTGAGATCTACTGATGAAAAGCACTATATAAGAACTAGGTATTATTATTATCGACATTTTATTGCTACAATTGAACTTCTTCCCCTTTTGGGTCACCATTATGGTAATACATTCTGAAATCTCACACACAGCATCCCCTGCAAGTGCTAGCAACATGTACAGAAATAGCAATTTACAAGTTTTATGAACTGAGTAGAAAATAATTAGGTTGATCTTGTTTTCCAAAATGTGCCAACGGCTATCCAGGAGTTACAAGCACAATTGAATTACCTTTTGCTCTCATTTTTTGTTTCATTTAGCTCCCTTTTCTTTTCCATCATTTTCCCCCATCTACTTTTGGGTAAGTCCCGCTGAGGCAATGGTATGGCATGTTGAACATAGAGATTAGTGAGGCCATCTTTGTCGATCTTTGCACTATTTTCAACTAGTATGTTCTTCTGTGGGAAAAGGAACATAGCCGCTATTAACAGGAGAAACTTCCAAATGCAAATAACTTTAATGGCATTTCATTTTTTCAACAGTTAATTTAGCATAACTAACATTTTAAACAAATAATGAAATACGTGATTTACAGAACATTGCAGATCATCAATACATACATTGGTGAGACTCCATGCAGGTATAAGGAGGTACCTGCATGGACCCAACAGCAGGATCACAGCCCTTGTTAGCTCATCTGAAAAAATGGGTTTAAATAATTCTCAGCGCACATTCTAGTTCAATTAAACTCAATACCAAACATTTTAAATTATAAGAATTTCTCTGAATTACAAAAGGGATCAAGCCAACCTTGTAATGGGTTTGCAACCTTATTTGCAGAGAAGCTACTACCTCTTCATAAAAATCACACACAGGTGGTCTTTCAAGTCCCTAGATCTGGATTCTTAATTCCCCAGCTCCCAAAACACAAGCGTCTATCGTCTGAGTGGAAGGCAGATCTCCATTAGCTATCTATAGTCGAATGCTGATTTTCTAAGATACAACCAACCAAGAGAATGAAACATACTCTCCCACACACACGGGCCTTGAACCTGTAAACCATTATGCCTATAACTCTATATGTGAGAGCACATTAAAATTCAGGGTAACTACTCACATAGGTAACATTTAACAAGCTAAGGGTAACGGTACCCAATTCTAGTTCCACTTAAACTGATAGCAAATAAACCCCTATGATTTCAACTGGAGAAGGAGGTGAACTCAAACTGTCCACAACGATGTACACTAATATATTTACTTAAAGTTACTTTCGGATCAGGGTATTTGAATAATGTACGTTTAAAATAACCCAACAGTTTGACGAATTCCCTTCTAACTTCGTGCCAATGTTCTTTTACTTTCTGGCAAATCTGCCAGCTTTCAAGGGGAACAAGTTTTCCAAACCGAACCGACAATGCGTTGTTAAAATAAAGCTTAAAAATAAAAGGCCTCTCCGGGGCCTGCCTGCGATGTGCAAAGGCCGTTTCACGGGGAAGCATCGATCCGCGTGACACGGGCTCCCACCGTCACACGGGTACAACCAGAGGAGGGACTCGAGCTCGGGTCCCGACGCCCGGCGGGGCGCGCTGGGTTACAGCAGCGACCTCCCCGCCTCCGAGCCCGGCTCAGGCTGGCACGCGGCACGACCCGGGGGGGACGCGTTGCGAGGCCCGGGGTCGGAGAGCTCCCGGCGAGAGGCTCACTGCCCGGGCGGGGCTCTCCCGGCCCAGGGACCACCCCCCCCCAGGCAGTACCGGGCGCCCCGCGGGCTCCCTGGGGCTCGGTGAGGGCCCCCCTCCCAGGCCGCACCTGCTCCAGGGTGAGCCGCAGGAACTCCTGCGACAGCAGCTCCGGGTGCAGCAACAGGTCTGAGTTCACCCACCCGCCGCCGCCCCCCCTTGCCGCCCCCTGCGCCGCCATTTTCCCGCGGCGATTCCTTCCCGCAGCCGTTCCCACAATGCTGCGGGGTGGCGCGTGAGCAGGAAGTGACGCAATACGGACTGAGGGGAGGAACGTCAAACTCCGCCCAGGCCGGCGTCGGGAGCCGCGCGTGCGTGAGCGTTACACGTTCCAATGAAGGCGGCTTCGGCCGGGGGCGGGGCTGCGCGCTCAGCTCGTCGCGCTTGCTTTACGCGCGAAGCGGTAGCCTGCCGATCGATCGATCTCTCCCTCTCGTGCGCGCCGCTGGGGCGAAGCGCGTGGGGCTTGGTAGAGCTGCGGTCCGCTCCGCTGAGCTTGACCTGAGTCCCCCACGAGGCGCATCGGAGCAGTGATTGCTGCCTCCTTGTAGGATTTGCTGGCGGGGGGTCTTGCACTGTCTGTAGCTGTCCGCAGCCTTAATGCCTTGCAGCAGCAGCAGCACCCGCACCCCTCCCCCGCAAGGGACAGGATCCTGCTGCCTGCTTGAATTGCTATCTAGTAAAGTATTCAAGCACATTCTTAATTTTAAGCAGAGAGTCACAGAAGGGACTTAGTGATCACATTCAGCCCCCTGAGCAGAGTCAGGACGAAGTAAATCCAAGTATCAGAGGAATCATAGAATCATAGAATATGAGGGTTGGAAGGGACCTCAGGAGGTCATCTAGTCCAACCCCCTGCCCAAAGCAGGACCAATCCCAACTAAATCATCCCAGCCAGGGCTTTGTCAAGCCTGACCTTAAAAACTTCTAAGGAAGGAGATTCCACCACCTCCCTACGTAACACATTCCAGTGTTTCACCACTCTCCTAGTGAAAAAGATTTTCCTAATATCCAAGCTAAACCTCCCCCACTGCAACTTGAGACCATTACTCCTTGTTCTGTCATCTGCTATCACTGAGAATATTCTAGATCCATCCTCTTTGGATCCACCTTTCAAGTGGTTAAAAGCAGCTATCAAATCCCCCCTCATTCTTCTCTTCCGTAGACTAAACAATCCCAGTTCCCTCAGCCTCTCCTCATAACTCATGTGTTCCAGTCCCCTAATCATTTTTGTTGCCCTTCGCTGGACTCTCTCCAATTTTTCCACATCCTTCTTGTAGTGTGGGGCCCAAAACTGGACACAGTACTCCAGATGAGGCCTCACCAATGTCGAATAGAGGGGAACGATCACGTCCCTCGATCTGCTGGCAATGCCCCTACTTATACACCCCAAAATGCCATTGGCCTTCTTGGCAACAAGGGCACACTGTTGACTCATATCCAGCTTCTCGTCCACTGTCACCCCTAGGTCCTTCTCTGCAGAACCAGGTTGGCTGGTTTGTCGGTAGACTAACCTAAATCTCCCTTGCTGTACGTTACATTAATTCCTTCTTGTCCTACTTTCAGTGGTCATGGACAACAGCTGATCACCAAACTTTTTATAATAGCCTTTAGCATATCTGAAGATTGTTATCATGTCTTCCCTCGGTCTTCTTTTTTTCAAAAGTAAACGTGCCCAGTTTTTTACCATCACCTCATAGGTCAGGTTTTCTAAACCTTTTATCTTTTTGTTACTCTTCTTTATACTTTCCAGTTTGGCCATATTTTTTTTAAAGTGTGGCACCCAGAACTGGACACAGTACTCTAGCTGAGGCCTCACCAATGCAGAGCAGAGCAGGACAGTTACCGCCCATGTCTTATATACACCCCAGAATTATATTAGCCTTTTTAGCAGCTGCATCACATTGTTGGCTCATATTCAGTTTGTGATCTATTATAACCCCCTGATCCTTTTCAGAGGCATTCCATTGAAGTCAGTGGCATTAGGCACATGCTTTAGAAGATTAGGGCCAGACTGCTCAGCACCTTGTAAAATCAAGCTGAAAAGACATATTCTGAGACAGGATGGAGGGACATAGTTTGTGTGATCAGTGCTACCCTACCATTCACCCTGGGTAACTAATTTGAGTTTAAAGTCATGTTACAAACTACATAGGTACCACAGCAATAGGTATTTCTCTAATTCATTAAATTAAATAAGTACAACTCAGACCTTCCCTTCTACAAAAGCATTCTATACAAATGTGAACATTCTCTCTGAGACAATGTGGGTGAGGTAATATCTTTTGCTGAAACAGTCATAGCAGCCTGTAGAGAAGAGGAAAGCTACGTTCCTCACAGCACCCTGCCCGTGGGGCCAGGTGAGGCACAGGATATCGGGGGGAAGGGGAAAACAGAGCAGGGCACATGGGACTACTGGGAGGTCACATAGACTGTGGTTCAGAAGGGCTAGTTGGGGGAACAGACTGGGCCAGAGACTGAATGGTAGTGGGGGTGCAGGGCCACATGGGGCTGGGTGTATGGGGATGCAGGGCCATGGGAGCAGAAGTGGCTAAGTGGGGGTGCAGGGTCACGTAGGGATGGAGAGCAGAACCATGGGGGATGGCTGAGTGGGGGTGCAGGGACACATGGGGACAGGACAGCTGAGTGGGGGTGCAGGGACACATGGGGACGGAGCCATAAGAACATAAGAATGACCATACTGGGTCAGACCAAAGGTCCATCCAGCCCAGTATCCTGTCTACCGACAGTGGCCAATGCCAGGTGCCCCAGAAGGAGTGAACCTAACAGGTAATGATCAAGTGATCTCTCTCCTGCCATCCATCTCCACCCTCTGACAAACAGATACTTGGGACACCATTCCTTACCTATCCTGGCTAATAGCCATTAATGGACTTAACCTCAATGAATTTATCTAGTTCTCTTTTAAACCCTGTCCTAGCCTTCACAACCTCCTCAGGCAAGGAGTTCCACAGGTTGACTGTGCGCTGTATGAAGAAGAACTTCCTTTTATTTGTTTTAAACCTGCTGCCCATTAATTTCATTTGGTGGCCCCTAGTTCTTGTGTTATGGGAACAAGTAAATAACTTTTCCTTATTCACTTTCTCCACACCACTCATGATTTTATATACCTCTATCATATCCCCCCTTAGTCTCCTCTTTTCCAAGCCAAAAAGTCCTAGCCTCTTTAATCTCTCCTCATATGAGACCTGTTCCAAACCCCTAATCATTTTAGTTGCCCTTCTCTGAACCTTTTCTAATATCAGTATATCTTTTTTGAGATGAAAAGACCACATCTGTATGCAGTATTCAAGATGTGGGCCTACTATGGATTTATATAAGGGCAATAAGATATTCTCCGTCTTATTCTCTATCCCGTTTTTAATGATTCCTAACATCCTGTTCGCTTTTTTGACTGCCGCTGTACACTGCGTGGACGTCTTCAAAGAACTATCCACGATGATTCCAAGATCTCTTTCCTGATTAGTTGTAACTAAATTAGTCCCCATCATATTGTATGTATAGTTGGGGCCCCACTGGTTGTTTAACTGACGTTAGACTTACCAGTCTGTAATTGCCGGGATCACCTCTGGAGCCCTTTTTAAATATCGGCGTTACATTAGCTATCTTCCAGTCATTGGGTACAGAAGCTGATTTAAAGGACAGGTTACAAATCATAGTTAATAGTTCTACAATTTCATATTTGAGTTCTTTCAGAATTCTTGGGCGAATGCCATCTGGTCCTGGTTACTTGTTACTGTTATCAATTAATTCCAAAACCTCTTCTAGTGACACTTCAATCTATGACAATTCCTCAGGTTTGTCACCTACAAAGGACGGCTCAGGTTTGGGAATCTCCCTAACATCGTCAGCCATGAAGACTGAAGCAAAGAATTAATTTAGTTTCTCCGCAATGACTTTATCGTCTTTAAGTGCTCCTTTTGTATCTTGATTGTCCAGGGGCCCCACTGGTTGTTTAGCAGGCTTCCTGCTTCTGATGTACTTAAAAAACATTTTGTTATTACCTTTTGAGTTTTTGGCTAGCTGTTCTTCAAACTCCTTTTTGGCTTTTCTTATTCCATTTTAACACTTAATTTGGCAGTGTTTATGCTCCTTTCTATTTACCTCACAAGGATTTGACTTCCACTTTTTAAAAGATGCCTTTTTATCTCTCACTGCTTCTTTTACATGGTTGTTAAGCCATGGAGGCTCTTTTTTAGTTCTTTTACTGTGTTTTTTAATTTGGGGTATACATTTAAGTTGGGCCTCTTATTATGGTGTCTTTGAAAAGTGCCCATGCAGCTTGCAGGGATTTCACTCTGGTCACTGTACCTTTTAATTTGTTTAACTGACCTCCTCATTTTTCCATAGTTCCCCTTTCTGAAATTAAATGCCACAGTGTTGGGCTGTTGAGGTGTTCTTCCCACCACAGGAAGTTAAATGCTATTATATTATGGTCACTATTTCCAAGTTATAGTTACCTCTTGGACCAGATCCTGCGCTCCACTCAGGACCAAATCGAGAATTGCCTCTCCTCTTGTGGGTTCCTGTACCAGCTTCTCCACGAAGCAGTCATTTAAAGTATTGAGAAATTTTCTCTCTGCATTTCGTTGTGAGGTGACATGTACCCAGTCAATATGGGGATAATTGAAATCTCCCACTATTATTGAGTTCTTTATTTTGACAGCCTCTCTAATCTCCCTTAGCATTTCATCGTCACTATCACTGTCCTGGTCAGGTGGTCGATAATAGATCCCTACTGTTATATTCTTATTAGAGCATGGAATTACTATCCATAGAGATTCTATGGGACATGTGGATTCATTTAAGATTTTTACTTCATTTGATTCTACATTTTCTTTCACATATAGTGCCACTCCCCCCTGCCCTCCCCTCCCGACCTGTTCTGTCCTTGCAATATATTTTGTACCCCGGAATGATTGTGTCCCATGGATTGTCCTCACTCCACCAGGTTTCTGTGATGCCTATTATATAAATATCTCCTTTAACATGAGGCACTCTAGTTCACCCATCTTATTATTTAGACTTCTAGCATTTGTGTACAAGCACTTTAAAAACTTGTCACTGTTTATTTGTCTGCCCCTTTCTGATGTGTCAGATTCTTTATGTGAATGTTTCTCGTCTGATCTGGCTGATACTTTATCCACTTCCATCCTCTCCTCCTGACTAAAACCTAGAGAATCTCTATCAGTAGACTCTCCTCTAAGAGAAGTCTCTGTCTGATCCGTGTGCTCCTCTGCAGCAATCAGCTTTCCCTCATTCTTAGTTTAAAAACTGCTCTGCAACCTGTGCCTGACTGAATGGGAGAGGCTAGGGGTCAGCCAAGGTCTACATGGGGGAGGCTCCCCAACTCTCTCAATATCCCTCCCCACCCCCAAACAAACCTGTTCCATACTTCTCCCACCCACACCCAACAACCCTCCAAGTTCACACCCAGGCTCCTTCCCAGCACTTACCTTCCTCTCCCTCAGCTCCTCCATTACCCCAACTCCCCTAAGCCTTTGCACTGCTTCTGAGGGATACGGGAAATATGTTTCTGTTCTGTAGTTTAAATTAATTATTATGCAAAGTTCTGTATTAATATGCCTAATAAATAATCTATTTGTCAAAAAATGATTCCTGAATTTTTTTGTTTCCTGTATTGTTACAGACATACTTGCTGATGGGTATTTTGAAATAAATTATCAAAATAATTGAAACTGGCATGATTACATTGTATTATTTTGACAAATAATATATTGTGCACAGAATTTTTAATTTTTCAGTGCAGAATTCTCCCAGGAGTAAACTACACTGCATACAAGATATTCTGTGTCTGTTGTCATTTACAGTAGAACCTCAGAGTTACGAACAACAGAGTTTCGAACTGACCGGTCAACCACGCAGCTCACTTGGAACTGGAAGTACGCAAACAGCAGAGACCAAAAAAACCCCAAATTCTGTGCTGAACAGTACTGAGTTAAATGTAAACTAGTAAAAAATAGTTTAAAAAAAGATTTAACGAAGTAAAGAAACTGTTTCTGTGCTTGCTTCATTTAAATTAAGATGGTTAAAAGCAACGTTTTTCTTCTGCATAGTAAAATTTTAAAGCTGTATGAAGTCAATGTTCAGTTATAAACTTTTGAAAGAACAACCATAACATTTTGTTCAGAGTTACGAACGTTTCAGTGTTAGGAACAACCTCCATTCCTGAGGTGTTTATAAGTCTGAGGTTCTACTGTACAAACAATTGAACAGGTCTAACACCGTGTATCCAGAAGAGGGCAGTGGTGTACATAACACAAGAAAAAGAATAAAAGCCCAATTCTCATGCTACAGTGCTAACATCTTGGACAAGATAATAATTGTCCCAGGGACTTATTTTACTGGTTACTGGTGTCTGACCATTATGGACTCATCCAATCATTTCTAAAACTTTCCAGCAGCCCATGTTACCACCGTAGGTGAACGGAAATCTTGTGTATGCTCTTTAAGTCAACGAATCCATCTTTATATTGTAAACCATCATGCTCATCTTTGGCATTATATAAACAATAATGATTCCCTCTTTGCAGTTGCATCCATGACCATTTTAAGATTCTAACACTTATGCATGCACTTAACTTTATTATTGTGAGCAGTCTCATTTAAATCAGTGGAATTATAGTAACAAAATGAAGCACCTGCATAAATGTTTGCAGAATCAGGGTCTAAGAAAGGACATAAACCATTTACTTACTAATTAGTTGTTACTTATAAGCTACTCAGGAAAAAAAAAACAAATAACTTTCACTATATTTGTAACCGTTTTAAATAAGTTCGCCGTGTTTTATCAAACCTTAAGATACCATATTCTTTTAAGTCACTATTTGTATTTCTCCCACCTACAGCAGTTTAAAAATATTTCTTTAAAATCAAACCAACCTTTCCATTCATTTGTCAAAGTACCTTCGGTTCCTAGTGTAAAAAAGTTTAAACTTCAGAGTATTTTAATATATTAAAAAATAATAATAAAGAATAGTGTAGACCCATTAGTTCCTTTCAATTTATGTTACCATTTACCTTAATACTTCTCTATGAATCACAAATTATATTTTTACGTGTTTGGTAACTCATGTTGTATATGCATGCAACAATAGTGCATTGCAGGAGGGCTTCTCAACATATGGATCTCAACCCCTTTTCCCTTTCTAAATTGCTAAATGGGAGAGGAGTTTCCTGGCTAGATCTCAACTAGTTGGGGATGTGGGGATAGAGGTCCTGATATGAAAAATGGAAATTCGGTTATGGAGAAGGTAAAGACATGTTCCTGAAAAGGAACTTATCTTCTCTAGCTGTGGAAGAACAAGTCTGTCACACAAACATGCTCAAAAATGTACAGATAGCGGGAGAGTACAGTTTTCTGTCCTCTAACATTTGGGAAATAAAGTGGACTCAAGCTGAATTCTCAGGCCTAATATATGTAGTGAATGAACATCTTAAGCACAAAGGTACAATGGGGAAGAACATATACAGGAATACTTCATCATAATGTATCAAGTAGTCCATAGAGAGCAATAATACAGCCACTGGTATGCCTACTTGCATAGCAAAACCTACAAACATAATAATTGTGTGGTGAACAGTTATTTTTCAGTTTATATAAGTATGTTAAATGTTGCTATTTAATATAATTGTATTCTGGCCAGGCTGGCAATCAAAACAGTGAAATGTGCTGCCTATTTTAAGTTTAGTCCTGACAGGGGCTGTACCTCACGGCATTTTCAAGCAGCCTTTTCTGGCCAATCCAGAAGTGGAGTTGATACACTCTGTAGGCAGGTGTAATTAGCTTTTATTCTGACTGTAAGGAAGGGTGGTCCCTACACCATATATATCTATATGGAAAAAACTAAAAATGGGGATGTGATGGGTACGCCCAGGGTGCAACCTGGAACTGGGGTACTACTGAGCCCACTTGACCCATCTGTTTGGGTTTCCTTTACATTGTACTGCTGTGACCAGCCTGCCAAGCCCTCTCCCAGGCTCCAGTCTGCACCTTCACCAGCACAAATACAGGCAGGAACACACCCACCATGCAGATGATGGGATAAGCTCTGCGTGGGAAGGCTTCAGCGAAGGAACTTCCCAGCCGCCTAGGCATGCACCCCCTCTGGAGTGTAAACCCAAAATTATACCGTCTTGCGCTATACAGGAAACTGTACAGCGTAAGCTCATAAAATTCGCCCCTCTCCCTCAATATGGAGAGGAAATATACAACAGCTTTTTACGCCAAGTTATAACTTCCACACTGGTTTGTGATAAAGCAAAAACAAATGTATTAACTACAAAAGATAGATTTTAAGTGATTATAAGGGATAGCAAACAAATTAAAACAGGTTACCTAGCAAATAAACAAAAATGCAATCTAAGACTAATATACTAAAGAGATTAGATCTGAGTAGCAAATTCTTACCCTAAATGATGATTTAAGATGGCTGCAGGCTCTTAAAGGGCAAGCTGCACTTGCTTGCAGCTTAAAACCTCAGGTTTTCTGGCCTAGAAATCCCTCTAGCCTGGGTCCAGCCCTTCCCCTCAGTTCAGTCCTTGTTCCTCAGCTGTTTCCAGGAGTCTCTTTGGGTGGGGAGTCAGTGAAGAACCACGATGATGTCACTCTCCTGCCTTAAATAGCTTTTGCATATGGTGGGAACCCCTTGTTTCTAAGCTTGGTTCCCATGCCTTTCAGTGGAAAAACACTGGTATTCCAAGATGGAGTCCAGCACCAGGTGATCTGGTCATATGCCCCTGAAGTGTCATAGTAGTCATGACTCTGAGGCTGTTTGAAGCATCCTCAGGAAGGCTCCCAGGTTGGGAGATAAACTTCTTCAAAGGCCTATTGTTTTCTCTAATGGCCCTTCCCAGTCAGCCATCTAGACTGATTGCATTCTGCCTAGTGGGTGTTCCTCAGGTGTAAACACATTTGTAATAGATGCATAGACAATATTCCTAACTTCAGATACCAAAATGAAACATGCATACAAATAGGATAATCATATTCAGTAAATCATAACCTTTTCAATGATATCTCACATGACCTATCTTGCATAAAATACCTTATAGTTATGCCATAATCATATTATAATAATATCTCTATGAAGAATATGGAGCGTAGTGTCACAGGGTACAACCAACAAAAAATAATTATAGTAAAATACTTTAGTCAGGTGTCAATAAACAAAAAAATTATATAGCTACACACAGGAGGTTTGTTATTGAAGTAAACAGGATCAGGATTTGGCTGATAAAAATGATAGCTCTGACGATTAACATTTGACGATCTGCAGTAACCAAAGACGTTTGGCTACTGTAAAATAAAATAATTGTGCATTGCTGTGAGTTAGTAATCCACTTACCCATTTAAAAACAAAATAGAGAACTAAAAATAATTATGTTTGTAAATTAACCATGTTGCCATTACAACATACAATTATAATGCCACAAGTACTTAATGCATTTTACAAAAGTAAGAAAAAGCAAAGGAAAATAAATTATGCATGTATATACATCAGTACTAAATAACCTAAAAAGAAATTGAACTTGGACTTTGAATGACTCAACACAAATTAATAGTGCACAATCTATGTAACTACACAATTTTATCAACCTGCCCCATTCCCCAATTGTCTGTTATATCTACTTGTCTTTCTCATTGTTTCCTTGCGTTCCCTGTATCTGTCCGTCTTCATCTGTTGTCTCTTGAGCTCTTTGGGGGCAGGAACTGCCTTTTTGATTGTGTTTGTACAGTGCCTAGCACACTGGAGTTCTCGTCCATGGCTGGGACGCCTGAAGTACAAATAAAATAATAATAAATAATAATTAATTGTTATATCTTGTCTTAAATTAAGCCCTGATTCTGAAAGTGGACCTTTGCACCTGTATTGAGGTCTCATAATGTCACTTGTATTTCACTGCATTGCATTGATTTAAATAAGAACATAAGAACAGCCATACTGGGTCAGACCAAAGGTCCATCTAGCCCAGTATCCTGTCTTCCAACAGTGGCCAATGCTAGGTGCTTCAGACGGAATGAACAGAACATGTAATCATGAAGCGATCCATCCCCTGTCATCCATTCTCAGCTTCAGGCAAACAGAGGCTAGGGACACCATCCCTGCCTATCCTCCATTAATTTATCTAGTTCTATTTTGAACGCTGTTGTACTCTTGGCCTCCTTCAAAACATCCTCTGGCAAAGAGTTTCACAGGTTGGCTGTGCATTGTGTGAAGAAATACCTCCTTCTGTTTGTTTTAAACCTGCTGCCCATTAATTTAATTTGATGACCCCTAGTTCTTGTGTTATGAGAAGGATAAATAACATTTCCTTATTTACTTTTTCCATACCAGTCATGATTTTATAGACCTCTATCACATCCCCTCTTAGTTGTCTCTCTTCCAAGCTGAAAAGTCCCAGTCTGATTAATCACTCCGCATATGGAAGCTGTTCCATACCCCTCATAATTTTTGTTTCCCTTTTCTGTACCTTTTCCAATTGTAATATATCTTTTTTGAGATGGGGCGACCACATCTGCACACAGTATTCAATCCATTTATACAGAGGCAATATGATATTTTCTGTCTTATTATCTATCCCTTCCCTAATGATTCCCAACATTCCTAATGATTCCCAACGTTCACTTTTTTGACGGCTGCTGCACATTGAGTGGATGTTTTCAGAGAACTATCCATTAGGACTCCAAGATCTCTTTCTTGAGTGGTGACAGCTAATTTAGATTTTATATGTATAATTGGGATTATGTTTTCCAATGTGCATTATTTTGCATTTATCAACATTGAATTTCATCTGCCATTTTGTTGCCCATTCACTCAGTTTTGTAAGATTCCTTTTTAACTCTTTGCAGTCAGCTTTGGACTTAAATATCTTGGGTAGTTTTGTATCATCTACAAATTTTGCCACCTCACTGTTTACTCCTTTTTCCAGATCATATATGAATATGTTGAACAGTACAGGTCCCAGTTCAGACCCTGGGAAACACCACTATTTACCTTTCTCCCTTCTGAAAACTGGCCATTTATTCCTCCTCTTTGTTTCCTGTTTTTTAACCAGTTACTGATCCATGAGAGGACCTTCTCACTTATCCCATGATAGTTTACTTTGCTTAAGAGCCTCTGGCGAGGGATTTTGTCAAAGGCTTTCTGAAAATCTAAGTACACTCCAGCCACTGGATCACCTGGATCCACATGCTTGTTGACCTCCCTCAGAGAATTCTAGTAGATTGGTGAGGCATGATTTCTCTTTACAGAAACCATGTTGACTCTTCCCCAAGAAATCATGTTAATCTATGTGTCTGATAATTCTGTTCTTTACTATAGTTTCAACCAATTTGCCCAGTACTGAAGTTAGATTTACCAGCCTGTAATTGCTGGGATTACCCCTGGAGCCTTTTTAAAAAAATCATTGTCACATTAGCTATCCTCTAGTCATCTGGTACAGAAGCTAATTTAAATGATAGGTTACATACCACAGTTAGTAGCTCTGCAATTTCACATTTGAGTTCCTTCTGAACTCTTGGGGGAATCCCATCTGGTTCTGGTAACTTATTACTGTTTATTTTAGTAATTTGTTCCAAAACCTCCTCTAATGACACCTCAATCTGAGACAGTTCCTCAGATTTGTCACCTAAAGAGTGGCTTAGGTTTGAGAATCTCCCTCACGTGCTCAGCTATGGGGACCAATGCAAAGAATTCCATTTAGTTTCTCCACAATGGCCTTATCATCCTTGAGTGCTCCTTTAGCATCTGGATCATCCAGTGGCTCCACTGGCTGTTTAGCAGGCTTCCTGCTTCTGATGTACTTACAATTTTTTCTGCAGTTACTTACAGTTACTTTTTTGGTCTTTGGATAGCTGTTCTTCTAATTCTTTTCTGGCCTTCCTAATTATTCTTTTACACTTCACTTGCCAGAGTTTATGCTCCTTTCTATTTTCCTCAATAGGATTTAACTTCCACTTTTAAACAATGCCTTTTTGCCTCTAACTGCTTTTTTTACTTTGTTGTTTAGCCATGGTGGAACTTTTTTGGTCCTCTTACTATGTTTTTTAATTTGGGATATACACTTAAATTGAGCATCACTTATGGTGTATTTAAAAAGTTTCCATGCAGTTTGCAGGGATTTACCTTTTGACACTGTACCTTCTAATTTTTGTTTAACTAACTTCCTAATTTTTCTGTAGTTCCCCCTTTCTGAAATTAAATGCTACAGTGGTGGGCTGCTTTGGTATTCTTGCTCCATCCCCCCTCCCTCTGTCACTTGCTCTCCCTCACCCTCACTCAATTTCACTGGGCTGGGGCAGGGGGTTGGAGTGTGGGAGGGGGGTGAGGGCTCTGGGGTGGGGCCAGGGATGAGGGGTTGGGGTGTGGGAGAAGGTTCCGGGCTGGGGCAGGGGGTTCGTGTGTGTGGGGTATGGGTTCTGGGTGGGGGATGCGGGCTCTGAGTGGGGCCAGAAATGAGGGGTTCAGGGTATGGAAGAGGGCTCCAGGCTGGGGCTAGGGTGACCTGACAGCAAGTGTGAAAAATCGGGACAGGGGGTTGGGGGTAATAGGAGCCTATATAAGAAAAAGACCCAAAAATTGGGTCTGTCCCTATAAAATCAGGACATCTGGTCACCCTAGCTGGGACAGCGGGTTGAGATGCACGGAGGTTGAGGGCTCTAGGGTGGAGCTGGGGATGAGGGGATTGGGGTGCAGGAGGAGGCTCTGGGCTGGGGCCAACAAGTTCAGAGTGTGGGCTCCAGCTGGGGGTGTGGGCTCTGGGGTGAGGCTGGGGATGAGGAGTTTGGGATGCAGTGGGCGGGGGGGCTCAGGCTTGGGGCAGGGAGTTGGAGTGTGTGTGGCGGTGTGGGGTGCGGACTCTGGGAGGGAGTTTGGATGCGGGAGGGGATTCGGAGCTGGGGCAGGGGGTTGGCGTATGGTAGGGGGTGTGGGGTCCCCGCGGAACTTACAGTGGCTCCCAGGAAGTGGCCGCCAGATCCCTGCAGCCCCTTGGCAGATGGGAGGCCAGGGAGGCTCCACATTGAGCCCTCGCAATGGCAGGTGCCACCCCTGCAACTCCCATTGGTCACGGTTCTCGGCCAATGGGATCTGCGGAGCCAGCCCTCAGGGTGGGAGCAGCGCATGGCACCTCCCTGGTCGCCCATGTGCTTAAGGACCGCAAGGACCTGTTGGCTACTTCCAGGAGCCACACAGAGCAAGGGTAGGCAGGGAGCTTGCCTTAGCCTCAGGCCCCTGCTGCGCTGCCGACCGGACTTTTAATGGCCTGGTCGGCAGTGCCGACTGGAGCCGCCAGGGTCCCGGTTGAAAGCCGGATGCCTGGCCAGCCTGGGTGAGGTATGGAAGAAATGAATGTCCACATGCGGGCATAAATGGAGGGAACCGTGTGCGAGGCTTGTTGCTTGGCCAGAAGTGCGTGAGGGAAGCGAGTAGCTGTGCGCAGGGCATGGGGGCGTGGCTTGCACGGGACAGGTGAGTGCCGGGGGGGAGGGGAGGGCCTGCAGGGGGAGTTGGGTGGGGGCGGCATGGAGAACTGGGGGGTGGGGTGGGGGAGTGAGGCTGCGGGATGCGGGCGGGCGGGATGTTTGAGAAGGGTGTAGGGGGATCAGAGGATGTTGGTTGGTTGGTTGGTTGGGGGAGGGGAGGGCAGGTTGGCCGGGGCGGGGCTGCCGGGTCGCGCTCTCTCAGGCCACGCTCCCCTGAGAGTCAAGGGGCGGTGCGTTTTCCTCCCCCCGCCCCGCGGCCTCACGCCCCGCCCTTCCCCCCCGTCCGTCAGCGGGCGCCGCGCCGGCGCCTCCCATGTGACCGGAAGGACCGCGGGAGCCGCCTCCGGAGGAGGCTGGGAGCCGGGGCGGGACGCGGGCGGAGACCCGCCGCCACCAGCGAAGCCGCCCTGGAGCCCGCGGTCCTGGCCCTGACAGCCCGGGTAAGCGCCGGCCCCTCCCCCGCCGGGAGCCTCTTCCCCGGCCGGGGCCGCGTTCAACGCCCCGGGGCGGAGCTGAGCCGCCAACCGCTGCCGCCCGGCCCCGGCTCCGGCCCTGTGTGCAGGGCAGCGCCGGCCCGAGGCGGGAAGGGGAGCCGGGCGTGGGCTGCGCTCCCGGCGCTGCAGGGGAACTTGCTGGAGCCATTTTGTGTGGCCGGAGCTGGCTCGTCAGCGGGTGCCCGGGGCTGTGGGTGCAGCTCGTGCCTGAGAGCCGCAGGGAGCTGCCCTGCCCGGGGCGGGGCGGGCGCTACGGGGTAAAGACTGGAGAGCCGAGGTGGGGGCGGTGGTAGCGTCCGTTGGACCAACATCTGCTGGGGGGGGAGAGAGAGAGAGACACGCAGGGCGATCTTCTCTGGGGCTGGGACAGGTGCTCCCAGCGGAACGGTTAGCCCCTATTGCCAGGGACTCTTCAAGGCAGAGTGACCCCTTAACATCTCTGCGGTCATGGGACAGAAAGGGGAGTTAGTGGGTTGTAGATTGTTGTAATAAGCCCTAAAGTCTGTGTGTCAATTCAATCCATGATTTTTACCGTCTAACAGAATTATTAATTTAAGCTCTTAGGCTCATCTTTTGAAAGGGTTGTGCAGGTTTCCTTTGAGGATAAGGAGTCCTAGGTCAGTTAGAGAGTGATTCCTTTGTGGGAAGTGTTCACCCACGGGGAATAGGGTGTTTTTGTTTGATCACCATATCTGCCTTGTGTGCTTAATATCTTGGGGCAGACAGGGCTACAACTACACTGCATACTACATTGTACTGACTAATCAATGTGGCAAAGCCTGAAGAGGGGGGAAGGCTTTCCAATGATATCTCCAGAAAGTTCTTAATTTATATTTAAAGTCAGAATATTGTATTTTTTATGTATGTTGAATGTAATGGAAACAATACTAATTACAATGGATGCTACCTTGTATCTTATTTAGGGAGCACACTACTGATATTCAGTAGGGAACAACTTCCCTTGGTATTTCTGAGAGAGATGGAATCTGGCACTTACAAGGAACAGCACGTTCCAGGGTACATATTCCAGGGCTATGTGCTTAAGACTCAACATGCTGCAAAACATTTAATCAGATATACTTTTAAAAGATGTAGCGTACAGATTGTACTTAAGTTGAAAAAATTTTCTCTGCAACCGTACTCCTGTATAGCCCAATCACTTATTTTCTCTAGGAACTAGATCTATATTGCTAGAGAGCATCTTCCCCTGGACTTGCATGATTTGATTGTAGCACCTTACCTTACAGAAAGTTTGTATTTCTCTTTTAGTTACTTGAATATCTGTTTTTTATCCCCTTCATTCTAAAGTTTTAAAAAATAATAGTCTTGGTCAGGACCAGAATTGTATAGCTCTCCCACTGGCAATCAGCATTTTTACCCTGGGCTACAGGAACTTTGAGTGAATATTGACAGCTTCAGGTGAGAAGGCCAGTCTCAAGTCTCTAGGGGCTGGCTTTTTACTCTAGGCTACAGGCTATTCTTTAGGTTTTTGGTTTGGCAGCCAACCTGGGTGCAATTCTTTTACTGTATACAGTGTGAAAAGAAAAGAAGTACTTGTGGCACTTTAGAGACTAACAAATTTATTAGAGCATAAGCTTTCGTGAGCTACAGCTCCCTTCATCGGCTCCTTCTGATAATATTGTGGGGACAATGTGATTACATTGCCCTAGAGATTCACATTGTCATTTTTTAACCCTGGGCTATTTCATTCTGAGGGTCTATTTTCATTGCTTAAAGTAAGAAATCTAATTTAAGCCCTATGTGAAGAGGCAATTCTAAAATAGCACAGATAAACTTTTCAGTTTGGGATTTAATTGGCAATTCCTGGAAAATGCTATGTGTGTAAGATAACGTCACATTCCGTTACCTTTCAGCCTAGAGGAAAATTTGGCCAGGTTGATCTCATGGTGAGATTCTTAACCAGTATAGTTGCTATTTTGGAATAGGCTCCCCTCTTTCATTCAGGTACACATTTATTTTGATCAATTTTAAATGATCTAGAAGGTAGGGATTGTGAAGGCAGAGCAGCAAACAACATAGTCAAAAACAGCTTGGTAGTGCTTCTACTTAACACGATTCTGTGTGTGACTGTTGTCACTATTAGCTGACAAGCCCACTGAGTTTTGAATCAGTTTGTCTTTTTTAAATGTGACTTATATGTTTCTGGGTCTCAGAGTACATCTGCAAAGCAATTAAACGCCTATGGCTAGTCTGGGTCAGCTGGCTTGGGTTTGCAGGGTTTGGGCTGTGGAGCTGGAAATTGCTAGTGGGGAGGGTCCCTGACTCCTAGAGCCTGAGCTCCAGCCCGAGCTCTAAGGTCTCCTCAGCAAGTTTTAGCCCTGCAGCAGTGTCTCTTCCCTTCTGTCTCTCTCTCTCCACTCCCCCCCTCCCCCTGCGCTGCCTGAGTTTGGCGGGGGGGGGGGGGGGAGGTGTATTGCTGCAGTGTAGATTTAAAAACCTGAATACCTTTAATTATGCCCCTAAAGCTATTTTTAAGCATCTGAATAGAAGTGACCTGATTTTTCAAAGGCCCTTAGCACTCGCAACTCACTGTCTTAAATTGAAGTTGTGGCTGTGTATCTCCTCTTAATCAGGCCACTTCTATGCAGATGATTAAAAATGGATTTTGGAGTCTAACTTTAATGACCCAGGTTTGAAAACACTGGCCCCAAATAGTTTCTGGTGGTGTCTTTCTGAGAAGGCTTACATTTTTCTGTGATCTAGTGGTTCAAAAGTAGACTGTTCTGGGAACATTTATGGAAACTTTCATATTTAATGCTTTGATATTTATTCACTGAATGATGAATAGTAGTGTTTTGGTGGTACTGGTGGCCTTGTACTTGTGCAGGTAGCTGTTTAGGACACATGCATTTTATTTGACTTTATTTTTTTTGTTTACCTCTAAGTACTTGTGGACTAATAATCATTACTTGTGACTTCCGCCACAGGCCTCTAACTCTAAAATATATTAAAATGATGTTCAGAGTAGCATCAGTCTGTATGCTGACTAAAGACCAGTCAGAATTCTCAGGTTTTAGGGACAAATTAGAGGGAAATTGCTCAAGACTCATCAAGTCTAGACATGATAAATCAACTACGAATGCGCTCCCATCAACTCCGGTGACTCCACCAGGGCGAGAGGCGCAGGCGGAGTTGACGGGAGAGCGTCAGCCATTGACTTACCGCAGTGAAGACACCGCGGTAAGTAGATCTAAGTATATCGATTTCAGCTAGTGTAGACCAGGCCTAAGTTTGTCACCCACTCTACTTCCTCACCAACTCTGTTAGGGAGGGATGTGAGAGAGCTGCTTTCTGGTGGTTCACAATTCTTAAGGACAAAGGCCTCTTTGAGTAGGAAAAGTTAGTCACTACTCAGATTTCATCGATGACACGCATGCTTGTTTGCCTAATATTTGGTATGTTAAATGGGAAATTAACTTTAGTATTCCAAATTTAATTTGGATATAATGAAACTATAATTGATACCAATGTAGATCAGGTGTCAAACAACCACCCTGTGGGTTGGATCCATCCCCTTGTAGTAGTTATCCATATGTAGGAGGATCCTGTGCAAATCATGATTTCCATGAAATCATGTAAATGCCTCCAAATCATGATCTTTCCATTTTTTATAAAAAGGAAAATATCTACAATGAAGTCTTCAGTACAAAAAAATTATTTATCTTATAGTGCTGTGTGAAAATATCATTCAATCCTTGAAACTGACCACATTTAGTTGTAAAATTAATTCCATGCAAACTTTGTGAATTCAGTACTTGGCCATTTACACTATAGTGAATTTTCTAAAAAATTAAAATAAAAACTGTGATTTACACAGATCCTGATCCATGAGATTCACAATCTGCGAATATATCGGTCATATAGGGAAAAGTGCTCATAGATAATGGTTGCGAAGAGAAGCTTCTGAAGTGAATCAGTGCAGTAGTGTGACCAATAACTCTGAGAACAGGGAACAATACCCATTAATTTTTGTTTCAGAGTAGCAGCTGTGTTAGTCTGTATTCGCAAAAAGAAAAGGAGTACTTGTGGCACCTTAGAGACTAACCAATTTATTTGAGCATAAGCTTTCGTGAGCTACAGCTCGTGAGCTGTAGCTCACGAAAGCTTATGCTCAAATAAATTGGTTAGTCTCTAAGGTGCCACAAGTACTCCTTTTCTTTTTATTAATTTTTGTGGTGTTGACTTTTAAACCTCATGAGAACACTTTGTGGGCCACATTTTCAAATAAATTGGGTGTGCAGTTATGTGGGTAAATCTAGTAATTGCAAATGCAGATAGTCAAATAGAGTTCAGAAATAGTAGTGTTCTTAATTTTTCCTCATAGAATGGAACTGACACTTTCCAGTTAAAACGTAGTTACTATGTGAGGGTACCATATGGCTCTTTATTTTTGTGCAAAGCTCCCGTTATCTGGGAGATTTGCGATGGATTGTGTGTAGTGTGTTACTCCAGCTTTAACTTGAACCCTCAGGCTATAATTAAAAATATAATTTGACCTTCTCAAAATGTGTTTTGAAAGATGTGATGTAGACTAAAAGTACTAAACCATTTCAATATATTGGAATATGTAAATTGCAGTTTTGGGTTATTTTGAACTGCTGTTTTGCAGCACCAACATTTAAGTTATTTAGTGTTTTATTTCTTCTGCTTTGAAATGGATTCTTTGTGGCTGAATAAACTAGACCTAGACTTTTTATCTTGCAAATCACTTTTCTTTAAATTCAGAAAAAGCAGTAATTGTCTCTGCAGCATTTTGTGCCCCCAAGTTTCTTGTCTGGATTTTTTTGATTTTTAGCATGCTATGAAAAGTTACTTCTACAGTGCCCAAAATATGCTAGTGTCTTTACATGTAGACACAGAATAAGGTGCTTGTTTGCTGTTGTGTTACACTAGTGACTACTTGGGAGCTCCATTGGTTGAAGGGTAAAACTAAAAAGTAACAATCTAGCAACTGGAAGAGGCCTGTTTGTTTATGCACCAGAGCAACCAGCTATAGTCTCAAATAAGCTATGCTTTGAATTAACCAAAATGCTTCCATTTTCTCTGCACCCTTTACACATACTACTTCAATTTATTCAGTCCCCTAAAGGTTTTCCTTTCTTCCTTTTTAAGGTGACTTCTTTTGAGTCAGAAGTATGTTTTGAATATACTCACCACAATCTAGGTTGCTTGAGGGTTATATGTTGTATACTCTCTTTGTGCACTGCCTTTTAACAGTAAAAGATGTCATGTGCATATTGAGGGTGGAATATGCCAATGATTAGAAGCAGAAGATTTCTGAATGGCTTATTTTATAAAGGCATTCTAGATTGTCATTAACTTAAATTTGATCAAAGAGGCATGAAGTGCTATATGAGAGATGTTAACTTATCAACCTAAAGGCTGTCCTTCACTAGAAGTTTGATGGTAGCCAAGCCTTTTACATATTAAAGACAGAGGGTAATGATTTCAGAATTGACTAAGGCCATTGAAAGTCAGTGGGACTTAGATGCTTTTATTATTTGTATTGTAATAGCACCTAGGAGCCCCAGTCATTGTCAGGGCCCTATTGAGTTGGATGCTGTTGACAATTTTGTCCAGTTTCTAACAAATTGCTTTGGAATTTGGTGTTAGTGGCTGCTTTGTTTCAGGAGCAGCCTTACAATGACATACTGCAGTTTGTTTTTTATGTCTTTCATACTCGTTGCTGTGCTAACTTAGCCAGCTGTATTGTACTCAAACTAATGGTTGCTACTTGATTGAAGTATATATTTCTGAGAGCGCTGACAATCTGATGTTCTGTGTTGATAACTTTTTTGCGTGATGATGTTTGGCAGTCCTTTTGTGTGGATGTCAATAAAATGCTATTTCTTTCTCCCTTCCAAAGCAGATCATCCAGAAGACACAATGAGTTTGAAGGCCTTCGAGCTCGTTCCTGCTGTTGAGCGGGAGATGCTCATGGGAGACAAAGCTCGAATCAACGTTGAATGCATTGAGTGTTGTGGGAAAAACCTCTATATTGGAACCAATGACTGCTTTGTCTATCACTTCCTACTGGAAGAGAAGATATCAGCTGGAAAAGTAACTTTTGCTGCCACCAAACAATTGCATAAATACTTGGGCTTCAAGAAAGCAGTCAGTGAGCTGAAAGCAGCTTCAGCACTCAACAGGCTACTGGTGCTTTGTGACAACACAATAACGTTAGTTAACATGATGAACCTGGAACCTATCCCCACTGGAGCTAGAATCAAGGGAGCTGTGACATTCACAGTAAATGAAAACCCTATGAGTGGGGACCCTTTTTGTGTAGAAGTTTGCATTATCTCAGTGAAACGGCGGACCATCCAGATGTTTATGGTGTATGAGGATAGAGTCCAGATAGTGAAGGAAGTGTCCACTCCGGAGCAACCCTGTGCCGTGGCTGTAGATGGTCATTACTTGTGCCTTGCTCTCACTACACAATATATCATATTGAATTATAATACTGGCATCTCCCAGGATCTGTTCCCTTATTGCAGTGATGAGAAACGGCCAATTGTGAAAAGGATAGGCAGACAGGAGTTTCTGCTGGCTGGACCTGGAGGGTTAGGTGAGACTAAAAAATTTTAAACTTCCAATTTAAAGTTTCTCTCCATTTCATGATCAGCTTCCCGGATTGAGGTAACTTCAGTATTTGATGCCATAATGTAGAATAAATGCTGCATTTCCTTGCAGGCTATACTTGCAATACTTGAAAATTGAAGGATAAGTAAGTCACTAAAACTAGTCCTGGGTGTTCTTATTGCATGGTTTTACAAGTTTGCAAAATCTGCATAACACTTTAAAAATGGTAAACTTGAATTGATCTAGATAGATTTGATTCTGGGGTGTCTATAGTGAAATAGAAAAATTCAGGTGGAATAAATTCTACTGTCTCATTGCCCAGGGCAAACAAAAGTATGAACCAAATTAAATTTTAAAAGCTGTTGGTATCAAATTCTAGCTGTAGTGACTGATTGAAGCTGGGATTCAGGCAACCCAAATTTTCTTGTGCCAGACTTGCTGCATGACTGAGGACAAGCTAGTTAAAATCAGTATGTCTGCTTCTTCATCACTGAAAGATAGTTATACTCACCCATCTTCATAAAGCAGTGTGAGAGTTACTGGTACGCCCACTTCACTATAATACTGACATTAAGTGTTGTTTGAGGATTCTTAGAACTGGCATTCCACCTTGGTTCCTTATAAATGTTGCAGCATAGCAGCAGAAATTACTTTTTTGATTGCCTTGCTCACTTGCCTAAATTTTCCCCATAATGTTGCTCAATTAGTAGTGCTCCATAATGGACTTCAGGAAGAATAATAATTACATTAGACAAATTAAAAAGGGACACCTTGGGGGAATTCTGCCATAAACTGAAAAAAGAACTAGATTGCATGCAAAACATCAAAGTCCTCTCTTCCTGGGAGGTCTGATTTCTCTGTCCTACTTCCTCTGTAGCTGTCTTGGGGTGTGCTCTGAAGACCAGTATACTTCTCTGATCACAGGCAAGTCCATTTCAGAGCTGAAGGCCCCTCACAGGGAATACTCTACTACCAGTACTTCTCTCAGATTGATGGGGAGCCAGTTCGAGTGCTTCTCCAATCATAAGTGTAGCATGTAGCAATATGGCATAAGGAGATAGTCAGTCTGTCTCAAGTATCAAGGTCCCAACTCCAGGGCTGTATGCAGCTTTTACAAAATGCATTAAGGGATCCAGCCGCTATGGGCATTTACAAGACTGCTGTTACCAATTAGGTTTGTTTCAATTATATTTAATTTACTGGATTTGTTGGTTATGTGTCTGAAGTGTTAAGTACAGTCCATTACAAACCTTGCCAATCTGGCCAAATACAGGGCACTTTTCTTTGACCTTCCCTTCTCTTACATAAACACATACCAACAAGTATACTTGTTTTGGGAGGGTGTTTTAAGACACTCCAGTGCATCTGCTTCTTCCTCTGAAGAGAGGATGAGAGAACAAACATTTGACATACATAGTCATGTTGCTTAATGCACTACTGGAAGGCACTCAGATACTATGGTGATGAGCATGGTATAAAAACCTATATAGACTTGAACGGTCAGACCACCAGTTTGCCCTGAAAAGAGTGAAGTGATGCATCAGTATATCAGTTGAGTTATCAGAGGTTGAGAATCAACTGCCATATCCTGCTGTTGTCACTTGCAGGATGAACCTTTATCCCCATCTTGGACAACTGTGCTTAATATCTAGATTATCTTTGCACGAGTAACCTCAAAATAGTATGGCAAAAAGTTATTGTGACTTACCACTCTAGCTCGGGTGGGCAAACTTTTTGGCCTGAGGGTCACATCTGGATGGGGAAATTGTATGCAGGGCCCTGAATGTAGGGCTGAGGTGGGGGGTTGGGGTGCAGGGTGTGTAGGAAGGGGCTCAGCATGGGGTGCAGGGGGTTGGGGTATGGCTGGAGGCTCAGGGCAGGGGTTTGGGGTGCAGGAGGGGGTGCAGAGTGCAGAAGGGGGCTCAGGGTAGGGGGTTGGGGTGCAGGAAGGCTGTGGTAGGGAGCTGAGGGTAGGGGGTTAGGGGACTCAGGGCAGGGGGTTGGGGTGCAGGATGCAGGAGGGGTTTTGGGTACGGGCTCCAGCCCAGCACCGCTTACCTTGAGCAGCTCCAGGGTGGCAGCAGCTCGCAGCCAGGCTAAGGCAGGCCCTGCGCCGCTCCTGGAAACGGCCAGCATGTTTGGTAGTAGCTCCTGGGGGTGGGATGGGACAGATTGCTCCAGCGTGTGCCACCCTTGCCTGTGGGTACCAGCCCTGAAGCTCCTATTGGCTGCAGTTCCCCGTTCCTGGCCAATGGGAGCTGCGGGGGATGGTACCTGCAGGTGAGGGCAGCGCACAGTGGAGCAACCTGCTCCCTTCCCCTTCTGCCAGGGGCCACAGGGACGTGGTGCAGGCCGCTTCCGGGAGCGGCACGGGGCCAGGGCAGGCGGGGAGCCTGCCTTAGCCTTGCTCTACCACAGGGTTGGCAATCCCGCGGGCCAGATTGAAAGCCCTGACGGGCCTAATCCAGCACGTAGACCGTAGTTTGCCCTCCCCTGCTCTAGCTCTAAATGTAGACTGGCACTTACAGATTTGATGTGCTGCAGTGAAAATCGACGTGGGTACATATATTTTGTTTTATCTAATCAATCTGTTTAACACCTACTTCTGAATAAGTCTCTCTAAAGAATTTCATTTTTACCTTTCCCTTCTTATTTTTCGTTTTATTTTATTTACTTTTAGTGTAAAAGAAACTCCACACCAAAGATTTCCTGTCATCCACTTCAAGCACTTCTGCATTGGATCATTCTTTTTAATTTTCTTGCTTTTTCTTCCCTGCCTTCCTCAACTAGCTAAATACTGTTCTGTTTTTAGTTTCTATTGCTACATGAAAGTTCTAGAGACAATGACAGTTAGGCCCTCTTCCTGTCTCACCTAGCATAATATCTAGGACTTAGGTCTAGAGTAGGAAAATATGTTTAACAGCTATTCATCAGTGTATCTTTTAATGTGTTCAAACACACATTAGTGTAAAAGTATAACTAGGCAGGCCAAAAAAGATTTCAAAGAGCAACTAGCAAAAGAGACAAACTAACAGCATTTTTTATTTTAAATACATCAGAAGCAGGAAACCTGCCAAACTGTCAGTGAGGCATCTGGACCATTTTGGTGCTAAAGAGCACTCAAAGACAAGATGGTTGCGGAGAAGCTAAATGAAATCTTTACATTGGTCTTTACTGCAGAGGATGTGAGGAAGATTCTCACACCTAAGCCATTCTTTTTTAGATGCCAAATCTGAGGAACTGTCCCAGATTGAGATGTCATTAGAGGAGGTTTTGGAACAAATTGATAAATTTAACAGTAATAAATCATTGGGGCCAGATGGTATCCACCCAAGAGTTCTGAAGGAACTCCGATATGAAATTTAGGACTGCTGACTGTGGTATATAACCCATCGCTCAAATCAACCATTGTATGACTGGCAGATAGTAGCTAATGTGAGGTCGATTTTTAAAAAAAGGCTCCAGAGGTGATCCTGGCAATTACAGGCTAGTAAGCCTGTCTTCAGTACCTGGCAAATTGGCTGAAACTATAGTAAGGAACAGAATGATCAGACACAGAGATATGTTGGGGAAGCGTCATCAGGGCTTTTGTAAAGGGAATTAGAATTCTTTGAGGATGTCCTCAAATGTTGACAAGGGTGGTCCAGTGGATATAGTATACTTGGACTTTCAGAAAGCCTTTGGTGGCATGGTCCTTCAGTAGAGGCTCTTAAGCAAAGCCTCTACTGAAGGGGATAAGAGGGAAGGTCCTCTCATGGTTCAGTAACTGGTTATGACGGAAAACAAAGGATAGTTTTCAGAAAGGGGAGAGGTAAATAGTGGGCTCCTGAAAGGAACTGTACTGGGACCACTGCTGTTCAACATATTCATAAATGACCTAGAAAAAGGGGTAAACAGTGAGGTGGCAGAGTTTGCAGGTGATACAAAATTACTCAAGATATTTACCTCACCAGCCTTGTCTCTTTTAATCTCTTTTACTGGACCAGCTTCTGTTTGACAGACAAGCTTTCAAGCTACACAGAGCTCTTCTTCAGGTCTGGGAAAGCCAAGATGGTCAGGGATGCAACCCCATGCACTGGGTGCCCCTAAACCTCTAACTTCCAGAAGCTGGAACGGGATGTTAAGGGATGAATCACTTAATTGCCCTGTTCTGTTCATTTCCTCTGAAGCACCTGGCATTGGCCACTGTCGGAAGACGGGGTACTGGGCTAGATGGACCATTGGTCTGATCCAGTATGGCTATTCTTCTGTTCTTAACATAAATATGGCCTGGGTTTCATTTTTCATGCCTTTTCCCTAGTCTAGACAGTGTCTAACTGCTTGTGTCTCATTACTTAAATTGCCTGTTATTGAATTTGTACATCTTCCCTTTCATTCTGTTTCACTGTAACTTTCTAAATTTTTATTTTTAACATCTCCTCCTTCACTGTAAGCAGAATTATGTGCCTCCAGCACTTTTCCTGGTACAGTTTTACAGCTGCTTTGTAACATAGGTTCTATATATCTTGGCATTTAAGTGTTACCACTCTTCTAACAATAATCATTTCAAACATGGTTCCAACTAATACTTGAGACTTATTGTAGACAGGACTAGAGCAGATGCTGATGAGGGTTGTTTTTTTCATACTGGCTATCATTTCCACTCATGCTTACTAGACAGAGGAATAGGAAGGTTATGTGGTGCATTTCCTCACAGTTGTTCAGACTGTGTAGTCATCAGTTACCAATACAATTGTTTTCTTCCCTATTCTCACCCACTTGGAAAGCTCCTAATACCATCAGCTTTTGTGGTAGGCAAAAGTTCTATCACTTTACCTAATTGGACATATCCCATTTTGACAAACAAAGTCAAAAGCAGAAGAGAAGAAAAGTGAGGCTTAGTTTGCCTGACTTGTTTATGTGCGTGCTCAGTAGCATGCTTCAAAAGAAAAATGCTGGTGTCTGGATGACTGAAGATTGATAAATGGAAAAACCTCTACATTTCCAGTTTTGAACCTAGTGTAGTTCAGCAGTGGCTAACACTTGTTACCATCACATAGTTACTCAGTTTCTTATGTGAAATGAGTTGATTTCATTCTAGTTCCCAGTAGCCACATGTCCACATCACAAAAACTACCAATGTTGGCAATAATTGGCAGTGGTGGTGGTAATTTCAGATGAGGATGGAGACAAACATGTGATCGAGCTACTTAGGCCTTTCAGATTCAGGGGTGAGGTAAACAGGCAGAAATTGGCTTGAGAAACTACTATATTGTTGCTGCCCAGGCTCTACCTGTTCCACAGGACTTAAATGTCTAGAGTACCTGTAAATTATCACTAAAACCAAAACATCCTAAACTTTGTATATTGAATTATATTATGAGGCCTAATTTAAGTGATTTTTATTATCTCTAGATATTGAGTATTCTGTAGAAAAGTGTGGCTTGGATTTGACCTAAGGAATTTACTGCACAATTTTTGGAAGTGCTAATTGGATTTTCTCTCCGAACAGAGATGCTGCATAAATCTGAGAGGAAGTGGGGAGGGAGATATAGATTCTTAAAGTCTATAGTATGATTAGTAGTAAATGATCCAAAAGAGAGAGATGAGTCAAACTTATTGAATGGCTACTTGAAAAAATCCAAAATACGTAGCGTATAGCAGAGAAAATAACCATAAATTAAGTGGAAAGAGCCTTACTAAAAATTTACTAAGACTTTGGAGACTGTATCTTCATTTTTAATGTGTTTTTATAAAATTTTCAGTGTATTTTTTTTCTGTTTGCCTTGTGTGGCAATTTGCTTTGCAAGAACCTCTGCCTTTCTTTCTGGACTTTTTTTCAATTTTTGTAGATGCATGCCTTGTAAGGGGAAAAAACCCTCTCTTCTGAAAGAGTTGGAGCCCTCACTCTGCTATAGCAATTGACTCAGGAAATATGGGTGAATTGAATTAACTTGGGGACTGAAATGTTCTGCTGGCATTTGAGATGTTAAAGGGAGTAGACAGGCCAAATTGCAAGAGGAAGAATGCTCAGGCAACCTGTAGGAAAATAAATATATATATATATATATATTCCTACAGGTTGCCTGAGCAATGTTAGAAGGGACAGGCTCATGGAATGCTGGCTTGGGTTTGGGTTAAAGGGCATCCAAAATGCATACACATGGTGTGTTTTTTAAAATAAATAGTTCACTGTAAGTTTCTTGGACTTGAATTATTTACATCTAGGAGGAATAAGCATTGAAATGAAGCTTGTATCACTTTCCTGTATGCAAGAATTTTTTTGTATCCTACTTCGAACATAATTAATCAACAAATATCTAATTGCCACAGGATCCTTGAAGATTCAGTGTTTTGTAAAAAGTTTAACAGAAATGCCCTTCCATTGTAAAAAGTCCTTCATTGTTTACACTTGTAAATTGTTCACGTGAATCCTGGGTTCATGGCAAGAAAGGTTCCAGTGCTTGACTCCTGGAAAACTGCAGGCTTTGGCTTAAGCTTCAGACTTTCTTCCCTTTCTTTGCAGGTATGTTTGCAACTGTGGATGGCATTTCCCAGCGTGCTCCTGTGCACTGGTCAGAGAATGTGATTGGAGCAGCCCTGTGTTTTCCTTATGTAGTTGCTCTTGACGATGAGTTTATTACAGTGCATAGCATGCTGGATCAACTACTAAAACAGACCCTATCTTTTAAGGAAGGCCACATCCTACAAGACTTTGAAGGTATTAGCTAGTACATCTATCTCTTTGCATGAATTTCTTGGAACATTAAAAATCAAACTTTATGCTGACATAGTATAAAGTAAAAAAAAAAAAGGGGGGGGGGGCTCCTTTGAAGAACAAGCTACCTCTCCTGAAACACACAATAATAGAACATCCTTAAATGTAACACTTTATCCTGCTGTTAATAGCGTTTTCGCTAAAGAATATTATGTCCTATATTCCTATAAAACATTGCAAATGAAACTTCTTGTTCTTTGAGTGATGGTCCTTATTGTATTCCACTGTGGTTATGCATGCGCATCCTGTGCCCAGAGCTGGAAAATGTGAAAGTGGTTTTTGTTGGTCTGCGCATGCACCCTGACTCACCTTGTGCCCCCAACTGAGGGGATAAAGTCGGGGCAGACCGACTTCCTCTCCAGTTCCTTCTCACTACCACATGATCCGGGTCAGAACCTCTGTCTGTAGCTTCAGCTTTGTCCCTTATGATAAGATTTTGCTTTGCAAATAGTTTTTAGTATCTTGTACTGTTAATAGTTTGTGTTTTCATAGAAATGAGGAGTCCAGTGGCACCTTAAAGACTAACAGATTTATTTGGGCATAAGCTTTTTTGGGTAAAACCACAAAAGCTTATGCCCAAATAAATCTGTTTCTCTTTAAGGTGCCACCGGACTCCTCATTTTTGTGGATACAGACTAACACAGCTACCCCTCTAGTGTCTTCATAGTTTTTAATGCTAGATTCATCTTTGGGGGAACACTTCTTCCCCCCCGCCCCCCACCTTGTGTGGGTACAGGACTCCGTGCTTCAAACTCTGTGCTTCCTGCCAGAAATCATTCTGGATCAGCGACAACCACCAACACTGCTTGTACTGCCTCAGAAGAGCTCACATCACAGTGAGGTGCAATATCTGCCTCAAGTTCCCCAACCACACTGAGAAGAGCAGGAACTCCACCTTCAAAAACACCTCATGGAAAAGGCCATGAGGCCTCAATCAGAGCAGGCCAGGGAACTTTCTCCCCTCTCCCCTACCCGCCCTACAGTGGCCTTACTTAGCAAGGATTAAGCCTCCTGCTGCTATGGCCAATGCTGGTGCCAGAGAATCTACCCTCATAGATCTCATAGATCTTCTCGGGAACCCAGGAAGCACTCTCAAATGCATGAGACTGCCTTTCTTGAAATCCACTTTGAAGAGGTCGCATTCAGCTTTGAGCAAGCCTAGCATCTCAACCCAAGAGGACTTAGAATGTACTAAGTCCCAGAGGCTTGACAAGAAAGCTCTTAAACATTGGGCTCTGTTGATAACAGAATGTGATCTGTTGGTACTGTCATGCTTCACACCTCTAAAACCTCTGGATCCATTAGCACTGACAAAGATGTTCACTGCCTGTCCACAGTGGTCTTCGACAGCATCCTCTCTGGCTCCAATGGTCTGGGCAAAGATGACCCTGCTTGCACTGGGGAGGACTGGGTCCCATGCTGCTCAACAGGACATCTTCACACTGGTGGATCCAGAATCCCCTCCATTGGGTCTGTTCCTTTCCAGAGATGTTATAACATCACCTGGGGAGTCAACAACTTGAAGTTCATTTCCTGCTCTTTCCTTGAGGTGCAGCTTCTCTCCAGTGGCACTGATGGTACCACCTCTGGAACCGGAATCAATTTTCTCCTCATCAGGAAACTCCAAAGCAACCGAGGAGTCTTTCTTTCCTTACCCTATGTATCCTCTGCTGCCCAAAAGAATTACACCACCTGAGGCTCAATCTCCACATTTAACTCTGAGCTGCTGTCGCCCCTTGCCAGGATGCCTCCACATACCCCTTTCAACTCTTCCTACTGGCCATATTGGGGCCCCTGGGACCAATACACCCCTGCAGAGTAGGACAGATCTGCTAGGAAGTTACTCTTTGCCTCCCCCAGAGAAGGAAGAGCATTATGCACTGGATCCATCAGTTCTGCTGGAACCAGCAAGACTTCCGTCTTCATCTCCAGACAAACCGGTAACCCCTTTGTCTCCCTCCCCACTCCACTCCTACTTACCCAAGTGAATTCAGGCAGTTCCAGGATCATCTTCGTAGAGTTGCTGGTGAACTACAGATTCCTCTTGAAGAGATTCAGGAATCCTAGAGCAAACTCCTTGACATCCTCTACTCAGGTTGGTAAGGGGCTAATCCTTGTTTTTCACCCCTCTCCCAACTCTTTGGTGGTCAAAGCAGCTTCCAAAAGGGCTAGACAGCAACCCCCGGTCTGCTTCTGTGGACAAAGAGGTTAAGCGTCTAGACCTGTTGGGAAAAAGATGTTCTTATCATCTAGCCTTCAGTTCAGGATAGCCAGCTACCAGGCACTAATGGCCAAGTACAGCTTCCTGAACTACTCCAAGTTTGCAGAGTTCACTGACAGTCTTCCATAACAGGACAGAGCTTGTTTCCAGGTGGTGATAGATGAAGCAAATTAATAGCAAAGACGACCTCAAATTTGTAGTTGAAGCTGCTGACACATCCTGTAGAGCCATGGCTACTGGCATTGTTAGGTGTAGAGAGACATGGTTGTGTGTGTCAGGGTTCCCTAGAAAGATTCAGAATAGTGTGGAGGGTCACATATTCTTCTCCCCCCCCCCCCCCCCCACACACTGTTCCTCAGATGTTCTTATCAACTGCTGGAAATGGCTTACCTTGATTATCACTACAAAAGGTTCTCTCCCCTCCCCCCCCCCCCCCCTTGCTGGTAATAGCTCACCTTACCTGATCACTCTCGTTACAGTGTGTATGGTAACACCCATTGTTTCATGTTCTCTGTGTATATAAATCTCCCCACTGTGTTTTCCACTGAATGTATCCTATGAAGTGAGCTGTAGCTCACGAAAGCTTATGCTCCAATAAATTTGTTAGTCTCTAAGGTGCCACAAGTACTCGTTTTCTTTTTTCAATGAATCAGTTATTCAGTCAGAAGACTGACATCCTTCTATCCCTACCTGGAAGGACTATAGGGCTACCCTCTGCCCCATGAATAAGATTAAGATTTTGTCACTTTTTTTTTTAGTAAAAGTCATGGACGGGTCGCAGGCAATAAACAAAAATTCACTAAAGTCCGTGATCTGTCCTTAACTTTTACTAAAAATAACAGTGATAAAATGGGGCTGAGTCCTAGCCCTTTTGTGGGAGAAGGGGAGTCCAGCACCCACTATGGCTGGGATCTCCAGAGTCCCCTCCTGGTGTTAGTAATAGCTGGTAGTTCCAGGGTCCCCCAGCTGTGGGGCCAGTGGCTGGGAGTTGCCGGGGCTCCAGGGCTGAAATGGAAAATGTCATGGAGGTCACAGAAGTCACAGATTCCGTAATCTCCATGACATAATCTTAGCCTTACTTATGAACTGCCACGCAACGGCAGCTGGTTTAAAGGACCTGCTTCCCTGCACCTTCTGCAATAGGTATGGCATCCCAATCTCAACCCCCAAAAGAAGCACTATTTTTGATGGGACCTCAATAGCTTCGAGCCACTAAGCCCAACATTACCCAACCTTCATACACCATTTGGAGGTCATCTAGTAAACTTTGTCAACGTGTGGAGTGCAGTAACAATAGATCAGTGCGTGCTGAATGTCATCCATTCTGGCTATATGAATGAGTTTGCATCCCTACCTCCTCCAGAGTCATCTTCCCCTTTAACTTTTGGGGACTACTCTCAAGACTATTCTCAAGCAAGAGGCAGACTCCCTATTACTGTGAGGAGCAATAGAACATGTGTCCCCTGAATACCAAGGGGGCAGCTTTTATTTGACTTATGCCCTTCTTTTGGTGTATAAGGAAATATGGCGACTAATTCTCCACCACCACCACCACCCTAACTGCTTCATTTGTAAACTCAAGTTTCGTATGGTTATGCTGGCCCCTGTAATGTCATTAATAAAAGGACATGGTTTACAGCTCTTGATGTGAATGAAGTGAGCTGCAGTTCACGAAAGCTTATGCTCAAATAAATTTGTTAGTCTCTAAGGTGCCACAAGTCCTCCTTTTCTTTTTACTTTCATTTAGATATTCATCCCACTCTGACGCTTCCTAAAGTATTTGCAGTAATGACCGTTCACACCAGATGCCTCGGTCTCATTGTCTTCCCCTGCCTCGATGACTTGTTCCTTGTTGCCAAGTCATGCCAGAAGGCCCATGCTACACCTTCTCTCTTCCCTGGAGGTCAGTGTAAATGCCAAAAAATTTATTCTCACCCCGCACAGTCTCTGGACTTCATTGGGGCCACCCTCGATTCGATTATTGCAAGGGCATTCTTGCCAATGGACAGATTTCAGACCAAGAATAATATTGTAGCCCCAATGGCAATCAGCCCTCCAGTACTGGTCAAAACGTGCCTGTCTCTTCTAGGTCATATGGCATCATGCACTTACGTCACTGTGTTCGCAAGACTCCACCTTCGTTGCCTTCAAATATGGCTCCAGTTAGTATACTCTCCAAACTTCCATCCTATTAACTTCATGGTAGCAATTCCTACAAATGTAGTTTTCTTCCCTACTGTGGTGGACAAATCCTTCACAGGTATGAGTAGATGTCCCCTTTCTCCCCTCTTCTCCAAACCAGGACCATTACTACAGATGGATCCCTTTTTGGTTGAGGAGCTCACTTGGACACCCATGCAGCACAAGGCACCTTGACGCCACAAGAGTCCATATTCTGAAGGTATGAGCAGTCCAGAAGGCATGCCGAGGCCTTTCTTCTGTTCATCCACACTCACTACGTCCTTATGCTGTCAAACAGTGTTATTACCGTCTTCTGCATCAACAAACAGGGAGGCTCAAGATCCATCTCCCTGTGCACAGAAGAGGTCAGCTTGTGGAACTGGTGCGTCAGCAACCAAATCGCCCTATCCGCAGCCTACCTTCCCAGAAAACAAAATACGCTCTGACTCCCTCAGCTGACATTTTTCAATTGACCACAAGTGGGAACTCCATGACTTGGTACTGCACAATATCTTTGATCTATGGGGAACCCCAATCAGAGATCTATTCACCTTCATAACTAACAGAAAATGCAAGACACTGCTGCAGAGGAGCCCTATGTCACCACTTCCCAGGCGAGAGATTTCTTCCTTGGTCAGATCACCTGATCTGTGCATGCCTTCTGCTACAACCCCTGTCATGAGTTTTGTGCAAAAGCTGGTAGGACAGGGCATGAGTTATCCTGATTGCCCTGTACTATGTTAGACAGTTTTGGTTCCTAAATCTCCTGTGCATGTAATCTTGAGTAGCGATCCTCCTCCCAACATTCCCTGAGCTTCTGACCTTGTGGAATGGCAAGATCAAGCACGCCAATCTGTATTCGCTTCACCTCAGGGCTTGCTTTTTGGATGGGCATCATCCTTAGAACGCTCATGTTCCACAGTCATACGAGACATACTTTCTAACACTAGGAAGGATTCTACTAGGCAATGTTATCTGGCTAAGTAGAGATGATTTTTCTCCTCAGACACATCAAAGGAACATTATTCCAGAAGATTCGGGTATCCCTCTCATTTTAGATTGTATCCCTTCTCTAAAGGCATCAGGGCTATCCATCAGCTCCTTACAAGTCCACTTGGTAGCGATTACTGCCTGCCATCCTCCTTCTGAGGATTACTCAGTCTTCACTCACCCACTGACCCCTAGATTTTGGAAAGGCCTAATCAGAACCTTTCCACCTATTCACAAGTCTACTTCTCTGTGGGACTTCAACCTTGTTTTCTCAGCACTCTCAATGCCACCCTTTAAACCCCTAGCTTCCTGCTCCATTTCCCTTCTCTCCACAAAAGTTGCATTCCTTGTAGCCATTCCCCTCAGTCAGAAGGGTTGGCAAGCTTGGATCGATGATGGCGGATCCTCCTTATGCTGTATTCCATGAAGATAAAGTTCCGCTACGTTTATCCAAATTCACCTCCCAAGGTGGTTTTGAAATTTCACTTGAACCAATCAATCCATTTAGTTGTGTTCTTTCCTAAACTGCACTCTTCCTCAGAGGAACAGAGTCCACACCCTCGATGTCCAGCAGTCCTTGATGGTGGTCTTTGTAGGTAAAAGGCCAATTGGGAAGTCCCAGAGACTATTCATCATTATAACAGACTTGGGGGACAAGTGATCTCTACTCAGAGGATCTCCAAATGGATCTCTAACTGCATTCTACACTATCAACTCTAAAACCTTCCCCCCCACCATGGGATAAGAGCTCATTCCATGAGAGCACAAGCAATGACTATGGCATCGCTTCAGGAGGTATCCCTTCTTGATATTTGTAAAGCAGCCACATGGGGCTCCGTTCACACCTTTACGAGACACTATGCCCTAGTCCAGGACTCCTCTGCTGATGCCTCCTTTAGAAGGGCTGTCCTTTACTCAGCCCTACCATTTACATCTTTGCACCCTCCTCCTACTTAAGTACTGCTCGGTAATCACCTTCAGTGGAATACAATAGGGACCATCACTGGAAGAAGAGGAGGAGTTTACTTACATGTAATTGGAGGCTCTTTGAGATGTGTAGTCCCTATCTGTATTCCACCACCCACCCTCTTCTCCTCTGATTCACGGTGGAGAAGGAACTGGAGAGGCAGTCGATCTGCTCCACTTTTTATCCCCTTGATCGGAGACATGAGGTGAGCCAGGGCACTTCTGCGCAGACCAATGGACGCTACTTTCAAATTCTCCAGCTACCGGCTCATGGTACGCATGTGTAACTCCCAGTGGAATACAGATAGGGACCACACATCTTGAAGAACCTCCAGTTAAGAGATTCTTTGAGATTTGGTTTTGAATTGAATGAAGTAACATTTGCAAACTTTATGCACGAGTCGTCTGACTGATACCATTGTGCATAAAGTGGAGCAGGTGTCTGTCAGTGAAGCCCTCACTTGTAATTTGACAAAATTTTTTCCTTCAAAGGAACACTGTCAACTTAAAATTTTGTAAGTGAGTTGAGTAGTTTGTGGTAATACATTTGCAGATGACTCCTCCTCCTTCTCCTGCCACCTTTTGTAGGTGTGGAATCACACTTTCTCTCTTTGGTTGCCGTATAAGATAATCAGAAACAGGTTAAACAGGTTATATGTAAAAAGCTGACAAATGCAGATAGTGGAAAAATTGAAAATACCGATGTTTTTTGTTTGGTAAACATAGGTCATATCCATAAAAATAATGCCAAAAAAACTTTAGAAGTGATTTCAAGTTGGCTTTCCTTTAGCTATGGATTTAGTTTCATATCTACATGGAATATAATATAGCTTTGTATATTATGGTAGAACTGTGCTAAGTTGCACTGGAATTTGTTTTCAAGTCTACAGTTCACTAAAGCATGAATCATCTAAGAAGTACCAACATAGTCAATGTTGCTGTCCCTGTGAGCCAATGGAAGGCAAAACACTCTGACCCCTCAGAACTCAGTAATATACCAGCAATAAGCTGTATGTTGCTCTAGGTCTGGTTTAAGAGCTTGGTCACAGAACAAGGTGGCACTTGTGTTGAGAGTATGATGATTCTGGTTTTGGTTCTTCCCTGACAAATATGCAAATACAGGTTTGCAGGCTGGGGTGCACCTTTTTCCCTCACTGTTTCATGATATACTAAGATGTACAGAAAACTTTCTGTACTAGAACACACGTTAATGCCTGTGAAAACGAAGAAAAATTGCTAGTTTGGGTGGACTTAATTTTTTTTGTAGTTTTTTTAGGGACAAACTTAAAGGTATAGTATAAAATCTGTTAAATATATTAATTGCAAAGATGAGCTTCAGAACTTGAAAACAAAAACGACAACTAAATTTTTATATCATTCTGTATTCTATAGCAATGTTAACGTTTAATGAAGTCTCTAGAAATCAGTTTGTACTGTTCAAAATGCCAATTGCCCATTTTTTTGTCTTCTCTACTCAGGAAAGGTAATTGTAGCTACCAATAAAGGTGTGTACATCTTGGTGCCATTACCTTTAGAAAGACAGATTCAGGATCTTCTAAGCAGCCACAGAGTGGAAGAAGCCCTAATCTTAGCAAAGGCAGCCCGAAGGAACATTCCAAAAGAGAAATTTCAGGTTTGTCCTACCTTGAACATATATGAAAATATATGTGGAAGCTGGTCCAGTGGCAAAGAAGTAACTGAAGAGTGAGAGCTCTCTAGGGAGAAATCTAATATCTCCTATTCCTTGGGTCTGAGGAGATAGGTATGCTGCTGCGTTGACTCCGGGTTGGAAGTGATTATGAGTTGGCAGTGCTGAGTACTGCTGCCTGGATGTCTTCTCTCTCTACAGTTGTTTCTCAAGGGTGTTAATGGCTTCATTAAAAGATGGTGCATGTTCTATCATGCTGGTAAAGAGATCTTGTGCTATAGAATTGAGATGGTGAGAGAATAGATAGAAAAGCGAATGATGGGTTGTGCTTTTTATCTAGGCTCTCCTTGTGCACAGGAGGTTGCCTCATTATGGTAAAATCATCTCACTTTTTCAGTATTGTGATTTCTTTGAAATCATGGTCTATAGAGCATATAATTAAAAAAACAAACCCCAAACCTGAGAATAAGTGAAGAACCACATGGGCAAACTTTTGTAAAGTACCTGTCCAACTATTTAACACATTTTTAAGATTACCGAACAAGACACTTTGGTTTTAAGGAGAAAAAACAATTGTGTGGATGTGGATCAGTTTTTTTGCAATCTTTGTTTTTAGTTTATGAAATCTTATCACTTGGGTAACATTTTCTAGATTTTAAGGCATTCCGAAGGGACCATTGTGATAATCTAGCCTGACTGCTACATAACACAGGCTATAGGACTTGCCTGGATTATGTTCTGCTTCAAGTCTAATAGTTGTGATTAGATTAGAACATATCTCTTTAGAAGAACATCCTTTCTAGATTAAAAAAAATTCCAGTGATGGAGAATTCACCACAACCCTTGATAAGTTGTTCCATTGTTAATTATCCTCACTATTAAAAATAAACAAAAAATGCTCCTTTTTTCTAGTCTGAATTTGTCTAGCTCCAACTTTCCATCTAAGGGTCTCAATGCTTTATGAATACGAATGCCTCACAAACATGCAAACAGGGCTGGTGCAAGGATGTTTCACGCCCTAGGCGAAACTTCCAACATGCGCCTGCCCACCCCAGCCTTGCGGCAGCTCGGCACCCCCCCTGCGGCAGCTCCCCGCCGCCACCTCCTTCCCTCCCCTCGGCCTGGGGAGCCGTGCGGCAGCTCCCCACCGCTCCCTCCCTTGCCCCAGGGAGCTGCGTGCAGCAACTCCCCGCCCTAGCTCACCTCTGCCCTGCCTCCTCCCCGAGCACGCCGCCACTTCTCCCGCCTCCCAGGCTTGCGGCGCCAATCAGCTGTTCAGCAAGCAAGCCTGGGAGGGAGAGAAGCAGAGCAGGGCGGCGTGCTCAGGGGAGGAGGCAGAGCAGAGGTGAGCTGGGGCGGGGAGTGGCACTCCTGTGCGTGGCCCTCCCCCCCACCCCCCGTTACTTGCTGCAGGCGGCCCTCCCCGCGCCCCCCTGCCCCTGCTCACCTCCGCTCCACCGCCTCCCCAGAGCGTGCTTTTGGCCGCCCCCAACCACTTGGCGCCCTAGGCAACTGCCTAATTCGCCTAGTGGTTGCACCGGCCCTGCATGCAAAGTAGGCTTTATGTCCATTCCATAGATGCAGGGTGGATGGAAAACTAAAGCAAAGGTGACCTAACTACGTGAGGTGATGGCAGTCAGGAATAGAACCCATGAGACTTGACTCAGGCACCTGTTGTAACCCCTGACAAATACAATATTAGTTACACTTTTGTATATGTGTGGTTTAGTGATTTATGGATGCGTTTTTAAAAAGTGAAATTCAGTGCTGACTTAAGAGAATACTAGATAATACTTAGTCCTGCCATGAGTTCAGGGGATTGGACTATATGACCTCTCGAGGTCCCTTCCAGTTCTATGATTCTATTATGACTATTGGCTGTCATCAGAAGCATTCATGAGGCAGAATCTCAGTTGGAAACTACTTTTGTTGAGCCATTGAGATGAGTGTATCTGTTCCCTTCCTGCTACATGTGCGTGGGCTTCTAAGAGCAGGTCCACACTTAAAATGCTGAGCTGCAGGCTTTGCTGAAGACACTACTACACCAATGGGAGAGCTGCTTCTGTTGGTGTAGTTAATCCACTTCCATGAAAGGCAGTAGCTGTGTTGACAGGTGAAGCCCTCCTATTGATATAGCACTATCTATACCAGGGATTAGCTCGGTATAACTGTGTTGCTCAGGGGTGTGGATTTTTCACACCCCTGAGCAATGTAGTTTGTAGTGTAGATCTGTCCTCGATGAGAGTGGAGTAAATATACTAATAAACACTTTTGTAGTGGAAGCCGAAATATACAGAGAAGTAGCATTAAGTCACCACAAATGTGATAAAAGAACATATTTCTTTTAAAAAAAAAAAGGGGGGGGGGGCAAAAAAAAAAGCTTCAAGTGCTCAAGAAATTAAAATGTAATAAAACATTGACCCAATAAATGAATCTGTTCGAAATAAGATTTATTTTTATCCAAGTAAATGACATTTTTAAACTTGTAGAAATACATCATTATTCCAAAAAGAACAGGAGTACTTGTGGCACCTTAGAGACTAACAAATGTATTTGAGCATAAGCTTTCGTGAGCTACAGCTCCCTTCATCGGATGCGTTCAGATTTTCCACTGCATGCATCCGATGAAGGGAGCTGTAGCTCACGAAAGCTTATGCTCAAATAAATTTGTTAGTCTCTAAGGTGCCACAAGTTCTCCTTTTCTTTTTGCAAATACAGACTAACACGGCTGCTACTCTGAAACCTATCATTATTCCAAAGCACCATTAATTATCTTTCTCTGACTTCCTTCTCTTTGAGCCTTCCTTTGGTCACTATAATGACATTCAACAGTGGGTTTTTCTCAATAGTGTGGAAGCATCTGTAATTCAGTGGGCAAGTTAATGATAGAAAGGCAAGGGAGGTGTCTTTTTTTGTTTTTAAAAAAATGCACAATTATAATTTCACTGGTGTCACCTTTTGTAGCAAGGCAGTGGGGGAATCGCTGCCCTTCCAAGTCCTCCGATTGGTGGAAACTGATAATACAGTGTCATTGGAAATGGGTTGAGTTTGGTAGCATTTGAAAGCCCTTTCTCCCAGGAACATAATGGTCCCAAACATGGCAAATCTCAAACAATTATGTAAATATATTCAAGAAAATGTTCAAAATCAACTTTTTTTTTTTCAGTGTATTTTAACATAGACATGTCAAATTTTCAGTCCTTGCAAAGTTAAATTGTGGCTTTCAACTGACAGTACTGTATTATCAGTTAATGCTCAGAATGTGATACTTGATTGATTTTTTTTAATGTTATAGATGGTTGTAAATGGAAGGAGAGCTTCAAGTTCATTTGTCATCACTGGCAAAAAAAGGTGATTCAGTGGTTATTTATTTATTTTATTTATTAAATAAATAAAATATAAGAATTTCAAAAAGGAAATTGGGTTGTTAAAAGGTCACCAGTTCCCTTCTGTGCACTTAGTTTAGATGAAGCCCTAGAACACGAAAACAGAGTGGTGAAAGCCTTTGGGAGATTGGTGGGGTATGACACAGCATCAGTGCTCTTCTTCTCTCTCTTCCCCCCCAATCCCTAGAACTCAGATGAATTTTGAACAAAACTTTAAGCATAGCAGAAGTAACCATGCACCATTTAAACCAGTGGTGGGCAGGCCACAGGTTGCCCAACGCTGATATAAACTCATTAGGTGCTGTTAAATGCCAGGAAGGGGCAATTTTAAAGCTACAAGATGAACTTACTCTTAGTGGCAACCCATTCGCATATAACTGACTGGTGCTCATTAATGTCAAGATGGAAGGCGTCTTCAGTGATAGATAGATAGCTACAGGTTATCAGTTGAATGGCTACTTTGGATCATGACTTTGATGGAGTCTTGGATAATTCTTTGGGTTTTGAGGACTTCATACATCTGTGGGCTCCAGGTAAGAACAGACTAAAGCTGTGCTCAGATGCAAAGAGGAAAGTCAGTGTGAAGGTGGTCGGGACTGTTACAGAGCTAACTGCAGACAGATCATTGTTTGCTCATGTCCTGGTTGCATCCTAATCTGTGTGGTCTGATCTGTATGAGACTTTGGGGAAGTACAAGTTCTTCATGGTACCACAATATATGTTTGAATGTGATGGAACAAGGTGTGACGCTGTATAAAAGCGAGGTGACCATGTTTTCACTAATGTATCATCATTGATATATCACCACTGTTGCACAATTGTGATAAATCAGGTAAGGTCTCATCGGAAAAGTTATAGTCTGCTCAGTATGATTAGCCTGTTTATATGCATGTCATTATTGAATATGAAGTTATGAAACTTTGCTATGTATTTGTATCTCAAACCTGTTGTGTTTGAGGGTAACACCCTCAAAACAGATTTACATCAAGCCTAGCCAGCCTGCTTGATGGTCTATTAAGGACAATCACCTCTTCCAGGGATGACTCCTGATGTCTCTTCAGGCAGCACGTAGGCAATGCTTGCCTCATGTCTCAGCAAGGCACATGTGACCCAGGACTCCATGTTTTGTCATTAACTTTTCATGTACCTAAACTAAGAGTATAAATTGCAGACTGAGACATTCATTTGTCTTTTTCCTGCTCCACATCTTTGGATTATGATTTCTAACAAAGAAGAGCTTTGAACAATGGACTGAGGACCCCAATGTTTGGCATGAACTAGAGAGACTTATTACAAACTGGCAGATTTAACATCACTGGTATTATTATGATCTACAAACTCTGAAATTAACTGTAATTGTACGATTCATTTTAACCTCTTAACTCTTCTTTTCTATTAATAAACCTTTAGTTTTTAGTTACTAAAGGTTTGGCTGCCAGTATGGTTTTTAGGTAAGATCTGAAGTATATTTTGACCAGGGGTGTATGTATGTGTGGTTTTTGGAACTGGAAGAACCTAATACATGTGATTTTGGGGTTTTAATAATTTATTGCAGAAGTCTGGTTTGTCTGGATGGTGCATGAGGGGTTAGAGTGTCTGAAACAGATTGTCTATGGCTTCATAATAACTAGTATAGTATTTTGACTTGGTGAAATCTTATGATAGAATATACCACCAGTTTCTGGCAGTTTGACCTAAGCTTGGCACTCTTAGCTGTGTCACCTGCCAGGCAGTATGATACCGGGCATATGTGCAAGACCAAAAGCAATCCAGTGCATTCTGTGCATGGTATTCCCAAGCCAGCATCTACTGACAATGTGACCCAGTGCCTTATGCCAGCAGAGACCTTTCAGCATAGAAATCGTAGTTGGTATGGCTGAGGGACAAGCTCTCAACAAACCAGAAACTTGTAACACCTGCCAGAATTTGGTTGAACACTTAATTATGAGACTACAGAGAAAATACTGGACCTATGTTGAAGTCCACTTCGTGTTTGACATGTATGCAGAAGAATCAATTAAAAATCTCGCCAAAAAGAAGACTCCATAGCATTACACCTGTCCAAAACACAATCATTGATTCCATAAACATCCCTAATGTTGCAGTGAAGAAGCTACTGTCTCATACTCGCACAAAGGATGAATCAACCATACATCTTGCAGGAAAAATGCTCCAGCATGTAAAGAATTGCGCAGATATTTTTGTTGTTGCATAGCATAATGAAGCTGCTGCCTCATGCTGCTCAGTGGAGTTTCTTCATAGGTCCCATGAGGAGGCTGCCATTAGAATTCTCTTGCATGCCATCAGTGTCACAAAGAGAGGAGCTACTAAACTCAAAATTTTTGCGCAAGACACAGATATTCTAGTGCCCTCCGTGGGATGCTACCGAAGACTTCCAGAAGATTCTGTTTTTGTGCCTACTACTGGTGAACAGAATCACTGTATATCCCTCAGATGCTTCTATCACTTGAACCATTAAAAGTCACCGCGCTGCCATGTTTCCACACTTTTTCAGGCTATGACGTTACTGTTACATTAGCTGAAAAGATCAAATTATCTTACTGGAAGGCATTTAATTCAGCCTCCAAAGAGCCTCTCCTAGCTCTGAATGGCTGAGACAGTCACTGGTGAGGTCATAAATGCACTGGAGACATTCATATGTGGAGTTTACCATTTGAAGACAAACATTACGACACTGGCAGATCTGCGTTGGTGGATACTTTCCAAGAAGCAGACAAATAGAGAGAAATTGCCACCATGAGGGGTGTATTTACCTGCTATTAATAGGGCAAATTTTCAAGTTGTGCAGTGGCTCCAGGATAATTGAGCACATCCCAAACTACCCTCCCCTCAGGCCTGGGTAGGTCTTGGATGTTGGACTGATCACAGCAGTGTGTGAATTACCAGGCACTCCCCAATCAATCCTTCTGATAATCAAATACTCATGTGTGAAGACCAGATGCTCACCACCTTTCAAATGTTTGGCCAGCAGCCTGCTTTATATGGAGATATGCGAGAATTAGTGTGACAGCATGTCTAGCAGTGTTGCCCTAGACGATGACTTTGAATAAATGTTTTCAGTCCTACCATGTCAAGGCTAACTTCCCTAGGATTACCAAAGATCATTCTTTTTTTATGTAAGCAATAAATCACTGTGTTAAAGTATAAACTCTCAAACAAAATATATATAATCTAAAAAACAAAAATTCTAGATTTATGTTTGGAACTGTTATGTTTGTGGGTATCATTAGAAAGCCCTTTCTCCCACTTGACACATTTCTGACAACATTGTGTTGTCAGAATTTCCGCCAAGAGGAGGAGCGGGAGCTGGTGGGGGGCAGGAAAAGGCAGTGATTCTCTCCTCCTCCCCCTGCTATGCTGCAGAGGGTAAAACCGTCGAAATTATGATTCTATTGATTTTTATGAATCAAGTGACACCTTCCTTACCTTTCTATCACTAACTTGCCCAGGGAATAAGATTGTAATACATTAAGTTCCCAAGCTACAACTTAAGTGCTATGTAAATGTTGAGTTTTGAAGGTGACCTGTGAAATTTAAAAAAAAAAAAAAAAAAGAAAAGATCACAATCCCATTTTAATGATGCATGAAGAAATCCTGAATGGCTTTTGTCTAACTTCCCCTACTGTTTTTATTTTTACTTTAAAACATTTAGGTATTGTCTTGGTCTGGAAAATTGTATGGCATTTCTGGAGAACTAATGATGTAGTAACTTCACAAGCAAATAAAGTTTGACAAACTGAAAGGGAATTTTAATCATGGATTTATACCTGGATTTGATTCTCTTTTGATATTAAGTCCAGTGCCCAATGAATAGATTGGAGAAAGATGTCTTGGATTCAACAGACTCACCACTTTATGGTATGATAGTCTGCAAATATTTGAGATGTCTGAGAAGCATTGCAGGGAAGACCAGACTTCTAATTCCCAATATATCGGAGGAACAAAATAGGCAGGAAAAAAAAAATCAAGCTCTTCAAATCATAAAGAAGCAAACCAAGATCAGTAACCCAAGGACAATGTGTCACGTTATATTTAACACCTTTCCATGCCATGAGGCCAGATAATTTTCCCTGTACTACTTTCATTTAAGTTGTATGGATGAAGTACAGGAAAGACCATACCACACTCTGTTCATACCACATATTTAATTGCAATCCATTATTTAAAAATAAAGATGATTCAGGACTTTTGGGGTGGAAAGTTTTTTTCCAAGTTATACATATTTACAATTTTTAGAATAAATCATTCTTCTCTGTTCCTACATACTTTACGTAAATGAACAACCATTTTCTCCAAGATTTACCAAATTACTCCATGTAGGCATCTCAAACACTTCAGTCCATGCAAGCAAATGTGACTTTCACAATTGTCCAGACATCTGAAGAAAGTGTTGGGATTTATTTACTGCTTTGCCATGAAAGTACATGAATATGGGTAAAATCAAACACACACAATAAACCATTTCCATTTCCCTTAAAGCAGTTAGCAGGGAGACAACCAGTTACCTTGAAGTTGTTGCTTAAATCTCTGTGTACACCATATAGAATAACTGTTACTATAAGGTATCAACACAGTGTGCATGTATAAAAACAACTGATATCCTTGCCCAGACTTGACCTGTAGTATCCCTTTAGTATTTCCAGGGTGAGAAGAACTTTTATAGTTAATTCTTTCTTCATATTCTGGACCATGGGTTTGGGGCTTTTTTTTCCACAATTTTCCAAAAATTCCACAATTTTTGCCACATTGCTTATGTGTTGGACCCTTCCATTTTAACAGAATTGTCTTCCAAAAATTCCTCCAGACTCAGGCTAGCTCTTAGCCATGGCTTCTGGCCATGGGTTATTTACAGGTCAGACTCCAGATTTTTAAAGGGATCACAAACCTGTTTTCCCAAAAGCATATTGAAAGCTTTTTAATATCACAAAGAAAATAAAGGCGTGTATTTATCCTAATATTAACCAGTGGGATTCCAATTCTACCACTGAACTAGAATCCCAAAATAAATGGGTTAGTCTTGTCATGTATAGTTGACATGTGGTCTTTAGTGTATAAAAAAGGCTGTATCCGTCCCCTCATTAAGAAATGCTTTCTTAATCTGTTTTCTTTCAGTAAGGGCATCAGGTCTAGAAATAGATTTTGCTTCCTGTACAGAATATTTTTTGTAACAGCTCTTAAAGACCTTTTTCCTATTTATATAATTTAAACGTTCATTAAAATGTTAAACAAATGTTTCCATGACAGAACAATATTATAATATAAAAGCTTAAGTATATTTATATAAAATTTTGTCCCAGGTCATTGTAGACCAGTTTTTATGAAAAGGGAAAAGGAAACAAGCAAATGTACGAAAAATTGCAATTGCATTTTTTCTAAATAGTTTAAAAATCTTAACATATAGTAATTAGTGTAATACGAAAATAGGGAATATTACCCATTGGAATAACTTTACTGAAGCCAAAAAGGAGAAATTATTCCAAATTCAGCCTACCAGACTTAGTAAGATAAGAGGTAAATCATCAGTAGACTTTTCCTTTTGAGTTTGAGACTTAATTTTTCCACACAACCCCTTCCCTCAAAACAACCAACCAACCATCTTCTGGCTTAATCCTACTCAGATAATACAGCTGTCAAATCACCCAGTGCTGTGGTAAATGTGTGATAGCTACTGTTTAAGAGCTAAAAATAGAGAGATAACACAGCAGCTTGTGCTAACTCTGGAAACCTCTACTTGAATAAGGAGCCAAGATGGTGATATTGATGTGTATGCTATGCTGGGAGGTTTCTCCTTAGATTTTTATAAGGAATGTGTTTCTTTTGGGAAAAAAAAATTGACAGTTGATGTGGACCCAGTTTCTGCATAGCAATCACCAGAACCAATGTCCACTTCCATTCTGTAACAGCATATAGAATTTTGCCTCAAGAATGACTTCAAGAAAATTTTTTGCCTACTCACTCACTAATCTGATTTTACTAATTAACCACTCCTTTAATCCACAAATTCAGATTCTAGCTTTAGTGTTACTCCTAAATTCTAATTTCAGATGTTTTCCTTTATTTGAATGTTTTTCCAAATTTTCATTTAATTTTTTAGGCTCATTATCTTTATAGTTCTTAGTCTTCTGAAAAGACTAAAAGGGCTTCTGTGTTTACAAGTCTGAAGACAAGCTTGATACGTTGTCTTAATGCTTTTAATATGAATAAAGGCAACTATCCAGAAGGAAAAACTTCTCTTCAGAACTGATTCCTCAGGAAGACATACATGGTGAGATGGGGCTGGGATAACAGAAGTGTGGTTTCTCACCTATTTGCGAGGTTATTTAAGCATAATTTTTAAAAAAAATTATAAACAAGCAAGGTGCGATGAAATTTTAGAAGGGGATTCTCAGATGGCTTCTTTCTAAATAGATAGATATAAGCACTCACTTTTCCAGGAAGAACACATCCCGACAGTCTAAAGAAGAAATGAAAAATTAGTTGAAAACACTGATAGGTAAACAGGGAGTCAGTCTGTAAAGTTTCCATCCTCATTCAGTAACATCAAAATCAAGTTAAAATGGAAGATAAGTCATCTCGGAGCAGCTGGCTTCTACAGTCTAGTCTTCTGAAAATGTTATCGAAGAGCTGATGTTTGGAAGCAGCATCAACCTTCCTGTCTTTGACTGTGGCAATGACAGATAATCAAAGTACCTGTTTAGTTTTCTTTCCCAGCAGGGCCTCTTGTGCAAATCTTTAGTAAAATTCAGTTTAAAAGGAGTATTTTCCTCATCCCTTTATAAAACTTTTTACTAGAAATATTGCCAAATTTTGCACCAGGTGTATTTTCTCCTCTTCCTTAGAATACCCAGCACTTGCTTTCTTGGCGTGTTTGATTTTTTTTTTTCCCCCCCAGCATTTTGATCTTCCTTTCCATTCTTTGAACTTTAAGCATGCAAACTGCAAATCCTTTTTTCTTTCCAAAGTGGTTTGTCCAACATTTTGTCTTAGCCTTGCTGTCCATTTCCACCTTTCTCAAGAAAGAGGCTAATTTAATGTTGGTCATTTTATGATGGCAGAGTTCAAGGGAATCTGTCAGTAACACCTCCTGCCTGCCGTTGTGCTTGGACAGAGAAGAGGCAGACAAAGCCAGTTGTTTCAAGGCCTACACGCTAGGAGCTGGCACCCTCTGTTTAAAATGCTTTTCCTCTTTGTGGGCATCTTTTCTGTGTTGATTATTTATCAATGATGATAGCCGTATTGCTCAAAGACTGCATCTAAGCAAGTCTTGGGACAAGTGACTGTTTCTACCATTGCTGAGATCAGGCTCTGTCCCTTGATATAAATGTGTCACCCAGTTTAAAAAAAAAAAAAATCTAGCAAATTGCACTTTATACATGACTGAACATGTTTTGCTGGAACACTCAAATGCGAGCTTTGTTTTGGGAATGTTTCTGGCGCACATTTCTTTGCCTGAATAATTCTTCATTCTTTGTACAATATAATTTTACCAAATATTAAAATCACCTGTAGATTTATAAATATGAAATGGAGCTTAAATGGTCATTTTACTGGAAGTTAGTAACTTATTTGAAAATATACGGGCTTAGCAGAAGTGGGAAACACACTCTACTCTGTAGTGAGTTATTTTGATTCTGTAGGACCAGTGAATTGTTATTCAAACAGTTGCAAGTACAGCAACCTGTTCTTACTATTCTGCACTGCCCTCTGGCTTCTTTGTTTGACCTGTTTAAAGTATAGCAGTCTATTTTAAATATCCAGTTTTTCACCTCATTTTTATTTAATCTTAGTAAACTTGTCCGTGTCAGTTGTAGTTGCAAAGAGCAGCTATTTTTCCTTATATGAACCTAAAGGAACAATGTGGAATATTCTTATAAGGTCCTTACAAAGTATATCCACAAAACAAAGAAGATAGGGGAAAAGAAGCATGTGGGGTGACTTATTTTGTAACAGGTTGTATTTTGACGCTTCTCCAAAAAATAACATAAACTATAATATGCAGTTTTTTAGCAGCCGGAAAACGGCCAGACTATAGAGTGCTGCTACTTGCTTTTTATATTTTTCCAGACATAAATGCAGAGCCAATAGTGTAAACTAGCTGGCCAAAAAAATCCAAAACTGTTAAATTAACACTTATATTACAATGGCTTCTTCAGATGACACGAATACTTTTTTTTTTTTTTGGGTTGGTGTTGATCTTCAGTGGTACCACTAGTCAATTGATAACCTTCATTGTGCCTTGGTATTCCAAGATTTATATTATGGTTCATACATGCCCTCAGTTCTAGGGACACCTGAAATACAGCACTACGGAGAGGCTCAATGGCATGGTGGGAAAAATGACTTCTGAAACGGACTCTTCTTGCCTTTCTTAGTCACTGTTAATTTTACAATCCTTTGTGTGTGTTGTAAATGGTCTTACTTTACCTCCCCTTTACTGGGTTCACTGAGCCTTGGCAAGTCAGTCAACTATTCCATTATGACCAAGGTGGATAAAAAAATTGATCTTACAAGTTTTAATATAAATTAAATACATTTTTCTTAAAATTGAAAATTGAACTTGAACTTGAAATTGTTAGCCTGTATTAAGGCCTAAATTTACTATAATTTATTAAAATCATGTAAATAAAAATATGCTGCATAAATGAGCCCTCCTCAAATTTTAATGAATTAAAGGCTGCTGCTTTTTTAGTTTTTTAGCAGAATCTGGGGGAAAATATCTTTTAACTTCTTCGGTCAACTCAAGCTTTATATATGTCACAATGACTTTTGTATTTCATTGAGTATATATAGTCTGTCTTGGCTTTTTTGCACATATAGGAACTTTCTGTTGTGCAGAAAAGCTGTGGCCTTAAATTACTTTTGGTTTAACTTTTTCTAGCAGGTGTGTAGAGAAAATTTCTTTTGGACTTGTTAGCTCGAAGTTGAGACACAGGTTGGAGGAGGAAAACAAGCTTTCTTGCTTTTTCAACTCCCAATCTAAGAAAAAAACAGGTTGGGGAGAAAGTGAGATCTGCTAGTTCTCAAAAAGGACATGGGGCCAGATTTTCAAAGGGTTTAAGCATCTACAGATTCAGGCAGGTGTCCCGTGGGATTTTCAAACCTCCTTAGCAGGTTAGATGCTTAACTCCCATTGATTTTGATGGCAGTTGGGCACCTTGCCCTGCTTGGGCCCTTTTGAGAATCCCATTAGGTACGTGTCTGCATCTTTAGGCACTTGAATACCTTTGAAAATCTGGCCCACAGTGACCAGAAACAAGTCATCAATTCACTATCTACAGCCTTTGCTTAATAAAGCTGGGTTAAATTGAAATTTGATACTTTATGTATCTAGCAAACTTCATTTTAAAATGCTTTTTATACATTTTAACTGAATTCTAGTTTGCGTTCAAATGTAGCTTGACAAAAAATTGAGAGTAAAAAAAATTACCTAGTAAATAAGAAATGCATCATCCACCATTGTCTATCACAAAAAATGTAAAAATTAAGAATTTGAATACTTGTGTTATACATATAACTGTTTAAATGTATAGGGATAGTATACCCTCTCAGATAGCAAAGAATACCAAATTTGGTTGCAAATCAACTGTTAATGGTTATATGAACCAATGAGAGTGAAGCTCTGTTGTTTAGGAAAATAACTGAAAAGTTGCACATGCAAAATACAGTTAATATCAATGTAAATCAAAGTTTCCTGTTTGCTGATTTAAATCATGATTAAAGTTGGTTACTTAAAATCACTTGTAAATCAATCCACCCTGCCTTAGGCCTCTGATTCTTGTGCAGTATCTTTCTGCATGCAATAGATTGTTGAGGAATACTACAATTTTCCTAGGTACTTTAGTTGAAAATTGGAGCTGTTAGCACTGTGTGTGTTGACAGCTTTCATAACACTGTTTAGAGCAGTGTGTAAAAATCAATTTGTCAGTGAAGCTGGCAGATTATCATAACTGTAGATGCTCCTGGAAACGAGAGGAACCACCAGCAGGTGTGCTGCAGACTGCAATTTGAGAAGTGTACTTGTCTCCGTATTTTCAGTAATACAGATACTTCTGTTAATACAGGGAATACCTAAAATATTGCATATAACTTTATCTAGTGACCACTAAATCAACATTGAGCTTAAAATATACTGGTCAGTTTCATCTCCGCTTTTATAGGTGTGGGTGGGTTAATTAAAATAAATGCTATTTTCATGTTGATGAAAATGTGTATGCCAAGTACGTAAAAATTTTGAAAGTATAACTTTCCTTCTGAAGTTTTAATAGAAACACTAGAAGAACCTTAGTTTTGTAGCACTTTCTAGTTGTTATAAGGTCTGGCTCTTCCTACCTGTCTGCTTGCACTTTCCCTTTTTTTTTGCCTTCCCCCTTTTAAGTAGGGCTGTCGATTTAATCGCAGTTAACTCATGCGATTAACTCAAAAAAAAAATCATGATTAATTGCACTGTTAAACAATAGAATACCAATTGAATTTATTAAATATTTTTGGATGTTTTTCTGCACTTTCAAATATATTGATTTCTGTTACAACACAGAATACAAAGTGTACAGTGCTCACTTTATATTTTTATTGTAAATATTTGCATTGTAAAAATGATAAGAAATTTTTTCAATTCACATCATACAAATACTGTAGTGTAATCTCTATCGTGAAAGTGTAATTTATACATGTAGATTTTGGTTTTTTTGGTTTCATAGCTACACTCAAAAACAAAACAATGTAAAATTTTAGAGTCTGTAAGTCCACTCATTCCTACTTCTGGTTCAGCCAATCGCTAAGACAAACTAGTTTGTTTACATTTCTGGGAGGTACTGCCATCTGCTTCTTATTTACAATGTCACCTGAAAGTGAGAACAGGCGTTCGCATGGCACTTCTGTAGCCGGCATTGCAAGCTATTAATGTGCCAGATATGCTAAACATTCGTATGCCTCTTCGTGCTTTGACCACCATTCCACAGGACATGCTTCCATGATGATGACACTCATTAAAAATTAATGCATTTATTACTGTGGCTGAACTCCTTGGGGGAGAATTGTACGTCTCCTGTTCTGTTTTACCTGCGTTCTGCCATATATTTCATGCTATAGCAGTTTCAGATGACCCGCACATGTTCGTTTTAAGAACACTTTCACAGCAGATTTGACAAAACGCAAAGAAGGTACCAATGTGAGGTTTCTAAAAGTAGCTACAGCACTCGACCCAAGGTTTGAGAATCTGAAGTGCCATCCAAAATCTGAGAGAGACGAGGTGTGGAGCATGCTTTCAGAAGTCTTAAAAGAGCAACACTCTCTGATGCAGAAACTGCAGAACTGGGAACACCAAAAGAAAATCAACCTTCTGCTGGTGGCATCTGACTCAGATGATGAAAGTGAGCATGCGTCGATCTGCACTGCTTTGGATCATTATTAAGCAGAACACCTCATTAGGATGGATGCATATCCTCTAGAATGGTGGTTGAAGCATGAAGGGACATGTGAATCTGGCATGTCAATATCTTGTGATGCTGGCTACAACAGTGTCATGTGAACACCTGTTCTCACTTTCAGGTGGCACTGTAAACAAAAAGCGGGCAGCATTATCTCCTGCAAATGTAAACAAACTTGTTTAGCTGAGTGACTGAACAAGTAGGACTGAGTGGACTTGTAGGCTCTAAAGTTTTACATCGATTTGATTTTGAATGGAGTTATTTTGTGTTCATAATTCTGCATTTGTAAGTTCAACTTTCATGATAAAGAGATTGCACTACAGTACTTGTATTAGGTGAATTGAAAAATACTGTGTTTTTTACAGTGCAAATATTTGGAATAAAAAATAAATAAAAAATGAGCACTGTACATTTTGTATTCTGTTGTAATTGAAATAAATATATTTGAAAACGTAGAAAACATACAAAAATATTTAAATGGTATATTGTTTAACAGCATGATTAATCACAATTCTTTTTTTTTAATCGCTTGACAGCCCTACTTTTAAGATATATACCCTGACTTCTCCTGAAAACTTAGTTGGATGTCAGATGGTGCAGTGAGCAGTTAAATCTGTCAATCTGGATTTGTGTTCAGGAGTCTTGACTAAAATTGTTTTAAATATTCAGAAATTTCATGTAGGGAATATTTTTAAAATTCTTTGTTATTGAGTAAACCTGATTTAAAATGCATAAGCTGAGGGTTTGATATCATGTGCAATAATTCAGAAGCATAGTTCTATATCATACATTGAATGCTTTGTGAAGTAGTTAGCTATTGCAGTAATGATAGTGTAAACGACTCCATTCAAAAAACTAACAAACCTTTTCTCCCGTCTTTCAGGTAATGTACAAACGAATCTTGCAGCAAGCAGGTTTTATATACTTTGCACAGCTTCAGTTCCTAGAAGCAAAAGAACTCTTCAGGTAATTCTGTGTGTTGACAAAATGAAAAACATTCATGTTAATCATCTTTGAACAAGGTTACATGCTTGAATTTAAAGGTATTTCAAAGGAATATTTTATGATGCGAGTGTAATACTGCTGTGGTAGAAATGGCTATAGTTGAAGAGGACCAAAATTATTTTGGTCCTCAGCTTTATGATTGGATGAAGGGTAACCCATAATGTTAAGTTAATATTTTCGTATCATAAATATAATTGACATAAAGTACTAGGGCCCTGATCCTGTAATCTAATCTCCACTGTGCCCATGTGGAGACCCACTGATTACATGCCCATGCAGATCAGCTTCCAAGATCAGGGTCTGATGTAGGTTTTGTTCTGCTTTCTTAAATCTATTAAAACTGCAAAATATGGCACAGTGTCCACTTAAAGTACTTAAATTGGGCAGGAGGGAGTGGAAGGGGAGATGTATTAGTGCTCTTCAGTTACCCTTGGGAAGCAGTAACATTTCTGCATTAAGGTAGAATCAGTTGCAAATTATATACTGGTGATACACAATTGCACTGTCAGATTTTTCTATGAAGCTCTTCTTTATATTCAGATTTGCCTTCTTAAACAGTGTTGGGTCTCTTCCACAAGATCTGCTTGCCATTTTTAAAAGTCTCTACAAATCTTCCTGACTTCACTGTTGGAAATAAAATGGCTGCTGACAATCTTGTTGCTCTGTTCTCATTCCATAAGTGTGGTTAAAAATGATGCTGCTCACCCTATTGGTTTTTTTTTGTTTTGTTTTTGTTTTTACTGTCAGCGTCTCCTACATTTCTGTGACGCATGGGCTGTTCCCCTCTTTGTAATTCTGGAGACTGTTCACTGTTGCAGTGAAGTCCTGGCTATTCCCACCTCTTCTGTGGCTTCACACCAGAAATAATTTAGAATGATTAGAATAGTATAGATCAGTATAGAAACTCCTGAAATATGATTTGTAAAACCTTAATGCCAACCAGTGACTTATGTATAGAATGCTAACTGCCCTACAACTGTAGACAAAAATAAATTAAATGTTGTCCCTTTGCTAATGAACCCATGCTAAGGAGGATAGAATTGTGAGAAATGCTATGACAAAAAAGAAATGAATGGGAAAGAAATTTCCCAATGTGTGGCTCAGTGTTCCTAGAGTTTTGTGATGAATGGGGGGTAGTGCACATTTAGCAGGGAAGGATAAAGAAACACAGTGAAATAGAGAAATCTCCTGAGGAAAATAAATGCCTGAACAGATGGCTTTCTTTGCTCCTGAATCAGAGCAGTGCTCTGTATGTGAAGTGGCATTTATAGGCTCTACAGAGTGCAAATTATATCCTGTGCTGTGCTGGGCTCGGGGTTCAGTCTTAGACCAGCATGTTGGGACACCCTCTCCCCAGAGGTGCTATGCAGAAAAGCTCAACTAGGAGTTGCTGAGCACTTCAGGGAGACAGTCTTAAGGACAAGGAGGACTCCATCAGGCCAGCTCATACGGTAAGTCCCTGGCCAGAAGAGATCCAGAGTACTCCTAATATGAAGAGTGTCATCAGCTCCTTGTGAGGAAAGAAAGCAGGGCTGCTAACTAGTTCTTTTCTGTGAAGATTATGGGAGTCTCCTCACAAGAATCCTTCAATTAAACAATGAGTCTAGGATCCAGAAGGGGAGGACATTGGAAAAAGGCAAATATAGTGCCCATATTTTAAAAAGGGAAGAAAGAGAACTCGGGGGACTACAGACCAGTCAGCCTCACATCAGTCCCCGGCAAAATCATGGAGCAGGTCCTCAAGGAATCCATTTTGAAGCACTTGGAGGAGAGGAAGGTCAAGAACAGTCAGCATGGATTCACCAAGGGCAAGTCATGCCTGACCAACATAATTATCTTCTATGATTAGATAACTGGCTCTGTGGATATGGGGAAAGCGGCAGATGTGATGTATCTTGACTTTAGCAAACCTTTAGATATGGTCTCCCACCATATTCTTGCCAGCAAGTTAAAGGAGTATGCATTGGATGAATGGACTATAAGGTGGATAGAAATCTGTCTAGATTGTCAGGCTCAACGGGTAGTGATCAACAGCTCGATGTCTAGTTGGCAGCCAGTATCAAGCGGAGTGCCCCAAGGGTCAGTCCTTGGGCTGGTTTTGTTCAACATCTCTATTAATGATCTGGATGTTGGGATAAATTTCACCCTCAGCAGGTTCGCAGATGACACCAAGCTGGGGGGAGAGGTAGATACGCTGGAAGATAGGGATAGGGTCCAGAGTGACTTAAACAAATTGGAGGACTGGGCCAAAAGAAATCTGAGGTTCAACAAGGACAAGTGCAGTTAGGAAGGAAGAATCCCATGCACCGCTACAGGCTGGGGACCGACTGGCTAAGCAACAGTTCTGCAGAAAAGGACTTGGGGATTACAGTGGACGAAAAGCTGGATATGAGTCAGCAGTGTGCCCTTGTTGCCAAGAAGGCTAACGACATATTAGGCTGTATTAGTAGGAGCATTGCCAGCAAATCGAGGAAGTGATTATTCCCCTCTATTCAGCACTGGTGAGGCCACACCTGGAGTATTGTGTCCAGTTTTGGTCCCCCCACTACAGAAGGGATGTGGACAAATTGGAGAGAGTCCAGGGGAGGCAATGAAAATTATTAGGGGGCTGGGGCACATGACTTCTGAGGAGAGGCTGAGGGAACTGGGGTTATTTAGTCTGCAGAAGAGAAGAGTGAGGGGGGATTTGATAGCAGCCTTCAACTACCTGAAGGGGGGTTCCAAAGAGGATGGAGGTAGGCTGTTCTCAGTGGTGGCAGATGACAACAAGAAGCAATGGTCTCACGTTGCAGTGAGGGAGGTCTAGGTTGGATATTAGGAAACACTATTTCACTAGAAGGGTGGTGAAGCACTGGAATGGGTTACCTAGGGAGGTGCTGACATCTCCATCCTTAGAGGTTTTTAAGGCCCGGCTTGACAAAGCCCTGGCTGGGATGATTTAGTTGGTGTTGGTCCTGCTTTGAGCAGGGGTTGGACTAGATGACCTCCTGAGGAGTCTTTCAACCCTAATATTCTATGATTCTATGTATCTAAAGGGCTCAACCTCTTATTAGGTGTCTTGATAAAAAGGGACTGCAGAGATACCCCACCTTGGCCACAGGCATGGAGTTACTCCTGCGAAACGGGGGAGAAGAGCCTCCCCTGCCCGCAGGAGGCACAAAAGAGAATGAGTATAAAATATCTAAAAGTTTGCTATTCTTACTCCGACCCCACCTCCACTACTCAGGAGGAGGGAGAGCTTTCTGATTTAGGATCTCAGCAGGGTGAGGGGAGGAAAATGTTGTCCCCTGATAAGTTTGATACTGCAGGAAAATGGCATCTTCCATACAGATCTAACCAAATGTGGCAGTAGATGGGAAGACTAAGTTCAAATACCATCCAGATCCCATCCTGATACAGGAATTCGCTTTCCCCTTCCTTTGAAGACTTAATCAAGGATTAATGGGAATGCCCTGACAAGGAAAAGCATATGAGCAGGCATGCACTTAGGTGCCGTAAGATGCAAGAGCCAAAAAATGCCATTAAGAAATACCGAAAGTAGATGCTGTGATGGCATCGTAGCAAAGGATATGATGGTCATATTGAAGGGGGTTTCTCTCCCAGAGACACAATGGGAAGAGAAAGATGGAGGTCACCTTTAGTAAGGACTTTGAGCCTTAGCTAGGTGCTCCGAGCAGCCCTGGCTGCTATCTGTTTTATGAGAGCTACGGTCTCTTGGCTAGATGACCTACAAGTTTTGGATGACAAAGCCCATCCTGACTTCAGTTCTGCCCTTACGAAAATGTCCCTAGCAACACCTTTCATTTCAGACACCTCATTGGACAGTATGATTCTCAGCTAGGTGCCACATCTGGTCCTGGACTGCAGTTGCTCACACCAGACAAACCCTGTGCTCATCCAAATTCATAGGCTTTACCCTCTCTGGAGAAAAAATTGGATAAGATAGTGGCAAAAGGAGCATCCAAACCAAAGCAGACCCTCACATCTCCATACCTCAAAGGCACTACAAGCCCAACAGGGAGAAAAGCTCCTTTTGTTCATCCACATCACAGAAGTACCAAAAGGAAGATGGCAGGTAAGTCCGGGGAAAACCATGTGTCAGGCATCAAAAGCAGAGGTGATTGCAATATATGGACTTTGCTATGGCACCAAAAGACACTGCATCTGTCCTGATTTGAATCTAGGAGATGGAATATCCCATTCCTCAGAAGGATGGTCTCTCTCAACAATACCCCTGAGAACTGGTTCCCTCAGAAGGAGGATTGTATTGTTTTTATATCCAGAAGGCATGATTTCTGTCAGCCCCATCTAGTGTTTAATAGGATTGCCTGATTGGATGGAGTAGGGCCTTATGGTTTCTTATGGAATGGTCATAATTCCACATCAGGTTTCCAGAAATTTCTGCTGAAGGTTTGGAACTGCACACCATTATTCATGAAAGAGTGGTTGTTGGTTCTAGTCCAACTACTGGAGTCTCAGATGTTGGACAGTCCTAGGGAGGGTCCACTGTCAATGGTCTTTCTGTCTGCCCTGCCGTCCCTCAGGTACTCATGAAAGATGCCAGCCTATTTGGGTGAAGAACACTTCTGGGTTCCAGAACAGTGCAGGGCACTTGGAGCTCCATTGGTAGGAATGAGAGCATCAGCCTTGTGGAATTGAGTGGTGAAGCTTGTCCTGTGAAGGTTCCACAGCCACCTTGTGGATAATGTTCTATTCTGGTCCAGTTGGACAGCAGCAGCATGCTAGCAAACCTCAACAACCAAGGGAGAACTCAGAGGTGGATCTTATGCTTGGAAGTAATGGAATGGGCTGAGGAGAGACTAGTTCTATAACAGAAATAGACAGTGAGAACTAAACAAGAAGGCAGACTGACTCAGCACAACTCACCATGTGTGAATCTGAACATCTTCAAACTGATCTCATAGAAGTATGATGTCCCAGCAGTTGATCTGTTTGCCAGTCACAAAAATGGAAAGCTGTAAAAGTACTTCATTACAGAAGCAGATTCCAGGTGACTGGGGATTGACACTGTTGGTTGAAGTGCTTGCTTTATGCATTCTCAATGTGATGATTGTAGAGCTGCTATGTATTAATCAATGAATAATATGTAATAGTGTAAGTGGCTTAGTGAGGCCAAACACTGAATAATTATAGAGTTCTTAGAATTTCCAGTACAAATGTATTAATCTAACTTAATAGGGGGTTGTGGGAAGAGCAAACAAGACAGTCACCCAATAGATCTGACACCCCAACATGCATCTGAAAGACAGTAAATGGCTCAAGAATGCAATGTTCAGTCTCTCATAGGTTACAAACCTTATTTTGCCAAACCTGGAAAGCTAGAAAACAAAAGAACGCTCAAGAGTTAGACTCTCAGAGTGAGAACGGGGTTGATTGTCAGAAACTGTGGAGGGAGCTAGGCTGAGAGAGAGAGAGACTCCGAAGAGGGAGTCTTAAGCAGTAAGGTCTTTGCAGATCTAGTGAATAGTAGGCCTTCGGGAAAAGCTAGATATGCATGTTATCTATTTTTATTAGGGCAATCAAGAGATTAAAAAAATCAATCGTGATTAATTGAATGATCAAAATTGTGATTAGTCATGCTGTTAAACAATAATAGAATACCATTCATTTAAATATTTTTGGATGTTGATTTCAATTACAACAGAGTATAAAGTGTACTGTGCTCACTTTGTTTTTTATTACAAATATTTGCACTGTAAAAAATCCAAAATAAATTGTTTTTTAATTCACCTAATACAAGTACTGTATATACTTGTTCATAAGCTGAATATTTTTGGTAAAAAAATGACACATCAAAGAGCGGGGGTCAGCTTATAAACGGGTGTACACCAAAATTTGATGATTTTAAACTCTATGAAATCATTCAATTGAATATCTAATACATTGTCGTTTTGTTTACCTGGAGCGTTCACAGGCACAGAGCCCCTCAGTTCCCAGTGGCTGCAGTTTGCTGTTCCCAGTCAATGAGAGCTGCGGGAAGTGACTCCACTTCTCGCAGGTCCCGTTGGCTGGGAATGGCAAACTGCGGCCACTGGGAACTGAGGGGCTCCATGCCTGCGAACGCTCCAGGTAAACAAAACGTCCCGATCCGCCAGCGGCTTACTCTGAAGGGCCGGGAGCCGAAGTTTGCCAACCCCTGAAATACAGGGTCAGCTTATGAAAGGGTCATACAGTTTTTACCATTTTTACTTAACCATCTTGGTGGGGTGGGGGGGTCAGCTTATAAACGAACCGGCTTATGATCAAGTATATACAGTACAGTAATTCAGTTCACCATCATTCCGGAGGATATGCGTCCATGCTGATGACTAGTTCTGCTTGATAACGATCCAAAGCAGAGAGGACTGATGCATGTTCACTTTCATCATCTGAGTCAGATGCCACCAGCAGAAGGTTGATTTTCTTTTTTGGTGGTTTGGGTTCTGCAGTTTCCGCATCTGAGTGTTGCTCTTTTAAGACTTCTGAAAGCATGCTCCACACCTCATCCCTCTGATTTTGGACAACACTTCAGATTCTTAAACCTTGGATCTAGTGATGTAGCTATTTTTAGAAACCTCACATTGGTACCTTCTTTGCGTTTTGTCAAATCTGCTGTGAAAGTGTTCTTAAAACGAACATGTGCTGGGTCATCTGAAACTGCTATAGCATGAAATATATGGCAGAACGCAGGTAAAACAGAACAGGAGACGTACAATTCTCCCCCAAGGTGTTCAGCCACAGTAATAAATGCATTAATTTTTAATGTGTCATCATCATGGAAACATGTCCTCTGGAATGGTGGCCGAAACATGACGGGGCATACGAATTTTTAGCATATCTGGCATGTAAATATTTTGCAGTGCCAGCTACAACAGTGCCATGCGAATACCTGTTCTCATTTTCAGGTGACACTGTAAATAAGAAGCTGGCAGCATTATCTCCTGTAAATGTAAACAAACTTGTTTGTCTTAGCGATTGGCTGTACAAGAAGTAGGACTGAGTGGACTTGCAGGCTCTAAAATTGTACATTGTTTTGTTTTTGAGTGCAGTTATGTAAACAAAAAAAATTCTACATTTGTAAGTTGCACTTTCACAACGAAGAGATTGCACTACAGTACTTGTATGAGGTGAATTGAAAAATACCATTTTTATAATTTTTATAGTGCAAATATTTGTAATAAAAATAATAGCACTGTACACTTTGTATTGTGTTGTAATTTAAATCAGTATATTTGAAAATATAGACATCCAAAAATATTTATTACATTTCAATGGTATTCTGTTTAAAAAAATTGCAGTTTTAATCATACTGTTAATCAGTTACATTTCGAGTTAATCATGTGAGTTAACTGTGATTAATCGACAGCCATAGTTTAAATGAATTATTACTCAGAGTTCTGTATTAATATGCCTAGTAAGGAATCTATTTGTCAAAAAAATATTTCCTGAATCTCTCTTTTGTTGTCTGCATTGTTAGAGACATGGTTGCTGACAGGTATTTTGAAATAAATTATCAAAATAATTGAAACTGGTGTTTTTATATTGTGGTGTTTTTGACAAAATATGCCGAATTTTGCAGAAGTTTTAATTTGTTGATGCATAATTCCCCCGGAGTAAAAGAGGTCAAGGTTGGGATGAGGTTTTGGCTGAGGTTTTCAGAAATTGTATCTGATCACTGTACTTCAAACATAAATACACTTCTTCCATTGCTCCACACAATAAAAGATGGGGAAAGTAATTCAGGATGAGACTTAGCAGCCCCTGTTCTTTCTGAGCATTCTGCTTCCATCTCTGAAGGTTTACAGTCATTCTGTTCTGTCCAGCAGAGTGTCTGCAAGCATGGAAACCAAAACAAAAAAGGCCCAGTCATCCCATTAGTGCAGTTGCAACTCTAATTTACTCCAGTTCGGTCCTCCAAACTTAGTGCAGTCTTCTGAGAGACTTTTCTACACTTTCTGGATCTGCTCTGTGAGAATACTGGCTCTGTTTAAACTTGTGTCCAAATCTGATTAGTGTCCCAGGCATTGAAACCTTTACAATATAAGTCAGACAGATGTTTTAGACATCCTTAGGTGCTCTAGAAATCTGAACATATGCAGTAACTTCTTCTCCTAGCAAGACTTTTTAATCTCAAAATATCTTTCAGGAATATTTTCAGCCTTGGCTGAAGGAGCATCTCGAAGAAAAACAAGGCTTCTGTTAGCATAGGCAACACTCTTTTTAAACACTGGTAATTCCTTCATTGTAACTCAGGTGGGTTTTAACACTCTAGAGGTCTGTACTTTAGTCAGCCCTACACAACATATCGTATATCTATAAAGAGCTGTTCATTTAATCAACCGTTTGTTTTCTTGGCTCTTTGCCATATGTTGGCCACCACCCTCTCCAGCCCACATACAAAATTTATTTTAAAGCATAGAGGTCTCCCTGAGGTTCTCTGTCTTTTTAAAGAAGAGCAAATTTAGTGGCTGGTGAAAGGTGCCAGGTGGACCATCCGTGGGACCAGTCACCTTTATCTACAGAACACACACTGTACTGGTGGTTTCATTGTGCCTCAGCCCAGTGTGAGAGGATAGTTGATTGCACCAGAGACCAGCACAAATAATATAAATTAGTAGTCCCCTAAGAGCTGGACTGGGGCCACCAACTAATTTCACATGGGCCACAGCTGTCGGATGTTAATTTGTCAGTACTTACCTAAGGTGGATTCATACCAGTTACCAGGAAGGAAGGGCTGATCGTCCCCTGACTAGTCCCCCTGAATCATGAAATTCTCATGCCCTGGGGCACATACATGGAATGACACGAGTTCTCCCGTAGAACTAAAAAAATCCCCAGACTTGTTTTGGGGGAAATGTCTCTGGTAGGATAATTTTAATGGTGTTTTTGTACTCAAAAGCATGTGTGCACACAACATCAGTATGGTTTTTGTGTGTGTGTGTGCGCCTATGTATACTTTTTCTTTCTTCTTTGCTTCATTTAGTTTGACACTGTAATTGCAGAAGCGGCCAGCTGGATGTCCGGGAGCTGATCTCTCTCTACCCCTTCCTGTTGCCTACTTCCTCTTCATTCACACGGTCTCATCCGCCTCTTCACGAGTATGCTGACTTAAACCAGCTGACCCAAGGGGACCAGGAGAAGATGACTAAGTGCAAACGATTCCTCATGAGTTATTTGAATGAAGTCCGCAGCACTGAAGTTGCAAATGGCTACAAGGAAGACATTGATACAGCTTTGCTCAAGCTATATGCAGAAGCTAATCATGAAAGCCTTCTGGATCTACTGGTCTCAGAGAATTTCTGTCTTCTAACAGACAGTGCTACCTGGCTGGAGAAACACAAAAAGTGAGACATTTCATTAGATAAATCACCAACTCTGGGCTGGGAGTGGGAGAAATGTTTTGTTTTTTGGGTCTGTACATTTACCAGTCACTTAAAGATTTGAACCCATTTCTCTAGGTGTCCCAGTCAGGCTAGGCTCACTTCAGTTTGTGGTGTTGGTGTGTGCACCAAATGGCAAAGCAGCATACTTGACTATTTGTTTTAAGAGAGACTGAAATGTCTGGGTGGGGTTGAAATTCAAACTTGAGGTGCATTGGCAAAGCTGTGTGTGGGGAGCTTGAAATTTTATGCTGGTTCAGGCAAGTACAAACTGAACTTCCTTTTCATAATTAACAAGCTTGAAAATGAAAACTTTGGGGGGGAGGATTTCCCTTGAAGTTAGGAAACTGTTTGACTGCCTGATCCCTAGGTGTTTCTAGGCTTAAAGGACCTCAGCTGTCATTTGATACTTCGTCGTAGTGGTAGTAGGGTTGCCAACTTTCTAATCACACAGAAGCAAACACCCCTGCCCTGCCCCTTCTCCAAGACCCCGCCCCCGCTCGCTCCATACCTCCCTCCTTCTGTCGCTCACTTTTCCCCACCCTCACAGGGCGTGGTGTGCAGGGGAGGAGGGGGGTGTGTGCTCTGGGGTGGAGCTGGGGATGAGGGGTTTGGGGTGCAGTAGGGGGCTCCAGGCTAGGCCAGGGGGTTAGGGTGTGTGTGGGGGGGTGCAGGGTTCCGGCAGCTCTTACTGAGGCTCTGAGGAACCAGCCGCCAGGGGGCCGCGCGGAACTAGGGCAGGTAGGGAGCCTGCCTTAGCCCCGGGTCCCCGCTGTGCCACCAACTGGACTTTTAATGGCCTGGTCGGCACTGGCCCTTTTTGAATGGGCGTTCTGGTCGAAAACCGGACACCTGACAATCCTAAGTAGTAAAAACTAAATTACTTGTACAGTATGAACAAATGATAGGGTGACTGGTATTGTCCCCCTTGTGATCTGAGAGACAGTGTGACAATTAAAAGTGGAACAATAAGAATAAAATTTTTCTTGTTGAGATGTCTTGCGCTGGGAGAAAAGAAGCCTTAGTACATGAACAGAACTACTTTTAAGTTGAATTCTAATTAAATCTATAGTTAATTATGTAGTAGTTAACTTTCAAACTACTAGTTTATTCACTGGCCAGAAACTTCTCTTTTGAATTCTGAAATCTGATATTGTTTCCCTGCTGGTGCTTCCACTGAACTGAGAAAGGAAGAACAGTTATGAGAGCCCCAAAGGGATTAATTTTGGAATACCTTAGAAGGGGAGGACCTAGAAGAGAATCGTAGAGAAATCAGTAGAGAATCGTAGAGAAAAAAGTAGAGAATCAGGTGCTTGACATTCAGCACTGTATACAGTATATGTACCCAGAAAAAGTGTGAAAACTGTCTGCACCTTTCTCTATTTTTTCCCTCTCAGACATCCAAAAATATATTACACAATAGTATAACATAGGATGATTGACAGGCTGGATTGGAAGTCTGTTGTGATTTTCATTGGATTTAAGAGTGTTTTACTGTTTCAAATGTCCAACAAATCCACTTGATGACAAAGACTTTACATGACTAGCTAGATGGAATAAATATGAAAGGTAGAATTTTAAACCCATGGAAATAGAGAGGCATTATAATGGAAACAATGGAAAGCCATACTATAGTAGAACAAATTTTATAACATGGGAGACTCTTGTTCAGAACTGCGTGTTGCTGTGTCTTGACACTAGTCTCTATTGCAGTAAAGAAAATCAGATTTTTTTTAGAGAGGAGGTAGTTTTATAAATACTATAGTGTAAAAATGAGATTTTTGGTTGAATAATAGCTGTTAATGAATTAGAATTGCTCCACTGATATTTAATATAGAACTTTGTGGGTAGGTGAATTCTAAAATGAAGGAAAGCATGAAATGTATGAGGACAGTAAACCACTGCTCTTTATCCTTTGCTATTTGTACCATATTTAAACTGATGAAGAGGATCTAAGAACTTAAATGTTCATACATTTTTTTAAAATACAGGTATTTTGCACTTGGACTCCTGCATCACTACAATGGTCAAGATGCTGCAGCACTTCAGGTTAGAATGACAAATGAGTATTTAATCAAGATGGTATAATAAAGCTTTTGTTAGTTCCTTCGTAAACCACCTTGAAAATATGTCTAGGTAACTTCTAATTTCAAAATTGGCATATATCCACAGCAGGATGAACTTTCTCTTAAAACCTAATTCCTAGGCTGGTTAAAATGTTGGAGAAATACGAAGCCACATAAGTGATGATTAAAAAAAAGCTATCTTTTCAAGATAAACTTTTACACCATAATAATTCTTAGCCAGAATTATGATGGGTTAATGGACATAGAAATCCCAAGTGTGTGTGTACCCTAGTTACTGTTGTGATCGTATCTGTGCATCTTCAGCTAGAAGCATTAAAATGTTCAGTCTCTGACAGGAACCTCTCATACTGAATAACTATCTTGGTAATTTATTTAGAAGATAGTCCCTTCAGTAGATTGTAAAGATGTCTTTAGTAGCTTGTGTTTTTTGTTTTCTTGGGATATGGTTGTCTCCTAGATTTAAATAAACTTTGACTTACATATATTTGACTAAGTAAATGAGGCAGGTAGTCACCTGAGTGATCCTGGGCAGAAAAGCAGCCTCTGGATATGTTGTGGTGTGTGTTTGTGCATCAACAAAAACTGTTCCAATATTTCACAGGCATACTTATTCATTTAAGAAGTTTTTTCCTATGTTCTTGTATTTCCTATAAGGGTTTAATCCCTTCTTCAGGGTCTCAATCAATGGCCATTCAAGTTAATGGTAAGATTGGTCAGGTCCTTGGTGCAGAAATGAGGTGGTGGAGGGTGAGAAAAATCATTCAGCATATAACTTCTTAAACCAGTAATGCACTTGATAGGTGCTGGAACTGGGGGTGCTGCCACACCCCCTGGCTTGAAGTGGTTGCCATTATATACATGGTTTACAGTTTGGTTCAATGGCTCTTAGCACCCCCCTCTATAAAAATTATTCCAGCACCCCGATGCCCTTGAAATAGTGTCTGCCAGCTACTTAGCCTAGTTCTGACAAACTTGTATGAACACCTGTAAATGTGCTAAGTTGATTGCAGCTGCTAGGGAAGCTCATACAGTTCTGCATTTAGGAACAAAACAGGCATAAAAGAAAATTAGGTTGCTTTTTGCTAAATTGCTGTCTGATTCAGTTATTTTGAACTTGTGCTAGAATATTAAGAGCAGGATTCAAGTAGAAACCAGAAGCTGAATGTAACTTAAGAGCAAAGAGAGCAAATTCCAAACTGATACTGTGAAAAAATATTTCCTTGCATATAATTAGACTGTGCAAGTCCATTGAGGCCAAGAACTTTAGCAACATTCAAAAAGGGATTTTCAGAGTTAGTGCTAACAAATTTTAAAGGAATAGTAAACCTCCATGCTTCAGGATTTAAGCCAATCTCTAACCATTAGGGACTAGTATAAGGGATGAGAGATAGTGTGCACATATGCATGCACTGAACTCAATAGGAACCAACAAGCAGGGAAAGATGTACAATTGTAATAATGTTGCTGTAATTTTTTCATTGAGCAGTGGACTTAATATAAGATTTTAAGTATATATTAAAGGCAAACTCCTAAAGTTTAATTCTTGTACACTTTTTCTGTTTCAGTTATGGGTGAAAATAGTTAATGGCGACATTCAAGATTCTACACGTTCAGACCTCTATGAGTATATAGTAGACTTCCTTACCTTCTGCTCAGACCAAGAACTAGTGTGGAAGTATGCTGAATGGGTTTTACAGAAAAGTGAGGAGGTTTGTGATTGTAACCCTTCTTAAAACAAAAAGTTCTAGAAAATAAATTCTTGGTAAAATTTAATAACTTCATCACTTTCCCCTTTCATGTTTCTTACCCCTCTAAATCTTTCAGTCTTAACTATCTCCTATCTAATTTATTTGATGCAAGTGCTTCATTTCAGAATTTGAAGATGTCTACTGTAAAGAATAGATTTAAAAACAATATTACGCTGTCTTAAACAATGGAAGAAATGACATTATGTATGCTAAAGGGGGTTTATATTAGAGTTTTGATTCATATTAATAAGGATTTTTTGTGTGAGTATGTATGAAGATTAAAACACAAGCTGATGTCACATGTGAGTAGTTCAGTACTGGTAGTATTCCATTGCTCTAAAGCAGAGGTGGGCAAACTACGGCCCGTGGGACCCTCCTGCCTGGCCCCTGAGCTCCTGGCCCGGGAGGCTCACCTCCGGCCCCTCGCCCGCTGTGCCCCCTCCCTCGCAGCCTCAGCTCACTGTGCCGCTGGCGCAATGCTGTGGGCGGTGAGCTCCTGGGTCAGTGCAGCTGCAGAGCGCGGCCTGACCCGGTGCTCTGTGCTGCGCGGTGGCGTGGCTGGCTCCAGCCGGGCAGCGCGGCTGTAGTGCCGCCAGCCACTGGTGCTCCAGGCGGCGTGGTAAGGGGACAGGGAGCAGGGGGTGGTGGTCGGGGGCAGGGGTGTGGATAGGGGGTGGGGAATGGGGGGGTTGAATGGGAGCAGGGGTCCCTGGGGGGGCAGTCAGGAAGGAGAGGTTGGATGGGGTGGCGGGGGGCAGTCAGGGGCAGGGGTTCCAGGGGTGGTCAGGGGACAGTGAGTTGGGGGGGGGAAGGAGGGAGTGGATGGGGCAGGGGTCCCGGGGGGGCTGACAGGGAACAGCGGGGTAGGATGGGGCAGGAGTCAGGCACAGCCTCCCGAACCGGCCCTCCATACAATTTCCAAAACCCGATGCAGCCCTCAGGCCAAAAAGTTTGCCCGCCTCTGCTCTAAAGGGCTGCAGAAGTGGTGATGTGTGTGGGAAAGTGGGGTAAAGAACCTTTTCTCTTGGCAACACTTATTCTGCTTCAGGAGTGGCTTATGCTCTTTACCGGCCAAAATCCAAGTCCATCATTTCTGTAATATGAATGAGTATTTAGTACTCCAGCTTAAGTGCCAACTGAGTGCTTGTGCTGTAAAATGCACAAGTAGCAGACTGTCCCATGGAATTTACCATCTAAATAGGTTCTAGTTATTTCTGAATTAAGGCATGGTTATTCCATCTATTATTTAGTATGTAGACTTAACTGATACTGAAACCAACCTCATGGATTCGTACTGTCACTGTATCAGAAGCAGGATAATTAAATCCACAATTAGTAAATCTTGTTGATTTTAGCTATTATAAAAGTTGATCAATTAGATTTACTTAAAGGAATCCAGAGAAGGTTGAAAATCTGAGCTGACATTCTGACCTTTGACTCTTCCTTTTTTGCCTTGTCCTTTGGGGTATTTAATATTTTGTTATGCTTCTCTCACATTCATGTCCTAGAATGAGAAGTATTTGTTTGAAAAGGTCCCTACCACAAAAGGCTTACAAATAGGGCAATGTATAGATTATGAATTGGGGCAGTAGGTATGTGATGCATCCAGAAGCAGTGACTGAGCAGCCCAGTTCAGTGTGTTTTGTTAATCCATTATTTTTGCTTAGTGTGTGTTCTGAATATTTCGTATTTGATTTCTTAATTAACCGTTAACAAAAAAGTGTGTGCTTAAAACAAAAAATAAAGATGTAGTCTGACTTTCTCAATGCAACTAACTTGTTATAGGTGGGGGTACAGATTTTTACGAAAAGGCCTTTGGAGGAACAAGGGAAAAACAGCTTTAATCCAGATAATGTCATGAACTGCCTTAACAAGTACCCCAAGTCACTTGTTAAATATCTGGAGTACCTAGTCTTGGATAGAAAAATAAAGGTAAGCTCTTCAGAAATACCAGAAGAAAAGTTTGATTCAGTGTGCTAACTGGGATACCTCAATTACACTTTTTATGAAGCCCTTCTTGGCAAATTTGTACAGTGTGTTTCAAGTTTACCCAGAAGGCAGAGAAAGAGAGGAGGATCTTATGGCTAGAGTGTAACCATGGGAATAAGGAGATCTGGCTTCCATTCCCAGTTCTGCAACATTGGGCTTCAGTAATATTGTGCAGGTTACTTAACCTCTCTGACACTTTCTCCATCTCTGGACAATGTATGCTTTCCTGCCTCATCGGTGAGGCTTAAATCATTTATGGGGAGTACTTTGAAATCTTCAGATGGAAGGAACTATAGAAGTGCCATCTATTACTAAGGCTAAGACTTTGTCACAGATATTTTTAGAAGTCAGGGACAGGTCACTGGCAATAAAGAAAAATTAACGGAAGCCTGTGACCTGTCCCGGACTTCTACTAAAAATATCCGTGACAAAATGGGGATCGGGGGCCTCCCAGCACCTGTGGGGCCTCGGAGCTCCAGGGTTCCCCTCCCCCCATGGCTCAGAGTTGTAGGGGCCTGGCCAGGAGCTGTGGGATCCCCTGCCCGCAGCAGCAAGGAGCCCGTCGGTGCCTGCAGCAGCAAGGAGCTCAGAGGTTCGCCCACCGCCCATGATGGCGAGGAGCTCCAGGGGTCCGTCTGCCGCGGGCAACAGCCAGACCCTGCAGCTTCCAGCTGCATGTGGGCTGAGGTCACAGGGGTCTTTTAATTCACGGATTCCATGACTTCTGAGACCTCTGTGACTAAATCGTAGCCTTATTTATTACTTATATGACGCTATTCGTGTGCATAGTGCAGTAGACATGAAGAATGGTGAATAAACAGATATGTTTCCTGCTGCAGAGAGTTCATTACTTTAATAAGCAACATACAGACCAGACTGGAGGGAAAGTTGTCTCCTAAGATTTATTTTTTTAAAAATCTTAATTGCAGTTAGAACACGTCCACCAGTGGAAGCTGTATTGTGGACAGGTTTAAGTGTTTTTACCACAAGAGTTAAACATCATGATGCTAAACACACCTGAGCTGGCCTGAGCTTGTGTGTGCTTCCGCCAGTAGACTTGCAACCAGAGGGAATTAAAGATCTAAAAAATTCTACTGTTGGCAAGGTCATAAAAAAAACATCAGTTGAGCAATAATTGCTAATCTTGTTACACTTTGGTGTTACTTTTAACTTCACAATTTCAATATTTCAGAGGCAAGCTTGTTCTTCAATCCCTACGTAAAGAGCTGGAGGAACATAACTTCATAGAATTAAGTCATTTAGCACCCTTGTAAGATCACAGAGCACTTTAGAAATTGCATATACAGGAATTGTTTACACAGCACTGACATCCAACAGCCCTCAGATTGGAACGCAATAGCCTTTTATCAGTACACAGCAGCACTATACAACAGATCTTAAAAGTGAAGCAAAACCTCCTGAGGCAGGTAAATGGTGTTACACTGAGACACAGAGAAAAAGCAATTTGATTTGACCTAGATAAAGCAAAGCAATGATAGTGGGGGCGGGGGACCAGGACTTTTGGTGCCCAATTGCCCAACATGAACTGTTAACAAAACTTTGCATTCTTGGGATAAGTTGGTAGTTTCCTCTTCCCATCATTCACTAAAATCTTGCAGTCGAGGCAGCCCTGACTATGCTAATGAGCATACTTGTTTCCATGAAGCAATGGCATTCAACTGATGTCCTGAATATTTCTAGGTAAACCACTGTCACCAGATTACGGACTCTATTATGTGACACAGTTTGAGATAATGCACGGGTATGCTATTAGAAGAAACCATTTGAACTACTTATATACTCTGGGTTCTAAATTAATTATTGCCACTCAGTCCTAAGAGTCATTGTGGACCACTTCAGTGAAAACCTTTTCTCAGTAATGGTGGTTCAAAAATATCAGACTTAAGTTTTGCTAAGTAGGATAAGTGAGTAATGCTGAAAACATTATGCCATTATATAAACTTTGGCATACCCTCAGATTAAGTATTTTATCCGATTCTAGTGGCCTTATCTCAAAAAGTATATAATAGAAATAGAAAAGGTCTAGAGAACAGACTTAAATTAAACTAATTAGATTAAAACTATTCAGTTACAGAGGAGGGAGATATAAAAGGATGTGACAGAAGGATATGTTAAAACTATTATCAAAAAGGTCAGGTGCTCTTTTTCATACTTTCATAGTACTAGACGAAGGGTTTCCCAATGAAATTGGAAGGCAGCAAAAATAAAACGGATAAAGGGAATTTTTTTTATACACCACCACTCACCTGTGGAGCTCATTGTTGCAAGATACCATTGAGGCCAAGACCTCAATAGGAGTAAAATAAGGATTTGACGTTTTATATAACGAATATCTGCTGTAATATTAGGATACATATAAGGGATATAGACTCTGGTCCATTAGAGCAGAAACTAACAACCATCAGATAGTATACAGGACTAGAAGAATCATTGACTGAAGGGACAAAAGGCTTCAGAACTTACTAAAATCTTCTGGAGAGCACAGTCTATAAGATTAAAAAATGGTTCAATTTATTGGACAATATTTACTGTACGTGTCGTCGTATTTACACTAAATATCCTGTAAAGACTAATCACTGTTTAATTTGGGGTGGGTGTGTTGTCTGTCTTGTAATGCATTTTGTATGTATTGAATTAATCTTGTCCTTTATGCCTGCAGAAGGAAAAGTATCATACCCACTTAGCTGTGTTGTATTTGGAGACAGTGCTGAAACTAAAGTCTGTGACCACAGACAATTGTGTGGAATTGACTGAAACACAGACTAAGCTACGCAGTCTTCTTCAGAAATCTGACTTTTATAGAATTCATTTTATTTTAGGTAAGATCAGTACTTTTACCCTGTTATAAATGAAAGACAGTATTCTCCTTTGACAGCTTATACTGAGACCAGGGTAGGTATGGAGATGGAAAAGGTCTGAGGCATACTGTAGGGAGGGAAACTTTTAATTGCCTTTATCTGTGCTATACCTGTTACATGGAGAAAGCATTGTGATTTCCAGTGCCATCAAACTGACTATGCTCATGAACCTACAACAAAAATAGAATATTTGAGCTCAGTCTTCTTACCAATACACTGAACTGGCTGTTACTGTTTTAATAGTAACTGAAATTACATACCCTAGTCACTCCTTCTCAACCTGAGCAAGCTCTTTTTATGTTGCACCATATGAGTACCTGGCATTTAGCAGACAAATATGACGGTGCCAGTCATTGAAGATGTTAATGTGTAGGTTAAAGCCTAAGCAAGGGTAAAGGTAGTAATGTATAAACTATCCCCTTTAAAATCTTACATTTCAGAGCAAAGAGCTGCTAACTTTTTGCAATACCTAAAATTGGAAGCACTGAATTGCTATTTCAGAATTTTACACAAACATGGAATAAATTGGTAGTGAACTAAAGGTAGGCTTACTCAGGGGTGGTGGTTCGAAATGCACACTAGTGTTTTCCCAACTGAAAATAAAGCAGCATATTTTGAAAGGAAATTACTTGTGTTCCCATTAAATTTCTGAAGTTGTGCTGCACCTACTTACTGTAAATACATTTGCTGAAAATTAAGATTTCCTTCCTTTACAGGAGATTTATAGATGGATTAAATTATCGCCCTTCTCTGCCAGGTGTTAACACTTAATGTTTTGGCAGCTGCAACATAGTTCTGGGATTAGAATTTGTATGGTCTCTTTCATAAAAGGTTTCAGAGTAGCAGCTGTGTTAGTCTGTATCCACAAAAAGAAAAGGAGGACTTGTGGCACCTTAGAGACTAACCAATTTATTTGAGCATAAGCTTTCGTGAGCTACAGCTCACATCATCGGATGCTTTCAGTGGAAAATACAGTGGGGAGATTTATATACACAGAGAACATGAAACAGTGGGTGTTACCATACACACTGTAATGAGAGTGATCTGGTAAGGTGAGCTATTCCCAGCAGGGGTGGGGGCGGGACCTTTTGTAGTGATAATCAAGGTGGGTCATTTCCAGCAGTTGACAAGAGCAGTCTGAGGAGCGGGGGGGCGGGGGGGGGGGAATAAACATGGGGAAATAGTTTTACTTTGTGTAATGACCCATCCACTCCCAGTCTTTATTCAAGCCTAAGTTAATTGTATCCAGTTTGCAAATTAATTCCAATTCAGCAGTCTCTCCTTGGAGTCTGTTTTTGAAGTTTTTTTTTTGTTGAAGAATTGCCACTTTTAGGTCTGTAATCGAGTGACCAAATTGATTGAAGTGTTCTCCGACTGGTTTTTGAATGTTATAATTCTTGATACTCACCAGCAATCACATACCACACAACAGAACCACTAACCCAGGAACTTATCCTTGCAACAAAGCCCGTTGCCAACTGTGCCCACATATCTATTCAGGGCACACCATCATAGGGCCTAATCACATCAGCCACACTATCAGAGGCTCGTTCACCTGCACATCTACCAATGTGATATATGCCATCATGTGCCAGCAATGCCCCTCTGCCATGTACATTGGTCAAACTGGACAGTCTCTACGTAAAAGAATAAATGGACACAAATCAGACGTCAAGAATTATAACATTCAAAAACCGGTCAGAGAACACTTCAATCAATTTGGTCACTCGATTACAGACCTAAAAGTGGCAATTCTTCAACAAAAAAACTTCAGAAACAGACTCAAGGAGAGACTGCTGAATTGGAATTAATTTGCAAACTGTATACAATTAACTTAGGCTTGAATAAAGACTGGGAGTGGATGGGTCATTACACATAGTAAAACTATTTCCTCATGTTTATTTCCCCCATCCCCGACATTCTTGTCAACTGCTGGAAATGGCCCACCTTGATTATCACTACAAAAGGTCCCTCCCCCCAGCCCCCACCACTGCTGGGAATAGCTCACCTTACCTGATCACTCTTGTTACAGTGTGTATGGTAACACCCATTGTTTCATGTTCTGTGTGTATATAAATCTCTCCACTGTATTTTCCACTGCATGCATCTGATGAAGTGAGCTATAGCTCACAAAAGCTTATGCTCAGATAAATTTGTTAGTCTCTAAGGTGCCACAAGTACTCCTTTTTCTTTTTTCATAAAAGGGACATTTGCTCAACATACTGTTTTCTTTTTGGACTTGAAAGATTCCAGAATTTGAAGGGAGGCTGAGAAATGTACTGACTACTTTTGTTTTTCATAGTTCACAATATGGGCTGAGGTGCACTGAGCCCACAAGGTAGATTTATAGAAAATATACTTTTTTTCAGATAAAGTACATGGAATGACACTGCCTTTTGTCACCTAGATAGCAGTATTTTGCAGTTTTTTTCCCTTAAGTTTTGATTTCTTCTGGGGTGGCAAATAATGGCCTTTATTGAACAGAGCACGGTCTTACATTGATTCTCGTTTGGCAGATAAAATCAAGGGGACGGATCTTCATATGGAAAGGGCAATACTATATGGGAAATTGGAAGAACATGACAAAGCTTTGCATATCCTAGTCCACGAATCAAAGGACTTTTCTGCTGCTGAAGATTACTGCATATGGAGCTCTGAGAGTAAAGACCTACCATACAGGCAAAGGCTTTTCCACATGTTGCTCTCAGTGTATCTAAATCCAGGCTCTTCGGACTGTGAACTGGTCATGGCTGCTGTAGATCTCTTGAATAATCATGCTGCTGAATTTGATGCAGCCCGTGTCTTACAGCTTGTGCCTGACAGCTGGTCAGTACAGCTCCTCTCCCCATTCCTGACTGGAGCAATGAGGGAAAGCATTCATACAAAAAGAATGACTCAAATTACACTTGGGTTAGCAAAAGCTGAAAACTTAATCTATAAACATGACAAGGTGGGTGTATTGCTTTCTTTGTTATAATTCAAATACGTGGATTTTTTTTATATTTTTCTATAAACTAAGCTAGTTGATTCCTGAGGGAAGAAATCCTTCCCTTAGTTCTCTTCAGTTATCCAAAATTATTTTTTCCTCTGGCTGTACCTCCAGTTCTCAGGACCGTTCTGATAACTGCCCAACTCTACCCAGTGTTAAATTTCAAAACATTGTGACAAAAACAATTTCATTTTCCCTTTAAAAGGGGATGGTGTTGGGCCTGGGTAGATTAGTGGCTAGCTTAGTGTACTTTGTTTAGGTTGCAAGTGAAAGAATTGGGTGTTCCCAGACTAATGCATGTATTGTGCACATCTTACCACATTTTGTGTTTAGTTTCATGATTAGCATGCTCTCCTTGAGAAACTCAGAACTGTAATCAGGATTGAGATGTATTGGACAGAGTTGCGTGGTAACATTTGCACAGCACTCATCCCAACTCAAACCTACTGGATCACTTCTGTAAGCACAATGTTCACTTGAGAAACCACCTTCCGTCCCTGCTTAGTTATATTACTTAATGCTTCCAGCGTGCTCTTGTGTCCATTTAATTGAGATAGTTAACAAATTGACCTACAGAATTTGACTGAGAGAAGAATCTAATACATCTCCAGGGAAACTGAGTAACATACACTTGCAAATCTTGCTATACATTCCACATAGTTACTTGGGAAGCTTCGGGATTTGAATCAAGTGCAATTTTAAAAAAAAAAATAGTATTAGGAGGAAACATGGAATAGTTACAACAAACTGCTGTTAATATGCAAAATTAGTCTATCTTAATTTAAGTAATCCATGTAATTGGGCTTTATAAATCCCAATCAAGTGACCCATATCTATTCACTCAGTACAGTTCAGCTAATGTAGCTGTAATGTAAAAAGTTTTAATGGACACGGTTGTCTTATAAACAACCTGATTTGTTATGTTTGTTCTACTTCCCTTCCTTATTTGCAGTGTTACTGGATTCATGTTTTTTCTCCTATTTATAGGTTAAACTAAAAGGAAGCCCAATTATTCTTTCGGACAAAAAGCTCTGCCAGGTGTGCCAAAGTCCTTTCTGTGAGCCTGCGTTTGTGAGATACCCAAATGGTGGTATGGTTCACACCCATTGCGCTGCAAACAGACTCATGAATCCTAACATGACCCATCACAGTCAGACTTGAAATAAGTTCCAGGTTCCACTAGTTTCCATGACTTACTCCTTGGAAAACGTGCTGGATAAAGAGCAAAGTGCAGCTACATTAACAATAAATCAAGATGAAGAGATTATCCTGGGGCTAATGGGAAGATTTCAATAAATGTGAAATATGGCCACTTATCTGCTGATCTTTATGAATGTAGACAGCAAAGAAAATATTAACTATCAGAAATAGAGACATGCAAGAATAGGCTCTTCTGTGTATAGTTATAAAAAAAAAAAATCTACCTTCTGAAAGAAAATAAGCCTTTTCTTCACAGAAAGGATGGCTACGGGGGCAGACTAATGTTTTTTAAGGAAACTTAAATTTGCACTGAATGTGTTGCTTATAAACATGGTGTGGCGGGGAGAGACCCTTTTATTCAGGAGTCAGATTTTGTCTGTCTCTAGAACGCTTTATGAAGAGATTATACAGTGTTGTAGCCATGTAGAGAAGAGACTGGCATGATGCAGCTTATTTTCAAGAAAAAAATGCATATCGATTGTTAGCTGCAGCATGTCCTCATTTCTGCTGAAATCTGTTCCACAGGATCACATTATGAACTTGTTCTGTGCTCTACAAATTGTTGGCTTTTGATGCACTTTGTCCCTCTTCCGCCCCCCCCACCCCCACCCCCACCCCCAGTTCTGCTGTATTGTTGTCATAAAACAAATTTAAGTACTGGCCTGTTGCTAGTTTCTACTGTTTTGCTGTGTATAAAGTAATAAACTCAGTGGAAACTGATGGCCTCATACAGTCACACATCTGTATTTGAAAAACCCAGTTGTAATGAAGCTGTCTGATACAGTTTAGTGAGACCCTAGTCACTTTTTTGTTGGGGAAAGAGACTTTAATAATTTTCAATATGGACTTATTTATTAATATGCAAATATACTGTAAATACAGTTGAATAAATTGGTCTTATTCTTGAATGTCCATGGAGGATAACATGTAACCAGTGATGTCAGAGTATGGGTTACATTATAAATGTCTGCTGTAATATAACTTTATGACAGCAAGCAGAGACTTCAGTGGGACTCCTTGCAATAGTAAGGGTCAGTGCTTTCGGATCCCTGTGTGAGATCTAGGACCTAGACGGAAAGGGGAGGAGAGGTCGTGAAGAAGTCAGTAATGAGACCCTCAGGTGCTAGTGAATTTGGTATGATTTAGTAAATGCTCTCTAAATTCTGAAGTGTTCTGTTAAAGAGACAAGGTGGGTGAGGCAACATCTTTCATTGGACCAATGGGAGAGACAAGTGTTCGAGCTTCTACAGAGCTCTTCTTCAGGTAATGCTTTTTCTATCATAATTTCAAAAATAACATTTACTGATCCTGTGAACTCTTCAAGATACTGTTTAACCAAATTTCGAGAGGAGCCTGAGAGTTGAAGGAGGCAACTTCACTCTACGTAAGAGGATTATGTATAAACGTTTTTAAAACTTTAATTCTTTAAGCCAAAGAAGAAATCTAGCTGTAATAAGTATAATAGATTCTTGAATGATACATGGTTGAAATAGTTGGTATGACTCCTCTAAATTTTCAGATTGAGTCAGTTGGGATTTTTCAGCACAAAGTGTATCTGCACAATGTCTAGGGCCCTACCAAATTCACGGCCATGAAAAATGTCACCAACCGTGAAATCTGGTCTCCCCCAATGAAATTTGGTCTTTTTTGTGCTTTCACTCTATACTATACAGATTTCATGGAGGAGACCAGTGTTTCTCAAACTGGGGGTCCTGACACAAAAGGCAGTTGCAGGGGGGTCGCAAGGTTACTTTAGGGGGGATTGTGGTATTGCCACTCTTACTTCTGCGCTGCCTTCAGAGCTGGGTGACGGGAGAGCATTGGCCAGGCCCAGGTCTGAAGGCAGTGTCCCGCCAGCAGCAGTGCAGAAGTACGAGTGGCAATACCATCCCAGGCCATCCTTACTCTGTGCTGCTACTGGTAGTGGCTCTGCCTTCTGGGCTGGGCTCCCAGCCAGCAGCCGCTGCTCTCCAGCTGCCCAGCTGGGAAGGGAGTGCCACTGCCAGCACCAGTGCAGATGTAAGGGTAGCAGTACTGCAACCTTTACATAACTACTTTTTTGAATGGGGTATCATAAATCAATATGGTCCAAAACACAGATAAATTAATAAAATAAGTTCAGAGGTTGGTAATGTAGACAAAATATTGTTGGAAAAAAATAAACCAAAACGATGTAACTCGAGGAGTACTGACGTGAGGAAATCACAAAAAGTGTTAACTTCTTTAAAGATTTGAATATAGACATTTTTTGATGTGGGCAATAGCATGGAGTTTGTAAGAAATGCTTTATATATCCTATTGGAAAACAGGTGATATACAAAAATATCAGCTGCAGTACACTAATTTTGTTTTCATAAAGATGTCTCACTAATAAAAGGAAATATAATATTTCTTTTTTTTAAGTAAGGTTACTGTCCAGGCAGAATGTCAAATCCAGATGTTTCACACTCCGTTTCAAGAAGTGGCGCCCTGGGGATTTATAATACCTGGCTATGGGCAAATTCATGGTAGAACACCTTAACTAAGTTTACATGTGAATAAGACCAAATATTAGTTTTTGTTAACATATTTAATGTTATCTAAACACAACCTGTAATTCATCTAAAACAATTTAAAATCCAGCTATTGCGCACATGCAAGGCAAATGTTAAAGGGTATACAAAAATGGATAGTGTAGAATAACATAATCTAACCTGAACTGGAAGGATAATGGGCAAAAAAGATGCTTAAGGTTTTAATTTAAGTGTAATCTTGGAGGGTGGGGTAGGGGACAATATATTGCTGCTTGAATTTCAACTTCTATATCATTTACTGCTTTCAGTGTATTAACTACAGCTGTGCACATTTTGAGTACAATTCTAAAATTTAGAGAAACACCTTTCTTTGACAGGAAGCCTGTTGGAAAAATTAAGCAGTATAAATTAATTTGTCTCAAAACAACTCAGTTATGTGCAAAAAATAAATTAGCAGGTTTGTTAGACTACTGCCTCTGGCACAAAGACCATAATTAAACTTCTAATTCTAGAGAAATTTGCAAGGCATTTGTTTCAAAACCTCTTCAGTTACAGCATCAGATTCTGCAACTTTTCTATTTCTGCTATTGTTGTCCACTTTGAGAATTTACCTCCAATTAAATTCAAAGTTTGTAGAAATCAGTACATTAATGCAGCATCACTAAACTGTGTATAACCTATGTTTGGAAACTTGCTAGAATTTCCAAATGAAAGTGATCCAAAGATAAATCCAGGTTCCACAGAGGACAGTGAAAACATGGCTGACTACACTCTTCAATGACTCTGCTTAAAGAGTGACTTTCCCAGAAGTAGTTTTGGAGTAATCTGGTGAGGTTGAAAACGCTTTATGATTTGACTGTCAGCCTCGCTGGCCATCCTTTTAAGATCTTTGAAGCAAAATGTCAGAGAGAAGCTGCAGAAAGATGCTGACCTACGTGTGTGTGTGTGTGCTTGTCCATGACTAACCTTTCTCTCATTTCAGAGTAGCAGCCGTGTTAGTCTGTATTCGCAAAAAGAAAAGGAGGACTTGTGGCACCTTAGAGACTAACCAATTTATTTGAGCATAAGCTTTTGTGAGCTACAACTCACTTCATCACGAAAGCTTGTGCTCAAATAAATTTGTTAGTCTCTAAGGTGCCACAAGTACTCCTGTTCTTTCTCTCATTGTTTCTGCCTTTTACCTGTTTTTAACCCTGTCTAATACCAATAGCAGCAGCACTGATTTCAGTGTGGAGTGTCTCCTGCTAACCATCTATATTCAGGGACGGTTGGAACGTCTCTGTTTTTAGCTAGTAGGACTTCTATCATAAAGAACATGTTGGGTCTTTGTTTACTGCCTCCGGGAGGGATTCATTAGAGATGGTTGGTGTCAGCAGCCCTGCTGACGACTGAGATAAGAAATGACACCAGCTATGATTTGGAAGTCCCATTTTTCTGGTTTATTCTTGCCTTTGAGACACTATTCGCTCTGTGTGTGTGCTTTCACATCAGCTGTCTTGCACTATCTCTGCCACTTTTCTTATTCTAGCAGTTCATTCAATCATTGCTGGTTCTGGAGTCAGTTCAAAGCACTTCTGTCTTCAAGAGCAAGCCTCTCTAGTATATCACATCTTTGGTAAGCTTCCCAATCAAAATTTCAGCATAGAATATAAAACGCAGCATTGTAACAATGATACTATTCAACACTACTACAGGAGTTGAATCTTCTTTCCATCCTGTGTTGTCCGTACAATTTCAGATTCATATGATAGCTGTTATCAACATGAAACAAACTTCTCCGGTTGAGTTTCGTTTTTGCTTCAGCACCCAGCTCATAGCTTTCTGTACTGCCTGCTACTCGCACATAATGAAACCTCACTGAGGGCTTGTTTCCACTACTGGTGAGATCGATGCTGTGGCGATTGATCCACCGGGGGTTGATTTAATGGGTCTAGTGAAGACCCGCTAAATCGACCGCCAATTGTTCTCTGACTCCGGTACTGGACTGGAAGGAGAAGAGTAAGGGGAGTCAATGGGAGAGTTTCTTAGGTAAGTAGATCTAAGCTATGTCGACTAGAGTTACGCTACTAATGTAACTCAAATTGCGTAGCTTAGATCAACTTTTCCCTGTAGTGTAGACCTGCCCTGAATGTTGGCCTAGAATTTCAGGTAACTCAGTTAGGGAGGCTCTCCTTTAGTCACCTAGTTTGACTAGTGTGTTCACATTTGTTCTGGTGAGATAGGATAACTTTTCTCTGCTCCCCCCAAAAAACCTGACTGTCGTCTTGTCCTGATTTACTGTCTGCTTTCCTCCCTATCTGAAGCAAAAAGGAGGGGGAAAATAACTGATAAAACAAAAACTGCACTTCAGAATCCAGTGTTCTGTTCAAATTAGAGGCTAGAAACAGCAGTGAACAGTCCAAATTATGCATGTAAAGGATTTCAATCAGTTGTCCTCCTTAATCTGTCAAATTGTCATGCAACTTGACTGTACTACAAGAGTATTCTTGATAAATTCCATATCCATGTGTTTGAGACAGTTACTTTTATGTACTGTATGTAACAGTTTGATTTGAGATTTTTATGCTCTTTGAAGTCTCTCTCTCTCTCTCTCTCTCTCTCCAAAACTTTATTTTGTGGGGGGGGTTTATGCCACATTTCACTAAGGGCTTGTTTATACAGCAAGTTACTGCTCTGCAACTCAGCCCTGGTCTACACTACAAACTTATATTGGTATAACTGTGTTGCTCATGGGTGTGGAAATCCACAACCTTGAGCGACAGTTATACCAACTGAACTCCTGGTGTAGACAGCGCTATGTCAACAGGAGGACTTCTCCTATCCATATACCTATCGCTTCTTGGGGAGGTGGAGTACCTACACTGCTGGGAGAAGCTTTCCCATCGGCATAGGTAGCATCTTCGCTGAACAACTATAGACAAGGCCTCAAAATGTGACACTACAGCCCAACAGCTTGCCATGTGTTCACATCCCATGTGGTCACTGCTACAGCACACTGAAAGTTCTGGATTGTAGCCATAAGAGCTTTAGATGCATCCTCAGCCATGCTTCTGTTGGGTTCATTAAAATATCAGTTTTCATTATGCATCAGTATTATGAGACTGGTATCTTTGATCATACCGGGATGGGAATATATGCATATAAGCAGTTTAATATCTTCATTATACATTCTTATATGAAAGCTTAACTCTGAACCAAGGCTCAGACTTTACAACAAAATGTTTTATCAGTTTTTCTGTATGTTTCTTACCATGAGTAATTATTTAAAAAGCTGTTACTGATAGTTTTCATTGTTCTCTACAGTAATACAATCACTCATTCATTCCCAGTTAACTTTAGTCTGATTGTTCTATAGTTACATTGTCATTTTTTACATTAAAATTACACTAGCAATAATGAGTTAATTCATGTCACCTGTTCTATTACCTATGAATTACTAATGCAGACTGTTTCCTTGGTGTAGAACATTGTCTGAAGTGTAAGCTATTAGCTTTTATGTCCTCTGAACACAGATTATGAAATGTGCTGCTATTTGCAAAGGAAGAAAGGCTAGCTATTTGCTGCAAAGTTAATGGCTAATTACACAACTAAAAGTACCCCTGGATTAAGCTTGCTACGAGGGCAACCTTCACACTTACTGTCTGCTATTCTGACTTCTTGCTCGGTATGTCAGTGAACATATCCAGCAGTATGTGGAATGTACAAATGTAAACATGTTGATTTTAATAAATTATTTTAATTACTTTCTGTAACTTACTTTCTAGAGGGATATGTGCCTTGGTGTGGGACTGCTAAATGAAGGGAATATACGCATGAGTGAAGTGTTGGCTTATTGGTAGCCAGAGGTGAAAGTAAGCCAGTACCCCCCGGTAAGGCGTACCGGTAAGAGCCGGTGTGCTGTACCAGGACCGGCTTTTCCAGAGGGCAATTTAAAGCCCTGGGGTAGCTGCGGCGGGGCTCTGGCGGGGATTTAAAGGGCCCCGGAGCTCCAGCCGCTGTTACTGCCCTGGGGCCCTTTAAATCCCTGCCTGAGCCCTGCTGCCTGATCCCTGGGGTAGCAGCGGCGGGGCTCTGGCAGGGATTTAAAGTGCCCCGGAGCCCTTTAAATCCCTGCCTGAGCCCTGCTGCCCAAGCCCTGGGGTAGTGGGGGCAGGGCTCCGGAGTGGATTTAAAAGGCTGGGGCAGTAGCGGCTGCTGGACCCCGGGGCCCTTTAAATCCCTGACAGAGCCCAGCTGTTGCTACCCCAGGGCTCGGGAAGCAGGGCTCAGGTGGGGATTTAAAGGGCTCGGGGCTCCGGCAGCCACTACCACAGCGGAGCCCCAGGCCCTTTTAAAGCTCTGCCAGAGACCCAGGGTAGCAGTGGCAGTCGGGAGCCTCCCGGGCTCCTCAGGGATTTAAAGGGCCCGGGGCTCTGCTATAGTAGCAGCAGCTGGAGCCTTGGGGTTCCCAGCTGCCTCTGCAGCTGGTAGCTAGGGGGTGATTTAAAGGGCCCTGGGCTCCCAGATGCCACTACTGCAGCTGGAGCCTGGCCCTTTAAATCAAGATTTAAAGGGCCCAGGGATTTAAGGCCCTGCCTCTTCCGGTTAAGGCTACACCTCTTCCGGTTGGGGGCCACGCCCCCTGCTCAGGACTCCGGCGTACTGCTAAGTCCTCTAACTTACTTTCACCCCTGTTGGTAACTCAATTGTGCGTCTTGAGAGAGGTGGTCAAATGAAATAGTAAAAATTTTGAACAAGTCCTGGATACATTGGTTTCCTTTTTCCTGAACACTAGGCAATTTGGGGATTTTTTGCCAGGGGAAGGGGAGTTTTTGTCACTTACCATGCTTCCTCCCTTCCTATCCCCTGACTGAGTTTATGGCGATTCAATAGAAGTAGTTGCTGAGCATTCCAGATTTGGCAATTCTAATGGCCTTCCTCTGGTGCTATATGACTGGCCATATTATCCCTGATTTGACTAGTTAAGTAGATCTACAGAGGAGATGAACTTTGTGGAGCGACTTTGAAATACATTAGACTAACAGTGGGGGCAAAAGGTGTAGGTGGTATTTTAAGAGGATCACTGCGGGTGACTAGGGACCATATTGTAAACTCTGCCACCATTTTCCACAGCTGAGGGTCATTGAAGCCAATATCTCACTCCTGAGAGTAAACAAGGATGCCAGGGTGCATGTCCTACATATGTGCGGCTTCAGAGTGGGTCCCTATGCTGCTCACCTGTGTGCCACGTTGGTCCCTGCATATACGGGAATGCTCCCTACAACGGGGAAGGAACAAAGCAGCTCTGCCAAGGAACCTTTGGCATAGGATGGGCGAGTACCTCCAGTAAAGTTTCCTACAGATCTCTCTGGAGGATTCCTGTGAAATCTCACTGTGCATTAACACACACACACCCTGCTCCTCCGCACTGCTTAGCTGCAGAGGGGAATGTGAAGCACATGCAACCACAGCTAGTCTTGTACATTTCTATCCCTTCACCCACTTCTAGAACATACAAAGCAAAGAAGGGTTCTACCTCATATAACCGAGCAGCATCAACTGGTGGGACTGGCTAGACGCCTTTGAAGTGGAGAAGAGGTCCTGACGCGCTGTGCCACTGGACAACCCTGCTGTGTGCTCCACATCGTCCTCCAACTTGACCTCTTCATCCATGATTTTGTCCTCAGGATTAATTCCGATGTCCGCTGTCTCCAGCCCCACCAAAGTATTTGCAGGGCTCTTGGCAGTGGAGGTAGGGTCGCTGCTGAGGATGGTGTCCAGCTCCTTATAGAAGCAGCAGGTCTTCGGTGCAGCACCAGAGCGACTGTTTGATTCCCTTGCCTTCTGGTATGCCTGCCTCAGCTCCTTTATCTTCGTATGGCACTGATGTGTGTCCCGTTCATAGCCCTTATCCAGCCTGCCACAAGAAATCTGACTGTAGGTATCAAAATTCCTACAGCTGGAGGGGAGCTGGGACTGCCCAGCCTCTTCTCCCCACAGTGCCAGCAGATCCAACAACTCTGGTGTGCTCCAAGCGGGAGAGCGTTTGCTCCCTGGAGCTGCCATGGTCAGCTGGGAAGGTGAGATGTGAGCTGGCCATGCCAAGCAAACAGGAAGTGGTCTTTCAAAAATTCCCGAGCCTTTAAAGTGGGAGGGATGGATGCCTCTGTATCCGGGTGCAGGGTATCGAAGTTTGAACTGCTGACCAGAGCAGTCAGGATGGGCATTGTTGGACTCCTCATGGAGCTATTTACAGCGACATAACCAAGTACAGTGTCTACACTGACATGTAGTCGATATAACTTTGCTGCAAAAAGTTCTATGCCTCTCGTCTAGGTGGCTTTTTGTCAGCAGAAGGAGGATTGTAGTGTGTACACCTCCACTGTCTTGTCAATGAAAGCTGACTTCTGTTGACAAAACTCTAGTGTAGACAAGGCCTATCTTTTTAAAAGCAGATTTAAACTAAATCAGGACAACTTCCTTCTGTAGACAAGGCCTTAAATACTCAACACAATTGTCATAAGTTGCAAATCCATGTTGAAGGTTTCCTGGGGCAAGGCACAAAAAAGAAATACAGGAAAATTGACAGCTGCAACTACGTTAAATCATGATCATTGGTGAAATATATTTTGAGGCTATTTTAGACTCTCATGAGAGACTGACCTCGTCCATTGAAAAATGAGGAATAAAAAAAACTTTGAAGGGTGAGAGCTAAATCAGGGGCTTCTTTACCCTTTCTCACAACAAAAGAACAAGGGACCACTCAAGGCACCAAGGCTAAAACTGATTTAGAAAAAGGATTTCCTTTTTGTGTACTGAACATTTGAAACTCACTGCCTCAAGGTATCTTAGAGAATCTTATTAGAATTCAGAAAAGATTGGGCCTCTAAATGGATGGGAACATTCATGGTTACATTAGATAGGTTGGTTTAAGTTCTGAAGTACAAGCTCACATCCCTTCCAATTTTTATCCTATGTTGGTTTAGGGCATGTTAGAGAGATGAGATGTTTAGACTATGTACAAGCTATTCAGAGTTGTGCCCCACTTTATGGCTTCTTTATCTCTTCCTCTGCAGCTCTGCTACTGGCTGTTGTCAGAGGCAAGATACCAGACTAAATGGACCACTTGTCTGATCTGGTGTGGTAATGCCTATGTTCATGATCACTGGCCTCTGCTTTTGTTAGCTTAAGAATGTTGGACAATGGAGCCCAATAAGACTGACTATATATTTACCCATTGAAGGTGTAGGATTTAGTCCTTTAACTGTACTGGATGCTAGAATTCATTGCTTTGCTATATGTATGCCATCTGACACCTTAAATATAATAAGTTTAAACTTCTCAATGAATAAAATGATCCTTGGTTGTATTTACAAAGGGAAAACAATGTAGAACATTACACTATATTAAGTAATAGCCAGAGTGCTGTCCAGTTTTGTTTCCTTTAATGCAAAAAGCTGAAATTGAAAAAGATAGGAGTGGTAGGAATTGCATAGTAGATTTCAAAGCTGGTACAATTTATTTAACAAACAAATCCAGAAGCTATCAATTAAAGGGTATTGTAAAAACTCATCACTCATTATTCTGCTCTTGACTAGGAGAACATTAAAGAGCAGCACATTAAGGAACCATTAAGTGTCTTTACATAATGTCACTAAAATAATAAACTGAAAATGTAAAAGGAATGGACAATCTTGACCATAATAGTAGCATCTTATGCAATCCTTAGCTCTTGAAGTATAAGGAAGAGAGTTCTCCCCAGTGTTCATTGTACAGGTTGCTAGGTGCATTTTAACATTTCTCTGAAGCATCAGATATACTTACCTCTGCCACTCAAAATGGGGTGTAGCAAATCCTATCTTTATAAGAGAAAAAGGCAGAGTGTGTAGTGTAGGAAGAAGAAAAATATAGGAAAGGTAAGAGTTACTTTTAACAGAATCAGTCCTTTATGCAAATTACTTGCTTTATTAACTTCAACTCAAAATCAAAAGTGGAGAGGAAAAGCAGGTAAGAAGGGGACAGGCTCAGAGAAAGTGGGGCAAATTGCTGTGTCTGTTCCATTTTTTTTCCCTCAGCAGTCAGTCCTTCAGAAATCTGCAGCTATTTCCTTAAAAAGGAGTCCTTCACATAGCCGCAGTCATCCCCATAAAGAGTCCTAGGTGCACCAAAGCTGTGATCCAACGAAAGCTCAGGGCTCTCAGCCGAGCCCCAGCAAATGATCTTGTTAAAACTCAGTGCTTAGTCTGCAGTGCTGAGAATCCAGGCCCTCCAAAATGCAGAACAAGATAACCTTCCATTCCCCTTCTGGGGGCACTAGCTGTAGGCTTTCCTGCCCAATGTTTGGAGGTGAAAGGGACTATTGCAGCCTAAAGTGAATTGTTTTTCCCTGGTGCTGTCCGATTAGGGGTGTCAGTCCATAAATGAACACAAGGGTGTTTACAGATGGGAAAAGTAGTAAAAATAAAACTAGCATTTGTCACCCAACCATATTGGTGTTACTTTTTTTCCCCCCTTCCCGCAGCAGCTGGCCACTGCAGCATCTGGAGGTGGGTCGATTGGAGGAGTCATTTTTGTCTCATGGATGTTTAAACACTTCCAGGAGGCAATGGCAGTATTGCTCCAAACTTTTCTAGTCAGCAGCGTTGATCTTAATTTTCACTGCATCATTTGCTTTGTATACCACTGTCCTCCCTGGGAAGTTTCCCCATGCCTCGAACACAAGTTCCAAACTCACACCACCAGAGGAGCAGGATCACGACACCCAAGCCAGCAAAAACAACACACAGGAGTACATCATCTCCAAGGACTTCCAGCATTTACATGGTTACTAATCTAAAACACAAAGCAAAACAAACCTTGCCCCTCACTGTATAGTGGGAGGTATTATTAGACATTTCAGCTAAATTTATATTCTACTTAGACCCATGTGGGTTTGAGTTTGTCTCTCCCCCCCCCCCCCTTTTTCCCCAGGAGGGGCCTCTTGACCTTTTAACTGCTTTGAGCACCCAGTTGAGGCTCAGCAAATTCATCAGCCCTGATTTGCTTAGGGCTTGCGGGGGTTGGCATATGACAGTTAATTTTGCCAGTAAGTACATATTTAACTGGGGAATGGGCAGTTTTCAATTACACAGGACAATTTCACCAGCTATTCTCAATGCTGCAAAGCCCAAACTCGTGCCAAAACCACCTTTCCACAGGAGTGAATTCCATCTCTACCTCAGAATCTTGGAGGCATAAGCCATGGGGTGGAGGCCCACGCCATGGTTCTGACTCAGCACAACCCACCTACTCCTGTCTGTAGTTGCCAATTGCAGCACAAATGACTTTCTCACCCTTAGATATGCAAGGGCAGGGGCTTAGGCTTGCTTTAACTGGACCCTGGCTTCCTGTTGCTGAGAGCCCCAGTCCAACTCTGTTCCCTCCTTTAACAGTTCATGCAGTGGGGCTGACTTTCCCTCAATAAAATCTTGGGAAAAATTAACCATTCCCCAAAAGGATCTAAGAGCAGTAACATCCATGGGACTTCGTAGTTTAAATATCAGCTCAGCCTTGTGTTGACCATGGGGGTGCCCCCTCTTGTCCCAGGGTTGCTCCAAAATAATTTACCTGCTAGGAACATAACAGGGCTTTCTTTGGGCTAACCTTTAACCCAGTTTCCTGAATCTTTTGTAACATTTTGTTTGATACCTCCAGAGTCTCTTCCCTGGTCTAAGTACAGATCAGGATCTCATCCACATAAGAAATTACACTCTCTTTCAGGCATCCCATCCCACATCTTGACTACATGGGCATAACATATACTAATTAGGGGCATTGTTCCAGCCCATGGGAACTCTAGCAAAACACAATTGCTTCCCCAAAAGGTGAATGCAAACTTATAGTAGCTGTTCCAATGTAAAGGGATAGCAACAACAACAAAAAATGGCTAAATCAAACACAAAAAACCACTGGGCCCCTCTTACAATGGAGGCCTTTACCTCCTTATACTTGGCCACTACGGGAGCCATTGGCAAGGTCACCTGGTTAAGGGGATGGAAATCTACCACAAGCCTCCAAGTCTTGCCATCTCTCTTAAGGACGAGCCATAAAGCAGCGTTATTAAGACTTGACTGTTCCACTAAAACACCTTGGTTCAACAGTCCATCAATTGTTTATTTCAGGCTGGCTTCTACCTCCTTGGGACACCTATACTGCTTCTGGGGTAGGGAGATTGGGGCCTGAGACTAGGATTTCTGCATCAACTTTAACACATTGTATTTTATTTTTGGCCTGCACCTCTCGGGGGGTTTCTGCACCATTTGGGCTACTCCAGTTCGTCAGATGCCTTAAGGGCTGCTATCCAGCAACTTGCTGACATTTCCACCGGTTCCCAGTATGTACCAGGAGGCAGTTCCCACAGAACCCTATTAGCGAAATCAATCAGCACTCTTAGTTCCCTCAAGGCATCAATTACCAGGATCCCTTCCCTTTCCAAATCCATTAAGCCAAATTGCCCTTTTATTTTTCTTATTTCCCCATGCTATACGGAATTTTCCTGCAACAGGGGAAAATGCTTTCTGCATCATTAAATCCCTGTCAGGTCTTAACTCCAGCTGGAGGTTCAATCAGTTTCTTATTCTGGGTACTCATCAAGGAATAAGTGGCACCTGTATCTAACAAAAAATTCTGTACACACACCACCCCTTCAAATTTCACATACACCATGAACCTCCCGATTTTGGCCTGATAATAAACAATAATCTGGGACCTGATCCTTCTTTTGTTAATTTACTATTTCTCTTAACCTTTAAAACAAAACACACACACAAAGAAGCAGCAGCGAGAGAGTGTGTGTGTGGAAAAGCAGCAACGGAGGGTGGGGAGAGGGGGATATAGAAAGAAGCATGGGGGCCGGGGGGAAGAGAAGGGTGTGTGTGAAGAATGACTTAGGAAGGAAAACCTAAGCCACAAACAAAGTACAGCCACCAACAACAAATCTAACAAACTAAAGAAAAGTGGGGCTCTGTGGGTCCAAGCATCTGGGAATCCGTACCCCTGTCCCTATCCTAGCATCAAGAGGAGAGTGGGGGTTGTCACCTGCTCTTGTAAATTAATATGCCTTTGGGCACCTTCTAGGGTTGCCAATCCTCCAGGCATATAAGAGCAGGTGAAAACTCCACTCTCCTCTCGATGCCAGGGATAGAATAAGGGAGCCCTGCAAAATCCTCGGGATCATGTATTCCCTGATCAAAGCCACCCCAGCCACCAGAGTGAGACCAGGGATGCCAGGTACCCTAGCCAGCCATCCCAAAGCTGTACTCTGGTTTAACAGGCCAACTGATTTCCCTGCTTCCCTAGCCTGGTCAAGGGAGAAGGGCCTGACCTCTATCATCTTCCCTTCCTTGGTTACTCCCTTGGGGACCAATTTTCCTTATTATGGTGTTTATTATGGAGGCTATGGGTGGGGGCATCTGCAACTCTGCCAGTGTTTCACGCAAGGGACTATACAAGGACTACCCAGCAGGGCCCAAGGGAAAAGGAAGTTCATGGGACCATCCCTCTCATCATCATAAGAAGGATACAAGTCAGGGTCTTCCTCTAACCCGTTGACCCTTCCCAGACTACGACTTCCTCTAATCGCAGCTGCTATTCCCTTCTGTTCTCCCCACAAGGCTCTGAGAGCACAACAGTGACTCTTACCTTCCCCCTGATCTGCCTGGATCTTATCCTGGGATTGTTCAGTAAAACTTTCACCTTGCTGCTATCAGTCTGCTTCTGCAACTCAAATACTTCCTGCTGCAACCCCTCACTCTCTCTCTCTCTCTCTTACTGGCACAGGCTTGCTGCTGTACTGTCTGAGGCAACGTGGTTGCTCTGAGGGGATCTGATTCGGCTTTCACTTTTTCTAACTCTTGCACCCTCTCCTTCAACCCCAATCTCTCTTTGTCGAATACTGTCGCTGCCATCCACATTCCCACCCGGACCCAGCTTTCCCATTGCTTACAGAGCTCCAGGGAGGGTAAAGACTGAGCTTCCAAAAACCATTACCATGTTCCTGTACAAAATCAGTCAAGCTGTTACCCAACACCACGCCAAGTGTCTCCATCTTTCCAAAAGTTCCCTTTTCTTTGGGCATAAGTTCTCTCTCAACCAGGTCAACGACCTGAGCCCTGTCAATTGACACGCAAGCTACAACACAGGAAGTGTAGGGAGTGACCCTGTCCTGCGGTCCTCTAATCTCTACTGTAACAAAACAAACTATTTATGCCAAGCGTCTCCTTCCTCTCAGCCGTCCTTGCTGTGGCCTCAAAATCTGTTACCTGGGGCTCTCTAAATGCAAAGCACTCAGTAACTTTACTCTCTGCAAGGCAGTAGCAGGAAATAAACCAAGGGAGATGCAGCACCTCCCTCTGCTATATGGCTGGCATAAATCACACAAAATCAAGAGCTTTTACTTAAAGCCTTCACTTTATTAGTCTCCAGCACTCTCACCAGAACGCCTTTACTCAAAGTCTCTGCTTTATTTAGTCTCAAGCACATACAAACACAATAGGTTATACATAAGACTACGTTTTAGTCACAGGGATTTTTAGTAAAAGTCATGGACAGGTCATGGGCAGGAAACAAAAATTCATGGCCCATGACCTGTCCATGATTATACTATATACCCCTGACTAAATCTTGGGGTGGGGAGGGCAGCCTGGGGATGTTGCAGGTCCTGGGGAGGGTGGCCCATGGGTCTTTGGGGCGGGGGGACGACCCCTAGTGGTGCTGGGCGGGGAGGGGAGTTGCCAGGGTTGGCAGGTTCCCTACCTGGCTCTGTGCCTCCCAGGAAGTGGCGACATCTCTCAGTTCCTAGGTGGAGGCATGATCAGGCAGCTGTGTGTGCTGTCTCTGCCCCGAGCACCAACTCCACAGCTCCCACTGGCTGGGAACCATGGCCAATGGGAGTTGCGGGGGTGGTGCGTGCAGGCGGAGGCAGCACAGAGATCAGCCTGGCCACGTCTCCGCCTAGGAGCTGAGGGATGTCACTGCTTCTAGGGAGCCCTCCCCTCCCCCCGAGGTAAGCATCACCCAGAGCCCTTACCCCCCACCACGCCCCAGCCCCAGCTCCGAGGCCTCTCCCACACCCAAACTCCTGCTGTTGCTGTGGGGGGAGGGCATAGTGGCCCAAGACTGCTCAGTGGGGCCAGCTGCACCAGCCACTGCAGAAGTCACAGAGGACCTGGAAAGTCACAAAATCCATGACTTCCGTGACAAACTCACAGCTTTAGTTATACAGCACCTGCAAACACTAGTTACCTACGGCCTAGAGGGGTCACAAGTGGTCAAATGACAAGGTCCAAGTGGCCAGCTATCCGCCTGTCACTGGGATTCCAAGAGATGGCCAGAAGGTCAAATCCAAATTCCTCAGACCTGTCTACCCCATTTATGTTAGTAGCGGCTACAATTACACCAACAACATGTCAATCAAAGAAAAACCATTAAGCAAGCATTTTTTAAGCCATTAGTTTTACAGATGTGTTTTTGCAGAGTCTGCAGTCTCACGTCCGTCTGTCCCATCCCGTTCCCCCCACCTCCCCGAAGTCAAATATAGATAGCCTTCCTGTTTTTCACAGATGCTTACCCAAGCATATCAGAGAGGACATAGTATCAGGGGGTAGCCGTTTTAGTCTGTATCCACAAAAACAACAAGGAGTCCGGTGGCACCTTAAAGACTAACAGATTTATTTGGGCATAAGCTTTCATGGGTAAAAAAAGCACTTCTTCAGATGCATCAGAGAGGACATAGACTCAGGCACATTCCATGTGATTGCTGCCTCCTCCCTCCCAGCTTTGCCTTAGTTAAGCTAAGTTCCTGCAAAGGCCTGCTAAATGCAATAAGCAGAATAATTGATAGTCCATCCCAATTATTGGCAGTGGCTTGGACACCTAGCTGGTTGCTAAGAACGCCCCTCATCACAATAAGAAAAGGAGTACTTGTGGCACCTTAGAGACTAACAAATTTATTTGAGCATAAGCTTTCATGAGCTACAGCTCACTTCATCAGATGCATTCAGTGGAAAATACAGTGGGGAGATTTATATACACAGAGAACATGAAACAATGGGTGTTACCATACACACTGTAGCGAGAGTGATCAGGTAAGGTGAGCTATTACCAGCAGGTGAGCGGGGGGGGGGGGAGGGAACCTTTTGTAGCGATAATCAAGGTGGGCCATTTCCAGCAGTTGACAAGAACGTCTGAGGAACAGCGGATAGAGACTAACACGGCTGCTACTCTGAAACTTCATCACAATGCATCCCTTTAAAAAGGTTTAGTCTTTAGGATGACATTAGCTGTAACATGTCCCTATCTTGATGCTCATGAGAGAGCAGGCATCTGCTAGTCACTGCTTTAGCTCAAATGGTGGCAGTCTTTGCTTTGATGTTGAAAGTCCTCTGTCTATCCCCACAGACCTAGGGAGGAGGGACTGTTACAGACACATGAAAGTAGCTCTGTCTTCCTAACCACAGAACGTGTAACTTTTCAGGAAGACTGCAGTTGCATTATGTACATGCATGCCTTGGCATTTTCAAATCAGTCAGCCAAATGTCCTCAAAGCTGTGGATGTCACCTTTAATACCTTGTCCTGTGAGCCAAATTCATACATGCTATCAATCTACAGTTTGCTCAATCACATCATTATGCAGCAGCATTGCAGTACAGTGTGCTGATAGGGTCAATGTGATTGTTATTTCATATCATTGCTTGCTACTTATATGATGTGCATTTGGAAAAGGCCACTGGCTCCAAAAGACCTTAACATTGGTCCTTAATTTGTTTTTGACAGCTGGAGCTGGTCTGGCCATGCAAATTTTGGGCATTGCATTTGCATCCAACTGTAGAGTAGCTTTGGCTATGCTATCTTGCAAAAAGTGTGAGGTTAATCATATTTTTTGACACTTGCTTTCCAGGCCATCAGCTATTACACTTTAACATTAACCCCTATGTTAGAATGATGTTCAGATAATTTGGAGTACTCTACTTTTCTCCAAACCTATAGTTTTAATTAGGTATAGATTTTAAACATATCCTCCATTCTAACGGGACGGTAATTGAAATTTTTTTTTTTTTTAACTGTACAGCCTCCCTGAAATCAGACATTGCAGCCATTTTATTGTAACTATCTAATTGTTTCTCAGTACTGATGCAACCTTCCCCGCAAGAGGGGATACAGAAAGGGGCACCTCTGTACTAGAGCTGAGAGACCCTGTGGTTGGCTGCTTCACCGATTTTAGTTAGTAGTAACTTTATAGTCTTTCTTTCTATAACTAAGGTTGTACCACAAGCTTTTCCATTCTTTGGTTTTCCACTGAATTTTGATCACTGATCAATAGATCCCTCAATGTCAGATGTTTTCTTGAATTATTGTACCAAGTCTTAAATTGTTCTTTTGGGGGGAAAAGATGATGGCAGAACAACCCCCTATGGGGAAAATGGGATTTAAAAAAAATATATATATATATCTGCCAATCCTAGTTATGTACCTAACATGAGGGAAGCTGGCTTTAGGTTGTAAGAAACAGGAATACTAGGCAGTTTTCCATACAGCCTGTTTGCTCTCTCAGCAGCTTTTGTTCATGAGACGATGCTGGTCTGACTGCATGGACTGGTAGCACTGAATGGGACTGCTTTAGAGCAGTTTAGTTTGTGCATTTGAATCTTTAACAAAACAGGTTATTGCAAAATAACTTGAGTGCACGAAGTCTAAGCAATTTAAAGGCCACTGCTGTCATGACAATCATGCATCTACCCCAGCTGTTACTGTCATACGTAACAGCTGATATGCATAAACAGGGTCATGTGGACTAAAGGTTTCCCTTGCTGTTCCTCCTCCTACTGTGAGGGAGTCCAGACTTTTTCCTTTTTCTCACTGCTCTCTCAATCCCTCAGAGCAGCATATTGCAGCAGGCAGCATGAAGGAAAAGCTAACCAGCACTGGATGCTTCATATGGGTTCTCTTGCGCATCTACCTCTTGTTGCTGTTTAGGGCCAAGAGGCACATGTACCACCACCACATTCCCTACGCAAGGGACAGGATCACGGAGAGATAACACGCATGGCATGCGTGGAGGGACCAATCTTGGGGTGAGATACAGGATACAGCTTGACAAACTGGGGAAGTAGGACAGGACCAGAAGGCAGTGACAAGGAAAATGTTGGGAAGGTAGAACTGGAAAACAAAGGCCTCTGCAGGGGGAGAAAGAACTAGGTCAAACAAGAGCGATGAACACAAAAGGAAATGAACGTATGTAACCAAGAGAGGAGAGAATGCTGAAGATAGAAATAAAAGAAGGATAGGCTACAGGTCAGTGCATGAGATTGGAAGCCAGGACTTCAGCACTCTATTTCTGGTCTGCAATAGAGTGGCAGTGTCCCCCGAGACCGCCTTTATGTGCCTCAGTTTGGAGGTAAGAGCCATCTCACAGGTATGTGTTATATTAAGATTCTCTGATGGAAAGTGTATACAAGTGTCAATGAACAAATTAGGTAATAGAAGACAAGCACAGTGAGAAAAAGCTCCTCCATGAAAAATCTCGCTTGGGGAGCTGCACAGGATATGACAGCTATGGCTATTTTAAAAAATGAAAAGCTACACAACCGTTAGTCATTGTCACAATATAAAAGTGTGTTAGTGGCCATATGCACCCCACCTAGTACCAGCTTCTAGAGGTATTGGTGTGTGACTATATATTTGGTCACAAGTGACAATTTTACATGGTACCAAGTATTGCAACATTATTGCCCCAAGTGGTTTTAACTGAAGCAGTACTAATGAGTTATTTGTAAGCTTGGGGAAGTTAGAAATACAATCTTAACACACAGAACAATGGAGCACAGCATCCCTTTAAAGATTTGTGACAACTGCAGAAAGTAAATAGTAGAAATGAACTATTGCCACTTTAACCAGTCCTTTCATAACTTTTCCCTCACTGGCCCACAGCTTCTTCCTAAACAGCTGACTGGGTCTCACTACAGATGTATATTGTACTTGGCTGGATTCTCCTCTTTGTTCGTCCAGGCACTTTAGGAAGGATCTTGAATGTTTTAGGCATGAACTCCATGCAGGCCTCACGGAATTTCTTGATTCTCCAGCAGTAGACGACAGGGTTAAACACTGACTTGAGGTAACTCAGCCACAAGATGTAGGTGCTGGTGATGTAGAAAGAAGGGCTGTAGTAAAACTGTCTGCTAAACACAGAGAGCAAGCTGAACACGGTGTGTGGAAGCCAGCAGAGTGAAAAGCCAATGAACAGAATGAGAATTGTAGTGAAGGCTCTGGTTTTGAAGCTCATGTCCACATTCATCTGCTGAGGCTTCTGTAGTCCCATGAGGCTTAGTTTGCTCACCTGGCCCAAGCAAAGGCTCTCAGCATGGTTGTGGATCCTTAGGGCATTGCGCCGCACGGTATTTAGAATGCAAAGGTAAGAATACAGCATGACACTGAAAGGCATGAAGAAAACTGCCACAACTAGCATCACGGCATAAGCTCGGTCAGCAGGAAATTCAGTGTACCCCAGAACACACTGGGGAGCCCGGGCTGGTACTTCCACAAAGGTCCGTCCAATCACTGAAGGAAAGGAAATGCAGAAGGACAGTGCCCAAGACATGGCGATGAGGACTTTGGCACGGTGAGGGTTCAGCTTGTCTTGCCGCTGAACAATAATTAAGAAACGGTCCACACTAATGATCAAGAGTATAGAGACTCCTTCCAAGACAAATAACCAATAGAGCATAGCTGATATCCTACAGAAGTGAGCTCCGAAGTTCCAGTTCACTGTAATAATTGTAACTGCAGTAAAAGGCATGCAGAGCAAAGACAGCATGATGTCAGAAAAGGCCAAAGTTGCTAGCAGCAGGTTGATGGCTGAACGCATGGCTGCCTTCTGGTAGACAATGAGGCAGACAATGGCATTACCAAAAAATCCAACGGCAATCATGAATACCATTATTATTACCAACAATATCCTGAATGGGGCAGGCTGAGCTATGTAACTGGAGCCTATGGATGGGGTACTCTGATTGAGAGCAACATTACTGTCTATGGGAGTGTCGTTGCATGCCATCCCTGACAAACATGAAGTGGGAGAAAGAAGAGCTAAAAAGTCTTCCTGTTAATGCTTTGATTGTTGCCATTTTTTCATGTTGCTTGCCAGAAAAAGGCCATGGAGAAACGTCTGCAGATGGCTGTGGTTAAAATGGTTAAAATAGAGATCTGTCTTTGAGGAAATATTTTTCAGATATCAGGAGGGCTGAACAAAAGCTAATATTTAGCAAACAGCAAGTAACTTCAGGGTTTATTGGAGTTGGAGTTGAGTCCATCTTCAAGGACACTTGCTTGGTGAATCTCTAACCTAGAGAAAACAGGAAGGTGAATCACAAAAGTCACTCTCTGCATCTGTTCAAGGACCATGGGATACATGCAATGATGATGATTAAATTCCTTTAATCCTTATATGTAAAGATAGTCAGATGTCCTAACAGCACATGCTTCCAGTGTTCGATAAAAGAATTACATTTTCTAGTAAGACCACCAATATCAGTTTTATTTATTAGATACACTTAGACCCTCACATTACCTGGTCAGAGAAAACAAATGACTGAAGTTTCTGGATGTTTGAATGATTTTTCAGGTTTTCACTTATCAGGTCTTATTTTAAGGTTTCTGTGGTCTGCTCCACTATCTCTATTTATCAAATGGAAGGTCTAGTGTACTTCTTCAAATCCTTCCTGAAAACATTGTGTGGGTTAATATTCAGCCACTAAACTCCCCTGCCTACTCCATTGTCTGACTGTTGGTAGGATTAGGAATGCTAGAGAGGCCACATACTCCTTCTGTGGTAATATGCACCATAGAAATGCCTATGGAAAAAATAAATGACACATGGAAACAAGAAAAATAAGCCCCTGGAATGTCCAGAAGACACGTGATTACAAAGGAGAGAGGAAGTTATCTCCCTAGATTTATTTCTTATTCCCTGTCTCATCTCACAATTGTGCCTTCCCTGCCCTTCATACCTGGGTGCCTTTTACCTGTTTATGTACTCATGTGTAAACCAGCACGTAATCCTACTCTGCTAATAGCAATACTACACTGGGCTAGATTCACAAAAGGACTTAAGCCCCTAACTGGCTACTATTCACCAACACATTTTATATACACACACACCACGTTACTAAAGCGTTATGCACCACTAATACTGTCCACATGATATTAAATATGAATTCTGTGTAGTTAGGCTACCTGACATATCTCATGTTCTTCCTGTAATTCTGTTCACCTATGCCAAGTATCCCACAACACTTCGCAAAGCTAAAGTCAGCTTTGGCACTGGAAAACAGGAAACCTGTTAAAGGCAATATACAGTTGTGGTTTGTCCTGGTACAAGTATGGAGATATCTGCATGGGCAATTAGTTTGGAATACAGTACCCAAAACAGCAAAGGAAAGGTACACCATGGTGCCAGAAGAACATGACAAAAAGCTGGCTGGTTAAATTTAGTCTCAGGTGACACAGCGTACTCTCTAACTTGTAAAGAGGTTACTGTATTTATGTAGTCTCACATGCATGATATGGGAGCACAACTGAACAGTGAACTGCATGTCTTTAGACAATAAGTGAGTGGAGCTTGGTTATTTGATCTCTTGAACTTTTTTAATATTGAACCACAAGCTTAGTCAAGATCATTTGGCTATATTTTGAGAAATACAAGTTACGAGCCTAAATCCCCAAATCAGGCCTGACTACGATTCAAACCTCCCCGCTCAGCAGCCTCCAGACTTTGTAGGTGCCTAACCTCTCTTGGCACCTATATTATTGCACTAGACATTCCCTAGGCACCTACGGTCCCACATCTGCACATGCTCACTGCAACTCCATGCTCAGTGTCCGGTTGCCTAAGCCCCAGAGTGACACATGAACTGGGGGATGATAGGCATTCCTCTACTAAACTTGCTTGTGCGGCCGTAGCTGGTAAGTGTGCTCAAACTCACCTAGTGCATCAGGTTCTATAGGCACGCTTACAGAAAATGGTGAGGGAAAGGAGGGGAGGGCATACCCCCTAACTTTTAGTCCAGTGGTTAGGGTACTCACACTGGAAGAGACCCCGGCGTCAAGTCCTGCCTACCTGTGAGGAGAGAGGATTTAAATGGGGATTTGCCATCTCTTAGCTGTGAGGCTCCTTTAGTCTCTCCTGTTGAAGTTGTTCCACTGTGGATAAATAAGAGTCACTGTCTGAGTGCGCACACAAAAATGACTTTTGCCTAATGGTTACTGCACCCACCCGGGATGTAGAAGAGCCATGACTGAGCCCCCCGTTGTGATAACACTTTATCCCCAATAGGACAGCTTCAACAGGAGAAATTGAGGCCACCCACAACAGACTAGCCCACAGCTCACGGGTTAGGGCACTCAACTGTGCTGTGGCAGATCCCAGTTCAAATCCCAAGAGAAGGGGCTTGAACCAGGTGTATCTTGACAGTAGAACTGCGGTCAGCGGTCCCGTCGGGACTATTTTTTGACTGGACAATAGAAATTCAAGGAGTTAGGCTGGAAGAAATTAGGCTAGAACTCTCTGGAGGGTTTAATAAAGTTCCACTTGTTCAAATGAACCTACATTCAGGATCTCTCTGTGAAGGAAACAGCAGCTGAGTACCCGGAGCATGGGACTAAAAGTTGTGAGGGAGGTCTTCCCTCTCCCACTGCTGTGTGGAAAAAATCCACTTTAGGTACCGATCTCAGTTGTAAAGCTTCGGGGTTAGGCACCTATCTCCCTGACAGGGGTGGGGCTTAGTGCACACCCCTCACAGTGGTGTGCTGGCTTTTGTGAATTGCCCCTTCACCATCTAGGGAACTTAGACGCCTAACTCAAGATTTGTGATCGCAATGTGTTCCTGCGATTTTTCTAGGCACCGAAGTACCTTTGTGACTCTAGGTTTAAATGATTCCTTGGGATTTGGAAAGATTTCTAGTGGTAGCTTTACTTCTAACTGCAGTACCCTTCTATTTATTCTGTTAATATTTATTCAGGGTCCTTCCCTCTGCTTTGGTGGCTGTGCTAGCTCATAAACAAGTGTTAAATATTAGATAAGCCTGTGTGTACCTTCCAAATGATGGACAAACTTTTGTTTGAGTATCATAACTGGAAAAAAAAATGAATTTCTAAACCCATAACTACAGTCTGGGAAGAGCATTTGCTGTCCATAAGTAAATGACTCAAATGTCTTCCCCATTTAGGTCCACTATATTAAATGGATCCATTAACAGTGTTTCAAAACACGTGAACACTCTGCACAGGCACACACATCACCATAGGCTCATTAATTCATCTTTTGTAAAAGTCTAATATGACTAATTTCAATGCCACAGCAAGAATTTCCAGTATTTCACCTCATCTATATTGTTTCCAAGAACTTGACATTTCAGTCTGAGTTACTAGTGCTTTATAAAGACAGAGCAAAAATGTCAGTCTGCTACCACTGCCATTTATGCACTAATCACTGGAGTTATTTTTTAAAAAAAGCCATGAATAATTTGCTTGGTCTTCATATTTTAAATTATCCTTTTTAAATGTTCAATACTATTAAGATCCCCTTTGTGAGGCCCCCAGGTCTGCATGAGGATGGATGTCTGTACCAGGCCCTCATGTATCCATGGGCGGGGGCTGACAGAGCAAGATGGAAGGTGGGAGCACCAAGTCAGTGCAGGAAATAAAGTACAAAAGTTGAGTAAGGTGGAAGGAAGGAAAATGGCACTAATGAAGCGTGAAGGGGGGGAAGTCTCACCCCACAGGAGAAGAAAAAAGGAGGAGGAGAGAGATGCACAAGGAAGGAAAAAAGGGGAATAAAGAAAAGCGTGAAGAGGTATGTGTGCGCATGCACACACATACCTCCTACCAAGCACATGCAGACACACCGTAACAACATGAAACTATTTCTCCATACCAGACTGTGTTCTAGGAATATCTTTCATGGTTAGAGAGAGTCTCTGAGCAATAAAATAAAGTTGTCCACCATGGCCAAATTAAGTTATTTTTTATGAAAAATCATGGCTATTTTGACAAAAATGGAAGTTTTTGCAAGGAAACAATTAGTTTTCATTGCTATTTGGGTGGATTTAACCAGAAAACAACTTTTGATTTTCCACAACTGAAAATGGCTTGTTTTTGTGATGAAAATCTAGGGTGAGTTCTTCATCCCTGCTTTGGTCCCTTTATGTCATATAAATGGGATGGAGCCACAAAAAGACTTTAAAAGCCATTTTCCAGGGAGCATTGCAAGGATTCCCCTGCATAGGCATGGTGGAAGACAGGCAGCCTTCTGTGTACTTCTTCCCAAGGCTGGGTACAGGGAGTATGGTGGGGTTGTGATGGGGGCGGGGGCAAGGTGGGCAGGGGATGCAGAATGCAGCACTTCAGAGCTTTCAGCCAGCACTGTAGCCCATAGGGCAGCCCAGGAAAGGCTAACTTTAGGATATGACTTCACCACCATGTGAAGGTATGACTGTAGCAGTGGTAGGTAGGCATACCCAAGCTAGCTTAAAACTAGCTAGTATGGGTAACAAAAGTAGAGAAGAGGTGGTGGCACAGGTTTCAGCACCGACTGGTAATTCAAGCACATACCCAGGGTCCTCAGTGGGCTTGTACTCTGGCTGATAGGCCAAACATAAGCCTGTGTCACCATAGCTTCACTATTGTTGTTACCTGTGCTAGCTCCATTACAATCACACCTTCAAGGGCAGTGAAGTCATGTCCTTACACAGCCCATGCCTGTGGCTGCTCTAGCCTCCACGAGTGCAGGATGAAAAAAAAAAAAAAAAAAAAAAAAGGGCTTAAAGCACCTAATTGAAGCTCAGCACAGAATCTCAACTCTAAACTCTTCTGCAGAATTTTAACGAAAATGATGTTCTTTGGTTTTGTTTTGCTTTAATTTCCTAAAGCCCATGAACTATATTTTTCAACCAGTAATCTTGTCCATATTGCTTTTGCTGTGGTAATGGTCATATCAGAACACTTGTGTCAGGCTTTGATTACAGTACAGTTTTTTGAACGGTAAACCAGCCCTCAATCTGAAAGTGCTTGTACCCTCATCGATAAGAAAACCCCTCAGAGTTGACAGCAGTTGATTCTATTATTGCTGCAGATTCTGTCTGCTTTCTTTCCTCTAAAATGTGTCTTTTCTAAAGGAGAGAGGGGAGAAAAAACCCACCCATGCAAAAAAAAATTGTTACATTGTGGAACAGACTTTACTACCTTGTCTTTTGGACAGTATGAGTCAAGGGGGTCTGGCTGCTCTCCGCTCCACCTCTTTAAGAAAGTTGGTGAATTGTCTGGATAAAAGTAAACTTGCCTGGGACTCTGCAAGAACCTTCTCCACCTCTCCTAGGGGCCTTTCCCTAGTGCTAAGGGTAGCAAAGGTGAACTAGCTTGATCGTATGATTTGTTGGCAGTTGGCCTTCCTGGCTAGGGGAGTAAGGATTCTGACTGAAGACTATTCAATAAAATTTTAAAAAGGCTGAAGTGGCAGTATTTCATACACTGAATGAAAGGAGTCTTGATACTCCAGCTAATAGATTGAAAATTTTCATTTCCCAACCCTTTCATTTTGCTCAAGTACTGAATTCAAGATATTCTCTCATGGTCTGATGCTATGAGGCACTCAGTCTCTTGCAGGCCTGAACTCCAATTGCTTAGTGTGGATCACTTTTGTTTTGCATATTAATGTAAGCAGGATCTGAAAGAACTCTCCCCTGACGGCTATCTGTGGAGGGGGAGAGACTTCAGGAGCAAACTATATTTACATGAACACATCTACTCTGCGAAGGTATTCAGCAGACAGGAGCTGTGTTGCTCAAAGTGATCAACTTTGGCTGGTGTTGGGTTACAAATCCTTGTAGTACTGAATGAGTGGTAATGTTATTAATGTTATCTTTATCGTATGAGTAAAGGGGAGCAGAACTGTGCTGAGCCAGTCCTGATTGAGAGGGTCACCCTCAGTTGAAAAGAACTCGCTAAGCCAGGGGCTCGAATGCCAGAACCCTGTGAAAGTAAGAAGGGTAGAGACAGGTGTCCTAGCCAGGAGGTGTGGCCTCTCCCTAAGGGTCCCCAATCTTGTTTAACCTGTTCCTCCCCACTGTTCAAAGATAGAGCTAAATAGGCTCCATTAGGAGTCTTTTGTTATGTTAAGTACTCCCTAGAGCTGAAAACACTCGTGGGACAGCATTTCTGCCCAGCTTGCTTCACTAAGGCTATGTCTACACTTATTTAAAGCGCAAAAAGGTCCTTTTTTTGCGCTAAAACCGCGGGAGCATCTACACTTGTTAATGACTTTTTGCAGTGAAGCTCAGAAGTTTCACCACAAAAAGAAAGCCACCTTCACGAGAGGCATATAGCTCTTACTGCTGTTCTTTTTGCGCTGTTGTGAAAGTGAAGACACAGTCTACCAGTGTAAACACCTTTTGGCCTCCAAAGGATATGAGTCAATGGGGGTCAAAGTTCAAAGTGACCACTCTGGCCAGCATCTCCACTGCTCTGATGCCAAGTAAACGGATGTCTGCCCCTCCCACCTGTAAGCCCCGGGAAGTTTGAAACTCCCTTTCCCTTTGCTTGTAGATATGACAGGGAAAGCAGCCAGACAGCAGGGAATTTTTTAAAAAATGCCACGAAAGAAACAAGGAAGTAATGGGGCAGCACAGGGCACTGAGCAGGGACCCAGGATGCCTTCTGCTCACCCCCACCTTCCCACAAGACCTATTGAGAGAGCTGCACTGTGGGACAGCTTCCCTACAGCGCTGCTCTCATCGGCGATGGAAATGCTGGTAGAGTAAACACTCTCTGATGCCTGAGGAACTGAGTGAGTACACAAACCAGTGCTTTACTTTCACCGGTTCCCTATCACTGGTGAAACTTACAGCACAGAAACTCTGTAAGTGTAGACATACCCTAAGAGCTGAAAGTCATTAAGAGCTGACAATCACTAAGAGCTGGGTGGACTTTCAAGAGACTGACCTGCCCACGTCACAGAAGAGAGGTAGGTGGCAGAAGGTGACCGGCGAGCAGAGAGGAACAACAGCTGCCTGAGCAAGTAATATGCAGTTAAAGGGACCTTTTCTCCCAACTCTCTTGAGGGTTACATATTCAGCATAGATTTCCTCAGACATTGGTAGAGTGGCTACTGGAAGTAGGTGTAAGTTACATCAGTTAATGTCCCCTCTAAACTTACTTAGACTTACCTCTAAATGTGGCTCATTGCCATTAATTGTCATACTTACTTGACTTCAATCAGCCACAATAATATAAGTTAGAAACAGAAAACACACATCATCTGCCAGTGCAGGAGTTGATTTTCTTGTTCTTTGTTCAGTCTAATTTTCTACATCTCAACTGTTGGAACTTTTTCTTCCCTGATAGACCTCACTGCCAAGAAATATTTTTTTTGGTTTTCCAGTCTGAGTTTCCTTTTCTTAATTTCATTCTGCTACTCCTAATTATGCATCACCCTTTCCATCCTCAAGGTCATTGACTGCTCAAATATTTGTAGACGCTTTTGTCCCCCTTTCCTATCCTTAATGGATTAATGTTGCAGTGGTCAGTGAACAGTCCTCTTGCAAACACAGGACCAAAATACAAGTCTTTTTGACAGTGGTTAAGTACAGGAGAGTTGAAAAGAAAACATACTTTGGCATATATTTTATAAAATGAAGTATTCATTGTAACAAGATTTAACTACTAAACCAAATGTTATTTCAGGTAGGATTGAATGAACCGCCTACTGAAATTTGGGGTCTCAGGTAAATTTACTTTGTTACGCTTCAGTCCTCATGCACTAAATCAAGTAAATACATTACGTGTTCCGAATGTCAAGGGAGAACATAGATGAATGGTCTCTACTCACGCTGCATAATTAATTTCTATTACTGAGAGTTCCACACGTGACCAGGACTGAAATATTACCCCAGAGTCTGGTTTCACTCCACTAAGGAGTAAGTACTCTATAGTAATTTATACTTATGCCCACTGAATCCATTCCACAGCTCTAAATAGAAACAAAAAGAAATAAAAATAAGATTCCCCAGGAGAGTGCACGATGCATGTTTCCTCTGCAATGTGCTGCACCAGAAAATGGCAGCAGTTTTGCAGCTAGCCAGACTCCTAGAAATTTAAAGATGCACTAAAAGCAGTTGCAAGTGATGTGCACCCATATACCATACCACAGAGGGAAGCAGCTGAGAGTTAATGTAGTCTGAGACTGCACTAACTCCTCTGTAGATCCTCAGCTCATTGCCGCAGGGACTGAACAAAGCCTGCCTACCTGGTTCCCCGCCCTGGTCCATGCTCTCCCCACATGGGGATCTAGAGATCTTCAGATAGCTCTCTTCAGGTCCAAAGATGGAGGGAGATGGTGCTGCAGAGGCAGCTGACACTTCCTTTTGCACAGAAGAGGTCTACATGTGGAAGAGACTCTTTTCCTGTAAATCATAGGGGAATGTTTACTCTCTTGCTCTTCTATACACAAACACTCTCAAAATAGGGCTCTCATTTGCTAAATCTAGGAATTAACCGATATCTTCCTTACTGTCATAGACAGAACTGGCTCCCTGAAGGCAACTGCTGTTCTCAACCTTCATCTCAGTTGTTGCCAAGGAAACCAGATCAGTACATTCACAAACAACTTCGTATAACCAGTTTTGCCCCGGGAATCTTGGAACTGTTTCTCCCCACCCCCTTTGCTGAGGTTCATTTATCTTAGTTGATTATACCACTTCTGCAAGCTCCCTTTATATGGGAACAGCTACAAGATGCATGTAAATACATCAAAATGTACACTGAAAAAAAGAGAGCATGGCATGTGCGCCATCTATCTTTTTTTTCTTTTTTTAAACTCTGGCTTTTTCAACCTCAGTGGAAGAGGGTGGTTTGGGTTGAACTGGTTAATAAGCCATGATACCGGCAATGCAAGAAATTTCTCAGTAGTACTAAAGCAGTAGAACACCAAAGATTCATCAACTTCAATCCAATCCACTTAAAAAAAAAGATTTATTTACAGTACCTAAAATATAAAAGAGGGCAATAACAAGCCTATTTAAATTAACTTGAGACAGGCTTAATGCCATCTAATTGCTGCACCTGTACCAATGGCAGAAGGAAAAACATAATTAAACTTCAGAATTAGAAGTAAACAAACAATCTAATAATAACTAGATCTCCAACAAACAGAAAGGTTATAGAGGATTCACCACAATCTTAGAGTCTAAATAAGTTTTTGTGAAAATGAAAACAAGGTTATAGAGGCAGAAAAAAGTAATCAAGCAATGCAATGCAAAGAATAAATGAATCATCCACATATGCTAAGCCACTGTGAGGATGGTGGGAAGCTAAACAACAAAAAGATAGGTTTGATTTCAGGGGAGTGAAGGCAATGAAGTTACCGTAAGCAACCTCCAGGGACCAGCAAAAATAGTTGCCTAACACGGATGGTTTAATTAAAGGCTGGAGAAGATGGTACTGGAAACCTTCAGGGTACTTTAAAGTAGTTGCTTAAAATACCTACTGAGTTGGTTCCTTAGAGCAAGTTTCACTATATTTACAGCAAGAATAAAAATGGCACCTCATTTAGAAGTGGATTACACTAGATGACCATTAGACAGACCACCTATGAAGACTGAAATGCATGCAAGACATTGAAAAAAAATGTTTGGACAATGTGCTTCTTGCCAACCTAACTGCATATGGCAGTTCTACTAAGCAATGAGCCTTCTTCAATTGCCTTCTTGTAAAAAAGAACCCCCATGGTTTCATGGAGTCAGAGTTTTCCTACCCTCTATGAGAGAATAGAGGTCTTTACTCTTTGGAATAGGCAGTTTAAGAAACAAGCTTATTTAACTGTGGCTTAGGGCTTGCTGAATTTATTTGGATCAGTTTTATCATTCCAGAACATACAGCTAACTAATGATTCAAGTATACATAATTATGCAGGGTCTGATTGGACCTTGAAATGCCATTGCTGTGTATCTGTTCCTAATTACTTTCCAAGCCCAACCAGAACATCAGCTTGACTAGCTGAGAGAAATGACAATGCATCACATGCAAACTTCTTGGCTTTGGTAATACTTTATGGATATTGCCAAAAAACAATATACTGTATTTGCCTTAGAAGATGTAAGACAAAAGCATATGTGCAGATGATAACATGGCTTCTCAATTTAGGGTGCAAACAGCTTGTAAACTAGATATCTACCATATCTCCAGTTTTGCATTATAATAGAATGCCATAAACAGCATTACATTGAGTGTTCACAGCACTGTGCCTTTCAACATCTTAGAATCTCAACACTTCACAATTAGCTGTGAGGGGGGCGGGGGGGGGGGGGAAGGGCGGTGGTGGTGGAGAGGGTCAGATTATGAGATAGCCAAAACGTTAACAACTCTCCAACCAATTTTGCACTTAGCATTTTCCTTGATAAAACTAACTTCAGACACCAAAATCAAACCAATCCAAAACCTGCTTCATGCTTTGCTTTTCAATTGTCTGCATCCACACGGCATATGGAGTAATGATCACAGGAGGGTAGACTCACATATCATTGCCTGCACGCCAGGACAGCTGCTGCTCATGACATGTGCACTGTTGTCCCTCAGAGGCACAACCTTCCGAGGAGATAGCGCATGCCGCCAGTGATCCGTCATTACAAATTGCCTGGTCCTGGGCCTCTATCCAAGAAATCTGCACAGCTGTGCACTGAAATGCATCACAGGATACAGCTCTTGTTCATATATCTAAGAACTGTGCCTGGATAGTTGGTTAATTTATTTCTGATGCCTTTGGTTTCAACAGACGAGCAGTCCAAAGACAGCAGATTTTAACTTTTCACACACTGCAGTTACACACGGACTGCTTTATAAGTTCTCCACTTGATGTTAAACCACTGAGCAGAGAAGATGCATCAACAACTGTGCACTCATCCACCACTTCTTCCTGTAGTTGGAGCTTACAAAATCTCTATTAGATGCAGCTCTTTCCCTCTTGAGGATGCTGTGTTTACTTGCAGGAAATGCACACTCCTAATAAATATCACTTGTAAATTGTTCCCAGTTCATTTAGTTCCTGTTTCTGTACATGCTGTTTGATCTCAATTTGTGCTCTCCTTGTATTTTTCCAAGCCTAATCATTGACCGCATTTCTGGTCTCAAGCACTTTACCTAGTTGCCTGATCCTTAGCGACATCCTGAAGAGGTTTGCTGAAAGATGCACTTTGGAGGTCCACTAAACTCAGACTGACCCAGCACACGAAGCCGGATTCTGCTGATCGAACAGGCAGAAGTGACACATGAAGGGAAACAGAGGACAAGCTCCAACAGAGAGGAAGATCAGTTGGTGTGATGCTGAAGCTAAATCTTATGTAATAAAATCTGAATATTTTATTCAACAAATGCCAGGATATTTCTCAAATGTTTATATATCCTTCTGCTGCACAAGCTCATAATATGGAGGTCCTGATCCCTGTCCAAGAACAGGATCCTGCAAGATGCTGAGCACTCTGCCCCAGCAAAGCCCTTAAGCACATGAAGTCAATGGGACTTAAGCACATGCTTCATGGGCACATGCTTAAGTGCTTGGCTGGATATGGGCAAGTGTACTCAAGACCTAGCTGGACGCAGCCCATATACAAGTGACATTAACTAGGACACGGAGATTGTATTCCAAGGAATGTAAGGGTCTGAATTTCTAAAATGAGAGAGAGAAAAAAGGGTCTTTCAAACAGGAGCAGTTGGTGTTTATTCCTGCAGCACAGAGTCCAGCTCAACTCATTCCAACAATAAAAGACAAAAAGTGTTCTTCTCCTCACGATACTCTCTGAAGGATGTTCTTCTGAGAAATTCTTTAAAGATTCAGGGCCCAGTTCTGCCTTCATTTTTTGGTGTAACTCCCTTATCTGCAGTGGAGTCATTCCTGATTTACAGTGGTGTAAATGAAAAAAAAAACCAGGCATGTTTCTAAGGAAAGAATGGATTGGATACTCCTCCCCTACTTCAAAACTGTAGTGAGGCACTCTGGAAAAAAGAAATAGGGAGTTGTATTATTAAACATTTATATTGCAATAGCACCCACAGGCACAGTGAGGTTGGGCCCTACTGTGTAAACATATAATAAGCCACAGTCACTGTCTCAGAGAGCTTCAGGTATGCCAGTGGGTTCAACTCAGAGGGGAAGGAGAAGTGAGATCCTCTTACCCTAATATAGATTCAGTTATGCTCGGACCAACTCCCATAGGCCACTCTATCAATGCTTAAGATTCTAAACTGGTGTAAATAAGAAATGGAAAGAAATTAAAGAAGCCCCCACTCTACCTTACCTATTAAACAAAAAGGTTTTTTACTTAAACAGGAAAAAATACTTAAATTTATTAACATTTTAGGATTAATTATAAGGCAAGGAAACCAGTCCACACTTTGCTTACAGACAAATACAGCCTTTTAAATAGAAATCCAACATAATCCAAAGACTTCGATTTGAACCCTTTCCCCTCCAACTGCCCATCGACCCTCACACCTCTACCTCTAAATCAAAGCCATATTTCTCTTGGAATTGCATCGCTCTGATAAGTAACATCTGTTTTCCAGCGGTATAAAGTTATAAGGGGATCATCATTAGTCACTAGCATAAAGGATTACACATGGAAAATACAACGGAAAAGTATCAGAACCCCATTTAAAAGATGAAAGGGCTAAGTAGGCCTGGTACTCCGTTAAACAATCATTACTGATATTGCTAAAACACTGACAGATGGAACAAATCATTTACTATGCACATCACTGGAGGGACAACCCCACTGTAGTTATTGTGGAACTGTTACTCCTTTAGTATATGAAAACAAAACAGACTAATATTGCAAGACTTGGAAGGCAAGTTCGTGAAATAGCTCCCCATTTGGCAAAGCATCAAAACAGAACAGCACACAGTCAATATGTCCGGTGCATTTTCCCCCCTCCCAATAAGCAGAACAGGAGAATAGGGGAAACTGAATAATAAGTAATAATAATTTGTTTATAGCACCCTTATCCAAGGATCTCAAAGTTTAGAGTAAACCAAGAAACATTAATTTGCCATTGTTGTGACCAAGGCTGAGAGGCAGTGGGTAAAAATAATGGCAGGTTATGGGAGTCTGCTTACATCATTTAACTGGCATTCAGCAGGTTGATTACTCTCCTTCCCCTCCCAATGGCTTCTGAGCCAAGCTCCCTGTTGGGGTAAATGGGTGCAGAGAATTTGACCCTCTTCTATCTCCATTAGCTATAGCTGCTGCTTTTGATGCTATCTGAATATCATGAATGCTTTCCCCCTAATCCCTTAGGGCTTCTAAAAGCAAATGCTTCAGATCTAGCCAATCGTAGCCAATTCCCATCGTAGGATGACCTATTACCAGGTTATGATTAGGCTGATTGAGGATCCATGCTGATAAAAGTTTACAGAGGAAATGTTAAAAAAATTTCTACATGCTGAATGTCAGTAAAATGATGTCATGGCAGCAGACTCCTGTAACCTACCGTTATTTTTATCCACTGCCTGTGAGACTTGGCCACAAGAGGGGCAATTTTTAAAAAAAAATTTACATGGCAAAGATCCATGGGCAATATTTAAATGAACCACTTAACCTTTTGGTACTAAAAGCTTCCTGTTATAATGAAATATCAGTTCTTCACTAAAATGTGCTTGGTTAAAGATTAGCCAAGAGTGCATTCAACTAAGGTACTTATATATATCCAGCGATAAGAGCCATCTGTGTTAAATACAGCCTCCGGGCCATGAAGTATTTTGAGTGGCACAAAATTATAGCAAGCCTCTGATGTGAGCTAATATCCATGAACTAGATTTGGTCTTACCGGAAGACTTAAGTAATGGGCAGTGTATAATTACACTGCCCCAGGAGCAGCCCAGACCCACATCCACACACATGGATTTTTAAACACCCATGAGCAATGTAGTTATACTGAAGTATGTATGTAATGTAGACCATGTTTTAGAGTCACTCAGGTCTCTTGCACCCACTTTCCTCTTGGAGTAGTGGGGGTGGGGCCGAGCCCTGCCTCCTGAGAAAAGGGCTGAACCAGGCCAGAAAGGCTGTGCGAACCAGAAGCCAATCAATGAAGGCCTGGGGAGAGCAAATCAGGGCGGGGGAAGGGGCAGCCAATCAGGACCGGGCAAGGTCCTATATAAAGGCTGCCCAGCTAGGGAGCAGGGCAGTCTCTCCCTGACCGGCAAGGGAGGAGGACTGGCTCCTGAGTGGTGCTGGGGAGCTCTGGTCAAGGAAAACCCCAGGCTGCAGGCCTTGCTACAAAGGGCTGAGCAGGTGCACAGGGCCAAAGGGGAAGAAGCGGCCCAGGGACAATAGTTTGACAAGGGGAGAGAAGGAGGGCTGAGAGGCTGCCGCTAGAGGGTCCCTGGGTCGGGACCCAGAGTAGCGGGTAAGCCTCGGTCCCCCCTTTACCCCTTGTACTACACCTGGCTGAGAAGGAACGTGGCCTGATACAGGCTGTGGCTGGCCCCTGCGACAAAGGGGCTAGACTTTGAGGCTGCAGTTGGCCACTAGAGCTGGTGTAGATCGAAGATTGCTGATAACACCAAGCCCCCAGAAGGGGGTGAGACCGGAGCAGTGGGCACTGCTGGAGGGTGGTGTCCTGAAGAGGATGCCATCAAGCGGGGAGCAACGTGGGTCCCCAAAGTAGCAGAGCAGACGAATGGCAAGGCACCATGTGCAAAAGGTGTTCCATGACTGGACAGAGCTAATTCCCAGAGCAACCAGCGGGAGGCAACCGCAGTGATGAGTCTTGACCCCGTCACGGGGGGGGGGAAGTAATCTCCACGGTAGAGATTACAGACTGCCAGTATATCAGGGCTGAAGTGAATGCAAGAATGACTATTTCCTGTTCAGGCTCTTACCTGCTTGCTCTATGCCCTCTAGTGGCCACTCTAAAGATTCATGATTAACACCACATCCTCCTTTCTGAAAAGGGAAGGTTGGTATCCAAACTTTTCATTAAAGCATATAACAAGAATGAAATAACAAGAACCAACAGCCATATGAAGAGCAGGGTAGGCTGCCTGAACCTTCAGCCTTGCATCAGGGATTTATTATGCCCTTTTATGACATTTGACCACTAGTCCTCTGACTTTCTTGAATCCTCAAGATTTTATGTAATTCTTCAGGAATGCAGGAGGCAGTGTTTCTCTTGCTGGATATCTCCTTGCAGGGAAAAGGAGCTGGAGAAACTGCTCGCTGTTCTATGTGGACAGGCAGGGTGTTATTCATAGGTTCAGTTGTGGGGTAGAGGTCAGGGTGTTGCATCATCAGGTGAACCTCCAGAACAAGATGTCTCCTATTCTGACAGATGATTTCCCCTGGCATCCTAACAAAGCAGACTCGAGGAGCCCTGGAGCATTCCTACACTGTCCCCTTTTCCTGAGAATTTCTCACCAAATGCAATCTCCTGGATTCAGTATCCTCAAGGATTTGAATATGGCACCTGTTTGAGTCCTTCTTCCAACAGGCTTTATATTAACCTTCTGTCTTCTGTAGTCTTGGGAAGTCAGGCCAACAAGGGTCTAGTTAGGAATGGACGGTTGGGATAGTGGATCTCAACTTCTTCCCCATCAACAGTTCTGCAGGGCTGAATCCATTTGCATACTGGTCAACGCCCCTCGCAACAGGACAAGATGAAGATCTGAGGAATTAGAAAGAAGTTGTTCTGTTGCTGCTTTGAGAGAACTGTGGGCTGGATGCGACATGAGTGAAACCACAGGTATTTGGAAACCTCAAAGTTTTCAGAGGAAAAGCGTGGACCGCTGGTCAGAGATTGTGTGCTATGGAATCCCAAAATGGGAAAAGATGGGGTTTAATTTCCACAACTGCACTGGATGAACAACCAGGCAAACTTCAAGGAATAAAGAGATATTCAATCAAAAGATAAGTTGTATTATCCAGACAGAAAAGATCAGTTTCCAACTTGCTGCCATTGCCTGTCTTGTAGAGCATATGGTAGCAACAGTTCCAGTGGGTTTGTTCCACAGGATCACATCATCACATTTCTCAACTCTCTTTTGTAGTGGTTTGCTCAGCCCAGACAACCAAACAGACTGTTTAGCTATTTCCCAGCACTTTTTGTAATGCCTTGGTGTCCCTCATGAAGTCTGTCAAGGATTTCCTATTGCATGGATGTAGGGATAACCCATCTGGACCCCGCCAACAGACTTTAGTTTATGGTAAAATCTCCAGAAACCACCAAATATGGTTTCACAGAGATTTCTGACTGTGTCTTTTTGTCCAGCCTTCTTTGCAGTTAATCATGACGTGGCTATGTAATTCATCTGCCTCTTGCGTCTTTTTCAGTTCCTGCAGGCATCTTTCTTTGACTGACAAAGTAGTAAGGACTGTATCGACAGAATCTTCTATGAACAGCTCTTTCTGTTTACACTCTTGCTGTGGTGTGTCTGGGACCAGTGCCTGGAAAGTATCAGCTATGATATTCTTCTAAAGTATATGAGCAGTCTAGAACTGAAACCTCATGAGCCTCATTTGAAAATGCTGCATCCCACATGGTAACTTATCTAGTTTGTTTGAACCTAGAAGAGTAACTAGTAGTTTGTAGTCAATTTCCACATGAAATTTTATGCCCACTAGAAGGTGTCTTAAAATGTTCACCAAGTCCATGTAATGGCCAGGACTTCTTTTGCTATGTCTGCATAGTGCTGCTCTGTACAGGTGAGTGCTTGTGAGGAATATGCTATTGGACGCCACAGGGAAAGTGATTGTTCCTGAAGGAGGACTGCCACTATCCCACAGAATGAAGCACCAGCAAAACCTGTGGTGGTTGTATTTGGTTATATAAAGGCCCAAACTGGTGGAGTGCTCAGATCTTGCTTTATCTCTGAATGTCAGACACTGTTTCGTTCCCCAATACCAGGAAATGTGTGGCCTCAGGAAATCTCATAATGGCATTGACTTCTCTGCCAGGTGATGTAAAAATTTTCCCAGGTGTGTCACCGTGCCCATGAATCTACAGAATACACTGATACTCTGAGGCACCTTCATCTGGGTAATCACTTGCACTTTCTCTGGATCTGGACTGACCCCTGCTCCACCAATGATCTGGTCTAGCAACTTGACTCTGTCTTTTGAGACTTTGCATTTGTCATTAAGTGCTTTCTCCGGTCTTTCCAGGACTACAAAGAGACACTAGTCATGTTGGGTTTGGGTTGATTCATAGATATAATTCATTTGTCAGAGAATCCCTCCAGGCAGACCCTCGAGGAGTTGTGATATTTTCCTCGGTGTTCAGGAGCAGATGATATGCCAAATGGTAGCCTATTGAAACAAAACCTTTCAAAAGGTGTGATGAAAATTGTTACTAGTACAGATTCTGCAGCAACTGGTATCTGCCAGAAACCAGACTGGGCATCCAATATGGAGAAGACTTTTACTTTACTAAAGTTGTCCAAGGGTGTTTTCAATGCATGACAGTACAAGTCACTCTCGATAGACATTCTCATTAGACCTGGTAAGGTCTACACAGATCTGAACCTTGTCATTTGGTTATGGGATCATCATGCCTGTACATCATTTGGCAGGGGTGCCTATTCTGGAAATGGCACCCACCTGCTCCATATGGCTGAGCTATGCCTTCACCCTGGGCAAAAAGGAACAGAGACTCTCCTAGGCAACAACAGAACAAAGGCTTTGCATTTGGTACAAGCTTAATGTGTTATTCCCCCTCTACTTTCCCTACTCCTTGGAATAATTTAGGAAATTTCTTCCTAATTTCTGGCTCTAGGTCCATGGTGACTGGTTCTATCCTTATAGCCTTAGGCCTGGTTATGATTGCTGGGCGGGAAGGTAAAACCGTGCATAGGCCATCTACAACATAGACCTCTTCAGATGTAGTTTGAGTGGCCAAATGTTTAATGGAGACTGTCCTGGTCCTTTCAATATCTTTTTTGGCTCTTGAAATGTTGGTGCTTTCATCCTCCTCTAAAGTAATTTATGGAATCAGTTAGCAGCAGCTGTGTCTATTCTGAAGTCCATTTTGTGTTTTCCTGTGGCGATCATGGGATCCACAGTGGTTCTTTTTAGTATCTCCTATGGCTTCAAGGTATACACCCCAGCAGTCTTTGGGTCTTCTTGAAAGATAGCTGGTACCATACATTTAGATCAGCAAACTGTTGCAGGAAATGTCTAAAAAGAAGACATTATGCATGTGGTATCCCTTGCAGGAGAAAGCCATCTTCTGTGAAGTGGTCTGCCACACCCCTGGCATTCTTTCATGTTCTTGTATTTCTTTTCTTTACTCCATGTTAGCATAGCCCTCTCTGGATCCCTTTGTGCTTATTCTGGTCAAGGTGGGTATTGTTTCTGGGCATCCTGAGGTATTTTCCTCCCTGTATCTATGGCTTCTAAAGTGGACTCCTCCTCAAAGTTATTTCTGATCAGTCTGTTGCTTCTTTATGTACTGACTTTGAAAGACTGTTTTTGGCTATCTCTAGTGTGACATTAGGATCAGTTTGGCTGTCCCTGACATTTGGCTGTCCCTCAGCCTACAACAAGGTTGTCTGTGATGACGGAAGAACTTACCTCCCACTAGCCACAGTGTTGGATTAGGTTGTAGAGGATTGTTATAAAATCATTCACTGACTCACCCTTCTCTTGCTTGTGTAAGTGAAATTGTGCCCACAGGAAAAAAAACAAAACACCACTGTGGCATGGCATGAAATGCTTATCTCATTCTTCTTAACAGTCTTGAACTGTTTCATCTAAGCAGCTACAAGGCTTCTGAAAAAGAGAATGTCTCTGCTTCATCTCCAATTTTACAGAGCAGGGTATTAACTTGTTTCTTCTCCGATTGCTGATCTAATCCCAACACTTGATGGAACTATGGAATCTGCTTACCCAGAGTGGCCATCCCTCCTGGTGCAGGAAATAGGTCGGGTCAGAGGTAGCCATCTCTGCTGTTTTACCAGACTGTTTATTGTGCCCCCATCCCACCCCATAGGTGCTGGAACTTGGGATGCTGCAGCACCCCCTGGCTTAAAGTGGTTTCCATCATATGCAGGGTTTACAGTTTGGTTCAATAGCTCTCAACCCCCCCCCCCCCCATACATTGTTCCAGTGCCCCTGCACCACCCTTTTTTCTTGGTTGCCCCTACGTGGAGTAAGGTAGCTTAATCATTAAAGGAACCAAACTGGTGTTACTGTGGGCCTAGCATTAGCTTCGGTGTTCCTTAGGGTCTCATCTTCCCTCCCTGGACTCACCACAGCAGGGCCCTCCAGCCACTGGGTTTTTCAGGCCTTTTCTCTGCCAGCTCAGCTGCTCTAGACATTCACAACTTACACCACATCCATCTGTTCTCTATCTAATGCAGATCAGCTTCCCCTCCACACTAGGGCTACCACCTTTGAAATGCAAAACAAAAATCCCAGAACCCACTCCCCACACAAGACAAGCCCACCACAACCCCAACCACAAAGCAACTAGTTAAGAAAAACTGTTTCACTAGGAGGGAGGTGAAGCACTGCAGTGGGTTACCCAGGGAGGTGGTCGAATCTCCATCCTTAGCGGTTTTTAAGGTCCAGCTTGACAAAGCCCTGGCTGGGATGATTTAGCTGGGGTTGGTCCTGCTTCAAGCAGGGGGTTGGACTAGATCTCTTGAGGTCTCTTCCAATCCTAATCTTCTATCAACTCCACAAGCCCTCCTCCCTCCACAGACACTTATCGAATCTAGAGAGATAACACATATAGATAAGATTACTTAAACGGCAGAAGTGGGAACACTACAGCATCTTTAGCTGGACACAAACTTTTAACATTAGCTATCCCAGTGTACTGTGATAATGCAAATCTTCAGACCCATGTAAAAAGAACCCAGCAGATTTAATTTTTCTGGCAGCCGGCAAATCCATTTAAAAAAACCAGCCAGGCTGCTGGTCAAATACCAGCCAGGGCTAACACTACTCCACACCAGCTCAGATGCATGATGGGACAGGGAAGGGAAGGTAGAGTCCTGACTCCACTCAGTGCCCCTGCCTGCCCACTCCCTACCCATCCTTATGGAAAGGAGAGTAGTGCCTCCCTCTCTCCAGGCTGCTGTTCCCCCTCAGACACAGACTGTAAAAGGGCATGCACAGGCATATAAGGCAGCTCACAATTGAGCCCTGCAGGGTTAAAGGGACAGCACGAGGAAAATCAGCTTACAATCAGAATGGGAAACCAGAAAAAGTTACTATAATAGCATCATGCATCAAACTACTTGTATTCTTCTATCAAGTTGATCCAATTAGTTGTGCACATCTACAGTACAATGACTATCAAGGCTGACATTGAATGCAAGGGAGAAAGTTTGGGGCAATATGAGTTCAGACTGACTTATAGGTACCTCTGCAGTGACAGAGTATCTAAGTCAGCCTTTCCAGCAGCTGAGGGGTCCTTAAAAGTTTGATATTTTATCCTGAAACAGTTTAAGACAATGGACCGTTAATACAGAGACACTGTCACTGCAGCAAGTCCCTTCAAGCCAGCCAGAATCAATGCCATAAGGACTTGCCCGAAATGGGAAACAGAAACCGTAGACAGAAACATTGGCATCTTGCAGTGGGCCCTAAGCAAGGGGCAGCATGTGATTGTGTTATCCCAGGGATAAAGGAGGGACTCTACCTCCCTCTTGCTCCCCGAGGGAAGTAATTTGTGCCAGTGCTTTTCTTGGCAAAGCTTATTTTCTCCTCATGTACTAGCTATACTGCCATGGCTGGTGCACTGGGGGTCTGGAATCAAGGCTCCTCCCACTCTGTGCCACCCAGGTTCAGAGGAAGGGGAATGAGGCCCACCATATGAGTAGCCTGCACAGAGAAGTGCACCGTATGCCCCCTTTATGCATCAGTATGTAGCAGTGATTAGCTCACAACTTAGCCCTAAGCATGGTCCATCAGCAGCAGTTAGACAATGTGTCTTCTCCAGTATTATCTTCAGCCAACCTGTGTGGAGGCAAGAACTTTGTTAAACGTTGCTGGGGCCTTCAGAAATGGACACGCCCCTTCTGGTAGCTGAGAGAGTCAGGTACCTGTAAGAGGAACTCCCCAAAGATAAAAGCCAATGTGGCATTATTCCATAAGGTGCAAATCATATTACTGAAGCTAGTTGAATTGACCATTGTGGGCAGCAGATTTGGATCTTTTTCCTTAACTTCGAAAAATCACGATCAGTTTGTTATTGTCAGTCATTTTTATTAACCTATTTCAGTCTATGGATTTTCATTAGCCATTTGCAATGCAACATCTTTCATGCATCTGATATTTAAAATTCATTGGTCCATCTCTCACTGGCCACCTAAATCGCTGGATGACTTAATCTTTATAAATGGGAGCACAGCCTGGGGAAGTCACTAGAGCATTGACTCTCTCAGGAGCACACTGGAGAAGCAGAAGATGAACACTTAAATTTCTGCACAATTAAAGGTTTCAGAGTAGCAGCCATGTTAGTCTGTATTCGCAAAAAGAAAAGGAGTACTTGTGGCACCTTAGAGACTAACCAATTTATTTGAGCATAAGCTTTCGTGAGTCCTCTTGCTCTCTCGGACTCAGCTCCAATCCCATCCATCTCCGACCCCCTGATGGGGAACCCGATCGTGAAGACCCTTGTCTGGTCGGGGACTGGAGTCTTGGGGATGCCTGGCTACTACTCCAGCTGCTCCCAGATCCTGCTATAACCCCATTTGGGTCAGGAATCTGTTCCTTAGAGCGGTCATCCTCCTCCAGCTGCACGATTAACTGTGCTTTGGTGAATTTTCCAATTTCAACCCTCTCTTTCTGCACAGAGTTACAGAGTCCTTCTTAAGGAGATGGTGATAGGCCATCACTCCACTGTTTCCAAGTTGTTGTGGACTCACAGGCCTCTGTGCTCTTAGCTCCCCATGGTTTCCAGAGAGAACCCCTAGCGTGCCAGCCTTTCTCGAGGTCACCACTTCTTTGCCAGGGTCGAGCTGCAGACTCCTCCGCCCCTTGGACTGCTCGCTGCAATCCCCAGGGGAACCCTGTTATTGCAAAAGTCCCTCTCTCTCCCAGGGCCAAGCCCCAGGCTCCTCCACCCCAAGACTGCTCACTGCAGTCCCCAGGGGGACCCCATTACTGCAGAGTCCTTCTCACTGATCACTCACTCCCGGGGGTTAACCACTCCCCGAAACTGCTCCTCTCTGAGCCTTCAGCACGCCTGGTCCTCGTCAATCCCCCTTCGTTTTACTGCTCCCCAGTCACTTACTGCAGGAAGCACCATCCACGGGGTGCAGCACATCCCACCGCTCTCACCAGTTGTCATGGAGTCCCCGGGCAATGCTCTGAAACTGCTCCCCATGAAGCCAGTCAGGACTCTGGGAAAGTCTCCTTTCTGTGAGCAGCCTGTCTTCAGGACACAAAGCTCACACAGCTTCCACCTTCCTGGGTCTGATCTCGGCGCATTCAGCATCCTCTGCCCCTCCGTGCGCTTCCCCCAGCGAGTCCGCCAGGTGGGGTCTTGGGGAAGCCAGAGGGTCCTGCACCCCAACTCCGCAGTCAGACGTGACTCTCAGCCAGCCAGTAAAACAGAGGTTTATTTAGACGACAGGAACATGGTCTAAAACAGAGCTTGCAGGTGCAGAGAACAGGATCCCTCAGCTGGGTCCATTTTGGGGGGCAGTGAACCAGACAACCACATCTGCACTTCACTCCATGTCCCAGCCAGCCCCAAACTGAAACTCCCTCCAGCCCCTCCTCCTCTGGGATTTCCCCTTTCCCAGGCCAGGAGATCACCTGATTCCTTTGTTCTCCAACACTTTAGCTCTCACCTCGCAGGGGGGAAGGGCCAGGCCATCAGTTGCCGGGAAACAGGGTATTGGCCATTCTCTGTGTCCAGAGCCCTGCACACACGTGCCCTCTAGGGCTCTGCAACGATCATACACCCTTATCCCACCACCTAGATACTTAAGAACTCATAGGGGTAACTGAGGCACCCCCACACTATTCAGAGGAAACATTAAGAACAGTCCCACTTCGTCACATAGCTCACAAAAGCTTATGCTCAAATAAATTGGTTAGTCTCTAAGGTGCCACAAGTACTCCTTTTCTTTTTGCACAATTAAAATCATGCACAAAGAGAGGCTGTGTACATGGAATCCACATATAAAAATAGCGGGGCTCCTTCCTGACTAAGGGAAAAAGATGTAAACTAGATTTGTTAGTCTGGCAACAATTACGTTCAGTTTTCTCTTAGCATAGTCACACTGGGTAATTGCTGTGGGTGCCCTTCCTCACTGACTGGTATTACTATTCACTGGCTCCTCAGCTCCCCTTGACTATAGTGGTACTGGTGTCCTTTCTCCCATCTTGTACACTGTCAATGGGAGCAACAGGCCAAAAAAAGGCTCTGTGTGGTTGATTCCCGCCCCCCACCCCTTTGGGATACCGAACTTGCTGGGACAAATGCCAGCCTGGGGTAAGCAGGCACAACTCCTTTGACTTCAACTGATTGTGCCTGCTAACACCAGCCCATTGTATTTGGCAGGTACCATCCCTCAGTCTTGTCTACAGCTATGTCTATACTACAAGCTAGGGGTGAGAGATTCCCCTGCTCGTGTCCAGACGTTCACGCTAGCTCTCACTGAGATTATAAATAGCAGCGTAGCGCAGTAGAATGGCTAGGGGCCACAGAGGTATATGGCTGAGCCATGCTGAGTACATACTCACTGGTTTCAGACAAGGTTGTACTTGGCATGAGTCAGCCACGCCCCCACTGCTGCCACCCACACTACCATGGCTATTCACCTTCATACTAGCTCACTGACAGCAAGTGCAACTACCTGTACGTGAGCAGGGGAATCACACCGGATAGATGTAGCCTATGTGTTTGGTTCACAGGCAGCAGTTGGTGGAGGTAGGACTCTGAACACGAGTCAAACTTTGACCTGAAAGGCCTGGGATAGCCAGAACTGGATTTGATAACCCAGGAGGTCACTCTCAGTCCTCTGTTCCTAACCCAAAGTGAATGAATTTGCCATTCTCCTCAAATAAACAGAATCAACAGTTCTTAAAGATAATGCTAATTTTAAAACGAGTTTTTAAGGCATGCAGTGCTCCAGTTTTCCCTTTTTCTAACATTGGTATTAAAATGCTAACACTTTTATATTCAGTAAGTTGGAAGTTAACCAAGTACCAAACCCATCATTTGTTTATTATTCTTAAAAACAAATAAATCACATTTTCTCATTCCACAAGAATTCAGAAGGAGCTTCACACAGATCCAGACTAACACATAGTTTAATACAACTGTCTTCCTTGTGTAACCTTAATGCTATTATTCTGGACAGGGTCAGCTGTTTTATATTGTTCTTCAGGAGCAGAAAACTTATAAGTAAAAAGGAAGGAAAGAAATCAACCCTTCTGGGAGTCTGGGCTGTAAATATCAGTATAGTGAGATGTCTCATCGGAAGGGGGAGGAAAAAAAAAGTAGACATCTGACAAAAGCAAACTTCTGAATATTTTCACTCTTTGGACATGGAGAAGTGGTTTTACAGTTTCTAATAAGACCCTTTAGGTGCTTTCAAATAGCATATAACAGTTCTGAGCATTGCTCCACTTTATGGATTTATATGATACAAATATAGAGATTACAGTAAACAGAGTATGTTTGTGCCCTGATCACCACATTGGGATAACCAGTGATGAGCTGTCAAAATCTTAACAACTGGTTCCCTCCTCACCCCACAAGGGGGTCGTTGCCCACCCCCGCCCCCTGGGACTCCTGCCCCATCCAACCCCCCAGGTTCCTTGTTGCCCCCCCCTCCAGGTTCCCTGCCCCATCCATCCCCCTCCCCTGTCCCCTGACTGCCCCAAGAACTGGGAAGGAGGGTCTCGTGGGCCACCATAGTGGGTGCCCACCCCACCCCTAAGAGCCAGAGGGACCTGCCGGGGGACAAGGTGGGGAGTCCCAGCGGTGCTTACCTGGGGCAGCTCCCAGGAAGCATCCGGCAGGTCCCTCTGGCTCCTAGGGGCGGGGGAGCATAGCTGGGGCGGGGGGAGCAGCAGTAGCGGCCGCTCTCCCCACTGATCACATCAAAAGTGGCGCCTATGGCACTACTCCCTGGAGCACCCACGGGGAAAATTTGGTGGGTGCAGAGTACCCACTGGCAGCTCCCTGCCCCGCCCCAGCTCACCTCCGCTCCGCCTCTGCCCCGAACGCGCCCCTCCCGCCCCCATGAATCAGCTGTTCGGCGGGAAGCTGGGGAGGGCTGAGAAGCAGGCGGCGGCTTCACACTCAGGCCTAGGGTGGCGGAAGTGAGATGGGGCGGGGAGCGGTTCCCCTGCGCCCGCCCGCCCCCCCCCCCCGGGGTTACCTGCTGTGGTGCGGGCAGCCCTCCTCGTGTCCCCCCCGCCTCAGCTCACCTCCACCTCCCTGGGCCTGAGTGCGAAGCCGCCGCCTGCTTCTCAGCCCGACCCAGCTTCCCGCGCGAACAGCTGATTCGCAAAGCAAAGCTGGGCGGCGCATTCAGGGGAGGAGGCGGAGGGGAGGTGAGCTGAGCTGGGGCCAGGGGTGGGGTGGGGAGCTGCCGGTGGGTGCTTTGCACCCGCCAAATTTTCCCCTTGGGTTCTCCAGCCCTGGAGCACCCACGGAGTCGGGGCCTAAGGCGCCACTTTTGGCCGGTTAAATTTAGAAGCCCTTTTAGAACCGGTTGTTCCGCAAGGGACAACCGGTTCTAAAAGGGCTTCCTCACGGAACAACTGGTTCTAAAAGGGCTTTAACAACCGGTTCTAGTGAACCGGTGGGAACCGGCTCCAGCTCACCACTGGGGATAACTAAGTATAACACAGTCAGACAATGAAAGAACCCAATTTCCAAAGGTAAACTATATTTTCCATGCTGCCTTTTAACTATCATGTAGTAGGTCACTGGTTTCTGAAAAAATTTCAAAGCTAGTGTAGATCAGCTCTGCCCTTGATAGGAACTGAATGGCTGGCCTACATATAGAGCCAAGTATGTGGGAACAATCTAGTGGAGGATGCTAGGATTCCATTACTGGAAGCCACCATTAAGAAACATACTCAGACTGAAAAACAAACTGGAAATAACACAAGAAAATTTGATAGTGTCATTTGTCATTAATTTTCTGAATCTCTGGGTACACAGAATTGTCTTTAAAAACCCCCAATATGCTTGCTTATGCAGTCTAAGTGATCCTTATCAGCTACAATAACAGAGATGATGGAGAGGAAAACTGGTTAACACACAAAAGGCTATCCCTTGTATAGTTCTAACATTCCCCTGTCACTGTGTATTATGGAATGATAATAATGCTTTATCTGCCATGTTCGTACAGAAAAGCTATTCTGAGAAATAGGAGTTTAACAGTAATAATATTAGGAACATTTTTTCGCAGAGTTCACCACCAAAAGTCTACCAGGACAGCTGTATAGAACAGTTACCTACATGTCAAGAAAAACTTAATTCCAGTATCTTTCATTAATATTTGATTGAAAATGTGATGGTCAGTAATTTATAAGTCAAGAGCTATGAAGGGGAAAAAAGAGCAGTTTTTTGTGTATGTATTTTTGACTAATAATAAATAGTTGTTATTATTAACGATCTCCCCTTGTTGGCTACCATTATTATGGATGTATTCACCGGATCATTTAACAGGAGCCAGCCTGAAGAGCTAGAATTGTGGGGACTCTGGGCTTACTTCACCAGCAGCAGAAAAAAAAAGGGGGGGGGGGATGGGATGGGGTGGGGTATTACCTGTATCCACTCCAATTCAAGTATTGGACACGTAACAGTGCTTTCTGCAGACCTTTAACCTTTGAGGTTAGATTTATGTCAAGGACAGGGCAAAGTTAGTCTTAAAACCTCCCACCATCTCCTTCTCACAAGCTGTTTTTACCAAGATCGTTGCTATTCCATACCCCTGCCCTCACAGCCATTCATCTTCTTCTTAGCGTATGTGCAACATGCCTCAGGTGGCACGTGACCAGGATTCATCACCGAATTTGGTCCACTAGTTGGATCATTAGCTTCCCCGGCCTGGGCCAGGTACTGACAGGGAGTGCGACGTGAACGTTGATCCATGCCCCCCACCGCCGTTCATTAGATATCCCTATTTGCTGACTGTAGCGCAGTGGCTTTCAAAGAGGGGTATGCGTACCCCTAGGGGTAAGCAGAAGTGTTCTGGGGGTACATCAACTCATCTAGATATTTGTCTAGTTTTACAACAGGCTACATAAAAAGCACTCAGGCAGTCAGTACAAACTAAAATTTCATACAGACAATGAAATTGTACTGTATATACTATACACTGAAATGTAATTACAATATTTATATTCCAACTGACTTATAAGTATATGGTAAAAGTGAGAAAGTAAGAAATTTTTCAGTAATGTGCTGTGACACTTTTGTATTTTTAATGTCTCATTTTGTAAGCTAGGAATTTTTAAGTAAGGTGAAACTTGGGAGAACACAAGACAAATCAGACTCCTGAAAGGGATACAGTGGTCTGGAAAGGTTGAGAGCCACTGACATAGAGCACGCAGGAGTAGAGAGCCCAGAAGCATGGGAGAACAAAATTCAGTGGCAGCAGATACCTTAGCAAAGAAGCAACTTAAAGAACTGCATTACTGTTTGCAGCTATCCCATCGTCTTTGCTCTGATCCAGTAAGATCTCGCAAGCTGAGCTGAGGCTGCTGTACAGTTCTTGGATGGGAGACCTCTACAACAGCAGTTCTCAGCCCAGGGCCCCAAGCAGGGCTAGCATTAGATTTGCTGGTACCCCATGCAGAAAGCCAAAGACCCAGTATGTGGGGCTGAAGCCCAGGGCTGCAAGCCCCGCCACCTGGGGCTGAAGCCGAAGCCTCAGCAATTTAGCGTGAGGCCCCAAGCAATTTCCCTGCTTGCTATCATCTAACACTGGCCCTGGCTTTTATATACAGAAAAATAGCTGTGGCACAGGGGGGCTGTGAAGTGTTTTTGGAGAACGTTGAGCGGGGTGCAGAAAGAAAAAGGTTGAAAACCTTTGCTCTATGGAACATGTACACCTGGGACTTGTACCAGTAACATCCATATGATCTGACCGCACAGCTCTGTCAGAAGTACCAAATATAAATGCCAATACTTTCAGATGAAATGGCTGACAGCTTCTGACCGTTCATGGTCACCGAAGACACTATGGGTGCCGCTTCCCTCACGCAGCAGCATGTTGCCAGCTTGCAACTGGGGCAAGAAGAAAATGGGGACACAGTCCCACCTTCCATAAATTCTGGCAGTTTGCTTTTTCATTTGAGGGGAAGGGATTAGGATTTTTGTTAAAGGGTTAGATTTTGGGATATTATCTCTACTTTACAGATGGAAAAAGTGGACAGTTTAAAACCATTGCGAAGTCAACGCTAGGATTCTGGAGTTCCTGGGCTCCTCACTCTGCTAAACACTCTAGAACAATCTTCGAGTTACAGTGGTGGGCAACCTGCGACCTATGGGCCACATGCGGCTCATCAGGGTAATCTGATTGCAGGCTGCGAGACATTTTGCTGATGTTAACCGTCCACAGGCACGGGCCCCCGCAGCTCCCACTGGCCACGGTTCGCCGTTCCTGCTACCAGTGGAGTTAGGGCTAGATTTTTAAAGGTTTTTAGACACGTGAAGACGCACCTGGTGGGAATTTCAAAGGCACCGCATCTTCAGGTGCCTAAAAACCTTTAGAAATAGTGACCTAGTAGTGCCACTGAGTTCAATGGGAGTAATCAAGTACTAGTCAGCAGGAGTGAGAGTGACAGAACTGGGGTATAAATTATTAACAAATGTGCATTTTTAGTGATAGGTATTAAATTACTCTGATAAGAGATGCTCTTGGCAGCATGACCCATCCATGAGATCATGAGATGGTGTTTTGGATTAGGCCCCTAAAGACATAATTTATACCCTGAAGCTATGGAAAACTTTGGATAATTACTGCAACACCTGGAAGGGTTATCCACAGCAAACAGCTGACCTCATTTTACTAACTCTTCTCGTCGGTATTAACATTAGATCTGTACAACATTAGTGACTGAAGGAAAACAAATGGACAGGACAGAAAACTTCCAGGGCGCCCGCCCTGGTCTTCACCCTCCATAATTATACACTTCATTATTGAGTGAAATGGGATTTTTTTTTTTAAGAGCTGGCACGAGAGCCCCTCCAGCCCCGGTACCCTTTGCACTACCCCACGAAGAAAGAAGAGAGCGGGGTACTGACCGGGGCAGATCCTTGGCTCCTCGTGGACGGACGACGGATCACGCAGGGAGGGTCTGTGTGTGTAGCTGCTCACCACGATTTCCGCTCTGGTCCACTCGCCAGGCGGCGGCGGCTGCTGCCCCAGGGGACACAGTCACTTCGGAGCACCCCCAGCCCGCAGAGGGGGCAGACCCACAGCTCGCTGGCCCTCGGCGCTGGAGGGCCGCCTGGTCACCCTCCGCTTGGGAGATGAAACCCGCCCACGGGCAGTGACACAACCAGCCCCGGCCCAAACTCTTTACGGGGGCAGCCGCCCACCTCAGCAGCCCTTTCGCCCACCCCGCTACAGAGCCCAGCTCGCGGGGCTCAGGCGAAGGCCACTTACAGCGGCGCAGCAGGGACGCCGCGGCTGCGGCTGGCGAGGCAGGAGCGAGCGGGCGAGGCAGGAGCGAGCGAGCCCGGCGCTCAGCAACCCGCCCAAGCCGCGCGGTTATTTCCAGCCTGGGAACAGCTGGCGTCCCCGGAGCACGGAGCGGGCCCGCGAGCGCCCGGGCACGGGGAGAGCGCCCCCTCCAGGCGCTCCCCGGCCTCCCGCCGATCAGCAAGGGGGAGGGTAGCAACCCTCGGGGGCGGTGGGAGGAGAGGCAGAGGCAGGTCATGACTCATCACAGCGCCCTGCTCTGGGGGATGTGTCTTTTCCCCCGGCTCGCTGACCTGCCGCAGGTGGGGCTGCAGCAAGTGCATTGTATGCCAGGGACCCCCAGCAGAGCGCCCCCCCATAGGCTGTAGGTTTAAACATGAAGCAAAACAAGAACAGGATTTCTAGGCTGCGATGCAGGCACCGAGGAAGGAGCAGTGAGCTTCAAGTCCCGAGCCTGATGAATAACTTAAAAATCAGCTAGATAATATGCTCCTCATACATCCTGAAATTCATGATAGTCAACAAACATATTTATACATAATGAATCAGCCCAGCTCCAGCTTTCATATACATGTGACATTTAAATGATATAGATTTTAAGGTCAGAAAGGGCCATTATGATCATTTAGTCCAGTGGCTCTCAGCCTTTCCAGATTACTGTACCCCCTTTGTATCCCAAGTTTCACCTACTTACAAACGACTTGCTTACAAAATCAGACATAAAAATGCAAACGTGTCCCAGAACACTTACTGAAAAATTGCTTACCTTCTCCTTTTATATAATTATAAAATAAATCAATTGAAATGTAAATATTGTACTTACATTTCAGTGTACTGTATATAGAGCAGGAGAAACAAGTGATTGCATGAAATTTTAGTTTGTACTGACATCGCTAATGCTTTTTATGTAGCCTGCTGTAAAACTAGACAAATATCTAGACGAGTTGATGCACCCCCTGGAAGACCTCTGTGTATCCCCAGGGGTATGCGTACCCCTGGTTGACACCACTGATCTAGTCTGACTTTCTCCATAACACAGGCCAAAGAATTTCATCCAGTCAAGACCATCAACTTGTGTTTGAACTAGAATATATCTTCATAGAGCAGGGGTGGGCAAACGTTTTGGCCTGAGGGCCACATCGGGGTTCCAAAACTGTATGGAGGGCCGGGTAGGGAAGGCTGTGCCTCCCCAAACAGCCTGGCCCCGCCCCTTATCTGCCCCCCTCAGAACGCCCGACCCATCCAACCGCCCCTGCTCCTTGCCCCATGACCGCCCCCTTAAGGGACCTCTACCTCTAACTGCCCCCCCGGGACCCCACCCACTATCCAACCCCCCTGCTCCCTGTCCCCTGACTGCCCCAACCCCTATCCACACCCCCGCCCCCTGACAGGCCCCTGGGACTCCCATGCATATCCAATCACCCCTTTTCCCTGTCCCCAGAACCTCCACCCCATCCAACTGCCCCCTGCTCCCTGTCCCCTGACTGCCCCCGGGATCCCCTGCCCCTTACCCAACCCCCCCTCCTCCCCCCCTCAGTCCCCTTACCATGCCGCTGAGAGCAGCAGGACTGGCAGCCATGCTGCCTGGCTGGAACCAGCCACGCCACTGTGTTGCCTGGCAGGAGCTCACAGCCCTGCTGCCCAGAGTGCTGGCAGCGCGGCGAGCTGAGGCTGTGGGTGAGGGGGGACAACAGGGGAGGGGCCGGGGGCTAGCCTCCCTAGCCGAGAGCTCAAGGGCCGGGCAGGACGGTTCCGTGGGCCAGATGTGGCCCGCGGGCCATAGTTTGCCCACCTCTGTCATAGAGTCATCCAGTCTTAATTTAAACATATAAATAAAACATAATTTTATATATTACTGTAGATATAATGTGATCCTTGTCAGAATGATTTAGTGTGGAAATATTGTGGAAGATGTTGAGTAAGTTTGTCTGCTATTATTGGAGCAGCTGGCTTCAGGATTATCGAGGTCAACTGGTGAACCTGACCAGCACTTCTTCCCCCCGAAAACAAACAAACAAAACAAACAAACAGTTCTGATTTCAGATTCGTTCGCTCTGGTACGGGCATACAAAAGGTATATGACAACTTGCAGGCAATGATGATATTCTGCTACTTTCACTGGCTGGCACCCTTAAAATATTTTTTAAAATACCTAATGCACTGAGGTGTGTCAAGTAGCTTTTGCACCATCTGATGTGTGATAAACATGACATTACTCACAATCAGAAATCTAAGCCTACAGAATGTAAAGATTAAAAGAACAGCATTTTTCTTTAAATGAATGTAGTCAATGTGCTTATTAGTTTGCTGCAGCAGCAGGAGGGAGTGGGTGGGTATTTCAATGCTGGCACATTTCTATTTGGCAACAGTGAATAGCATGAGTGTTTGCAGATAGTGCTCTGTGGAATCCCCAGATTCTGCAGATTTCCCTACCAATTTTGTCTCAGATAATTAAGATTTTTAAATAATAAAAGAAAAAGTTAAAGAGGAAGTGCTAGCTCCAGCTGGATCAAATGAATTTTAAAAACACTTCAATTTTTTTTTTTTTTTACACAGTACTGCCTTCAAATTAAAAATTATGATTAAAACGCAATTTTGCTCTGAAAAGTAGCTATGTAAAAATGACACCTGCTTCCTCTGCTTCCTGTGTCTATCCAGAGTTGTATCTACTTACTTTAGTGATTTAAAATATACTGTAGTGTGTATTAGTCTTTACAGCTGTTGGCACTGCAGAGCCAACATGGTTATGGGACAGTGAGCCAGATTCTTTCTGGTTCACACACCAACAAAACTTGTCCACACTGGGGATTTGCCTAATTGCAGCCATCTCCACCTCCACTGTCTTCAAATTCTGCCTTCTCTTTCAAGCAAGGGTAAGCGCCACCAGCGCAAACAGCAGTTTTGCTTGTTTAGTGATTCTCACCAGTTCAGCTACACCATTGCTTAGTCACTAATGGCTGTAATCATGGCAAACATCCAGCATAGACAAGGCCTCAGACCCTAGCCTTGCAAATTGGTCTCCAAAAGTGAACTTTGCGTCACATGGAGCTATTCACTTTAAAGAAGTGCAAGTGTAGAGGCTGTCTGCAGGATTGAGGCCTACACTTAGAGGGCCAAGGCTTCAGATGAAGGCAATGTGGTTTTTCAGAGGTATAACTGAGGGCAGAATTTGAAGACACTGGAGTAGCACAAATGTAAAGAGGGGCAGAATTTGGCCTGAAGACTCCTTATTAGTGGTGATGTTGCACAAACAGTATAGAACCCAGATTGATTTTCAGATCCCAGTTTGTTTACATTGTTTACATTACATTACGTATGGTTTACATTAAAAACAACATCTTTTAATTTATTAGCTGAGCAAATTGTATCAATAAGCCATTAAGAGAACAAGTCCTGCAAAGGGAAGAAGGAAAGTTCCGAGTCCTTGCAACAACTGAGCTCTACACATGCTTGACTAAACAGGATGTGACCAATACATTCTGAGAAATCTCCTTCTGTCCATCTAGAAAACCATCCCAAGGAAGAGGAGAAAAAAACCCCCAAACCATGCTCATGTGGTTCTTCTGCACTCCAGATAGAATTCTAAGGAATTCAGACATGTCAGCTTGATCTTGATTGCAGTGAGAGATGTGCAGCTACTTCAGTAAATCCAGGTGAAGAGGCTTAAAATAGAAGGACAGAAAGGTGCCAGTATTATTCAGTAGGGAAACAGAAGAAGCCTGGCATTTTAACCATGGAGGCCATATACAAAACTATGCTTAACAACGATCAATAGATGTAGGATAGGTGCACAACTAGCCTGATAATAGCACCTAAGGTAAAAACATAAATCATAGCACTCACCTTTTCTACAGGTCCACTGCTACATGCTTTTATGTTGCACTGTCATTAGCATCTCTCACCTCACCTGGATCAATCTTTGGCCTTCACAATGTTCCACTGGTATCATTATCCCCCAAAATTATCTACATATAATTTAGAACAGTGGTTCTCAAACTTTTGTACTGGTGACCCCTTTCACATAGCAAACCTCTGAGTGCGACCCCCCCTTATAAATTAAAAATAGTTTTTTATATCTACCACCACTATATATGCTGGAGGCCAGGGCCCGCTCTACAGTTTTTGCCATCCCAAGCAGTGAAAAAAACTGCCGCCGCGGATGGCAAAAGGAAGAAGCTGCTGCCAATTTGCCGCCATGGCCGACAAAGGGGAGAAGCTGCCACCGAATTGCCGCTGCGGCCGGAGGAACTGCCGCTCCTTTCTAACTGCTGCCCCAAGCACCTTCTTGGAAAGCTGGGGCCCGGAGCCGGCCCTGCTGGAGGCAAAGCGGGGTTTGTGGTGGAGGCTGACAGCTCACCCCCCCCATGTAATAACCTTGTGACCCCCTGAGGGGTCCTGACCCCCAGTTTGCAAACCCCTGATTTAGAGCAAGATCTGGGATTTCACCAGTCAGTGGGCATGTCTGATAAAAGCATGCCAGAATTTCTTTACATGGTTTTATTTCACTCTATAATCACAGAATTTAGAGATGAGATAGTCCTAGTAAGTCATCTAGTCTAGCTCCTTTCCAGTGCAACATTGCATACTACCATTTCAAAATGTCCCAATCAATGATGTGTCCACCACTTCCCTTGGAGATTATTCCACAGCCAATGGATCTAACATTCAGGGAATCTGTCATGATATCCAGGCTTAACTTTCCTATTCTTAATTTCATCCAGGTTTGCCTCCATTGATTACTGTAAATAATTTCTCTCCTTTCTCAGAGCTTAGCCACTCTTGTGTTCACACTCTTCAAATATTTGCAGACTGGACCTCCTCCCACCAAGTTACTCATGTTTAGCACTTTACTTTTTCCTCTGGAGTCCATCCTTCCACCCTTTTGGATATTTTTCTTGCTCTGGCATCTTCCTTTTGAAGATAAGGCTGTTCAGAGACTAGCTTTGGGGAGAGGCTTCGCAAAGACTGCCGTTATCAGAGGGACTCCTGTGAACACCCACCACAAAGACGCCATCTTCTAAGGATGAGAGACAGACATATACATTTTTAGATGTTTATCTTTAAAGTTCACCCATCACTAGTCTCAGTCTACAGAGAACAAATGGAATGACATGCAAATCTAACAATGCTTTACCCTGGGAGATGCTCCCTCTAGTCCAGAGATGAGACACATTAACAGAGTGGTATGAGGTAGCCTGCAGTGCCATCTGTGCTATGCCTGTCCTGTGCATGGATAAAAGACTTTACTCTCCAAAGCTGTGAATTTATTACCTTTCACTCAGTGCACATTTTTTCTTAGAAAAAGCAGGTTTGAAAGGCGGAGGATAATGGATCTTGCTATTTTCATCAAGTTACTCTCCTAATTTTCTACTCCTTTATAGGAATCACGTAAAGGTCCTTGAGGTTCTTTTATTTCTCTAGTGAGAAAGGCGGCATCATAGTTCCCTTTTATGCAAAAAAGCCAAAATACAAGACACACACCTGACAGTAGAAGAAAGCCCGTTCTATCTCACTGACATCTTCTTTTACCACATATCTATCTAATCTATCTATCTATCAGCCCCATTCCTGCAGTATCTGACCACCTTTTAATCCTTCATTTATCCTCACAACGGTCCTATGAGGTTGGGAAGTACTCAATTGATCTTTAAGTACAGATGGGGAACTGAGGCCAGAAAGGCTAAGGGGCAGACCCTCAAGTGGTGCAAATCCATTGACTTCATTGGAGCGCTATTGATTAACTCCAGCTGAGAATCTGGCTCAGAATGATTTGCCCAAGATCACACAGGGAGTCTGCAGATGGAACAAGGCATTGGACCTTGGTCTCTTAAGTTGCAGACTAGAAACCTGTCACTGGACCGTCATTCTTTTCTTACATAAATTTGAGGTTCCAAATCAATCCAAGCAATTCAACTCCCTCCTTCAAAACTAAAGCACAGTTTCAGTTTCCAGACAAAAGGCTTTCATTACATGCCATTACTAATGCAAACTAGTTAATACAAATATAATAGTTCAGTGAAAAAAGAAACAGTCATCCTTAATTCTTACGTTTATAATATGCTAGGTGAATGTTGTAGTATTAAGTGAATGGTGCTGTTTTGTTTTCTAAAATCTGCTTCCTCCTCTTTCCACCCCCGAAAGGAAACTGAGGGCTGGTCTACACTGAAGTTGTAAGTCGACCTAAGTTATGCTTCTTCAGTTACATAATTTATGTAACTTAAGTCGATGTAACTTAGGCCAATTTAAGCAGTGTCTACACTGCGCTGTGTCAATGGAAGACACTCTCCTGCTGACTTACTTTATGCTTCTCGGGGGGCTGGAGTACACAAGTCGATGGAAGAGCACTGTGCTATCAACTTAGTGGGTCTTCACCAGACCTGCTAAATCAACACTGCTGCATTGATCACACCAGTGCCAATTTAGCCGTAAGTATAGACATGCCCTAATACTGTGAAATACTGCATTATTATGGTCAGGTGCATGAAATTACATCTTAAGGAAAAAACCAAAGAACTGTTCATGTTGGCAAAATACTATATGTTATCTGTGGTGCTTCCAGCTATCATGAATGCCCCTTTGATGAAAAGAGTCAGCTAGTACATTTTTCTGACATTATTCTTTCTTTATTTTCATTTTAAACCATACATAGGAGGACTTCACCCATTGCACTTCAAATATTTAGAACACAGGAATCAAATTTACACTGAACTGCTAAATCCACTACCACAGATTATGTGGATTTATACATTATGTGCATTTCTAATACATTTACATACCATAGCTCCATAGTACCTCAATTAACAAATACCCTATTTCCCCTCAAGACATCTCCTCTCCAAATACCTTAAGGAAAAGAAGAAAGTAATTGTGGAAGAAATGTTGCTCTTTTACTGTCTCTTAAAAGCTATTTCCATGCAGTTGTCCCAGATACAGTGACCAGCACCAGTATAAAGTATTATGTGCATTACACAGCTGAGGCACTAGGTAGTTGGAGTGAACATCCATAAAATGGGCCAAGGTTGTACAGACACAACTGAGACCAGAATTGGTTCTCCATCACATCACTTAGGCAGACAAGGTATGTTATACCGTGTGCACATTATGAATGATAGCATAGTGTCACATTTGTGCACAGAAAAAGACATCATCAGGCACTAAGTACATCAAACCACCTAGGTAACCAAGGCACTACTGACATTTATGAGGCCATAAATATGCTCAGTTAGAGGAAGCAGACTCAGGAAACAGGCTTTTTTTTTTTTAATTTTCAGAGCTGAGATACAAATGAAACAGCCACACAGTATTTCCATCTCCTTTATTCCATGCATACTTTATTTGGGCAGAATATTTAAAATCATATCTTACAAAATGCTAGTCTAACAATTGTAATTTTGGAGTGACAGTTCTTGTATGGTATATTTCTTACTCGTGTATTTTACGGCCATCAATTATATATAATAGCCATGAAAATCATTGTGTAGGTGCAGTACATTAATGTATATACATTCCAGCCAAAAAGCTACAATCCACATATATTAAGCTCCTTGTATAGAAAGTTTCCCCCCCCTTTCTTTAGATTTTCTGCTGCTCTACTTGATGACTAGCAATAAAATGGGTAAACAGAGCTCCAAGGAAAATGAAAACTACATCTGCCGAACATTCAGAGCCCCTGCCAAAATACACAAGGTGGATAATTTGCATGCAGTATGTAAAAAGTAGTTACGCCGCTTTCTTCCTACTCTTTACATCTCCATAAAACATAATAATGGATTTCTAATTATACATCTGAATAATAAGGAAGCAGCAAGAACAGTTTGAGGAGGAAAATGGCACAAGGGGAAAAAAAATGAACCAAAGGAACAAATGAAATGAGGGCAATGACATGATTCAGAAGATGCTTTAAATGGTTGTGTAATAGACATTTTGAAGCACACATTTTCTTAGGCTTCTTCATAGCAGTTTTAATTTTTGACATCTGTCTTCACAGTGAAGGGATGAGTATTATCTACAGAGACAGATAAAGAGAGCTGCCTTCATGTTTATTAGAATAAATATTAGATTCTTAAACAGGCTTTATGCGGGGGAGGGGAGAATAGATTTATGCAGCATGCAAGCTGCGTCAAAAACTAAGTGTGAACACTGAAAATACTAATTCTTTTCCTTTAAGGAATATGTCAGTGATCTCTAACATGTTGCAAAACACTACATGCTTCCAGGAGAACGAGCCATCTTCACAGAGAGGTTTAATAGAGACTGCTTCCCCTATCCACAAAGGAGCCTATAACCATATCTGCCACCAGACTGGAATCCACACCACAGACTGTTCTTAATCATGTTCTAAAACTGGATCTCCTCTAATGGGCTCTGCAGATCATTAGTGACCTTTTGCAATAGCTGCTGGTTCAGACTGTAATCATCTGGTGGAGAGGGCGACTAAGGAGTCATGCGGTCATCTGGAGATGATTAGAGAGCCACTGTTGGGACAGTCAGTATTGGCAGAACTGAATCCAGCTCTTCCTTCTTGTGCACTGATGGTTCCAGTTGCTGAGAGGGGAGGAGTGATATGACCACCTAAAAGGATCCAGCCACCTGTCAGAGGGATCCTAAGGGCCCCAATTAGGTCAGAGGAAGGATCCATCAGTGGCGGTGGGCCCCATAGGAATCAGTACCAACAGTCCCTGGGGGCGTTGTATCTGGAGGCATAGTAAGCATAGCCTCTTGACTGTCTGTCAGGACTCCTATGACTCCTTGGAGATACTGGTGCAGCTATCTCCTCTGACTCCTCCAGTGCCAAGGACGGTTTTCTAAACCTGGAGCAGTATCCCTGATCGAGTGATGTGGCTTTGTCCTTTGTTTGCCAAAAATAAGCAGGAAGGCTGAATCAACTGTCCCTTTTTTGGACTGGTTGGTGGCTAAACAAGCCAATCTAAGCTGCATAAGCTCTCTGACATGGGTCTCACATAAATGAAAGCCCTTATTTATCTTGTTGATTTCCACAGTGTGCCTGTCACAATTTCTAGGACACACACACACACATTTAAAAAAAGCAATATAATAGAAACAAGTCTCACCCTCACCGCTACAAAGGAAATACACTGGGCCCATCTCTTCAGGGAACCTCGAGTAAATAAATGGGACGGGCAGCACGTCATGAAAGTCAACAAACTGGGGGCTTGTCAGCTCAAAAGGGAAAAGCTGATTCCAGAGTCAAGAACTCTCTGCACAGAATACCCTGCCCTTAGCCATGCAAGTCTAAGGACTTATCTCAGTATTACCACTCTCAACCATTCTGAAATCAGCCTACAAAAATAATGAAATTGGCTTAAAAATCATGAGATTTAAAAAAATAAAATAAAATTGGGAGTGAATTTATTTGCCTTTGGGTTTTTGAGCATTTAGGGTTAATGTTCTCAAGCTTTTCTCTGCAACCAAGGTAGAAACATACTTCACAAAAAAAAGAAAGTTCAGATTCTCATATTCCAGATTCCAAGTCCTGGGCCTTTAAGAAAAGCAACAAATATTGTGAGAATCATGATCAAATCATGACAGTTAGCAACACATCACCTCATGGGAACCTCAGCTGATCTCACCTGTAACATACCAAGGAGAGAGGAACCTCAGCTGATCTCACGTGAAGTAACATTCCCAGGAGAGAGGTGATCTCTGAAGGCACTATGACAGAAAAGCGCACCACTTCAGGGGCAAATGAGAAAGTTACTGTAACCTGTCTTTGAGATCTAAGATTTTGTGAGGGGTGTAATTAGCTTGACTAGTGACTGGAGGTATGATTTTTCTGTTGTTTTACTAGTATTATTCCGCTGTCTGCTGTCTCCTGGGTTGTGTGAAATGGTTCTCAGCCTATCCCAAACCGTCATGCCAATGCTGGGCCATGGTAAGTACATACATTTATCTTCTTAGAGCTTTCCCAAAGGGTAATTTTGACCACATTTTTCACTGAAAATCTGAAACATTGCAAGAAAATAATTTCCATAAAAATGTTTGTTTAATTGGAAAAGCAATTTTGTCAAAACCAGCTCAAGTTAATGCAAAGGTGTTAGCTTTGCTGGTGCAACCTTCAGTGTTAACCAAAGGTGTTTTGTAAATGTTGCAATGCCTTTTTTTGTAGTGTAGTCAAGCACCAAAATACAGAAACTGTAGAAATGCCACACCTTGGTATTGGGCATGTCTCTTTTGACTTGGAATTGTATCTAGCACCTGTTAATACGAACAATTTGAAACACTGTTATTAAGTTATTAAGTAGCATATATTACCGCTTTACCTAGCAAAGACCAAGAGTAATTGAGGGGACCCAAAAATTTCAAGGTATTATTATTATTTATTTATATTACCATAGCAACTAGTCATGGACCGGGACCCCATTGTGCTAGACGCCATATGAACACAGCACAGACAGAGAGTCCTTGCCCCAAAGAGCTTACAGTCTAAGTATGTTTTTAAATGACTCAAAAAGGCGTCTCCATTTACCATTTGAACACTGTGATGGTAGTGAAGCAACATAAAAAAGTTCTCCCCAATTAATATAAAAGTTGTATCTTTTAAATTAAATGGTGATGGCGACAGGCTATTAAGAAAAATACAATCCTAGACAATTTGGGATCAATGCCTAACTTCAAATGTATAAATCTGCAGATCTCAGGTAAAATTTTCAGAAGTGCCTAAGTGACTTAGGAGCTTAAGCCACATTGAAAGTAAATGGGACTTAGACTCAAGTCACTTAGGCACTTTGGAAAGTGCTAGCCCTTGTCCAAAATCTGACTACATTAAAATATACAAAACCTCAGTGTCTTCCCATCCCTCCTCCCCCTATAATGCCAGGTAACTTGGACAAGCAAGAGGGGAGATTCTGAGGAGACCTATAAGGTTATGACTGCACGGTCCAGGTCAACAGACTCCAGCTAGCAAGGCCAGTGATAGCACTCTAACAACAGCTGTGTAGACAGATCTTTGAAGTTATGGCTTGGGTTGGAGCTCAGGCTCTGAAGCCCACCCCTCTCTCTAGCCCCTTTTTTCTATCTCATTATACAGTTCTCACGGGGGACCCTAAAACAACAAATACATCTTGTATTTAACATGACAAATGCCAAAAACACCCTTGACCATTGGCTTGCATGTTGCCATATCCTTCATCTGCTTTGCCTGTGAGGACTGCACCTTTTTTGTGGGCAGATATGTGCTGGTAAAACACCTGCTAAAATGGGGCCACAAATGGGAGCCTCTAAGTTGTACCAGAATATAAATAACAAATAAGAATAAGACAGTTACAATATCAAGCACCCAAAAGTTAGGAAATTCAAAAAGTTAACATTTCCTCAGGAATATTAACTCTGCCATGATACACACCCTATCTATATTCATTACTGTTTATCTGTTAGAGAGACAAGGTAGGTGAGGTAATATCTTTTATTGGACCAGCTTTTGCTGGTGAGAGAGGCAAGCTCTCAAGCTTACACCTGGAGAAGAGCTCTCTGTATGCTCACAAGTTTGTCTTGTTCCAATAAAAGATATTACCTTACCCACCTTATCTCTCTAATATCCTGGGACCAACATGGCTACAAAAACATTGCATTTTTATTTGTTGTCAGTAGTATTCACTATTAGAGTTAGGTAAAAAATTTTGGCTGAAACTTTTTTCATTGAAAAATGCAGATTTGGGTCAATTAAAACATTTCACGTACTCATTTTGACAAAATTATTTGGGTAAAAACCCCAAAACCCTAAAAAATACAAACAAATCTGAACTTTTTGTTTCGATATTTTCTAAATGAAATGTTTCCATTCTGAATTAGTTTTCATTAGAAATTTATTGAATTTTATTTAAAAATATTTTTAAAAGCTCAAAAATTAAACAAAATGTTTTACTCAACCCAAAATATTTTTTTTTTTTAACTTTTCAGTTTGCCAAAAAATTCAAATTTTTTGTTTTAGGTTAACCCGAAATGTCTTTTTTCTCCTTGATTTTTTAGGACTACCAGCAAACCAAAAAAAAAAAAACCAGTTTATTCTAAAGCTCTACTTGCAGTGTGTTTTAAGTACAGACTACATTGTCTCTCAGCTGTCCCAGTGTGTGGCGGGGAACAGGAGGCTGAACAAAAAAGTGACTGGGTCAAGCTAAATCCAGACAAGGTGGAGATGATGCTACTATGAAGTGAAACTTATTTTGAGGAAGTGGTTGTGGTTACCTTCTGAGGACATCTTCCCTAACTGTCAAGATAGTGTACAGTGGCAGGGTTGTGTTGGATTTCTCTCCATTGATATCTAATAATTACAGTGGCTAGGAACAGCTTTCCTCTTCAACCATCCGAAGAGTGCACCCCCTTCCTCACAGGCATAGATCTGGATACAGGGATCCATGCTTTTGTCATTTCAAGCCTAGATTTTCAAAGGAGCCTCGTGACTTGTCTACTAATGAAAGTAGTTACAGAATAGGGTGAGGTATGAATTTAATGGGGAATAGCTATTCCTGAATAACTCCATTATGTAGACAAGCTGAAGGGGATTTAAGAGACCAGCTCTCACTGACTTTCAATGAGCCTAATTGCCATAGGCGTTTCTGAAACTCCCAGTCTAGTTTACAGCAATGAGCACTATCTGCAACTGGCATGAAGGGCATATAGAAATTGCAACTGGTTTTCTGCTAAGGAGAATGCACAAGAGAGGTTGCTTCAGACACTCTGGGTTTTGCACTGAATCTCTATAATCAGTTTCAGATTCAGTTCACAGTGCTAGCTCTGGCTTCAAATCCCTTAGACTAACTTCTCCTCGTGACAGTCTTTCCCTCCATATCAAATCACAGCAGCTACAATCAACTGACTGTGCCAGCAACCTCAAAGGTGAGACTCATAGGCATCAATCGGAAGAGTGGAGGGCCTTGGCTGTGTCATTCCTGACCAGTGGAGATCAGGATGTGGCCAAGGCTTGCCACTTTACGGACACAGTGCAAAATTCACCTCTGTGCACAGGCAGATATCCCAGTGAAAGAGCTGCAGAATGACTGGCAACGTCCTCTTAGCAGCCAACCCCCAAACCTTGAACCCATTCAGGATTGCACACACTCTGTGGAGCTTTTTTTAGGTAGAATTAATGCAATTTTCATTTTATAAATAGCACCCAGCTACTTAGATGATAGATAAAATGGTCAGCATGAATGGAATGAAAAGGTGATATTTGAAACAATATCGTAAGTGAAACACTATACATTGCCTTCAGGGCCGGCTCTACAGCTTTTGCCGCCCCAAGCAGTGAAAAAAACTGCTCCCGCGGACGGCAAAAGGGAGAAGCTGCCGCCGATTTTCCACCGGGGCGGGCGGGACAGAGGAGATTCAGTTTGCCGCCCCTTTCTAACTGCTGCCCCAAGCACCTGCTTGGAACGCTGGGGCCTGGAGCCGGCCCTGCTTGCCTTGGTCGGAAGACAGGACACTGGGCTAGATGGACCATTGCTCTGACCCAGTGTGGCCATTCTTATGTTCTTGTGTTCTGATTTGAAAACCATTTTTTGTGTGCTGAGAAAATTGATTGTCCCACTTGTTTCCTTTCCATGCCTCCAAAAGTGCTTATATAAATAAGTACTTTCTGTAATGATTAATTTCTATATGCATGAGCATTTTATGAAAGAAATTAACTGTACAGGTAAAAGTGCAGATTTAATTGCAGAACTTTCCACATCCTAGGGCAACATTAAAAGCCTTACACTAGTGAGATAGAAAGTTGACGCATCTTATTACTTAGCTAAATTGCCAGAAATTAGTACTCAGCTTTGTTTTGCAAGTCTGTCATGATGAAGAACCACAAAATTCTGAATTAAGTTTTTGCCATTTTTTAAAACAAACATTGCAAATCTGTTTATATAAAAATCAAAATATTCCACAAAAATGCAACAGATTCAATCATTCTTTATCATACTAGACATATCGACTAGAATCACAAATGGACTTGCACACCCTGCTGTCTAGTGGAATTCTCAACAGTGAGTTAGGCACCTAGGGATTCTCGGAAGCCAGAAAACTGAGCATGGAGCTCTAAGCTCGTCAGGAGTGAAATGCTGAGGAAAGGGATGGGAATTAGGCTCAAATCTCCCTAACTCCCATTGATCAGAACCTTAGGCGCCTGACTGAAGGGCCAGATCCTGGACTTAGGTGCTTAAGGCAGATCAGCTTCCTTGTGAAAGAGAGACAACCCCCAGGAATACCCAATAGCCCAATGGTTAGGTCACTCGGGGAAGTGGAAGGTGCAGGTCCAAATCCCTGCTCTGAATTAGTTAGAGCAGGGACTTGAAAACGGGTCTCGCGCACCCCAGGTGAGTGCCCTCATCACTGTGCTGTTGGCTATAATGGTATGTCTGGCTCTGGCTGTCTCCATACTAGAAGGGGCTGGGTTTTGTCTGCCTGAGCATGGGCTGATCTGGCTTGGGCACCTAAAACCAGAAGACAGTTCATAGTTTAGAATACTGAGCAGAGATCAGTGTCTGCCTCTGACCTGTCAGTCAGATGTCTAGAGGCCCCGATCATTAGATGCCAAAATGCTTTTGAGGATCTGGACCTCCCTCCACCCCCACTCTTTCCTCTGCATTTCAATCCTACCTGGATTAGGTGGTTCCCTGCTCAGTTTGCTGACATCTGAGATTCCCTTTCTTGGGCACCTAACTCTCCCCATGCATTGTATGGGGAGCCTTGATGGCTGACTCAGCTGGCAGGACACCTGGGGTTAGGTATTGCAATGCCTATGTACCTTTGTGGTTTTAGCTTTAGGCACTTAAGACATTTGTGAACCAGGCCCATTCATTTTTGTCAACCAATCAAGCTATCAGTAACACACACATCCAGAGCAAACTACATTTTTGTATTATTTTTATGACAAAAAATTCATAGAAATTCAGATTTTCTATTCTTAACATATACTGTTTTACTGTATATGACAGCATGTGTGGTCGGGGAGATCATATTCTGGACTTTGAGCCCCCAATATTCAGGCACAACAACATGTGTTTAGGACAGTGGGTCAGACTTAATAACCTGGAATTAAATTGGCTTTGCTGGTATGAGTAGCAACCTGAATCAAGAATGGTATGTCAGGTGCTATACACTAGTCTTAAATCATTAGAGTAGACATTAACCTTTTCGTTAATAGAATCAGAATAATAGAATTCGTTAATAGAATAAAGAATCAGGTGCAAGCAAAAACCTTTGTAGATCTTTTGCTACATTCTTGATTTTTCTAGTGTTCCACACTTCCCCCCAGAAGCCTAGAAGATGTCCTTTTCTACTTAAAAGTAACACTCTAGTCTAGAGGAGATGCAGTAATGACTTTTACCCAGGTTTGGAAGACATATTTTTAAATCTCTGTGGGAAATTATGAAGAGCTTTTAAAAATAAATATGTTCAACACTCATCCTCTCCTCACAAAAGCTCTTTTGAAATGGTGCACTGGGGTCATGTCTGTTCACCAGCAAGCTAATATTAGATGTCTTTCAGTTTTAAAAGAGATTACGTCTTTTAACTTTAGGATGATTCTTACAGTACCACTGCTCCAACATCAGGTTTCAAACATCAACCTACATATCTCTCAGAAGAGAAAGTGATTTCATGGGTTCAGGAACCTTTAAAGAAACTATTTATAAATGGAAATAAGTCTGCTGAAAACTAGCCTTATTGCACAATATTATTTCAACAATTAGGGAAAGTTACCTGCCAAAAAGCCTTAGAAAAAAACCTGAATGAATCCATTAATATCTTCAAGAGATGTTTACGTTTGCATTAATCTTTCATTGTACTTTCAGTAAGTGGAAAATTCATCATTATTTCCTTCCTGGATACTTTAAACATTCCTTTTGGAAATACCCTTGGTTTCATTAGGTTGTAAACTGCTCCATCTTGTGGCAAAAGAGTGGTACTAATGGAGAGCAGAAAATGTCTCATCCTCATACAGTTCTGCATTAAGAATCAGTACTTCCCTACAAAGAAATGTGAAAGTTACTGGAACTGGACTCTAATGAACTTTCATTTTGTCTTGAAGTAAAGCTAATATTTGCTGTGTCAACATCTCCCCCCCCCCCCTTCTGTGGGGTCCGCTCAGGAAGGGTTGGAAAAGGCTATTTGTTACCAATACATTGTTAAGCAGAGGGCATGCCAAGCACATTTATACTTTTAGGCCCAGAGTCAGGAAAACCATCAGGCATATTCTTAAATTTAAGCATCTGCTGAAGCACCTTTCCTGAATAAGGATGCTTTCCTGAATTAAAACTTCTCTTTTTTCCCATTAGTTTAAAATATTTTCACTCTGTGATTTCAGTTCAGCAAGGAAAAGACAAGCAGAGGCAGTAACACTGGCTCCATGGATTTGAAGGGGAGGGATTGGATACAGTGGGAAAGTTTAATGTTGAGTTACATAAACTGAGTAAATAGGCCTTTATCTGAAGTGAAGGAGTTTTCCTCATTACTATGGATATGATTTTGTCACAGTAACATTAGGCAAAATTCACGGAGAAGTCATGGTAAAAATGTACAAAATCAGGGTATGGTCACAGTGGGGCTGAAGCTGGAGCAGGGCAGAAGCCAAAGCCAAAGCAGTTGCGGATACCCGTTAAAGTAATGGAATCCATGACCTCTATGAGCAAATCATATCCTTACTCATTACCTATGTGTATCTGTACTGAAGGAAAAACAATAGTTACTTACCGGTCAGTAACTGTGGCTCTCTGAGAGGTTTGTGTCTGCATGGATCCCACTCTTGGTGTGCATGTGGCTCATACATACTGAACTGGAATCTTTTGAATAGCAGTATCCATTGGGGCCATGCCTGTGGCCAACTTGTCCTCATAGCCCCTCAAGGGCATAAAGGGCAGAGCAGGCACAAACATTCTTGTTCCTTCACCAATTCAGAATCCCAGGAGACATGGATTCCAAAGAAGCAAAGATGGAGGGTGTGTCTGATGGGTCCCAGGGAGCTGAGGACTGAGACACACCTTGTTACCCTCCTGACTCCAGCAAAAGGGAGAATTGCTTGTGCTTAACTGGGTGTCAGCTCCCTGACATCACCAGCCTGTTAGCCACCCAAGCACTCTCCTCTGGACAATGCCAGCTCTTCCTTTGCGTTGCAGGTTAACAGTAGGTGTACTCCAGTCCCTGAGCCCTTTGAAGCGTTCCCCTGTAGTGTCCAACCCCTTCTCCACTGAACACTCACATATATGTCAGGTCTGGGAAAAGATTAACTGACTTTCATAGCCTTCTCCAATGCCACAAATAAATTTCCTGAATGGGTTTATCCTGTTTAACACTAATGAAGGGGTCTTGAGCCAAAGTATGGTGCTTAGATTTTCCCAGATTTGAGTGGGGTTTGGGGAAGAAAACGGACGGGTTGATGGTTTGGTTTAAATGAAAATCAGACACCATCTTGGTAAGAAACTTAGCTTTGCACCTCAGCACTACCTTATCTCCAGTGGTTAATTTGTGCCAGGACTTGCCAGGGCTGGCCCTGGCACCTCTAGGGTTGGCAGTTCATAGCCCTGGCACTTATGGGCTTGTTACATCAGTTAGGAATGTAAAAAAAAAATTGCTTGAGCCCCGGCATCTCTTTCATTACAAGTTAAGCACTGCTTACTGGCAGACATTATAAAGAGAGTCTGCAATTAGTGCTTGAATTTTACTAACCCTCCTAGCTGAGGAGACAGCTACCAGAAAGGTGGTTTTGGGTTTTGAGTTATGAGGTGGGTAAGCGTTTGTGGGGCAGGGAGGGGAAGAATGGGATGGAGAGAAGGGAGGTCTGTAAGAAAAACATTAAGGGGAAAAGGGAGGCTCCCAAACTGGAAAACAAGCATGAACCAGTCCTTTTATAATCTTTTTAAGTGTGGGATAAGAGAACCCTGCATAAGTTTGAAGGGGTGTGTGCAACATGCTGAAAGGGCAACCAAATGGACCCAGACAGAGCTGGTGGTGTGGCCTGATATCTTGAACTGGAATATTTAATCCAGAATTTTAGGAATAGAAGCTTGAAATGGGGTGAGACCTTGTTGTGAAGCCCCTCTGGAAAATGTCTTCCACTGTGATGCATAGATTGATCTTGGAGAGGGCTTCCTTCTCTGTATAAGGATTTCTGAGATCCCTGTGGAACAATCCCTGTCCATTGTGCTCAGCCAGCCAACTTCCAAGCAGTCAGATGTAAAGATGTGGGATCTGAATGGAAAACCTGTCATCAGTTCTGGTAGACTGGGGAGAGAATAGGCAACTGTATGGACAGATCAGGTCTGAGAGTCAATGTCTGACCCAGTAAAGGGCTATCTGACCGTCAGGAGAAAGGGGGAAAAAATGCAAATATCTTCTGATTCTTTGAAGAAACTGTATGCACTGAGTCTTTAGGTGGCTTCTGTTGGCTCCCCAACCTGCCGTGAAGGCAACTATAATAAGTATCACCATGGGGCTAGGGGTACAGAATGTTACCCCTTGGTAGACCAGCTGGGGATTTGTCCACCAGTCTAGGGAGGATAAAATAAGATTTGGTTTCATGAGATGAGTGGCCTTATGGTGTTTGGTGGGCTGGTAAACAGACCTCGGTCAGCCTTGGAGAAGGCAGAGGTGAAGTCTTGCAAGAGGTGTCACAATACCATGTGATGTAATAGTTTGAGGTATTTTCTTGCTATCGTTGCTGGGTTCTCCTTGACTGTGGAGACCAGGAATGTGATTGACTGAAACCTGTCTAGAGGAAGGTATGCCTTTGCTGATTTGAAATTAGAAGAGCCCCTATAAATCCTCCAGACTGGGTTGAAGTAAGGGGATGACTGACTCTCAGCATTAAGGCATGAAATAATTTGAGGACTGTAGATAGCACACTGGAAACTTCCTGTGTGGATTTCCCTCTCAAAAGCCATTCATCCAAGTGTGATGTGCCGCCACTATCGCCAAGCATTTTGTGAATATATTTGAGGCTTTAGAGAGACAGAAAGGCAGCACCCTGTATTTGGTAGTGTCCCACTATAAACTGGAAATATTTTCTGTGGCTGAACGAATTGCTAAAAGTGAAAATAAGCTTCCTGAAGGTCAAGAGCCATGGACTAATCCTTGATCTTCTGTGAGCAGATGATGGAGGCTAGTGTCTATCACCCCCTGCCTCCATTTGAGTCAGTGTATAAATTCGTTTAGTTCCCTGGGGTCAAGGATAGGATACATTTCCCCTTTTCTTTTGGGAATAAGGGAGTAGTGACAATAGAAACCTTCCCTCTGAACTCCTGAGGTACTTCATCTAAGAAACACAGAAAATGTAAGCTACCCATTTCTCCCCTCAGCTGTCCCTCATGAGATGTGGTCCTTTGGTGCCAGTGGGGACTTAGTTCCACACAGAGCAGGCGAGCCAAAGAATCAGTCCCACTGGCCTGCCCACAGTGATCAGGCTTCAGGACCTGTGGTTTAAAAGAATCGGAAGACCTGTGGCTCTCTTTAAAACTTTTGTTCTTTCTAGTTCTGGGGAAGGAGACTGGTGCCATGAATCACCCTTAGAGCACAGCTTAGATTTTCCCTGCCTCAGTGTGTGGAGGCAGCACCAGTCCTTGGCAGTGAACTCCCAGTCAAGGCCAAATTCAGTTTGGAGGCATAAGGACAGCTGCCTAAAGAAGTTGCTGGCCCCTTCTCAGTACCAGCAACAGAAGAGGCCCTTTCTGCCGGAGCACTGAAGGAATGGTATCACTGGGAAGAGAGTCCCTTTTTGGAGTCAGAAATATCTTTTGGAATCTGACGCTTCCCTCATGGACTGCTCCAGTCAGTAGAGCTTTAGCAAAGTATCTCCGGGGCGGCAAGTTGTGGTGGAGAAGGGCTGGTATACAAAGCAACAGTATGTGACATGGCTCTCACCGAGAAAAGATGACTGTTGGTTGAAATAAGTCCATCATATGATGGGCACAGCTTGAAGTTGGAGGATTTAGGTTTGGTGACTAGGCGGAAAGGCACCTCGGTGCCAAATAGTACACAAAAGAAATGATTTTTTAAAACTAAACTTATTTCTAGTATTTACAAATATTTACAAACCGATTCAAAGAAGGGAATGACAGGGTAGTAGGTGGACACTGCTGAGTGCAGTCTCACTACTATGGGTGGTAAGAGACCCTGGGGAACTGAGAGGCATCTGGCACTGCTCTGCCCTTTATGTCCTCAGGTGAGGGGTTATGAGTACACACAGGCTTTGTCCCAACAGACACTGCTTTCCTGGAAATTTATTCAGAAAACTAACCTCCATGTGTGTCATCTCGCAGTAGATCCTGCTTTCACTGAAGACAAGTGCTTAGCCATTGATAGTGGTGGAAGCAGGATCAATCCCTTGGTTTGCAGTAAGATCTTAGGATTTCCCCTTCATTTTTTGTGTTTTGTTTTTTGAGTAGAGTTGACTAGCATATAGAGGTCAAGTGGCTTGCTCAGGGTCAGCGGGGGCCTCGGATTCAGGCTTACAACAGACCTACACCTACAATTTCCACTCAAGTCAATAGCAATTGAGTGTTTAGCATTTCTGAGGTTCAGGACCATAGAAAATTCTGTCTGAATTGTGGTTGATTTATTTTGATCCAGATATTAGACCAAGAAGCCTCATTTCAATTCCAGGAACTAGACTCAACATAGTGATGTAATATTCTTTCTTAATTGAATGAGTTTGATCACAAAACGCCAAAGTTTTGGTACAAATGGGAGATATAAGTGAGTTGTTTAGAGTGACCTAGTACAAATAAAAACACAAACTATTATTCTCTTTATTGTATATTTATACTACCTAATATTTTTGTTTTTCAACCTTTTTCCACTCCAATAGCAGATATAGTTTAGAGCTCTAACAAGTTTCTATGAAGAAACTGAATTCAATGGATATATCAACTCTTAGGGATATTCCCAGATCTATAAGGATAATATAATTAAATCAGACTGACCAATTCCTGGTGTTTGTTTATTTTTTGCTGGTTTTTGAAACCTGAGGCTTTCTTTCCTATTTTTCAGATCACAAAATCTAAGAAAAAAAGAATTTGTGCAATTCAATACAGATATTTTGTCCATTCAGTCATCTCTGATTTTGACTAAATATGTCCCATTTATTATTGAGCCCAACTGGTTAATCTTAGATCTATACACTCAGAAAGGCCAATGTATTGGTAACTGGTTAAAAGATAGGAAACAAATGGTAGAAATAAATGGTTAGTTTTAAGAATAGAGAGAGGTAAATAATGGTGTCCCCCAGGGGTCTGTTTTGGTACCAGTCCTATTCAACATATTCACAAATGATCTGGAAAAAGGGGTAAACAGAGAGGTGGGAAAATTTGCAGATGACACAAAACTACTCAAGATAGTTAAGTCCCAGGCAGGCTGCGAAGAGCTACAAAAGGATCTCTCAAAACTGGGTGACTGGGAAACAAAATGGCAGAAGAAATTCAATGTTGATAAATGTAAAGTAATGCACACTGGAAAACATAATCCCAACTTTACATATAAAATGATGGGGTCTAAATTAGCTGTCACCACTCAAGAAAGAGACCTTGGAGTCATTGTGGATATTTCTCTGAAAACATCCACTCAATGTGCAGCGGCAGTCAAAAAAGCAAACAGAATGTTGGGAATCATTAAGAAAGGGATAGAAAATAAGACAGAAAATATCATATTACCGCTATATAAATCCATGGTACACCCACATCTTGAATACTGTGTGTAGATGTGGTCGACTTATCTCAAAAAAGATATACTGGAATTGGAAAAGGTTCAGAAAAGGGCAACAAAAATGATTAGGGGCATGGAATGGCTGCTGTATGAGGAGAAATTAATAAAATTGGGACTTTTCATTTTGGAAAAGAGATGACTAAGGGGGGATATGATTGAGGTCTATAAAATCATGACTGGTGTGGAGAAAGTAAATAAGGAAGTGTTATTTACTCCTTTTCATAACACAAGAACTAGGGGCCACCAAATGAAATTAATAGGCAGCAGGTTTAAAACAAACAAAGGAAGTATTTTTTTACACAATGCACAGTCAACCTGTGAAACTCCTTGCCAGAGGATGTTGTGAAGGCCAAGACTATAACAGGGTTCAAAAAAGAACTAGATAAATTCGTGGACAATAGGTCCATCAATGGCTATTAGCCAGGATGGGCAGGGATGGTGTCCCTAGCCTCTGTTTGCCAGAAGCTGGGAATGGGCGACAGGAAACTGATCACTTGATGATTACCTGTTCTGTTCATTCCCTCTGGGGCATCTGGCATTGGTCACTGTCGGTACACAGGATACTGGGCTAGATGGACCTTTGGTCTGACCCAGTATGGCCGTTCTTATGTTCTTATTAATATGGTTAAATTGATTAATTTTTGCTATATCTATTTGAATTGGATTATCTTTGTTCTCCCCCCCACACACACCCCATCCTATAACATATTCAACTGGCACCCTCATTTAAAGTCAATGGGACTTAAGCATGTATTATTGTTAAACACATACTTAAGTGATTTGTTGAATAGGGATGATTTGCTTGAATGACTACTTGACTCAAAGGCATGGTTAACTAATACCTAGTTACACAGGCAGCTTCATACATACAAGTGATCCTGAACTCACAAATGAAATAAAGGAATCACCAGGTGTTGAGATAAAGGTACTGTACATGCAGCTGTTTTGTCCTACTATTCTATTCACTGTTATATTCTATTGGTGTTGGACCGAATAAATGATTCAAGTGATCTTTCATAGCATTGTGAACTAATTAAAATAGTTTACAAATCATCACAAAACACGGGGAGACTTTAGATAAAGACTCTCAGGGCATGTCTACACGTACAAAGCTGCAGCTATGCTGCTGCAGAACGTCTGGTGAAGACACTCTATGCCAATGGGAGAGCAAAATAAAACCACCTCCGCAAGTGGCAGAAGCTGTGTCAGCAGGAGAAGCGCCCCCACTGACCTAGCATTGTCCACTCCGGCGCTTATGTCAGTGTAACTTATGTTGCGTAGGTGGGTCATTTATTCACACCCCTGAGCGATGTAAATTCTGCCGACATAAGCCATAGTGTAGACATAGTCTACACTTACAAATGAACACACTTGGCAAAGGAAAAGTGCTGACAAAGAATTTGCAACTTTATAAATGAGACATGCAAACTAGGTCAAGGACAAACCCACAAGGGGCCCACACAGAGTATCTGACCTTTGCTAGAGTATGGCTTTGGGGGGAAAAAAACACAGGTAGATGTAGAACTTGGTTTAGATGGAAGACAGATTACCTTCCGTTAAAAATTTGGGTGAGTTTTCAAGGACACCTTACCCTGTCTTTATGAAAAACTGTACATGGGGATCCCGCCATGAGAGCTTACAGCTCTTCCATCGTCCTAGCTGATCTTACTGCTATCATAAAGGCTGTTCTGATGGGAAGATGAAACAGAAGATGTAGCTAGTGGCCCCTAATCCGCATCAGTGCAATATTTAGATCCCGAGGAAGGGGAAGTTCTCGGACTGGGTGATACACCTGCATTAGGCTTTTCAAAAACCTAGCTACCACAGGACATGAAAATATGGACTATTCTTGACTTGAAGAGTGGAAATCTGAGCTGACTGCTAGGTGGACTTGCAGTGAAAGTCCAAAGTTCTTTAATGACAGAATGTACTCCAGTATGCCTGGTATCTGAGTTAGAAACAAAAGATAACTGGTTTTGTTGTGCCCAGTAAATATCTTCCACTTGGCACAGTAAATAAACCTGGCAGAGTCCTTTCTATTGCAAATAATGTTTTTTGCTTCTGCTGAACATTTCCTCTCTGCTGCTGCTAAGTGCAACAAAGCACTTAAGTATGACCAGGATCCACACCATGGAAGTGCCAGGAGATGAGACATCCTGACCAGAAACACATTTGAATTGGAGGTTGAACGGAGACCTTCTTCAGCTCTGCGCGCCCAAACTGCCTTGGCCGTGCTGGAGCTTCCTGACCATTCTTGAGATCAATGGAACTGGCGGGTAAGCATCCATTAGGGCAGGGAATCAGATAGGGATCCCAGACTCTGTCCTCTGGAGTAAAACTTTTGACCTTTCTTGTTTTCTCTGGTGGCAAAGAGATCTATGTTTGGACAATCCCACTAACGAACATATGTTATGGATAATAGTGTCATTTCCTAACCACTTGTGGTCACTTGTAAATTGTCTGCTGAGGTGATCTGTCAGCATATTTTGTAACCCTGATAGGTGTACTCCTCTTGGAGTAATTCAATGGCAGGTACAAAAGTTCTATAGGTGCACAGCTTCCTGACTTAGAGAAGTGGATCTTCCTTCCCCTTGTTTATATAAAACATAGCCATAGTGTTGCCGATCATGAGTTGATCTGTCAGCCCTTTCAGAACGGGGAGGAAAACTGCACATCAGGTGAATGGTCGTCAGCTCCAAGTCATTTACATGAAGGTAGGCCTCCTAAGGAGTTCTTGAGCCTGAAGGTTGTCCAACCCAGCGTGGGGACACCTGTCATCAATGCTTTTCATGGCAATGATAGAGAGCAGCATAGTCCCTTGCCAACTTTAGGGGGGCCTTTCCACCAGCTTACTTATGATGACAGGACTTGCACAGGGGAAATGTGCATCATCAGAGCCAGGTGATTCCTGCTTGGCTGATATTGTTGCTGACCAGGCAGTGGGTGGTCAGGCCTAGTGGTGAAGGTGAGAGTTCAGTCTACTGGTGCATCCTGTGTGGGCAGAGTCCAGGAAACAAGCTGAGGGTCAGTTCCGGAGAGACAGAAGCTAAATGCCAGAGCCAGGGGAGGGAGCATAAATCAGAGTTGTAAGCCAGAGGTGGAGCCAAGGATCAATACCAGAGAAACAGAAGCTAAATGCCAGGATCAGAGGGTCAACTAGAGTTATAAGCCAGAGGCAGACCCGGGGGTCAAAGCCAGAAGTCACAGGGGAGCAGGGACTGGAACAAGGGCAAGTGCAGCTGCAGGCATGGTATCAGTCAAACAGCTGCTGAACTTATCAGCCAGGCTTATCAGCAGGATTGCTAAACCAGCAGCCAGTCAGGTGCTGTGGCCACTCAGAGTTCTAAGGCAGTGCAGCTGGGCTCATTGGTTGCCTAGCAGCACAGTTAGTCAGGGAGCAGGCCAGCAGCTGTTCCTAACTGGTTTGGTCCCGAATAGATATACAGACCACTCTTGTATGCAACAAAGGTGAAGTCTTGCATGTTGAGTTATGTATGTACAAGAGGCCATTTGTCCTAAAGTTTGAGACAAGTCCTTGCCCATGATGATGAACTTGTAGGTGGGTGGACAAGTCTAGTATGTTTAGGAATCTCTCTTGTGACAGCTGGGCCACTGGTGCTCCAAATCCACCCCATGTACTCAACCCTTTGAGTTGCAATTAATATTGACTTCTTTGTTTACTCTTATACCTAGAAATGTGAAAGGCTGCAGAAGTCTAGTGTATGGAGTTAGTTACCTATTGATGTGAGTTCTTGCAAATATGACAGTTGTTTAAGTACAGATAAGCCTGGACTAATTTCCTGATGTAAGTCACCTCTACTGCTAGGTATTTTGTGAATACTATTGGTGCTGTCAATAGGCCGCATGTTAGCCAAAACTGCCCACCTGAAATCTCAAATACCTTCTGTGGGAAAAGTGAATTACTATATGGAAACAAGATCCAGTCATGTGGATCTAGGGTTGAAGTTATCAAGGCTGAAGTCACCATCATGCAAATGAGCTTGTGAATGAAGGTGTTCAACTGTCTAAGGTCCTGAATAGGGCAGTGCCAGCCCCCTTACTTTTTGGGAATTAAGTAATGAGAGTAAAATTCCTTTCCCCTATGCTCTTGAGGTACTTCTTCTACTGAGCTGAGATTTAGAAGTGGCTGCTCTTCCTGATGTCGCATGTTCTTGTGAGAGGGATCTCTGAAAAGAGACAGGGAAGGTGGGTGATGGTTGGGGAAGATTTGGAATTGGAGGTAATATTCCATCCCTATGATTTCCAGGGCCCAGAAGTTTGTAGTGGTGGTGCTCCAAACACCACAGAAATGGGGGGAAAATAAAAAACACAAAAAAGTTACTTACTTGTACAGTAACAATTGTTCTTCAATAGGTGTTGTGCACTGCAGGTGTGTGGGCACCTAATACACTTGAGGTGGACTTTTGCCAGCAATACCAATAAGTAGCATGTGTCCCTACTCTTTTTGTGCGCTGAGTTGAGGACATAAAAGCTGCCTCCCTTTGTTTAATTGTATCACTGTATATCTTGTGTTAAGTGTTTGAGATGGTGCCCAGATTGAAGAACCTCTTCCACTTTGCTACATATGCAGCTCTAGTGTATTGTTTTCTGCTGCTCACTAAGATGGCTTAGACATTTTGGAAGCATGACCTCTCGTGAGTATTCAACAGAGATCATCTGTTCAGCGAGGTGAAAAGATTGGAGGTTGGGATACAGACTTATGCTGGTTCTGAGCAGAACCTTGACTAGGGGCAAAGATATTAGTGACCATATGGACAGCTGACGTAGAGTCTGTGAACCAGTACTGTCTTGGCCAACCTGGTGCTATTGGAATTGTCTGCCTTATCCCTTTTCAGGACTCTTGGGATGAGCTGAGCTGGTGGGAATGCATATTGGAAGTAGAGTGGACTGGGGAGAAAGAAGGCATCTGTAATGAAACCCAGGCTGCAGACCAACCTGGAACAAAATTTCTGTTGTTCAGGTTGGTTGCAAATAAATCTATTACTGTGTACCCCCACTGGTGGAAGATCTGGAAGAGTATATCCTTCCTGATTGACCACACATGTTGGTATGTAAAATCCCTGCTGAAGAAATCTGCTGTTGTGTTTCTCACCGCTGGAAGGTGGAAAGTTTCAGAGATACCTAGTTTCTTATATTTAATTTCTTGGGCTCCTTGTCTGTGTTGATTTTTGTTGACTTTGCTAAGACCTCCCAATTGGTAACAACTAGTGAGGTGCGTATAAAGTTGCCCGAAGTCCTAGGAAGGCACTTGATAGTGATGATCTGCCCCTTTTGATGTTGGTGCAAAAGAAGCAGGCATCTGCCAGAGCAATTTAGCTGGCTCTAAATGTCCCTTGGTGATGGGCATTGCAAGAGATCCAGGAACAAAGATGTGCAGGATGTCTAGGAGCTTTTGTATTTTTCCTGGACCACCTCCACTGGAATCTCTGGTGTCACAGCCCAATCAGTAGATGATATGGGAGCCCGGATGAGGTGGTCCTCTATCTGTGACTCCTCATAAGAGCCATTACCAGTCTATTCAGCTGACAGAAAGAGCAGATTGGGCTAGCTGTAAAGTTCCCCTGTGAGGTGGTGGTGAAGGGGATCTAGCGCTAGATTGGAATGTACACATTAGTCTTGTAACTTGATGCAGCCCAGTAAAGATCCAGGTGTTCATAAGTATATGAGACAGGTTGGCCAAGGGGGGAGATAGGGAGTTCACTCCCTCTTTGAGCTTTCACGTCCAGGGTAGTGAAACTCAGCCCTCAACTCCATCTCAAGTGTCTACTGGCCTGAATACTTAGACCTCAGGGAACAAACTAGTGAAACCTTACTACTGCCCTCTGAACCTGAGGACTAGAATGACTAATGCTGCCTCAGCCTGCCCATATGCTGCCTCTGGTCAGTACCGCTGAGGTGCTCAGTATCAGTGTACGGCCAGCCATCAGTACTGAAGGATGTACCTTTATTACTGCAAATAGTGAGGAATCTGGTAGATATCAATAGGTCTTTGGACTCTATATAGGATTTCGGTACCGAATCAGTTGGTGCTGAAGTCAGACAGGAGGGCAGCATTGGTACCAGAGTTGACAGTAGTGGGGATCTTAGTGCTGGGCAACTTTCGCAGTACCAAGAAGTCGGTTTAGAGGCATGGTGACTGCTACCTGTCTGTATGCCAAGGGGACCCTTTTGGAACCTTGTACTACCTCTTTCAGATGAGGACTGAAAGGATTTGTGGCTCCTAGAGGAAGGACTTGGTGAAAAACTTAGGTTTCTTCTTTTTGTGTACTCGGTGCTCTTTCCTTCCCATCCCCCGAGATTTTATTGGACAAGGAGGATAGATTTTTAGGAGCAACTCTTTTTACTTCCCAAGTACAAGAGCTAGCAGGGATGCTTTTTGATGAGAGTTTAGAAGTTTCTGCCCCAGGCATTCTGGGGTGTGTAAAGAGGGATGCATTGATCTCTCCATCAGGAACATTTTCAGAGAAGACTCAGTAGCTCTCTGGATTCTCTTAGAAAAGGATCTACATATGGCATCTCTCTCTGTTATGTTTCAGAGTAACAGCCACGTTAGTCTGTATCCGCAAAAAGAACAGCTGTAGCCCACGAAAGCTTATGCTCAAATAAATTTGTTAGTCTCGAAGGTGCCACAAGTCCTCCTGTTCCCTCTGTTATGTGCTCCTCACCCAGGCAAAGTAAGCATCTGGTATGTCCATCATTAAGGGTATGTCTACACAGCAGCTGGAAGCTGTAATTATTTTGGCCTTAAAGTTTCATTTTAGACTCTCAGTTCAGATAAAAAACTTCACAGTTTGCAACTTTTAAAATTTTTTAACAAGTGACTACAACTTAAAAGAAATTAATTTTTTAAAAGAGGAAAACCACAATAATTAGAAACAAAAAAAATTACCAGATATATTTACACAACAGTGATTGTAAAGAAATCATACAGTTGGTGATGTTTTGAAACTGTTGTAATGCATAACATCTGCTCCAGTTAGACTTAGCGTTTTTTCCAGGTGAACTTCCTGCGGGCTCCTTCCTGACCAGGCTTCTTTCGTTCCCTGATACGTGGATCAGCTGTCAGTAGTCCAGCTACAGGACAACATGAAGAGAGTCATTTTATGAAGTACAGCATTCACTAATATATTTTGTGTGAGTGTTTTTTTGAGAGAGAGAGAGAGAGAGAGAGAAAGAAAAAAGTGGGCTTCAGAACAATTGGTGACTGCATACCACATGAACTGCAACATCTAGGCCCAAAAGGAGGACAAAGGTACAGCCTGAAACCAACAAAAGGGAATTTAGTCAAACCCCACAGAATTTTAACACTGTTACAGTATTTGAATTTTGTACATTACAATACATTACAAATCTTAAAAAATCACCCCAGTGATGTAAAGGATGTTATTTGTTCAAATATTTGAATTCACTTTTAGACAGCTATAAAAAGAATATATAACAAATGGAAGAAAGAGGAAAGTTGATAGTAATGAATATAAATCAGAAGTTAGGAACTGTAAAAAACGGGAAAGGGAAGCAAAGGGACACAAGGAGAAATCTATGGCTAGCAGAGTTAAGGACAATAAGAATGAGCTTTTAAATATTTTAGGAACAAAAAGAATCCTGATAACGGTATTGGACCACTACTAGATGGTATTGGGAGAATTATCAATAATAATATAGAAAAGGCAGAAGTGTTCAATAAATATTTCTGTTCCGTATTTGGAGAAAAACGGATGATGTAGTCTCATCATATGATGATAATACTCCTTCCATTCCACTAGCATCTCTGGAGAATGTTAAACAGAAGCTACTAAAGTTAGACATGTTTACATTAGCAGGTCCAGATAACATGTATCCAAGAGTTTTAAAAGAGCTGGATGAAGAGCTCACTGTACCCCATTAATGTTAATTTTCAATAAGTCTTGGAGAAATGGGGAAGTTCCAGAATACTGGAAGAAAGCTAATGTGCCAATTTTTAAAAAGGGTAAATGGAATGACCTGGATAATTGTAGGCCTGTAAGTTTGACATAGATCCCGGGCAAGATAATAGAGTTGGTGATACGGGACTAGATTAATAAAGAATTAAAGGAGGGTAATGTAATTAATGCAAATCAACATGGGTTTATGAAAACAGATCCTGTCAAACTAACTTGTAATCTCATCAAAAAAAGATGTCAAGTTTGGCTGATAAAGGCAATAGTGTTGATGTAAAATACTTAGACTTCTGTAAGGCGTTTGACTTGGTATCACATGACATTCTGATTAAAAAAACTAGAACGATGTAAAATTAACATGGCACACATTAAAAGAATTAAAAACTGACTGACTAATAGGTCTCAAAATGTAATTGTAAGTGGGGAATGGTCATTAGGTTGGTATATTTCCAGTGGGGTCCTGTAGGGATTGGTTCTTGGCCCTACACATTTTAATGTTTTTATCAATAACCTGGAAGAAAACAAAATCATCTCTGACAAAAAGTTTGCACACGACAAAAACTGTGGAGTGGTAAATAACGAAGAGGACAATTCACTGATACAGAGAGATTGGGATTGCTTGGAAACCTGGGTGTAAGCAAGCAATATGCATTTTAATATGGCTAAACGTATGTGTATACGTCGAGGAACAAAGAATGCAGGCTGTAGTTATAGAATGGGGGACTAACCTAGGAAGCAGTGACTTTCACAAACGCCGACTCCGTGGGTGCTCTGGGGCTGGAGCAACCATGGGGAAAAAAATGGTGGGTGCCCAGCAGTCACCCTATCAGAACCTCCCACCAGCGCCTCCTGCCTGCTAGCGGGCCCTGCTGATCAGCACCAACCCCTCCCTCCTTGCGCCTCCCACCTGCTGCAGTCAGCTGTTTCGTGGCACATGGGAGGTGGGAGGGGGGGAAGGGGGATGAGTGAGGATGCGGTACGCTCGAGGAAGGGGGCAGAATGAGGCGGGAAGAGGCGGTTGGGGTTGGGGTCTGGGGCAGAGCTGGGGGATCAAGCGCCCCCCCGGCACATTGAAAAGTTGGTACTAGTGGTGACTCAAAAATATTTGGGGGTCATGGGGGATAATCAGCTGAACATGACCTTCCAATGTAATGTTCTGGCCAAAAGAGCTAATGCAATCCTGGGATATATAAACAGGGGTTTCTTGAGTAGGAGCAGAGAGGTTATTTATTTTACCTCTGTATTTGGCACTGGTGAAACCACTGCTGGAATAGTGTCCAGTTCTGATACCCACAATTCAAAAAGGATGTTGATTAATTAGAGAGGGTTCATAGAAGAGCCGTGAGAAAGATTTAAGGATAAGAAAACATGCCTTCTCATGGTAGACTCAAATAGCACAATCTATTTAGCTTAACAAAGAGAAGATTAAGGGGTGACTTGATTACAGTCTGTAAGTACCTACATGGGGAACAAATATTTAACACTGGGCTCTTCAATCTGGCAAAAGAAAAGTGTAGCACAATCCAATGGCTGGAAGCTGAAGCTAGACACATTCAGACTGGAAATAAAAGGATAAATTTTTAATGATGGGGGTAATTAACCATGGGAACAATTTATCACGGTTGTGGTTGATTCTCCATCACTGACATTTTTAAAATCAAGATTGGATGTTTTTCTAAAAGAGATGTTCTAGGAATTATTTTGAGGAAGTTTTGTGGCCTGTATTATACAGAGGGTCAAACTAGGTAATCCAAATGGTCCTTTCTGGCTTTAGGAATCTATGAATAAGTAATTCAAAAGTATGTTAAGCAGAGACAAAAGCTTGCTTAGAATTATGCTGCCTTCATTATCAGTAGGAGTTTTCAACATATTTCCCTCCAGTCTATTTAAAAACTCAATGTTTCTAATTCTGCATTGTTGCAATAGTGTAGTATCTTCTACATATAGGAAAATATCAGTTACTGCAGCTACCTAGGGTGGTGGTTGTTTTACTGGTGCCTTCTGAATAAGGGAAAGAGGAGGAACCTCTAATCTGGCCTATTTAAAGTAACCTACTTATACTTATGCTCCTTGTCATCCATTCAGATCAAGCTGAAATTAATCTACTGGTAGCCCCAACATTTTGGTGATTGAATGCAGGAACAAGAACCTTTAGAATATATGAGATTTGTTTCTATTCAACTGATTAGCAATCTTGGAATCTTTTCCTCCCACAAAATTTGAACTCAAGGTTTTTCTCCGACTTGATATATTACTACATGTTGTGTTTCTGCACTGACGGGATGCAGCCTAAGCAGGGGTTCTCAGGCCGGGATTGTGACCCTAACATCTCATGAACAGGTGCAGAGGCTATTCAAAGAGGAAATACAGTTGGGACATTTGAAAGATGTCAGGAAGACTGACTATTAAAACTATTCATGACTAAAGTCTGGGTCCTGAAAACACTTATGCACATGAGTAGTCCCACTGATTTCAATGGAACTACTCACTTCTGTGTTTTTGGAGAGTCAGGCCCTTAACAATCTTATTAATCTCAGTCAGTTACTGGAAAAGTGTGTAAACACATATTACTGTTGGAATTATGCATTCTTTCCTACTTATGCTCATACCTTGCCTCATAAATTCCACTTCATTTTCAGTGATGAAACTACACAGGGCTCTCGCAGAGGCTAAACGGATTGCTCCAGCCTGTGAGGACCTCCCTCCACCAGAGACGGTACAGACCATATCATGTTTTCCAAGTCTATCAAGGAACTGGAAAGGGAACATTAACTGTTCTCTGGAAAAAGATAAGATACACACAGTATTTAATTTTTATAAATTGCAGATTATATACATTGCTAGTTTATTAGAGAGTTAAACGATGACCTGACATACGTAATCTAAAGAAATGCAAGCTTCCCTGTACTGCTTTGTCAATACGTTAAACCCAGATGTGAAAGGACTATTCTGCATTTAGATTATTGTAATATACAAGGTGTTTGAATTGTATAGTCAACAGGATGAATAAAATAAACCCACATTGGCTTGTTCTAAGGAAACTTTTTATAACTTATGCTCAGAAATCTTGCCAGTGTAACATGAACTGAAATTGTGTGTGCAGTCTGAAATTTTAGGTGAAGTGTCTTGAATTACATTGTTTGTTTGTACGCTACTGATATATGCTGGAGTACGACTGCATGACTACTGCCCCTGGGACTCTCAGGAAACAGATGTATTTCAGGAGTGTACTCCACTAAACCCAAGAGTTTCTCTGATCTGAGCAGATCCCATAACTAAAGAACCAAAATGATCTATGTTCTTATTCTTTGCAACTCTCCTTGAAAAAAGGTAGATGACAGACAGCTCTCAGCCCATACACCTTGAGTTCTTATGATCATGAAGAAAAATGGAAACAAGGTGAAGTCTTCTTAAACTAGATACTTATAAAGGAACAGGAGAATGTGTCAGCTTCATAGAACTAAAGATCCATGCAGAAACATCAAGAAAAAAAATCAAGTTACAATAAATAATAATAATTAATAATAATCTTAGCCCTTTTTGATGCTTTCAATACCTGAAATGCTCTACCAAAGCATGATGGTTTCTGTTTACGTTGTTAATGTTAAAACAGATACATGGTGCTCTCACCTGTCTTGCATCACTGGAAAATAACATAAATAATCTACTCCGTTCACTGTAATTTTTCCGCTTCCATTGTCATAAACTACTGCAGATGCTCGCGAAGTCTTTCTTTTGCCTTAAAATAAACAAAGCAACCTTTTGTTATTGTGGGTTCATTATTTTTCAGCGTATCAAATGCAAAAAAAGCTAAGCAGATCTTTTATTTTCATACAGCAGCAATGATTTTCTTTTTGGAGGTAAAAAAGGGTGTGCGTGTAAAATATAAGCAACATTCAGCATGCTACTGCACTAAATAGATTTGATCATTTTGCTAATGTTCACGGAAATAAGAGAAAAAGGACAAAACCATCAGTATAGCCCATACAGTACGACTTTGAACAGTTTTACTTTAGAAGATGAGAAGCAATATTCTGAACTAAAAAGTAACTGTGAAAGATGATTGAATGCAGTAATGATACATGGAGGTACTAAAGCAGTTTGTCACACTTGTGCATGTTCCGTATCTACCATCTCACATGAAGCATCATTGCAGGAGCTAATAATAAACATATTTTGTGAAAAAAATTAAGATACTTTGTTACAAAAAATGTACAACAGAACATCAGTTTAATAAAGAACGTTCATATGAATCTGTACATACAAATTAATTATACTGGTACAAACAGTGCTGCTACAATTTTTTGTCCACCTTTAGTAAGATTTCATCGTAAACGACCTACAGTTTTATATCTCTGTGAAAACATTAGCTCTGACCTAAAATATGACATACAAAATCTCAGCCCAGAAGAAATAGTCTGGTTTATAACTCTGAGCTCTGGTAATGTTAAAAAGGTTGTTTGATAAATGATTTTTGAAACCTGTTAGACTGTGAAATAGATCTGTGCTTTTGTGTATTTAAAGGGAAAATAAGATAGTTATTGAACTTATGAAAACTGGCTATAATGCCTTTTCTTAAGCAATGTCGAGTACCCATATCTACTAATTTCAACAACTAGTGATTTACTATTATTTTGAAGGCTCTTTTGTAGATTATGGATCATTAGATAATGGCATTTGTGCCATACACTTCCATTTCGATACCAAGACATCCATGAAAGAATTGTAAAATATCAATACAAGTGTATGAAATAAAGAAATGCACCAACCAATACAAGACTTTGCTGAGTGTTGGGGTTACAAAAGAAATTTTGGAGTCTCAGCTGGAGACCTTCACTACTTCAACCAGACAGACAAACTTGAAATTATTACCTTCCCCAGTGCTGAAGGCCACTCCTTGGTCATCATATTGCAGGGGCTCAATCACCACCTTTTTTAATTGTATAGCTAGCTCTTTGCGAAACTTTAGCACATACTCTTCTTCGATGCCACAACATGGCAACGTCACTAATCTTTCTAGCAGCTGAATACACATCGAATACTGTAGACAATAAAAATTCATTAAGAGATGCAGGTGAAATTGCATTTGCTAAAACATTCTATTTTTATATACTTGATCTTTCCTTCTTTGCTTTTATTGATGATTTTTGACAAGATGACACTTTTGCATCCACATGCTGCTTCAAAAACAGCATGCAAATGCATCATTTTCTCTGTGACTAAAGACATCTAATCCTTTCTTCAGGCAACAATTAATCTTGAATTCAGAGTACACCCAACCTCTTTGTAATACAGGATTATTATATTAGAATGAAGTTCATCTCAATTTTAAAAGAAAACTTCTACTGGGCCTTGGATCTGAATTTTTTTATTAGAATAGAGGAAAAAAAGCTTTCACACTCATTTCCAATATGTCTATATATATTAGAGAGAGAGAGAAAAAATGGAAATAATTGTATTTTACTAAACTGTACCTCGATGATTATATTTCATAATACATATGGGAAACATATCTCTTCAGCTGTTCAAGCTGAGTTACTTTAATGTTTATGATTTCCTTTAAAACTGAACAATCAAGATATTTAAAAATTCAAGAGATACTTGACTTAAAGGGCAACCTCTTGAAATAAATTATCCTTTGCTCCTGTGTGCTTTTTTCCTAGTTCTTGAGCATGTGATTAGAAAGTAAACACCTCAGCATTAACCCCTTTGTGCTGAAAGCTGGGATCACCTGCTACAAGGCATTACCTGAAGGAGTTTTGGACCAGCAGTAACAAAGAAATATCAGGATGCCATTGTGTATAAGAAAATTTTTTATACTTTTTTCCTACTCATAGGGTATTTTTAAAATTATGTTTGAGAATTCTTTTTACCTATGCTGTATTCCCAGCATCTTCTGCAGTGGGCTACTTTCTTACAAATAAATTAGCAGTATCAGTAGATATTTTGATATCACTCATAGAAATGCAATGTTTTATTTAAGTCCAATGCTCTAATGCAGATTTCTGTGGCTACGCTTTTTGGAAAAAAAATGACATTAGCATAACACGTATGTGCCAAATGCCTTTAAAAGTGGGGGGGGGAAATCAAATTGTGGAAGCTGTAAATGAGGAAAACCTCCGAGAGTTCTTGGAGTATGTAGAAGAAAAAAAAATCAATTGCTTCCATTTTGTTTAGTACCCTTAATGCAAGCACCACAGAAAGCTTTGCTGCAACAACAAGAAAAGGTAAATGGAGCAGGCAAAAGAGTACAGCTAATATCTAAAGGACTCAATACATGCAAACATTTCAATTTGTTTCCAGAGGCTGAGCCTTTGTGCTTTTTTGTATTTATTCACAGGCCAATCCCTAGTATGGTATTTTCTAGCCCACTGATATTTCATAGAAGTGTGAGGTACGGTAGAAAGGCAAGCTGTGAGGAACACTAAAATGTCTGGGTATGCTTGTGAATGCAGAACAATTCGTAGGGCTTTGGGAAAATAAACAGGAAAATCCATACCAACCATCATAGTATTACAAGAGATACTGAAACTGAGGACTCCTTCCATTGCTAGTGAGATGGTCTGTAGTCTGAATCTCTAAGGGATGGTGAAATACACAGCAATGAAGGATGTAGAGGATAAAATATCTAGAATGCTTAGACAAAAGGTTGTCAGCCCTGTCTGGTGCAGCCCAATTCAAACTTCAAATTCCACTAGGAAATTAACGTTCCATAGGTAAGACATAACTTAGAGGGTCATACAGGCAGACTGGATCTGGATTTTTGGACCTCTGTTCTTATTTTGAAAACCTCAGTGTAGTTGAAACATCAGCATTATTTCTCACCCATGGAAACCAGATGCAATAGTGGGTTAACGGACTTGTTCTTGGAGATGCAAGCAGTAAGGTGCCAGATTCAGAGTTCTTCAGAATCAATTTCATATGATGCAAGAATATTGCAGATAATGGTCTGTCTTGTCTATAGTAGGCATCACATCAGTTCAACTTCATCAATAATAGTAACATTAGGAGCCCTATAGATGAGCCCTACTCAATGCCAATGGGGTTTTAAGCACTGTGTTAATGAGACCTTCTCTGAGCAGGGTTATATGGCACATCTACACAAGGGCTCCCAAGATGTTACCACTCATAGAAATGGATCATGTTAACAATGGTGGGAACTTTTTGTAGCATGCATAAGGACAGAGATAACATGCCAATATGGCAAATATTTACTGGGGGGGAGGGAGGAGAGGAGTTGGAGGGGGGGGGAAATGGACGATACTTAAAAAAAAGCACCTGCCTCCAAGACATACTTTTTCAGGATACTAAATGCAGCCGGAGACTGTATTCTTAAGATACAGGTCCCTTAAATTAAAAAGATTAATTACTCACATCGTGATCTGACAGTTTTTCCACTAACATTTCTTCCAATTCCTCCTTAATCAGCCATCTGCTGCCAATCAGGTTTCTGTTTAAAATATCACATATATTCTCTTTTTAATTAACCATGCAATTAGAGTTATATCACAAAGGACCACACATACAGTCAGGCTTGGTTTGGAAATGAATATCATACTGTTTTGCAGTAGAAAATACACTACGTGAATGTGATCTATAATGTTTAAGTTAGTTATAAAAGCTCTTTCTTATGAAAGGAATGGTAACTACACTTATTAAATTCACTGCATCAAGAGTTAATTATGAATTTTACTTAAGTGTCACTCATTATTGCTACTGAAGTTAAAAGCCAATCAGCAGTTCCACGATAAGCTAATTTTCCACAGATTTATAACTCAGTTCTAAAAAACCTGGCCCACACGGTTTCAGCAAAACAAAATGCACATAAAACTAGATTCAAGACAACAACAACAAGGCCTTGTCTATACTAGATCTTCCCCTGTTAATCCTTGCTCTTACTGGTGCAGCTCTGCTGCTGGCAGCAGTGGTGGGGGTGCTCATATAGGAAGGGAACTAGTAGCTACTGGCATTTTAACCATGTCATCTAGACCTACTCTGAGCTAGGTTAGACAACATGACAGTGCTGGACTCCGTATAAGGACTCCCACTGTCGTTACCAACGGAGGACGTGCACTAGTGGTAGCAATGGTGGAAATTTTAAAGAAAACAGTCCAGTGTAGCGAAACATCCTTAAGGTCTGAATTAAGTTAAACCAATAAAAGAAAGAAAATTCAAAGCACTGTCCCAAACATGCCCTTTTCATGTAGGTATTATATAAAAAGTATCCAAACATTGGTTGATGAAACAGCATACTTCATATAGTAATGGGGGTGAGATTACAAGGTGACCTAAGGACAAGGCCTTAATTCTTATTTTTTTTGCTTTTGTAGATTTGTTAGAAACAATAAATGTCAATTAATATTTTTCGTGGCAAAATTAAAGGCCCCAATTCCAGGAAGCAACATTATTCAGGGCTATACTTAAGCATATACTTAACTTTAGCACGTGTTTAAGTGCTTTCCTGAATCAGGGCCTAAAATGACCTCATCCCCCACTGCCTGACAACGTTACTGTTTTCACTGGCAGCTGAAGTCAGGATCCTGCAAAGATTTCAGTACATGCTTATCTTTATACATGAGTAGCCTCAATGAAGTCAATGGGATTACTCACTTGTGTAAAGTTATGTGTGTGCTTAAGTCTCTGCAGGATCAGGGCCTAACGTAGTTAAGATTGCAAAATGTCTGTATAACAGCCTGTTTTCAGATGCTCAATTCTCTGAAAAAAGTATTTCTTCATTTTAGAGTTAAACTATCTATGCTTGTCCCAGTGGAAGATAGGCACCTGTTTTTGGAAAACTTGAAAAAAAAATCCTTCCAACCACTTGGCTTTTAGAACATGAAAGAAATTTTGACCACCATTATTCACATGAGTAAATCAATTGACTAAATTTTGGAAGGAATCACATTAAATCAGATTATTTTTCAGCAGCATCCACTATGAACTCCAACCCCATTCTCCCCTTGCCTGCTCAGAAATTAAAGGTATAACTACACAGCATTTTGTAGCTAGCGGGAATGAGCCTTCTGGCCCGGATGGACACACATGGGATAGCAGGGATTCATGCTAGTGCTCTAAAAATAGCCATGTGGACAGCGCTTTGAAGTTGCAGCTTGGGTTGGAGCTTCATATTCCAAGCCACAACTTCAAAGCTTTGTCTACACGGCTATTTTTAGAACGCCAGCCTGATTCTGTCCACCTGGGCAGGAAGGCTCACTCCTGCAGGCTCCAAAAGGCTGTGCAGATATATCCTAAAGGGCCTCTCCTAGAAAGGTATGATGAATAAACTCTACACACCATAGGAAACTTTAATTGTAAAGGAACATGGACTTCAGTCAACTACAAAACCAAGATAAAAAACTTGTGTACCACTGCTAAAGACAAAAGTCTCATGCTAACACAGCTGTCCCAGCTGCCAAAATAGAAGAGCATAGCAAGGTACACTGAAGTAGTTATAATCCCAAACCACAGTGCTGAAGAAAAAAAGATATAGGAAGCTATGCACTCTTCACTGCAATTTACCCATAAAAAAATCAACACACAAAATTAACATCTAAAATAGAAAAAATTGCAGATCATCATTATGGAGAATTAGAACACTACATAATGCTAGCTTGAAGACACATAGGAGGCGCATCATGAAAGAACTGCAACTCTGAAAAAGCAACCATTTAACTGGGAGAAAAAGGAGTGGACCGTGAGAATATGACACAGATTTCTTGGTTTCAGTGGAACCTCTCCAACCCAACAAACCTTCTCTGAATCCTGACTGCCCACTCAGTGTATGGAGGAATTACTACAAAAAATTCTCAACACACAACTGGGCTACTGCATCCTGGTTTCTGGATTCCTCAAAGGAAGCAAACTTATAATATTGATTAATTTCAAAGACTGACAAGCAATCCTGACTGCAGCCATTAAAAAGGCTTGTTAACAGACAAATGACCATTATGGTCTTCCAGGAATTTTCCGTTGACCTTCAATAGAAATGAGTAACCCATAACCCAGTCAGTAAAATCCTCAAGGACAATGGCACTGAACACAGAACCATCTACTGTGAAAACCTTTTGTGGGAAAAAAAAACTCAGAACACCTTCACCCAACAAGAATATTTAAATATTCTTCTCGATCCGCTTCTAGTCTCAGTTATGTGCTAACCAAAGGTCAGAAGCTAAGAGAGAGGAGAGGGAAATTGTTTCTATTCTTTTCCCTTTTGGAAGAGAAAGAAAAGGGGTAAGGGAAAGTAAAACTACCCAAATACGTTGGCACTGGGAAGAAAAAGAGGAGAATGTTAAAAATGGAATGGTTAATATAAACACAATAAGGAACCTATTAGATTCCTTGAGTGTTGAATTACTTATCCATAATTAGGAATTATGATCAGAAATGATTGGTCTTATGACTGAAATGTTAACTGTATTGCCAACTCTTATGAATTAATCATGAGTCATGGGATTTTGGCACCTGCAGGACAAGCTGTCATAATATGAGACGCTCCTCCATCCCTGCTATCTCCAGGGCTAAACTCAGAGGCAGAACCTAGTGCAAGAGCTTGTGGGGCTGAGGACACACACCTGGCCTTGCCATTGAGCTCTGCCTTCACAATTGGATGGGCCCCCCACCTCAGCAGCATCTCCTGTCTTTGTAGCTCATATAAATCTTTACTGAACAATAATAGAAACACTTGATCTACAATCAGAATGCTTTGTGCTTCTTGGATGTTCATTGCTTTGTGAGCTCCATTTTATAGCCCTTGTACTGGAGGGAATATGCTGTGGAATGTGGGAAACTAAGAAGAAGAGAGACACTATTTTAGGAATGAGGAGAAGCTAAGTGGAGTTTCCATCTGAGCAGTCAGGGAGAGGTGTGCATTTTTTGTGACTTAAGGCTGACGTTCCAACTAGAAATTATGACACACACATTGGCAGAGAAGTAGATGGGTATACAGATGTTGTAAAGTAAAAAAAAAAAAAAAAAAAACCACCAACCCCCACCCCTAAAAAACATTCTTTTTTTTTTTTTTTTTTTATCATCTCATGTTCTTTTGGGGTCTGACTAATGATTTTTGATCTCCTGAGGTTGGCAATACTGTGTTACTTCACAGGAATTATTTCAAAATGGTCTCTCCAAAAATCAAATAAAAAATGTTTGAAACCAAGATTGTAAGAAATGCTAAAATAATATATTAAAGCAATTTAAGAAAATGGATACCAATATTAGTGCAAGCCAGAAACTCACATTTGTTTTCTGTTCTCAGCAAGCAAGCCTTGGCCTCTCAAGTGGTCTTGATATTTCTGAATGTCTAGCAGTTTCCCATATATTTCCTAAAATATATAGAAATATGCATTAAAGGGTACAGATATTTTATTGTTTACATGGTTTTAAATAACAAAATATTCAACCATTAGTTATCCATGTAGTGTATTATCCAAACATCCTGAAGAGTACAAAAAGATATAGGGATGATTGTAAAAATTGCTACAGTATTTAACAGTTACAAGTACATTGCAGGTTCAAAATGTATACAAGACCCTGATCCTGCACTCACTACTGCTCATGGCAGTAAAGTTAAACATGTGTGTAACTGTTTGAAGGATTGGTGCTTAAGTCATTCTCAAAACTAAAAAGGATGTGGGCAATATATTTATATCTATATAAAGAACACAATTACTGCCTTGAATTTTGAACTGCCTTTTTAGAAAAAGTATTTATATAGTGTATTCTAAAAAAGTTTACTGCCATGCAACTCTGTTAATCTTGGTGATGATATTTATTATATTTGTATTACAGTAGCACTTAGAGGCCCCACTTGAGATCACGGCTTCCTTGTTCTTGGGGAAGTGCATAAACAAGTCTGCTTTTTAAAAATACTAGTCCATCAAAAACTCAGCAAGCCACACATACAGTACAGCAAGTATATTTTTGTCACTGGTGTATTTTCAAATATGATGTGTAATAATGAATCTGTTAGAAGTTTAGGTTAGGTATCAATATATGCAAAAAACGGTTCAGTTTCAGTTACTATTTACATAGAATTGAGCCCTTTTGTTTGTTGGAATACTCTATGCTTATCTAGAGATTCCTTGCACAGATAAAATGAGGGATTGAGGATACACATTTAGATAGGTTTTTAAATTTCCTTAATTGATTTCTTACCCATTTAGTAAAACTTCTACATAAGCCCTGTCTACATTAGGAACATTTTGTAAAAAATTCCCACCACTGTTAACACTTGTTCACCTGCAGCAATTGATAGTTTGAGTCCCTTCTCCTTTCTCTCAGTGCATACCGATAGGAGCAGAGTAAAGGTTGCCATAACTGTGCAGTTCCATACTTTCAAATGTTAGGGTTAACTTTAATTCTGAATTTCCTGAGTTTCTAGTGCTTGTTTTTTGATTATTATAACATTCTTGTAATTCTTTTTAAACCTGAGGTTATTGGTATGTACTCTCAATCTTAATTGTTTTCTTCAAGAATCTAGCTTTCTGATGAAGCTAAATTACCCACAAGTTTAGTGTTCATGACAAAAAAAACAAACCATCAAATGCTTTGAGTTACAGCAGCAACTTAATCCTAAGTAGAATAAGTGAAGACTTTGGGCAACAAGTAATATTTATAAGAAAAACAGAAGTGGGGGTACTACAACTAAATACTGCAAATTCCAAAGAACCCACTTAAATTAGCAAGTGCTGACAACAAAAGGCTTATTGATGAGCACTGTGTACTCGCGTCAATTATTTTATGAAATACAATGGGTGCTAATAAAAACCTCAACATTCACAGCCCCAGCTATCTGCAGCATCAACAGTATCTTCCCATATTTAGAACAGGAGATACTATAGTACTGCAATTACTGTGGAGTGGCAAGGATTAAATTTTTACATTTTATATACTACTTTACAAAAAGTACAAAGTTTAAAACAGTGAAACAGATGAAACATAGGAAAGCCTCTGAGCTTAGTAATAACCACTGTATAAAGTGCTAATTGTTAAAATACGCAATATCATAATTTGAAATAAGTGAACAAAGATGCTGATGCAACACTTAAATATCATTTAACACTTAAAGAACTTCCTTACAGTAGTAAGCACCCACCAATCATGATTTTAAGTTTCTTTATCTATAAATATACATTCCCAGTAGGGTTGCAATAAAAATATACAGATATTTAAAAGTATCAGAATAAGTTAACCATAGGTTTATTGATTTTCTAAAGTAGTTGTACTCACAGCACTTAAATAAATGGTTATGGAATCAGTTTAAAAGGAATCTGTGATGCAGGCTGGTGCTGAGATTTATAATAATGTAATGAGCAAAACAAATATTTTTGGAACAGCAACTCAAGTGTATAGAACCTCTGAAGTAAAAAAAACAAAAAACCAAGAAAACCCAAATTGGTTTACAAACAGCTCAGATCAGACTGAACTGTAGCAGTAAGCCTTCCAGTAACTTTTTAATTTTGGGTAGGCACAACAGAAATCAACTAAGTATGATCAAATCTGTGTAGAATTTTCTCCCAATCTGTGGCATTTGTGTGTGTCCACTTCTATATTTTAACATCTGATATCCTAAGACACAAGAAACATTATTCAAAATATCTGTAAGACTAAAATAAACTGCTCCTACATCCCAATACCTTGTGAGATACCTCAGTGTGATTACCTGGTCTGGTCTCTCACTTTGTAGGCTAGTGAGGTATGGAAAATGCTACTCAGAAAGCAAGCATCTCACGTCACTCTGAAGCAACTCTTGCAGTTCAGTTAGGATCAGGGTTAAAAGGCAGTCACCTCAAGAAAAACATTCACAGAGTAGGGTTGGATGGTGTGAGGTTTACCTGAGAATAGATAGAAAATTTTTGCATCTATGGGGTAGAAGTGTCAGATAGAAGCAAGAAAGCTTAGGTTCTTCTCTGGGGCTAAATGTTTTCTTGATAGCAGGTCAGGTGACTGAGGATACCTCTACACTGCAAAGAAAAATGCATGGGAACCAAGTCTCAGAGCTTGGGTCAATTGACTCACGGGGCTCAGGCTGCAGGGTTAAAAATAGCAATGTAGACATTCCTGCTTGGGCTGGAGCCCAGACTCCAAGACCCCCTCCCTTCCGCTAGATTCCAGAGCCCAGGCTGCAGCCGAAGTGGGAACATCTACACTGCTATAGCCTCACAGTCTAGGACCCAAGAGCCCAAGTCAATTGACCTGGGCTGTGAGACTCAATGCCATGGGGTTTTCTTTGCAGTGTAGACATACCTTATGAGGCTTGTCTCAATAGCATAGAGGACATGAAGAAGTGGGTTCCTATGAGTGGCTTAAGACTTCTAGAAGTGGAATGAGTAAAGTTGGGAATGCACAAGAGATTTTTGGCCATTGAAAGGTTTGACCTAGATAGAGCTTGGCAATTAGGAAAGGGGCTGGATTGGTAGCCCTTGTAAACATGTGGGAAGGCTGTTTGCTTGACTCCTGACCCGACAGCTTCTTCTCTTCTCCTGTATAGGCATACAGTACCATCTTCCTATCTGGTGAGAAAGCAGATGCACTGAGGCAGCTGGATCACCTATCTACCTCCCTATCTATCTAATAGTCTGACTATTAGAGCACCACCAGGATTTGGAATGCCTTACTCACTTCACCCTAATGTGCACATAATTTATTGGGAAGGTTAGCAGCTAGTACTAGAATCCTGTGCTAACTACAAAGACAATTGGGATGAGAGCTGCTGTAAGGAAAGAAAGGGAGGAAATACAGTTGTAAGTTTACTGTAAACTGGCCTTAGTCTGAAGGGATTTTAAATTGTAATTAAAATTGCTTTGGGTAATATGCAACAAGTGTAGAGGGAGACCTTGAATAGTCATTAGGCTCAGAAGCTCCACTAGGATGAATGGGTACAGTTCATACTTCTTTTGTTTCACTCTGCCTGTTTGTAGACTTGAAGCTCATGGTCACAACTAAAAAATCTTTAAAAAAAAAAAAAAGTTGTCTCTAAAGGAAACTTCAAATCTGCATAAAAAAGTAGGGTTTTCCTGAGAATTTTTGGAAATGTCAGTTCCCCTCAATGTAAGAGTTCCTATTTTCTGGAATGCTTTTATCAGAGTTACTTACTGTCTACATGAAAAAAATCTAGACTAGGGAAAAAGTGGAATGCCATAAAAAAAGTACTTCTACAATCAGTGTACATCTTACGGTAGGAGAGGTCTTCTCATGAAATACAGGTGCCAAAACGTTTCGGTTTTGCTTCCAACTTTCATTTCTCTCATGGGATGAAATTTAGGTGACAAAACTTTATGGATAGGAGTAGTTCTACTACTTCATGGGACTACTCATGCATAAAGGTAAGCACATGCATAAGACTTTGCAAGATTCAGGACTTAAGGTGCAATCATGATGTTAAATGCTATTTTGCAAAATAATCATATATAATGCCAAACAATTACATCTAACAATCCTAATTTTCCCCAAATTATAGGAAACTACTATAGAGACTCTCTCTTTTCAGAAGATTTTATTAATCACTTCAAGATGCAATAGTCAAACTCATGAATGTACACGTCTGTTGTCTTGTAAACTCAGATATTATGCAAACAAAATACCTGATTTTACAAGACACTAGGCAGCCATAAATGCTCCCATATCTAATGGAAGGATCAAATCCTTAATCTGCACTAGGATGCACTCTTTTAAGAAGGATTTATTCTTATTACTAAATAAATTGACAGGAATGAGTGAACTGGATCTTTGAAAAGTATCCTCAAAGTACAGAGCAGCTTATGAAAAAAAAAAATCTAGCTTTTGGGGCGGGGGGCGGAGCCACGTTTTAAAGGACTGGAGGACCCAGAACATCATGCATTAAAATTCTTTAGGTAACTTGGCTACCTTGAAAGTGAATATTTTTTTACTTTAATTTATTATTTTTAGTTTTTTAATCAAAACACTCAATATACTTAGAATGCCCTGGGATGTAAATGATTTTCTTTGAATACAATTTTGATAAAGGTAGCATAAGGCCACAATGATGTTTCCATTCACTGAGAATTCGGGAAGAGAATAATAATCAGGACTACTACATAAGCTACAAAATTTGTCCAACAAAAAAAGTATAAAATAGGCCACTTTGTCTTGTACATCACATTACAAAACCTGACTATATCACTTGCTAACAATACAATTTTCCATTTCGTATTCAAAGTGCAACATTTTGAATGAGATGAATAGCCACAACACATGTGAAGGGGTTAAATTCTCTCAATGTACGTTAGAGTTACATGCAACAAATCCCTCGCACATCAAGAGGTGAATAAACTGCCCCGTCCCCAAGACTAAACTATATTCAACAAGCAGAACAAAGAGAGCAATGTGAATACAAAGGATATTCAAGTTTTATAGAAGTCTTACTTAATATTCAAGTCGTACATTCACATATAAGCTGCATCTTATAAGATGTAGGGTGAATGTATGTATTCACTACTTTTAACAGATGTCTAACATTTTTTATTAGCATTATCTAAACAAATGGCACTGCTGTGACTGGCTGTCTCAACTGCAATTAATAAAATCTGAGATCCCTGTCAGTAAATGCAGTTGTGACTGAAACATTTAGGCCAAATAATCATTTCTTTATCCTATTTATCACTCTTTATGTAGCAATTATTTTTTTAAAAAATCCATACAAAGTATTGTCATTCATGCAAATACTACATTAACATGCAATCTTTTCTTTCTCCCAGCTGTATGAATTACAGTTTTGGTAGTTTAAAAGAAATCAATCTATAATTCTTATAGAACATATTTAGCCTGATGAGAGATTAAAACAATGTTAAGCATTGTATACAGATTTCACCTTTTTTTGCAGCTGCTTAACTAAAAGGATGTTAAATCCTGTTTAATTAATTCTGCTTTATATAATTCTATTTAATGGACAAATTTAGAAATGTCCCAAGAACACTCAAGTACTTTAAAATATCCTACAGTAATGAAATTTGTTTGTCAAGCAGATTTCATTTGAAGAAGATTTAATCAAGTGGTATTGTAACAGGATACACACTCCTTTGGAAGACTATTTCTTAGGCAACCTTACATACCTTTTTTTAAAAGGCTAGGAAGAGCTAAAAATAAAATTGTGCTCCTTGTAAAATTTGTAGTTGCTTCATTATGATGGAATGCAACAAAACATCTTGCCCTTGGGTTGCTCTGTTTCAGCCAAAACAAATGCAAATGGCTTGTCAGATGACAGCTGTTTGATAAGGCTCCTCTACAAGACCTGCATGCTTTACTTTTTTCCGTGAAACTTGGGATGAAAGGCAGAAGGCAGGAAGAGAATTAATGTAGCATACAGTCTAAAGGCAATGCTACAACCGTGATTAAGTAGAAAAGTTAAAAGGCACAGATTTTCCACAGCCTCGCTGCGTGCAACCCATCCGTGTAACAAGTTGACAGGCCTAGCGCGTCAGCTCCATCATCCTCTCCGACAGCTAAAACGCAGCATTGCATCCCTTTTCAGAGAAAATTTGCGTCTGCACCATGAAGCGTTGTACATTATTTCTTAGCACTGCAGGGGGCTCAAGTCCATATGGAACCTTCACAAATATTACCACAGATCAAACCAGCGGCGTTTCGAGGCAGATTTGACATACCTATTTAAATGAACAGCAGGGGTCCTCGGGCTGCCTCAGGCTGTGCAGGAGAAAACCTCTGTGGAAAGCCTATGCTGCAGCTCCATTACTCAGCAAAGACACACTCTACATTTATCATTCATTTCATTTCTGCCAGGGCAAGAAGCTCATTTGCCCAAGGTCAACAAAAAACGAAAAAAGGGTTTTTTCCAAGAAATAAATGTACCTGACAGGTGGGGATTTTGTCCTTTGGGTTTGTAGAGCACAAATAAACACCAGATAATTCTCAAAAATAAAGAAAAGCTATGTACAGAATTTGATTTTTGGGAAAAGTCCAATAATGTTGTTATAACTTTTTCAAGAGTGCATAATGAGGAAAACAGAATCTGACAGGAGCATCAAATTGAAAGTATCTGACTACAAAAGTGGGTTTTTTCTGGTCTCACATAACCATGCATTAAAATACTACACATCTCTCTACAAGGCTCTTCTAGGGAGTCAAAGAATTTATGTGCTACCAATGGGCATATTTATAAAAGGGCTCTTCAGAACACACAATAAAGAAGTTGGGACTAGTAGTGTTCTATCAGATGTAGCTTTTATCGTAAAGGTAAATGGACAGAGATCTCATGGTCTTACAACCATACGAACCTAAGTGCACATTGTTTTTTCATCTAAACTTAATCTTCAAACATTTTAAAAAAATATAAATCTATTGAGCTACTTAATACAAATTTCCTTCACATTAAATGTCAGCACATTTCTGCAATTCTTCTCTTTAAGACGAAAAACATGTATTTTAAAAAGGACAATGAATAATCCTAAATCTGGTCATCTCTGTTGGATGGACATTCACCACCGCTAAGCGTTACTGATGCTAAATTAAACTACAGTTTAAAATGAAAAATGTTCAGAATATTCAGACCTAATTCCAAACAAAACAAAAAAAAAGGCAAACAAACCATTTGCTTTTAAATTAGGCAACAACTTCTCTCTAAATGAAAGAATAAATATTATGACTTAACAAAACACATTATGTTTCACCTCTAGTAGTGTTACGGTCCATTATGAAATCACTAGGTAAATTCAGAAGCTTCTGAAACGTAGTTCTGATGTAATGTTTTACTTGGCTTAGAGTTAACATTATTTATCATAGACTATAACATACTTACATGCATTAATGAATAAAACGACTGCTTGCCAGTATAAAAGAGAAAGTGAAATGGACGGTGATCTTCTCCCCATTGGATTGCTAATGAAAAGCAAAATTAGACAAAAAAGCAATAATATACAGCAACTAGATAACTGTATTGAAATTGAAGTTATAAACCTCTTTTATAATACCAATTACCTTTTAAAATACCAGAGAGTAAAGACATTTCATGGGTATTCAACCAGTATGGAAAGCTAATATTTTAACATACCTTGTTATATCCCACCTCAATCTGCTAATATAACCAGATATTTTTAATATAGTATTCTAAATCTCTCATTACATAATGGAAGCCCTGCTGTATATCTTAAATAAAATCTCAAGGAATCTATGTAATAGCAATACAGCAAGAGGTGCCAAATTTAGACTAGACATAAATGCACACTAAAAGATAATTATAAGCTATACCATGATTATGAAAAGTGCCAGATTGACAGCTCCAGAAAATAAAGTCTTCTAGAAACAGCAGTACTATATGGGTAGTCGCTGAATAAACTTTATGACATTGCCCTGATAATATATCTCAACTATATTCCAGAGCGAACAGTGTGCAGAACACAGACATTTTTAGGCAAAACAGTTAAAACAATTTCATCTGTCTAATCACAGGAGCCAAAACATTTATGTGATGCTTTAGCAATATAAAAATTATGAACAGATTTATAATTTAAAGGATACTTTCATCTAATAAAAATTTCCTTTATTTTAAAATTAAACTTTTCTGTCATTTTACCTCCTACAGTGACACGTCATCTGAATCTACAAATTGAATCTGAAGCAATTACCAGTGCCACTGCTGGGCAGAGAAGATGTACAGAAGATATTAGTTAGGCTTGGAAGGATTAGATTTTTATGGGTAAATGTTGATTTCACAAACGAACAAAAATATTTTCTTCAAATTGGCAAAGTAAGGAAAATGCAGCCTCAGAACTTAGAGTTTGATTTAAAGGTATTTACTTTGTATATTTTGATATGTGATATTGACAATTTGTATTTTAACTATTATAAAGCTTTAACTTTTTGACTCTCAAGGTCTACTTTCATTAAATATTTATTGTCCGACCCACCCATAATTACCTAGAACTGCAAAAATTTTAATAGATAAAAACTAAAAAACAATGCTTAAAATCCATAATTTTGTGCAGCTGTGGAAAATCAGTCTTCTCCTGATTCAAGTGTCTTCTTAAGTAGCACAACACTATGCTAACTTTAGAGAAGAGAACTAAAATGCGCAAGTAACAGGTTCAGAACTATAAGCAGCTTTAGAAAAACTATTTAGTAAAATGCATTTAGCAAATTATTTGTATTAAATTCTGCTGGTTTTAATAGTAGAAATTCAAATCTAACAGGTGTGTGTTTGTGTGTGTGTGTGTGTGTATATATATATATAAATAAAATATAGGGTGAAATCTTTCTAGAGTGGGAACACTCACTGACTTCAACGGAGCCAAGATTTCACTGATACCAAGTTCAAGCACTGACAATATTTATCAGTCATTTTTTGTCAAATATTCTTCAATAGGAGTACATTACTTAGTGAGTTGATTTATTTGAGGTATCAAACCCGGACACCAAAGCCATACCTGGTTTAGGAAACATGTTAGATTAATTTAGTAAAGTCAAAGCCAGATTCTTGTAGACATTTGCACACATTACAAAACTTCCAAGTAATTTGGCATGCCCGGTCTATACTCAAAAGAGGCTAAGATGGGAAGCTGCAGATAAAACTGAGGTGAGTAGAAGCTTACTTAATGCTGGCCTGCAATAATAAATTCTATCTTATAAATGGAAACAGCTTTTTTGTTTTTGTTTCCCCTCTGCCCTCACCATGTACATAGAAAAAGCAGCAGGAATAGGAAACTGACATTACTTTTTTATGAACTGAAAAAGTTAATAAATCCCAACCATCTCATCACCAATGAAGAAGAAACAGTCTGTAGAAGATCAGAGGCAGATGAAAACAAGTTCTGACAGACCTGATAAGCACAATATGCATTACAAAGAAGAGTTAAGGGAGGAAAATGGCAGAGGCACTAGTGGTAGGAAAAGACTACGCTGGCAAAGACAAGAAGGAACACTGGTAAAAACTGCCAAATTCAGACATCACATAAGCAACTGCAACTAAACCCATCAAGTGGCTTCTGTTTTCACCATGGTCAATTTCTTTTAAAACACAGTCAATGTGAGTTAGACTCAACTTTTATTAAAAGATGCAGTTATTGACCACATTTATGATAGTGTTTGTGTATTTCAGTCTGTAAAACTATGAAACTGAAGAAAAAAATAGGGTGAGAAGTAGATGTTCATGTTGCTGCCTGATACTATATTAGCTGGTAATGGTATAGCTGCTCAGTGATGACTGCTCAAGGACCATTTTGAAGTACAAATTCCTATTTTTGCACTTCAAAGTTCTTAAAGACGTAACTTTTAGAGAATTGAATGATTTCCTTGAAAAATGGTGATCATTACTGATAAGGCTGTTTTTGGCTATAAATACAAATACACCCCACAATCACTAGGATAAGACCAGTGTCTGAAAGAGTTCATAAGTCCTGAAAGCATATGTACTAGTAGCCTAGTGCTGACAATAGGAAATGGCCATCAGACTTTTGAATCACATTTATTATTACCATCTTGCTGCCTCTTCAATTGCAATATGATTTTAGCTTCTATTTCACAATGCACTGAAGTTAGAAATTAATGTTTTATACCATTTGAAAGCTGATGTTCCAAAATTTCAGATGATATAAAAAGTCGGTTTTTAGCTTTAAAGGTTTTCAGGACAGCAGCTGCTAACATATGAGCATTCATATAAGGGAGAAAATAAGATATTACTGAGGATCAGAACTGTGTTCTTTGGGGGACTCAGTCGTTCTGGGGATGCAGAATCTTTCCACACTACAGTGGAGTTGCATCTTACATGGGTGTTAGGTTCTAAAGTCAGCGCATAAGGCGAAAATCATGCATAGTCAAAATTACCCTTGAAAATCTCTTACATCACCCATAAAGTACAGTATACTGTACATGGTTTTGTGTATACTGTACAACCCTGTACAGTAATACGTATAAATGTACAGTATAATAAAGAGTACATATGTAAAATATAATTTTACAGTATTTTTAATTACATAAAAGAGAGAGAAAAAGAATAAAAGAGGAAAACAGTAAACCTAACCACTCATCATTCATCCTGGATATTCTTGCTAGTCTACGACGACAATGATAATGGTGAAGTGGTTGGCTCTGGTTCAGCTCAGGAAGTTGATTGTGTAGGCTCATCTGCTCCTGGTTGTTTTTTTCTTGAAAAATATGGTGATCGGCAACTGTCGCTGTTGTCTCTTGAGCTGCTCAAACATTTCTTGATACGGTCTCATATAGTCCATAATACTGTGTGTGATTTTGAGGCTTCGTTCCATAGAGGGATCATATTCAGAAATTAAATCATTCAAGTGTTTTGCTGCTTGGAACACTTCAGCAAATTTTTGAAGATTCCAACTTGCTGGGTCTTCCTGTTCGTCGTCGTCATCTTCGTCTTCTCTAGACCATTTTATCAGTTCCTTTAACTTTTCATTAGTCAATGTTTCTCTATGGCCATCAATTAATTCTTCAATTTCTTCATCACGGATGTCAACGAAGCCACCACCACCCACTTGCCTGGCCACCTGAACAATGCGTTTCACTTCTTTGTCAATGGTCTGGATACCCTTAAAATCATTCACATATTCTTTCCATAGGTTTCACCAACATGCATTGACTGTTTCAGGCTTGACTGCATCCATTGCAAGTTTAATATAAGTGATGCAATCGGAGTGTTGGAAGTCCTTCAACACTGCCATCACATTAAGATTGGGATCAGCATCCATAGCGCTACGTATCCATGAGAACGTAAGCCTCGTGTATGTGGCCTTGAAACAGCGAATCACGCCTTGGTTGCGAGGTTGGTGGTGGTATTGGGGAGGAGAAAGACTATTTCAACGTCATTATGCGCAAACTGGAGTGCCTCAGGGTGGCCAGGAGCATTGTCTACGATCAGCAACACTTTAAATTGAAGTCCTTTCTCTTTGAGGTACTGCTTGACCTCCGGAATGAAACACTTGTAGAACCGATCCAGAAATAATGCTGCCATCACCCAAGCCTTTTTATTTGATTGCCAGAACACAGGCAGGAGATTTTTGTTCTTGCCTTTGAGGGCACAGGGATTTGCATCCCTGTAGAGCAAACCAAGCTTTATTAAACGTCCAGCCGCATTGCCACAAAACAACACAGTCACATCGTCTTTAGCTGCTTTGAAGCCAGGGGTCTGTCTTTCTGATTTCGAAGTGTGAGTGCCGTTGGGCATTTTTTTTTTTCCAGAAGAGCCCAGTCTCGTCAGCATTAAAAACTTGTTCTGGAAGATAGCCCTTTTCTTCTGTGATTTTAATTGTTTGGGGTAGGCTTTTGCTGCCTCTTCATTGGCAGATGCAGCTTCATCAGTAGTCTGCACGTGTTTGAGGTAGAAGCGGTTCCTAAAATTGTTAAGCCAGCCAAGGTTGGCTTTGAATTCCTTCTCATCACAAGGCTGTCCCTCTTCGGCAGGACGTTTGAACAGGGCGTAGAGGCTAAGAGCCTTTTCTTGCAACGTGTTGCCATCAATAGGCACACGTTTACGGTTCATGTCCTCCTGCCATAAGTTTAATGCTTTTTCAGTCTTCACTAAAGTCTTATCACGCACCTGGCTCATCACCTTAGCAGTTATTGGAGCACTTGATGCCATGGCTTGACAAACTTCTCTCTCGAATCTTGATGACACGGATGCTAGATTCGTTGCAGCCATATTTACGCGCCACGTTGGAGACGGATAGACCATCTCTCAGTAAGTCCAACACAGCCAGTTTTTCCTCCAGCGTTGGAACAGATTGCTGTTTCTTCGGTTGAGCACCAGATGAAGTAGTTAGCTTGTGTTTAGGGGCCATGTTGTACAAAAAATACAATACGTATCTTTAAACACTAGAATCACATTCAGCATGGCGAGATGCTCACACCATGAGAGGCATGCGGGAACTGAGACCGACTGAGGGAACAGCAGATTCACGTCTCCCATCTCACGCTCACCCCGGGGCATATGCTCATTGAGTAGAATGGTGGGCGGAATCGCCCGCACTACAGTATTTAAATTGTTTTTTTCTTCTTTTTTGCCCAGCGCATATAGTTGAATTTGCGTAAGTTAAATGCGCATATGATGTGCCTCCACTGTAGTTCACTTCAAGCTTAGGACAGTAGCAACCAAAAGTTGTTGCAATGTTTGTTTAGTGTTCCATATAAAATGATTTTGGTAGTCTAAATTGTTTCCACTGAACAGATGTCCAACGAACAAAAACCGCTACTGGGAACAAGACCAAAGATTGCACAGGCAAAGAAACTGCAGAGTTGATCCTGCCAGATAACGGTGGAAAGCGTGCATAGTCTGCACGTTCTGTGCCCATGCTTTGGATAAAGAGATCACTTCAGTTTCCAAGGCTGTCAATCTGCTACTTTTCATAAGCACTGAGTTTACCTGAAAGTTTTGGTTTTTTTAATTATATTTTATACCAAATACTAATAAAAAAGTAATGCTTTATAGGTCGATCCAAAGCCAACTGAAGGACTCCCATGGACTTCAGTGGCTCTCGATCAGACTATGTTATTAGAAATGTTTCTCAATGGCAGAACATCTTTTCTTTAAAAAGATCACTGGTCCCCTGGGGTATGTCTACACAGCAATTAAAAATCCTTGGCCACAGACTTGGGCTCGTGCTATGGGGCTAACTGCAGTGTAAACATCCAGGCCTGAGCTGGAGCCCAGGCTCTGGAGGGTTCCAGAGCTCAGGCTGTAGTCCAAGTTGGAATGTCTACACTGCACTTCAACAGTGCTGCAGCCCGAGCCCAAGTCAGCTGGCACAGGCCAACCATCGGTTTCCAATTGCAATGTAGACATACCCTCACTCTAGCAGTACTTTTTGTCACTGGTGCAGGACCTCAGATCAATAAAATTTCATATTATATTTGAAAGGTTTGTGTTTTTATTACTCAGGTGCCTCATTAGCAGCTATAAAAAATATTAATAAAGGAAATGTAAACGGGTTGCAGGAAAGAAAAACAACATAGAGGCTCATAATAAAAACTTCGATATAGCCTGGAAAAAATAGCTATGTACACTTACCTCTTTGTTTTGGAAAAATTTCAGTGGGATGCTATAGAAAACCAACAAAAAAAGAGTTAGTATGCCATACTAAAAGTACTCAGAAAATTCATTGAACATTGTCCTTACCTTCATTATAGGCCTGGCCCTTTTCTCAAATAAGCCAGAGGGAAAGAGGTAGGCAATAGCTTTCTGCAAACAAACACACAAAGATCAGATACATATTTGTTCTGTAACAACAACAAAATAATCAAATTCCTTACAGATATTTTTACTATGAGCATGCTATAAAAACCTAGACAGCACAGAGAGACAGACAAATCAACAAAAAATGGCATGTGCCTATATGATGTTCTGAGAATAAAAGCAGCTGTAAATATCTCAGGATTCTTTAGCGAGAATGAAAGAAGAAGAAGAAGAATCTAATTCTGAAGTCTGTAATCTAGTGGGTTTAGAATGAGTGATTTGTTTTCTTTACTTTAAAGATTAACTTTAAATTCAAACAGACAATTACAGGAACTAGTTGCCAGGTTCAAGTAATATACAACCTCCATTTTATTTAATCTAAACACTGATTTTTAAAGAGTAATTCTCACTTATCTCCTCAAAAATACCTAACGCTGTAACTTAGAATGGATTTCACATTTCATTTATCATTTTTTAAATTTTCTTCCTGCAAATATTAGTGTTTGTGAAAGGTGCCTGCTTGACAGCTCTTGAGAATAAGTTCTCTATTTTTTCAAAGATTACTACTCCTGGAGGAATTCTGCACCAAAAAATTAAAAATTCTGCATATTTTATTTGTCAAAATAATACAATACAATCACACCAGTTTCAATAATTTTGGTAATGTATTTCAAAATACCTGTCAGCAAGTATGTCTGTAACAATACAGACAATGAAAAAAATTCAGGAAATGTTTCTATCGAATAGATTCCTTACTAGGCACGTAAATACAGAACTTTGAGTAATTCATTTAAACTACTATACAGAAATATATTTCCTGCACCCCTCAGTGTAGGGCAAAGGCTTGGGGGAGTCAGGGTAAAGGAGGAGCTGAGGGAAAGGGAGGAGGGGAGGGAAGAGGAGGATCTTGGGAGTGAACTTGGAGGGCTCTTGGATGTGGGTGGGAAAAATATGGAATAGGTTTTTTGAGGGGGCCAGAGAGAGATTGTTAGGGAGCCTCCCCCATGCAGACCCTGACTGACCCCAACCTCTCCCATTTAGTCAGGTACACCTGTCCCCCTTTATCCCTGCACCCTCAGACACCCACTCCCCCCATTCCCATGTGTCCCTGCACACCCCCATCCACCTCCTCCCCCCATCCCCATGGGTCCCTGCACCTCCCTCCCCGTCCCCATGTGTCTCTGTGCCCCCACTCAGCCACCCCGATTCCCCCCTGTGGCCCTGCACCCACTTCCCCAGTCCCCATGTGTCTCTGTGTCCCCTCAGCCACCCCCCTTCCCCCATCGCCATGTGGCCCAGCGCCTCCACTCCCATTCAGCTGCTGCCCCAGTCTGTCCTTCCCCAATAGCCATTAGGAACCCCAGTCTGTGACCCGCCAGCCCCATGCTGTCTGTCCCTACATATCCCGTCTCCTGACCAGGCCCCACAGGTACAGTACTGCCAGGCAGACAACCTCTTCCCTTTCTTATTGGCAGTTGGGGCTGCTCCCACCTGGGAGTGGCTGCTCTGTTCTAGTGCCACAGCAACCCCTCGTGGGCAAAAGGCGGAACTGCAGCAACTTTCTGGCAGAAGTTATTTTCTGCGGAAAAAAAAATTGTGCGCGGCACATTAATTATGCTTGCACACAGTGGCGCAGAATTCCCCCACGAATAGAATACAGACAAAATGGACAGAGGCAGCACAAGCTTCCCCACACTTTTTTGCCACAGAGTACCAATCTGCACAGGAGATAACTATGGCTTTGCAGACCACTGAGAATCTCCATTTGACCTAGATCCAGCACTTTTTCAGGATTGTCAAGAGTGATGATTGTTGTCATGGAAATTTATATACAAAGGCTTCTGAACAACTATCACATGGGAACAACTGGTGGTCACTACAACCTAAGCTCAATTTGAACCAGCAACCTGTAGGTGAAAATCTCTATTCCAATTACTAAACCTTAAACAATGAAGTCTCCCTTTAAAAGTCTGTCAATAAGACACTTACGAGTTAGGAAACCATTAGAATGTGCATTTTTTCAAATGATGGTTTATCATCAAGATTATTGCTATATGCAGTACATGATACTTATTCTTCATCCACTCAACCAATATTTTAATGTGGTGTGTGTTCCCTGTTAATAACTAACATCATTTACTCTTGCAAACAGATTAAAGACTATAAACCATTTCTGGAATTACTGTAAGACACAGTAGCTTGCAGTAATAGTAAATCCAACCGGATGTAATTCCTATTCAGCAATTTATTACTATGGCATTTTTTTTCCAAAATGGTTGAAAAAATGTTGATTAATGAAGCAAAAATAATGTATTAGATCAGAAACCCAATTTTTCCAAATTAAAAAAAATATATATGTTTTGGTAAATGTGGCTCTAAATATGGCCAATTTCAGTCATAACACAAAATTAACAAAAGCATGAGCCTAGTGATTTTAGAAAGAGATACAATATATTTGTACAACAGCACTAATAACAGAACAAAATACTGCAGTAGACTTGCTTGCATTTTTAGTGGACAGAGAAGAAAAATGAAATTACAAGAATTTTAGTTAAAATCGTCTCTCAAGAACTATGCTTCTTTTTTGGTTTGGTTACCTTTAGGCTATTACTTGCTGATAAACCAATCCATGTCCATGGAAAAAATTATCAGTGCTTCAACCTACTTAATATGCATGGAGTGTAAAAAGACCTAACCTATTATTTTCATTAATCCCCTACTGGTATTCCAAACAGAAATTTTGAGAATTCTGAAGCAAACAAAAGGATTAACTTGATTTTATGAAATGGTAATTTTGTTTCTCTTAGTGACTGCTGAATTCCCATTTGTTAGTCAATGGGCATTTTGTGCACACAGAGAGTAGGTGAACACCTATTTATGAACAAATGGGGATTAATTACAATGACAATAGAGAAATCTGCTGTGAGCCAACTGTGGTTAAACAAACACCTTATACTATAACATATTAAAGGAATATATTATGGGCTACTGAGACTGAAAGTGTGTGTACTTAAAAGGTATCCTGTATCTTAGCTCTCAAAGATTTGATTCAACCAGTATTTATTAGTGTGACACTAAAAACCTCAATGTAAACGTGACATTCTGTCTTGCTGCAACTTCAGAGGTTTTGAAATTTGTTTTCCTTCTAATGTGAATAAAACCAATCTATGTTGCATGTTTTCATTAAAAATGGAATTAAGTCAGGGGGAAGATGTGTGTCTATCTCTATCCCCTAGTAGTAGTAGTTAGGGTATTGGCCTGGGACAATGCTTGACTGAGAGCAGAATTTTTCATCACAGTTCAATCCAAATTAGACAGAGACCCAAACCTGAGTCTCCCACATCCCATGCCAGCATCCTAACCATCCAGCTACAGAATCTCTCTCACCCTCTCTGTAAGTTTCAAAAACATCTTCACAAAATGTTTCAGTTTTGGTGAAACAGCATATTTTAGGGAAAATGTTCTGATCAGCTCTTGCTCTCAAATTCATATGTTATTAGTAACACAAACAGAAGGTGGACCAGCCTCTAGACCACCACGAGTAACAACTCTCTCTAAAAACTGAAACTAGAGCATTTTAGTGTAGTTCAAGAGAAGGCTTCATTAACTTAATATGGATTTCCTTCAAACTTCCAACACTGGATTTCAATGCAAGAATCCCTTCAGGAATCAGACCAAGATCTAGAAGACAATTATATTCGGTATATCCCTGAAAACATAAAAGCAAACCAATGACCTCTAAAATATTCCATTACCAAACCCGAAATAGTTGTGGTAGAGAGAGCACTGACACATGAAAGGTTCCATACAGACTTTTCCAGACTGAATTGCAAAGTTTTCTTTAGGATTGGGATTCTCAAGTTGAGGGTCGTGAACAGGTATTTGGGAGTCATATCCACTCTGTCCTTCCCCTAATGCTAAATCAGAGGGGATGACTGACTGGATGGGAAGGGAAATCCAGTGGGAAATGAAGCCCCGTATGAATAAGGCTGAGAACAGTGTCTTGAGGATAACATCAGAGTCTAGTAACAAATATGTTGAGATATCTGATACACCCCCACCACCGAACTTCTATAGAGAGCAGGTATATATTTCACAACCCTATTAAATTTTCCTTGGGAACAGGCCTTATAATTATCCCTGGGAATAGACTACAGCTCTCTAATATGACAGATGAAGTTTCATCCCCCTCAACCACATTACTTTTCAAAATAACTGCACCCCAAGAATCCTGAAACACAACATCCCACTTCTGTCTCACAATAATTCTGTAACCCACTGCCAAAGAGACTCTAGAGAGAACTCCATATAGAGGATAACAGCCTTCTTTTGGTATGAGTTACTCTTTTAGCTCAAGTTGCAGAGAGGTCTCTCTTGTGGATCTGAGAGTCCTGGGTTCAAACTGCTGATGGCCCATGTGGGAAAAAATATGCGATCACATAATTAAAGAATAAATCATAATGCATATACTCAAGAGTTGCATTTAATTCTAGCATTTCTTAAAAAGAGTGCTTGAGTTGGTAACCCTATTGTTCCTTCAGCATACTTATATATGGGACCCACTTTTAAAGTTATCACTTGGGGAGGTACTGGATACGTTTGAACATTGCTAGTGGGCTTTTCGCAAGTAGGTTGTCAGTTTGAATCCACCCTAGCTCAAACGGGACTGAAACTTGTTCTCATCATATCCAGTAGATGTTTGGTAGCCCCTCAAACCAATTACCTGCAAAAATGCAGAATAACTCAGACATGGAGCTGCACAAAGATTCTTGTCCCTTCATTTTCCCAAAGGCCAGAGAAAATCTGGCCTCAATTTTAACCTCAGATGGCCCAGTTTATTGCCATCTGATGCACATTTAATTGTATCTTCAGGCATTTAGAAATCCATTACCTTAATTCAAACTGGATTGGCAAAAAGATATTAGGTCAGACTCATAAGTCAGCAAAGGGAGAGAGGGGAGGCATTTTGTGTCTGCTGTCTTCAGGATCTTTTATAAAGCCAGTGGAGCTTCCCAGCACAGGCCAGGGAGCCCTTACACTGTCCTCCTGCTTTAATGGTCCCATGGAGATTTGTTACGGTGCAAGTCCACCCTGGCCATGTTTCCTCCTGCTCCGATTCACCCACACCTCGCCTCCATTACAGCCGTGGCCTACACTGGAAGGCTTCCTGTGCTTAAACCATTTATGGAGGTGGCACAGGGCTAGCGGAGAAGCCTCCAGCAATGGGGGTATTTTCTAGGGGAGTCTTAAATCTGCCCTATGGCTTCTTTGCTACAGCACCGTTGGCACAAAAGGTCCCTAAGCACATTGAAGAATCGGACATAATGATGCTTATGCTCTACTTTTATATACATAAAGCTTTAAGCACTGAGTACTAAACCAGTTCAGCTCTGAGACTATACTTCAGGGCATAACATTTGAAACACTTCAGTAGGACCCCTGGCTCCCTAGATGATGTTACTGAATCAGCTCCCTTTGCTCTCCAGCTTCCTCAGCCTGATTCCAACTTCCGTTTCCAACTCTGTTATGCTGGGAAATCTCTAGTTCTTGAACTAGACTCCAATACCAACTCCAGCTCAGACAGTTTTCAATACTACATTCTTTGAGCTACAATGTTTAATGGAATTGTTGCTCTCACTGAGTCAGCAATGACTAAGAACGTTAATAATGCTGGTGGTTTCCAATATCTTTTAAAAAAAGAACTTCCACACAAGTTTTTTTTAGTGGAGATTTATGTGAAGTGAAAGTTTGAAGTGTTAAATAAAATCCATTTTAAAAAGTTACCAATCCCTTCAAAAAACAAAAATATCCCAGCCGTTTGGTCAAATCCAAGTGGACTTCTCTATCCAAGTGGGGATTTTGCTTAAGTAAGGAAAATCTGACTCCCTTGGGACTAGCATTTTACACAGAATAGCACTCACAGTTTTTAAGAGTTTCTTTAGGTAAAATCTGAATATCCTTTAAAAAGTGAAATGTGCTGGGTTGTTTTTAAAAACCAATCCAACTGCAACATACATTTTTCACTATTATAGGACTAAAAATGTCTTACTGCTTACCGAGAGGAGAACTTATGTGGCACACAAATAGCATATTATTGTGAGCCAGGGGTTTCTCATTTAATCAAGATGCTTTAGGCCACAAAATTCTTTGTGGGGAACAACTCTCCTAATACCCTTGTACAAAGACATTTGCAAGTGAAACTAGTTTCCTTAAAACATTTGTTTTACATTTAAACATAAGTCAGTCTGTATGTCAATTATCATTTAAGACCTATGCCCTACTCACCAAAAGATGCTTAACATTTATCTAGAGATCAAATACAAGACCTGCTCTACATTTTTTTTTTTAAACTAACTCTACTGAAAGACAGCAGCTTTATATTGTGCTCAGATATCTGGAACAGCATTTAGCAAGTCCATAAAAGGAAAAATAAGAATACTAGGATATAAATAGATCACAGGGTTTAAGGTGCTTTTCTTGTATTAATCTTGCCTAGATTTTTGGCTTTAAACTAGAATATTAGTGATCTGAAAGTTTGAAATCAAGGCAGACTGTTTACTATGTCTGTAAGTTAAAGGTAAATCACAAAATAAAAGGATTACAGACTCGACCAGGGAAAAAGCACTGGGTCAGGACTGCAATCTCTATTAATCAGGTATCCCAGCTGGGCAGTGGGTATGCAGCTGTTAACTTGATCAATGACTTACCTAAATGTCATCTCTACTGATTCGCTTATAAATTACCAGCAAGTGAGACTAATGTACAGGTGCTAATTTATTTAAACTGTTCTCTGCAGTTCTACATAGCTTTATAAACTGCATCTGGCACCTAATGTTAGCTGTCAGTTGTACTTAGACATGCCTGTCCTAACGACTCTGTTCATTAGAAATGAGCACAAATTATGAAATATTGTGAAAAATGATACATCAAATGGAATGGGCAAAGCAAATCAATTAGAGAAACTTCATACCACATATTCACACATAGGAGAATAAAATATCCTGGTTCCAGAGCAAGGTCTATAATACCAATTAAAAAGCAATTGGTAGACTTCTGCAGTTATATATCAATTTGCTGGACTTTTCCCCCCCAGTAATTTAGTTGTAATATACAGCTTAACTTTCCATTCCTAAATAAAAGCATCAGTAAGAGGCAATTCTGCATCCAAAAATCCAGCAAGAGGATTAAAACATGGTAAACTTATTTCCCTGTAGCACATGTTCTAAAATTCAAAAGGTTTAACTTTTAATAAAATACACATAAAATGCCAATGAAAGACAATCTCATATCTACTTTTGAAATGCACTGTACAGACTGATTAACAGTAGAAGACATGGAGGTACGTAAGCACTCATCAAAAGGAATTATTACTATTCGAAGTGTAAAGCCTTATAATTCTGCTGCCAGTGCTAAGCAGCTTTTATAACAGAAATTTAATTATGCATAGCAGACATTACGCATTCAAAGTATTTTCAACACCTGATGGTATGTGAGCAAGTTAAACATGAACGGTAGATACTCTGTAATACTAAATAAAATGCTGCGCTTTTGTTTTTTCACCTTTTCAGAAATAAAATTTGTGAACTGGTCCCATACTTGTCACGTGCACTTCAGTAAGGAAAAGTGTAATGCTGACAGACCCCGGTTGTCAGCAGGCAGCATTGAACCGGGGACCTCTGGAGCTTAGTGCACAAGCCTCTACTGCATGAGCTAAAAGCCAACTGGCTCTTAGCTAAGGCTGTAGAGCAAACTCATTTTAACTCTCCCTCTAAGTGGTCGCAGTGCAACTAGATGGGACAGACCACCACACCCAGAAGGCCCACATTTCCAGAATGAGCCCATTTTTCTTTCTAGTGGGGAGCTCAGTCATTTTGTACAAATGGCCAGAATATCCCTTGGGGATCTGTGTGCAGAGGGATCTTCCATCTTCTACATGCGTATTTATGGCATATATGCATGCATGGGAAGAGAACCCACGCCCCAAACAGTCCTGCTGCCCACTTCTTGAGCTCCTATAGAGGCCTGTCCTCGAGAAACAGGCCCACATGTGGAAAGAAAACCTGGACTGCAGGGAGGGAGCTGAATTGTGGGTGAACACACAGCCTCCTACTACCAACCCTTGCAGGAAATCAACACAGAAGTTAATACAATCTCCACACTGTGTGAGCTTACCAACAGTTTTTTTACTAGTTTGTGCAAGCACATCATGCAAATAAACAAAGACAAGCTCCGTTACGGGTGAAGAGAACATTTGCCAAATTGAGATAAAATATTTAGGGAAAGAAAATTTTATCATTTAATAAAAGCCAGAACAAGCAAAGTAAAGTAAGTAATTTGTTAATCATTAAGGCCTCAGTCCTGCAAATTGATTCACCAGTGCACATCTTTACCTCGACAGAGTCCTACCGAAGTCAATGAGACTACATACAGGTGACAGGTGTAAGAGTCTGCAATGGTGTTTCTATCTCCAGTGGTACTATCAGGACATCAATATCGAAACATGCCTACCACTGCTTCAAATGCAAATAAAATGTAAACTATAAAAATAAATACAAATGTTAAATTCTCACTGTCTCAAATCTAAGCATCAATATGGATTCAGAGTACTACTGTCCTTAAAAAAATAAAAAGGGCTGTAGGCATATGACTGCTCAGAGCTCAAGACTTTTAACCTTACTGGCAAGGAGTAAGTCCCCTTTGTTTGCTCAGGCCTTTGCCTGAGGTGAGCTGGATGTGAAGAGTGTGGTGTCCAAGAGATTAGCTAGGAACATTGCTTTTTGAGTTTGTGATCTTTATAATAGAAGTCGGAAAGCAAAGGATTGTCATTTGTTAAGAGAACCAACTGTTGGCAGCATGCTGTTCATTTTTATATTAATTGTTTTTACTGAGGAAAATTCACACAGAGAATCAAGCACTGGGTGCATATTTTTTTATAAATATAAATTAAAATAAGTGAAAGCTATTGTATGTCTTGTGTGAAAATCACCTATTGCATAAACAGCAGCTTATTTTACCAGGCATGCAATGAGTGAGCAAAATCAAGTTTAAAATAAATGGGACTAGAATTTATTTGGCAAGATGTTCTAATTAATATCTTTTTGAACATAAAATTTGTCTAGTATTGGATTTTAACCTGTTGGAAGATTAAAAGGTTTGACTATTCTTTGTTGGTTGCAACTACTTGTAAATCTAGACGACATTTGTTTACACAGAAAACTTTTTTTTATGATTAAGAAGTCAAAAACAGTTCCCAATCTTTTACAATACACTTAGCACCCATAGCAGCCTAAACAGTTTATATTAGCAGAGAAGAGGTAAGAAAATATCCAACCAAATATTTTAACCATCTCAACCTGAAGGACAGAAAAAGCTGCTTAACCTTAAGTCTACCTGATTCCCAACTGCAAGTCGTTACAGGTAAAGCAGTAGGCATTTCCTCAAAAACCATCGTATTTCCCTGTTCCCACAGTGGCCATAATGCAGTGAGCTCAATTTCTCTTCTTTGGTTCCATGACACACTGCTCAGTCATGAGACTTCATGGGAAAATGGGGAGGGGTGGGTGTGTGTGTTAGTGTGTGTTAAAATTACTAAGTAAAATTGAACCAAGTGTTGATTGTGAAATATCCTGTAAAATTTAAATTTGCATCATCAACTGCTGTGGTATCATGCAGGAAAACCTGACCTAAATATACAAAGCAGGTCAAATGATGAGTAAATGTTTTCAAGTGCTATATAAACCTTTATAGTGGTTCTTATGGCCTCAGATCAAGGGGATTATCCATTAGTAGCTTTAAAGAGAACCTACTGTGCTTTAGCAGGATATGGGTATACAGTTCTATACTGCCATGTCTGACCTCACACACATAGCAGGGGTAGAATCTCTATTCACAGCCACAATTGCAATGTTTGCAATGTATAGTAGTATTCTTTCTTATTCTGACAGTTTGATTAAAATTCACGGAGAGCTGAGGGGCTCATGCTGAAGTAAAGTGCTTTCAATATCTGAAACTCTATAGTAAATGACTTCTCCAACAGAGCAACTGTACTTACATCAATATCCTCTTGGGTAAAAGTTTCTGGATCTTCCCCCATCATGTTGGCTAAATGTCTTTTTCCTAGGTTGAACTCTTCAATCTGGTTTTTAATAAAAGCCTCTGTATACTTTTCAGGTCCTGAGGCTGCAATGTTTCTCTTCTGCACTGCTGTAGTGGTATAGATTAGTCTTAATGTCTAACGAAAAAAAAAAAAAAGAGAATATTAAAGAATTGGTACAGCAAACTCTAAGCAAAATTATTGGCATAAAAAGGGAAATGTGCTTTGTGCACAGTAGTGTAGAAACTAAGAAAAGGCACTCTTATTCAGAAAGTTGATTTCTTCTAGTTGCCAAAGACCCTTTTACAGATGTGTTCAAACAGTTTAATCTTTTTATATGAGAAAATAAATTGTGAACAATGGATTGTCTTTTTATCAAATGTATGTACCTATGTTTAAAAATGTTAAATCAATTTCAAACAGTTTGTTTTCTGTGACATACACTCAGATTTTACTAATAGAATGAAATGTAATTTTACATGTGAAGAAGTCTCTGATGAAAACAAAACAACAAATTTTAGGCAAATAAACCGCTTAGGCATTGTAAGTAAACAGTGACTGTATTCTTTTATCTCTCTGCACACAAATAATCTCAAAGGGTTTATATATATTTATATATATGTTCACAAAGAGAGAACTTCTAAATGAAGCATGAATAGAACTGCAAACTTAATTCTGCTATCCCAAGTGCAATACAACAGCGTAATGAAACTACTAAGGTATCAAGTTTCCATGTTGCCCTGTCAAAGAAACAAAGAAAAGGAAATTAGGCACAATGCATTTTTGGGACAGTGAAATAGCCTAGGACCCTTTCTTGCACTGAGAACCATACAGGGGCACCCCGGAGCCCACCAGTTACTTTAATTTTACACACATAGGCTTAGGGGTGCACTCATGTGTTTTTCAATGTTGGAGTGGAGTTAAAGTCTGTGTCCTACAGAACTCTTTCTTGTCCTAGTGTTGATAACAGAATTGAAGAGTTCATAGTCTGTACAAGACCACATCTTTATTGTGTTTCTCTACAACACCCAGCACAACTGGGTCCCAACCCAAATTGGAGCTTCTGTGCGCTACTGTAATACAAATGTTAAATGTTGATATTAATATTACAAATGTCAAACATACTTGGTCTTGTCCCTTCCCTACAACAGGGATATGCAGATATGAAGGCAGATGAAGCAATATTTCAAGCACATATTAGAACTGTTTGATGCAATGGGCTTTATACTGGAGACTAGAAAGTTACTAAAGTCTTCGGTTTCTCCCCTCACTTTCAGACAAAAATCTTTATAACATCTAGAAGAGAAAACCTTTACACTATCCTAATGGGTAATTGCAGTCTGCCTACCAAAAAATCTAGCTGCAGTTTCAACTGGATATCCTGTTATCTTCTGTGCTAAACCTTTGTGCAGTGTTGCTGTGTGATGCAAAATAGCTACTGCAATTGGTACGGTATCACTCCATATAAACCGGTTACTTTGGAACCATTCAGTCTCTTCATTATACCCATCCCATATCTCCCCCCTGAACACAAAAAACATGGCATGAGGTGACTGCTATTGCAATCCTTATTCTTAAACCTAGTGTCCATAGACCTAGATGGAGTTTAACAGTAGATCAGTTTAACAGTTCACCATCTACAGAATGCTATCACAAAAGAGTACATCCATGGAGCTGAATCAGTACTCAGGCACACAATGTACGTCCTAATGCACCATATAGGACAAGAATTATGCTAAGAACACTAAAATGAATTTTTAGGTATAGTCAGCCATCATTCTAGAGGCAAAAAGCTACTAAATTCATTAATTTACACAAGGTTGCTGTTTTGATTAAAATAAAATAAAAATGAATATTCAAAGTCTGTAGAGCAGTGCTACTCAAAGTGATGGTCCATGGACCGGTGCTGGTCCGAGAGCCATTGGCTGCCAGTCTGCGTGCACATTGGGGGAAAAAAAAAATGCCGATCCCCACACCAGATAGCTTGAGAAGCACTGCCGTAGAGGACATTGCTTCCCATTGTAAGATATTATCTGCACTTCCTAAGAAATCTTATTAGGACTTTTTGGATATTTAGGTTTGAACACTGACCATATTTTGACTGAGCAATTCATCCCTTTGCCTCTTACAACCCTCTAGGGGAATTCCTATCAACAAATACTAGCGAACTTGGTTCCAGCTCAGAACTCATAATCCAAGGAACACTTGTCTTTGGCTTTTGTGGAAGACTATAAGATATGGCTAGACTGATTTGTTTTTCTTTCACCAAGATAATCAGTGGGTAAGACAACTGTAATTTCAATCAAGCACTCTGCCAGAGAAACAGAAGCATCATTGACAGAGCAGTAATGTCCCAATTTTGGCTTAATGCCAGTTTTTATGTACTACTTTACGTGTCTTATGTCAGTATTAACAAAGCCTCGCTGCAGTCAAATTATTCCATAAACCAAACTGAGAATTGATGACTGGAGTTGTCTATGTGGGAAGAAAGAAGTCACAAGAATAAAAGAGCAGAGAAAGGAACATTTTGGAATGGAGAAAATATCAGAGTTCTATTCAACAGGCCATGCTCAACAGTGACCTGAAGCAGTTATCATCTGACATCTGGTCAATTGCCTACTGTGTGAACTTGTGGTCTCACTGTACCTTCTGGTGTCTATGTGACCACATTAAAAAAATAATAAGCAAACTAACAAAAATTTAAAGGTAGCTAATTAGCAGCCTTATTGCCAGCTGTAGAAGAGAAACCAAAGACTAAACGGATTTGTCCTCTTGCTTCTAGGAGTGTTCTCTTCAGGTCAGGATTTAAAAATCTATATTTAAATTCAGCATTTTGAGTTAAAAACATATATGAACTAGAAAATATATGACTAGATACAGCTTAAACATTTCAGATATAACTGGCAACTACAAACTATACACCCAACACAAACATATGTGCGTAGTCCCACTGAAGTAATAAGACTACATACATACATTTATTTGCAAAATTGGAACCTAAAGCCTATTCTAGCTTTCACTGGCTGCTAATGGCAGCAACAGGCTGAAACTACAAATGGTTATTGGCATGAAGTAGGGATCTACTAGTCATGTTCCTTTTCTGCTGGCCATACCACTTTTCCCTGCCATGCTGACAGCAGGAAGTGGGATTGGAATAGGAGCATCTATACCAGCTCAATACCACTTTGCACTGGAGTAGTGCTCACAGGATCATACGGTGCTAGCAGTGTGGTACAAAATGCTGCACCAGATAGAAGAATCTGTCCTTCTGTTACATTTTTTGCAGCACTGTTAACCCAAGCCAAATTCTAACTAGGGTAATTACAGTCTGCCTACCCAAAATCTACCTGCAATTTTAACTGGATATAGTATTCTTTATTTCCTGAGCTAAACCTTTGCGTAGTTTTACTGTGTGATTCAAAATAGCTACCGCAATTCAGCCCAGGTCCAATAAAATAAGTCAGTGGTTCTCAAACTGTGGGTTGCGACACTGTTTTAATAGGGTTGCCAGGGCTGGCTTAGACTTGCTAGGGCCAGGGGCCAAAGCCAAAGCCCCACTGTTTGGGGCCAAAGCTTGAGGGCTTCAGCCTTGGGCAGTGGGACTGAGATTACAGGCCCCCTGGCCTGGGGCTGAAGCTCTTTGGCTTTGGCACCCCCACGTGGGGTGGCAGGGATCGGGCGGGCTCAAAATTTAGTCCCACCTCCTGGGATCATGTAGTAATTTTTGTTGTCAGAAGGGGGTCATGGTGCAATGAAGCTTGAGAACCCCTGAAGTAGGTGAATTAATCTTTGTATATACTGCATGAGATGAAAAGGATGATATGAATGTAAGTATTTGGTTGTTTTTTAAACTGAGGTATATGAACATGGTCTCTAATAAAAATCTCTGCCAACAATAAGATGATAAAACAGGAGTTTGAGACAAGCCTTGAATTTTAGTACTGGAAATCCCGCTTATTCCCAGTTTCTGCTGTATGTTTCAAGCTCTAGTGAATGTCTGGGAGAGAGAAACGCTGAAGTATCTCTAGACATTATCTCCTAGACACTTACTTCAGGAGAAAATGCTATTCACTCAGTCTTACTTTCCATGCATACGAGTTATTTGTAATTCTTTTTAATGAACATAAGAATCCTCATTACTAGGCCCAAGATTGCTTTCTCTCTGCCATACGTTAAACAGGATACTTTTGTATTACGCCTGTCATTTTTTATTGTAATTTTCCCATTTTTTTCTTTTCCCCTCAAGCTATTCATATTCTTCTTGTTTAAGTTCATCACTAATCAAAAGTCCCTGGACACAAAACTGTTCATAATTAGAAAACAGCCTCTTATGCAAATTATTATCTATTGTATAGAGTACCTCTTCTGGGATAAGAGTACAATTTCATGGGTCATATGGGTAAGAACTACAAAGTGAAGTTGAATGCTTCTCGTATTTAAGCCAAACTAGAAAATACTACTCTAAAATAAAGGAAATTAGAGGCTTGTATTTATTATATACTTCATAAAGTGTTCTTGCAGATAGTATTCTTACCATTTTTAAAAACAACTCTTGTTAAGAAACTCCTGAAACAACAGAATATTCCACCAGAAAAGAAACAGCCTTTCCTCCAGCCTACCACAATTCCTTAACACTCAGAAACTAATTGCTTTTAGATTATTTTCCTTTCAAAAGTAATAGCATAGAGGTCTAAGTATCAGGTTTGAAATATCTATGGCCTGTTTATTTACTGTTACATCAATTTTCACCTATCGAACTCTACTCAAGTCAGTGAGGATAAATGGGCATAAAACTAGTGATTAATACTGAGTAGAGAATCAGTCCCTCTGAACTCCCTGGAACATGGTCAGGGTTGACTTACTCCACCATACTTCAGAAGTCAATTCTGCCCATTTTACCAGGGTGTCTGTGGGGGTATCAATACAAAAGCTTTGTTTCTGATATGTATTTTGTAAAGCACTTTAGGATCCTTCACAATGAATCAACAACAAATAAATAATTTTATATTTATTTTCACATTGGCTGTTCCAAACCACTTCACAGGAAGCAGTATTTACTTAAGTGAAGTGCTTCTCTGAAAGGTGACTAAAAATGGTACCCAGTCTATCTGCTCCTTGTGTGTATTTTGTCACATCTGCTTAAGTCAGTGAGAAAAGAAAAAAAATATTACTTTTCATTACTGTCAGCCCTTTGGAAACACCACACCACTGAAGTGAATTGTTTTTTTTTTCCTCCAAACAGAACTGTTAACTAAGTTCCAATTAGAGGGCTACCTAGACAACAACAATTGACACCTGGGTTGTGGAACCAGTGGTTGTGAATCCTACTCCCCATGTCCTATATACAGTTAGTCCATGTACATATATGTATGTCTGTAATGGGCAATTAGTTAATGGATGGCTTCAGCAATAAGGCAGAAGGGTTTATATTCCTTATACCTTTTTATCTTATCAAAGGTAATGGAAGATTGGGATCACATAAATATCAGAGTCTTTTTTTTGATCCTGATAAGCTTTTGGACTCACCATCTTGTGTCAGGTTACTTTAAAATAATTATGTACTGTGGGGGGTGGTGGTGGTGGTAATCAATCTAAATGCACTGCTTCTCATTTTTACACAGAGTCTTCTCATTCTCGTATTAAGAGAAAAAGATAATAGGAGCACCACTTACGTTTTTTATATTACTGACTGGGCTGCATCCTTAGCTCGCTTCGCTCCACCAAAATCAGTTGTGTTATGTCAACTTACATAGGGATCTGACCCATTATTTCTGTGCTGATATCAGATACCCTCTTCAAGCCCCACTCTAACTAAACAGTCCTAATCTTTTCAATCTCTCCTCATACATAAGTCTATCCAGTCCTCTGATTATTCTCAGTACCTGTCACTTGGCCCTTCTACATTTTTGAGATGGGCTGACCAGCACCAGACACTATTTTCAAACTAAGAGTCTACAATCATTATAATAGTGTTACAATATTCTGAGTATTATTTTTATTCCATTCTCTGTACTGTACACCTTAATATTTTGTTTATGTTTCTAACTACTGCTGCACACTGAAGTGTCCACAAGGACACCAAGTCTTTTTCCTGAATGGATACGGCTAATTTAGAAACCAGCAATGTGTGTAAATAGATCCAACTGCTCTTTTCCAATGTACATTGTCTTGGATTTGCCTACTCTGAATCATCTGCCATCTGTTGCCTAATTGCTTGGCTTTGTTAGGTCACTCAAGAGTTTCTCAGTTTTCACCATCCTAAATTATTTTGTCATTTAAAAATGGTCACTTCCACCCTCTTTCTAGATCGTTAGTGAACATATTATATGTTTTAATATATTTATAATACAGTATTCAACATCAGTCCTAAAACAGATCTCAAGGTTGATTTACACTTGCTTTTCAAACTGGAAATGCAAATTAGAAATAAGTCAACTTTTTAACAATGAAAAGATTCTCAACTCATCCCTGAAGTCTTTCAATCAAAGATTCTGGAGTCTTTAAAGAGATGTTCTAGTTTGCCCCAACTTCTTGGCCTGGTCAGCAGTCGCTTACATAATAGAGAAGAATAACTCCGTCTCCACTGCATGAAACCCTGGGTGAAGCGCTTTGGCCCACACTTTGCAGGAAGCCAAACCAGATCACCACACTAGTCTTTCCAGACTTAAAATCAACAGTCTTAGGCTATGTCTACACTAAGGACCTTACAGCGGCTGTACCGCTATAAGGTCTTCCATGTAGCCGCTCTTTGCCAGCAGAAAAGAGCTCTCCTACTAGCATAATTAAACCATCCCCCACAAGAGGCATTAGTCATGTTGCCAGGAGAGACTCTCCTGCTGACATAGTGCTGTCCACACCAGCACAGTTGTGGGGTGTGTTTTTTTACCTACAAAAGTGGTAGCCTAAGGCTTTGTCTGTACTATGTCTACACTGTGCACCTTACAAGGTGCGGCTGTGAAGCTACAGCCGCACCACTGTAAGGTAAGCGGTGTAGCCGCTCTTTGTTGCGAGGAATGAGCTCTTCTGACAACAAAATAAAACCACCCCCACTGAGGCGTGGTAGCTTCGTTGCCGGAAGAGCATCTCCCACAAAGCACTATCCACACCGTGCTTTTCATCATTAAAAGTTTTGTCATTCAGGGTGGGTTTTTTGTGGTTTTTTTTTTTGCACTGCTGAGCAATGGACTGGTTTATACAGAATTACTCAAACCAGCACAACTGTTCTGCACACCCCTATTGGTTTAAAGCAACTGGTTTAAATGTCCAGACCCAAGCCAAGGCCACTATGGGCACTACAGCAGCACAGTGACTGCACAGTGCAGCTCCCTATGACGGATACCTCCTACAGCAACAGGAGCGGTTCTGCCGTGGCTAGACTCAATCCACCCGTCCACACGGCAGTTGCTAGGTCGACAGAGGAATCCCTAGGGGCCGGGGCTACACCAGGGGGTTAGGGTGACCTAACCGCGGCGCTCAGCGATGCGAACGGTTCACACACGCCCCAGCCGGGCGGATCCAACTGCTCCGTGTAGCCCGGGGCTGGGCCGGCCTGAAGCCGGAGAGCCCCCGCCCCAGCGAACCTGATGCTGGGACCGCCCGCCGGGCACACGGCGATCCCCGCACAAGGGCCCAAAACAGCGGCCAAGCCGGCTGCCCTCCGGCCAGAGCCCAGTGTCCCCCCCGGCACCCGGGAGCAGCGATGCCGCTCACAGGGGGGGGGGGCCGGGCAGCGGCAGGGTCCGACGGCTCCTGCACCCGCCCCCCGCGCAGAGCAGGCCGGCGCGGCCCGGCTCCCCCTGCAAGGCTGGGTCTGGCGAAGGCGAGCCAAACACGGGCCCCTGCGCTCGCGTTTCAACGGCCCGGTGGGCGGGGCCGCTCGGTTCCTCCCTCCCCTCCCGCGCTCTCACCTGTGCGCGCGGCGCCTCTGGGGCTCTCAGCGCCGCGCTCCAGCCGCGGCTCGCTCGCAGCACGCGCCTAACGGCAGCCGCCATGTTTGCGGCCCGAGACTGTCAGCGTCGCTGAGCCAGGCTGATCGTGGGGGGGTGGGGAGGAGCCGCGGGAAGCGGAGAGAAAACAGCTGGGATTGGCGCAAGCGCACCGTTGCCACTTGACGCTTGTAAGGGGAGGAGCTTGGCCAAGAAACGGCCGCCCTCGCGCTGAGGATTGTTGGCGAAAGGCGGGAGTTGTTAGTCTCACGTGATCTTGGCAGGGCAGCGGGCGAGGGGGCGCGCGCCTGTGGGCGAGTTTCTCCTTGTCGGGCGCTGTGTCGTTCTCAAGCCGCCTTGTTCGTTCCAAAGGGAATGTGCGCGCGCAATGTGGGCTGGGCTTTAAAAGGGCAGGGTCAAGGTTAATGCTCCCTGCGGAGCCTCTGCTGCACAGTTCATCTTGCTCTCCTTGAAGTAACAGTCCTGGCTGGGGTGCCGGAGTGGGAGAGAGGGTACCACCTGGTGCATTGTTGCTTGCCCCTTATTTTATCTCCAGCCCTGTATCTGGTGCTTGATGTTTTACCTCAACAGGCATCATGTGGAGGGTCCCATGAGTTGTACACGGTAACATTCACCTCACTTACTCATTCCTCTAGGCTTTCCCAGTTCCGGTGATTAGGCCCCCAATCCTGCAAACAGGTAGTATATAACTACTCTTGACACAAGGGGATTTGGGCATAAAGTTACTCCTGTGCATAAATCTGCTCAGGATTGTGGTCTCACATTGCAAAGGCCCTATGGCAAGGATTCTCTTCATCTTTGCTTTGCATGGTATGGAGCATGCTGTAAGTGCTTCATAAACAATTATAACCTGCTGTCATGACCATAAGAACGGCCATAGTGGGTTAGACTAAAGGTCCATCTAGCTCAGTATCCTGTCCTCCGACAGTGGCCAATGCCAGGCGCTTCAGAGGGAATGAACAGAACAGGCAATCATCAAGTGATCCATCTTTCTGGCAAACAGAGGCTAGGGAAACCATTTGTGGCTAATAGCCATTGATGGACCTATCCTCCATGAACTTATCTAGTTCTTTTTTGAACCCTTGTTCAGAAGATATTGGCCCTTGGCCTTCACAACACCCTCTGGAAAGGAGTTCCACAGGCTGACTGTACGTTGTGTGAAAAAATACTTCCTTTTGTTTGTTTTAAACCTATTAATTTCATTTGGTGACCCCTAGTTCTTGTGTTATGAGAAGGACAAGGACAAATAACACTTCCTTATTTACTTTGTCGTCTCTTTTCCAAGCTGAAAAGTCCCAGTCTTTTTAATCTTTCCTCTTATGGAAACTCTTCCATAAACCTAATCATTTTTGTTGTCCTTTTCTGAACCTTTTCCAATTCCAATATATCTTTTTTTGAGATGGAGCGACCACAAGAATATACAGTTTTGCACCAAAAGTTTAAACATGAACATTTTTGGCATGCAGAAGTTCTCCTGTATTTAGAGTTGTTATAGTCTTCTGCTGAACAGGGTTTCATGATTAATATTACCACCTCTGTATATAGGTGGCAAGTCTTCAGAGCTAAGAGGAGCTCATCACATACATACACATATATATAAAGCTAGAGCTGGTCAGAGAATTTTGACAATAACATTTTGCCAAAACAAATGAGGGGGAAATGACATTTTCAGCATTTTTCAAAAACTTTTATCATTTTCCAACCAGCTCTTAAACAGACCTCTCAGGGCCTCGTTTTTAGGAGCACTCTCTGCTTGAGACGGATTATTGAAAGTGCACCTCCACTCCCCATCATGTTTATGGTCCCATTCCATCATCATCATGACAAATCCAAAAGGAACGTAGCCTAGGATGGCCACTCACATGTTCCTGGGATACCAGACATTCTTGTACTTCAGGGAACAGTGTGGGCCCACCCATGCTGAGATGACCTTGACACAAGGAGGCGCCAGTTTGAAGAGCGTGGTGCCGTGGTCCCACCGGTGTGACCTTGCACAAACTCTATGTGCGAGATCATGCCAGTGGGGTTGGAGCAGTGCACTTTTCAAAATGGCATTCCCCATCCCATACTGGACAAAATGACATCCAGTTTGGTCTCAGTACCGGGCGGGGGACAAACCACCCAAAAAGAGGACTTAAAGGTTTTAAACCAGACAAGTGGCCACCCTAAGGTAGCTTCCTTGCAGATTGAGCACCACCCAGATCAATTTCTAGCAAGGTCCTTAAGGTGGTCTGGCTGGATATTCAGTTTATTTCCATTACTGTACTAGCAATCTTATCACTCCACCAAAGCTTTTGGTGACCAAGTGACCGCTGGTCATATACCAGCATTGCTTGGTAAACACACTTCTCTTCCAACCTAATAATATGCCTGTACCAAGAAAGGCACCAAAGCTGAAGCAGTGCTGATGGAGGCAGTTGATGGATTCAGCTTCAAATATCCGAATTTCTGATCTTGTTCTGACATTTACAGCTGACCAAGACAACGAGAATCAAAACTGTCACTCCGGTGCTCTTCAGCCTTCCTCTCGTGCACCCATTTGCTGCCCATCAGATGGTAGCTGGCTACAGCCTCCTCCTACCCAGTCGTAGCTGCATATGTGGTCCCCTTCACAGGACATACAAGCAGCTGAGAAGATGGAAGAAAGAACTGGTGAGGGACAAGGGAAAGCAGGCAGCCAAGCAGGGGAAGGGGTTAGTGAAAGCCCTCTGGAAAGACACATTTATTATTATGGTAAGAGCTGACAGACTGGTGATGTGTGAAAAAGTTGCACATTCAGTATTGTTTTCTTGATCATAGAATCATAGAATCTCAGGGTTGGAAGGGACCTCAGGAGGTCATCTAGTCCAACCCCTTGCTCAAAGCAGGACCAATCCCCAACTAAATCATCCCAGCCAGGGCTTTCTCAAGCCTGACCTTAAAAATATCTAAGGAAGGAGATTCCACCACCTCCCTAGGTAACGCATTCCAGTGCTTCACCACCCTCCTAGTGAAAAAGTTTTTCCTAATATCCAACCTAAACCTCCCCCACTGCAACTTGAGACCATTACTCCTTGTTCTGTCATCTGCTACCACTGAGAGCAGTCTAGATACATCCTCTTTGGAACCCCCTTTCAGCTAGTTGAAAGCAGCTATCAAATCCCCCCTCATTCTTCTCTTCCACAGACTAAACAATCCCAGTTCCCTCAGCCTCTCCTCATAACTCATGTGTTCCAGTCTCCTAATCATTTTTGTTGCCCTCCGCTGGACTCTTTCCAATTTTTCCACATCCTTCTTGTAGTGTGGGGCCCAAAACTGGACACAATACTCCAGATGAGGCCTCACCAATGTCAAATAGAGGGGAACGATCACGTCCCTCGATCTCCTGGCAATGCCCCTACATATACATCCCAAAATGCCATTGGCCTTCTTGGCAACAAGGGCACACTGTTGACTCATATCCAGCTTCTCGTCCACTGTAACCCCTAGGTCCTTTTCTGCAGAACTGCTGCCGAGCCATTCGGTCCCTAGTCTGTAGCGGTGCATTGGGTTCTTCTGTCCTAAGTGCAGGACTCTGCACTTGTCCTTGTTGAACCTCATCAGATTTCTTTTGGCCCAATCCTCTAATTTGTCTAGGGCCCTCTGTATCGTATCCTATCCCTACCCTCCAGCATATCTACCTCTCCTCCCAGTTTAGTGTCATCTGCAAACTTGCTGAGGGTGCAATCCACACCATCCTCCAGATCATTTATGAAGATATTGAACAAAACCGGTCCGAGGACCAACCCTTGGGGCACTCCACTTGATACCGGCTGCCAACTAGACATAGAGCCATTGATCTCTACCAGTTGAGCCCGACAATCTAGCCAATTTTCTATCCACCTTATAGTCCATTCATCCAGCCCATACTTCTTTAACTTGCTGGCAAGAATACTGTGGGAGACCGTGTCAAAAGCTTTGCTAAAGTCAAGGAACAACACGTCCACCGCTTTCCCCTCATCCATAGAGCCAGTTATCTCGTCATAGAAGGCAATTAGATTAGTCAGGCATGACTTGCCCTTGGTGAATCCATGCTGACTGTTCCTGATCACTTTCCTCTAAGTGCTTCAGAATTGATTCCTTGACGACCTGCTCCATGATTTTTCCAGGGACTGAGGTGAGGCTGACTGGCCTGTAGTTCCCAGGATCCTCCTTCTTCCCTTTTTTAAAGATGGGCACTACAGTAGCCTTTTTCCAGTCGTCCGGGACTTCCCCAGATCGCCAGGAGTTAAGTTGATATGGAGATATGAATAGATTAAGCCAAATTTATAGGTTCTACACATTTATTGCAGTGAGGAAAGGGGAAAGAGAGCCCCAATGGCTCCTCTTATTGCACACCTGACCAAGGACGGGGCATTGTGGTAGCCCTTGCATTCACAGTGTTCAAGGACTACATTTGGCTAGCACCTGTGCTTGTCCAGTGCTGATTCTCCAAAGGGGAAGCTAAGGGGTGGAGGTCATAGCCCCACTGACTTACCTCCTGCCCATGCCAGCAGAGCTGGCTGGGCATAGAAAGGAATAGACCCTACAACTTCTTCAAGGCCTTATTACTCCTATGCTCCCTGAAACTCTGTAAAGCACTGTGCCCACTAGGAAGTGCATCTCCATGCACCTTAACACAGGACATTTCTTTAGGGCATGATAGAAACCTTTGTGTTTTCAGAAGTTGGTAGGTGTGCATGTAAGAAAAAGAATACATGTTAAATGGAGAGGAATGTAGGGAATTTAGCAGTAACAAACTCTGTTCCACTGAGGCATTTTCCAAACATTTTACAACATATGTGTACCTTTTGGCATACAAACTGTTCTGTACTGATTATTTTCTCATGATTATTAAAAGGAATGTATTTATTATAGCCCACAAGTTATATCATCCCAACAATGCTCATACAACACACAGTATATTAATCTGCTTTGTAACAAATAATTAGAACAACTATCTTCCTCCATTGGGTCTCACTGTCTTCAAATGTGGACCATACAATACTATTTGAAGGCTGCACATGCTAGGGTTGTCAGTTATGTCTGCTATAAAAGGCTCAGCACTTGGGGGGTTGTCAATCAAGTCTGTTGTGAGAGAGATTTCAAGAATCATTACTCCAACAGTACTTATCAAATACAAAAATAAAACAAATTTACATAAAAACACCATAGGCAGACTGATCGCATCATTTTATTTTATGGTGAAGGTGTTTTGATATGAGCACGTAAACTATAAAGGCGAATCAAACAGGCCCAGAGGTCTGTAGAAACATCTTACTAGAAAGAGTGCTCTCTTTTGTGTGTTCCCTCACACAGCTTTTCCTCCTCATCAAGTTTGTGACCCAAAGCCCATTGAAATCAATGCAAATCTTCGGATCAGGCCCATAATCTCAATCTCATTTTTTTCAAAATATCTTTTCCCCTGTCTATATTTTCCAATACTTTTTAATGCTGTAAATCGTTGGGGATAGTAATTATTTTTTCAGGACTAGGTCCCCAGGACTGTACACATTTATGCACATGGGTAGTCCTGTCTGAACCCATGAAGTCCATAAAATGAGAATTTGCAGATATACAGGGAAAATCTGCTGTTATTTGAAGTCATTTGCTGTGCTTCACACAGATCCAAATGCAGTATCTGGGCCTTATTTTAGAAAGTGAGCACTTTGGGGTTATGGAATTTGGCTCTTCTTCAGTTGTCTGCCCTAAACTTCTCCCCCCATACATTTATGACAATTGCTATCGCTGGTGCAGATCTACCAGTGGTAGCAACAGTTGGAGCTCTAGCATAGACAAAAGATTTGCACCAGAGTTTTGCAAGGGTGTAGCTAGACTGTCATAGCAGCACCGGTGCCAACTCCTTGTGTAGATATGCTGCAGTGGTGTAAAAGGGATTTGCACCAATGTGACTTACCCTGTTTTTAACCCAGTGGAGTGCATGTATGGTAGGGGTTTCCAACTGTGCGGCACTGGAAGAGGTTCATTAGTATAGTCACACAAGTGCAAAAATCCGTACTGAGACAAGCCTAAGGTGCGAGTGATGGCTGGTATTATAACTAGACCTGTTCTGAAACGGATTAGATAAGACAATCATTAAAATCCTGTTCAGTGACCTTGCTTGGAACAGGTCTAGATGACCTGTTGGTAAGAACACCAAATCAGAATGGCAATGTTTTACATCCACTTGCACTGGTGTAAATGATGGCACAACATGTGGGGCAACCATGAATCTGGACCAACAGCAGCTAGAAGGCTGTAAGAAAGAAAGTGGGGAGTAACTTGATCAAGAAGACAGTGAAAGCCCCAGATGACAGAGTAGTTAGACGTGTGCATGCACACACAGCTCTCAACAAGTATTTGATTCTCTCTTATTTTAAAACCTGTTCCATTTGCTTGCTATTCACTTTTCTTCATCAGCTCCTAATTAAAACATGCTAGCAAAGTGCATCTGACATAGTGGAGGTTTCCTTTGAGTACACACATAAATTATATTTTAAATGAAGTGTTTTTGTATCCTGATTTTAGTATCTATGAAATTTTGACTTGTCCACTTCAAAGCATTGGGGTAAAACATTCATTTGTTTAAATTGTACAATAAGTTTGAATACAATATCATTTACATATTTTAAAAAGGTGCTGCTGAAGCATGGGGGCATTTTGTTTTGTCTTCTGATATTTTAAGTTTTGGATTTGGAAGTATTGCCATTTGGGGAATGCTGTGTCAGACTTGGCTGCATCACTGCTCTGTCCCAACTCCAGCTAAGCCCTAATGTGCACTGATTCTGTCATGCAAACCTCCCTAGTTAACCAAGTCAGAGAGGAAGCACTGCTTAGTGGTGAGAGCAGAAGACCAAGACTTAGCAGCTCCAAATTCTGCTCTTGGCTCTGGAATTAGCTTGCTGTGTATTGTTGAGCATGTCAGTTAATCTATCTGTGCCTCTCAATTACCATCACTGTAAAAAGGAAGTAATAATACTTACCTACTATTTAGGACATATAAAATTAATTAATGATTATAGAGTGCTTGGAGATCCTAGGAAGAAAGATGCCAAATAAATCAAGAGCAGTATTAAGGTCACTGAATTTCCCATTTCCTTCTTGTTGTTGGTTTTTCTCATTTCTATAACTTCTGATGTTACCTGCACAATTTAGGGTTCTCACTCCCCTACTCTTTCTTTTTGGTACTCAGGAAGTGAGGGATCCAACATGACCCCCTCCATGGGCTCAGGGCTAATACCCCTTCCTGGTGGACTCAGGGCTCTATGGGTCTGCGGGACCCTTTCCCAATGAAAGAGCCTAAGCCCTGGTCTACACTAGGACTTTAGGTCGAATTTAGCAGCGTTAAATCGATGTAAACCTGTCCACACGATGAAGCCCTTTTTTTCGACTTAAAGGGCACTTAAAATTGATTTCCTTACTCCACCCCTGACAAGTGGATTAGCGCTTAAATCGGCCTTGCCAGGTCGAATTTGGGGTACTGTGGACACAATTCGACGGTATTGGCCTCCAGGAGCTATCCCAGAGTGCTCCATTGTGACCGCTCTGGACAGCACTCTCAACTCAGATGCACTGGCCAGGTAGACAGGAAAAGAACCGTGAACTTTTGAATCTCATTTCCGGAGACTGCGGGAACTGTGGGATAGCTACCCACAGTGCAACACTCCGGAAGTCGACGCTTGCCTCGGTACTGTGGAAGCACTCCGCCGAGTTAATGAACTTAAAGAAAGGAGTACTTGTGGCACCTTAGAGACTAACCAATTTATTTGAGCATAAGCTTTCATGAGCTACAGACGAAAACTTATGCTCAAATAAATTGGTTAGTCTCTAAGGTACCACAAGTACTCCTTTTCTTTTTGCGAATACAGACTAACACGGCTGTTACTCTGAAACCTGTCTTAATGCACTTAGAGCATTTTCTGTGGGGACACACACACTCGAATATATAAAAACGATTTCTAAAAAACCGACTTCTATAAATTCGACCTAATTTCGTAGTGTAGACATACCCTTACACAGTAATATCCTTAACCTATATTTATGAACAATTAATCATCAGAAAACACATGCTAAGCATACAATGCTCAGCACTCCCAATAAAGCAGATAAACTTCTCTTGATGACCCATCAAGATGAGATCATCTGGGGACTCTGGCTTCTGCAGAGTGGTTGGCAGGGTGTTGAGGTCTGGCAGCTTTGATCTTGGGCTGTGTCCCGGAGTTAGGTTTCAAAGATGTTCCTTTTGGACCCCAGTTTATATAGTTAAAACTTGGGTCCTACTTAGCTATACCTTAACCAATCATTTTAAACTAAAGTATTATGAAACAGTATTTTTAACCAATCTTAGCACATTACGAAACAATTCTTTAACCAATCCTAGAACATTATGCAACAATTCTTTAACCAATCATGCCCCACCACCGTAATTGATTCAAATCTTGCAAAATTAGTTATTCAACAGACAGAAACAATTAAAGAATCAGAGAGAGGCCATACAGATAAACAATAGAGAAGAAGAACCATAAAGGCAAAACAACACAGTAGGATAGATTTTACAATCACAACTGTTGATAGGTGGTTTGTTGCCAGACAGAATGTTATCATACAAAGTTTTCTTCAAACATCTTGAGATCTGTTTCTTTATCTGGTGATGGTGGGTACTATTAGGACAGGAGTGTCTTCTTAATAGCCAGATATTACACTATTTCGGTGCAATTTAGATGGAAGCGAGGATGTGACTCTCTGCAACTTAGCTCATGGCTGCTGTTTTTACTGCAAAAAGGCCTCAGACCTTACTGGGGGAAAAATAACCTCTCACTTTGATACTCAGACCAGTAGTAGGTTTATCTCTTTATCACACAGAGGGCAGTTTATCGCTATTCCTTTATTGAATCTATTCAGATTTATAAACTTTTCCTTATTGATTTAAAAGTATTGGAGACATGCATACATTCAGTGTAAAAAGAAGGAAACAGTACTTTTTCACATACTGTGTTCACTTCCAGATAATTGTTTATCGATATGGAGTAGTCATTGTAAGCACTGTAAACAACAAATTCACTTAACCATAAAAGACAGTTCAGAGTGTGCCCTGCCCTCTGCATAGCAAACCCATTCATAATTTTGAATACTTTTTATATTCCCTTCAGAATAGATTAAGGCTATGCATGGCCTAGATTGATAAAATGCATGGGCCCCTAAGACCATTCTCTATAAATCATGTTGCTGATGCACATGGGGGAAAAAAAAGCCAGGAGTGATGGGAGAGAAAGGAGTGGTGCTGCTGGACAATGACAGCTCAGAGGAAATGGAGTGCTACTGGGACTCAGAAATTCACATATTTATTCAGTAAGTGGAGGATTTTTGCTTCGTAACATTTTACATCCTTTTAGGGCTCACTCTGCTGTAATCTGCCACTAATCAACTCAAGCAGTTTTTTCCCCAGTGAATGTAAATGTAAACTATGTAGATTTCTCCTTAGATATCCGTAATAAATTGTGAAGCTAAACTATGATCAACAGACATACGAGTGATGAGATATATTGACTGTTTTGCTGGCCGTTGTATTTTCATGAGGACTGTTAGTAAAGGAAGTAAGATGAGTACTTGGCCCTAATTACCTACTGGCTTGCACATTGTGAAGTAATTTATAATTCTGTAAGAAGTAGTTTACGGTAGTTTACAAATAGCAATAATAATAGTCTGTGTAAAATGGGTGAAAAATGCTCTATGTTGTGAACGTGAGTGGAGATTTGTAACATTTTGCATCCTTTTTTGTTTCACTCTGCCTAGGTTTAAATAATTGTGCAAGGAGAGTTAGGCCCCTTTTGTTCTTAAAATTAGAATTATGACAAAATAGGGACACAGATCAAGGTTCACTGAAATCAAGAAGAGTCTTCTCTTTGATTTTAATAGGCTTTGGATTAGTTCCTAAAACAATAAGGCAGAAGAAGGTGTGACTTGAAAGATTTGGGAGTATAAAACAAAAGCAGCAGCATTGCTTGAGCTCTCAGCAATTCCAAAGTAACATTTTTATAAAAATATTAAAGTGTAACACATCTTCCAGGGATACGGCAAGTGAAGGTGAACAACAAATATTAACATGAGATGTGTACCAAAAAAGCTTGTGAGTAAGGCAGCAAGAAATACTTTGCCATTGAGAACTAAACTCAAAATTAAAAAAAAATCTGTCCAATTTTCCACTGCAGAAGCCTATGCAATGCAGCCAGATAGTGTGATTTTATTGAATCTGGGTAAAATATTTTGGGAGTATTAATTTTCCTTTTTGTTAAATAAGGGAGACAATTATTTTGTTATGTCTGCTTCCTTATTATATTTTAGCTACTGAGTCTTTGAATGTAAAAGCTTTAAAGCATCCAGCAACAACTATACTTAACATGAAGAGAGATTTTTTTCCCCAGCTGGTCTGATAGAAGGTGATGCTGTTTGCCTTCTACAATATTATATCAACACAGCACTACTTGCAATCTATCCGACAGGTGCCAGTGCCAACATCTGAAGAAATGATCCACATGACACATGGAAGTGATCCTTTCCCATGGCTCTACTACTTAAAACTAAGGGCTAAACTGTGGTTTGTTCTGTGAGGATGTGCAAAGGGGTGAAGTAAGCACAGGAACCCTCTTTCCTCTGCATTGATGCATCTGTGCAGGTACTAGGTCAAATGCTGATCTAGTGCTCCACATTAGCTAGGAGTTGTCTAATGTACCTGGTGGCAACTAACATCCCTGGGAAGGCACAGTCAGCCAGGTGGAGTGTGTGGCCAGGTCCCTGCCCTACCTGCCTCCAGGAGCTGGTCCTTGTGGACAGTATGCAGCACTTTTCTCCAGCAGCATTTAGGTCTGCTGTTGAGTGCATTCTCCTCAGGCCCCATATGCAGAAAAAGTCTGAAAACCTCTGCATGGCTTCTACAGATTTTATTCCTCTCACCACCAACCAGAGCAGTTCAGAGGGTAAATGACTGAATTTGATTCTAACACCTGACATAAACTATGTAAATTAGATGTCTCAATAGAAATTGTCTGAAACATCACTCCCTCTAGAGGTGGGAAGCTGGTGATGCATGACAACCAGAACATGCACACCAAGCGTGCGCGCGCACACACAGTAGAAGCAGGCATCTGCATCTCCCTGCATTGTGATAGAAGTTTTTCAAACTTGATGGGGTAAAAAAATAACACACACACAAAAGAAAAATTAAAAAAACAAAACAGAGTTTGGGGAAAAAGAAAAAAAATGAAAGAATTTGTAATTTCTGCAAGCACTGGCAAACTGACTGACCTGATGACACAAGGCTTGAGTGATTTGTAATGTACTACTAAGCATACAATTGAATGTGGAGAGATGAAAATACATTATCTAGAGCCCAGCAGAGATAGCTAGGCGCCATCTTTCTGTAAGGGATGCCAGACAATTTGTCTCTTTGGCCAAGCTTCCCATATCATTTATCATTTGGAAAGGTCAACTATACTTAGATTTAAAATACAGTTAAAATAAATCACATTAAACCATTTTAGTTTATTTAAATACAGAACTATAAAGCATTTCCTAGGAGAGCATTTCACAAGGCCTCAGTAAGCGAGATGTGATGGCCAAGTTGTCAACTCACTTTCTCAGCTTCCACTCTTCTCAAACCATTGGACAGAGCAGAGTCAAAAAGGTGTCTCTAGTGGTTCCAACAGGGGACCATGGGTTCTCAACTGTGTAAAATAATACATGTGAAGAAACTTTTGTTTCACAAAAGAAAATTCTGGACAATACATTGTTTAATACAATTTTATAGATTTAAACATTCTAAATACTAAAAAGCAAGGTAAGAGCCAGCTAACTGTAATTTTTCTCCAATCCCAGCTTACTGGGTAGAGAACATTTACTTTTTGCCACCCTCTATGTTTTGAACATGAATCACATATCCCTCTGTTCCCACCCACACTCCATATCCCCTAACCATGAGCCAGTGCTCAACCCTCCTCCATCCCACTCTATAGGTCAGAGACATCTTACCCTTCACATAGTCCAAGAACAACTTCCCTGTGGGCTTGATCAAACTCCTATTGAAATTAATGGAATGCCTCCCCCTGATTTCAATGGGCATTGGATCAGGTCCTATGTGGAATGACTTTCATATGTTCACTTTTCTTAGACTTTTGACCTGTCAGAATCAGAGAACAGAAAAGAAGATGTGGTCTTGAGATGTTTAGCCTTTACTGGATCCCTGCCCAAAGGGCAGGATTCCACACTCACAGCTGCTGGCAAATATCACTCCGTACATACGAACTAAATAATAGAATTATTAAGGATGGTTATTTTTATTTAAAAAGTGCTTTCCTGCCAAGATGCTGAGGTTGCTTCACAACCATTTAAAATAAAATACAATTAAAAACATATAAAAATAGGTGGCTACCAGTAGCCACATATGATAGTACAGTTAAAATATGTGTAGGGTTCTTTATAGGGACCCTAACATTACAACAGGAAATAACCCTGTAGAAATAGTATTTTTAGCTTTTTTTTTTAACGTGGGGAGGGATGAGCTGAAGCAGGTGTCTGAGGGGATTAAGTTCCACAACTAGAAATTGGTTCAGTAGAAGCAGGATCACTGACTGACCTCAGGCACAATGTTGCGCTCATAGGTGACTGATGCTGCAAGAGGGTAGATACTGCTTAAGACAAGACTCAAGGAGGAAGTCAAATTTGGTGCAGGAAAAATAGTAAGTTTTAGCTTCCACCATGGTTTTATTAAAACTAACTAAATAAATGAGTTTCAAGAATGTGAAGACAACTTCTCCCTTGCACTTTAACAAATGTTGTGGAACCTTGTGTGTGTACTGTATATCCAGGTACTGATTTGTACTGGGAGTGATTTGAGTTATTGATTTTGAAATGTTCCTCATGTACAGCCTGATCCTGCAAACACTCGGTGATGGTCTGTATACCTTGTGTTCACCTCTTGCACACTATTGTAATAATTTTTGTGCAAAGTATGCCTTGTGAGGTATCACTTGAAAAATCATAATGCTGGTCAATATTGTCCTGATAAAATGTGTGTGGCAAGACTGTATGTGAAGTTATAAGATTCCACTACATGGTGTTATTAACACATGTTCCAAACCACAGCCCTACCCAAACAGAAGTTGGCAAACAGCTCTGTCTCAAACAAAAGAATGTGTGCCCCGCTTAATTTGCATTGAAGCAGTAAGCAGAGTTATCAAGCACACAGGGAGTTCCAACATGTGGGAAAACGAGCAGGAGATATCCTCCCATGTAAACTTTTTATCTCCTGAATTCAGCTAGAAATGTTTTCCAAGAGAGGGACTGACACTATAAAAATCAGAGACAAACACCCCATGGGACCCTTCCTCATCCTCTCTCTCTCTCTGTCATCTATTGATTGCAGGGCCGGCTCTACGGTTTTTGCCGCCCCAAGCGGTGAAAAAAACTGCCGCCACAGCCTGCAAAGGAGAGAAGCTGCCGCTGAATCGCCGCTGCGGCCGGAGGAACTGCCGCCCCTTTCTAACTGCTGCCCCAAGCACCTGCTTGGAACGCTGGGGCCTGGAGCCGGCCCTGATTGATTGCACCAGATGGAACAAAGGAAGCAGCCATTACTCAGAAGAAGGTGTCTTGGCCTAGAAGTTTGGCCAGTAAGACTATTGAGAGCATGTGGTGAGAGAAACTTTGCTTTGAATTTAACACACTTTGTTAAATTAGGCATTAGCTGTGTTTTATCTTTATTTCTCTTGTAACCACCTCTGACTTTTATGCCTCATTACTTGTATTCACTTCAAATCCCTTTCTTTGGAGTGAATAAACTTGTTTCATTGTTTTATCTAAACCAGTGTGCTTGGGTTGAAGTGTTTGGGAAACTCCATTTGGATAACAGGATTTGTGCATATCGTTTTCTATTAATAAAATGACAGACTTTCTATGAGTTTGTATTGTCCAGGACAGGACTGGGCAGTACAAGCCATATATTTCTGAGGAAAAGTCTGGGACTAGGAGTGTGCTGGAGTCACCCTGCAGTGTAATTCAGGCTAGTGGCAAGCTGCAGCTCATGTACAGACATAGCTGGGATTGATTTACATGCTGGAGGCTGCTTGTGAGCCATCCAGACTGCAGGCTACAGCAGCAAAGCAGTGCAAGGGGCACCCCACGTAAGAGGGCTGGGATGACACAGCCCTTCATCAGTCTAGATTTGTACCCTGGGTATGTCACACAGTCAAGCATGTAACTTTATTCCTGTGAGTAGTTCCATTGAAAAGTGTTTGCAGGACTGGGCCCTTAGGTGTTTCTCCCACATTAGAAGTGCTTTTGCTTGACATTTGAGTAAGGACTGAGCTGTGTACTCAGTATGGATATTCCCTACACGTCCCCACCTATCCTATTCTCACCACATTTCTTGATAGGGCTATTACTCTTGTCTTGATATGGGCATTTTCCCTCCTATCTTGGCAGGGCTATTCCTTCATCTTTACCTGATGATATCTCTTGCTCAAGCTGATATAGTGTTTACGTTTAAGAAATACAGATGTGTACTTTACTCATAAATCAGAAACTGGTCTATAGTAGCACTTTGTCCCAGTGCCATTTCATCCATTGGGGCTAGACACTGGCGTGAATGAAGTTAAACTGATGATTAATTTGGCCAAATGTTTTTGAAGTGTGGACACTGCTCGTGGACACATTTTTATAAGTTCTGACTCTGAAAATAGTGGGCATTATGGAAACTAGAGTTATGGAAGGGAGATTAATTATGCCTTTTTCTGTTTGAAATTTGTCTACAAAAAGATCACCGTTTTCTATAGTTTATCTGTTATTTGAAATTATTAGCTCTCTAGATACAGGGTTGCCAACTTTTTAATTGCTGAAAACCGAACACTCTTGCTCAGCCTCTGCGCTGCCTCTTCCCCTGAGGCCCCACGCCTGCTCACTCCTCTCCTCCCTCCCTCCGTTGCTCACTCTCCACACCACCCCCACTCACTTCCCCCTCCCCTGGGACTCACCTACGGTCTGCAGAGCCAGGCTGGGAGGAGCTGACACAGAGCCTGCCTGCCTGCTCAATTGGGGTACAGCAGGAGTCAGTCCCCACGGCAAGGGGGCCGTCGGGGCAAGGCGTGGCCAAAAGGGGGGCGGACAGGATTCCCCACCCCGCAGGCAGCAGCACCTATGTCTTGGAGCCTGGTCCAAAAGTCAGCCACTGCTCTGTCAGGCGTAAACAGCTGAGCAGAGCACAGCTCCTCCATGTGGCTCCAGCTGCTGCTCTTCTCGCCCCCCAGAGGTGAAGTCCAGTTAGTGTGGCCAACCAGACGTTTAGTGTCCAGTCGGATGTGCAGAATGGACACTGCCAGGTCCCCTTTCGAGTGGATGTTCCAGTAGAAAACCAGACACCTGGGAACCCTAGATATTTATACATCCATCACTGTAGTACCTTGTATTTGTTCCTTAACATTTTTGCAAGTATATCTTAGTCTTTAGATTTTTTGTGAGAAGTTTGCTGCAAATATTTGATGTTCAAAATTTGAGCCATTGGAAAATACTTGTAGCAAGCATATTTTTAATTTGTAAATATGAGTGTTCATGCTAGAAACCTGATCATCAAGTCTAGGCACAGAAACATAACACATGAACTGCCGGTCCAGACAAAACTAATCAACACAACTGAGAGATTAATCAGTCCATTTTCAAATATTAGAAGTAACATCACCAATTTCACTATTTTTTCTTTGCAATCTTCAGTAAAATATATCAACTGATCAAAGTCATAAAATATACGCATTATTATTATATGAAACTAAGCATCAGCATGGGTAGGAGAGACTGTAACGAGCACTGAATAAGTGTATTGTAATTAAATGTAATCTATGTCAGGGGTTCTCAACCTTTTTCTATCTGAGGCCCCACCCAGCATGCTATAAAAACTCCATGGTCCACCTGAGCCACAAAAAATGTTTTTCTGCACATCCAGTAGATTAAAAGCCAGGGCTCATGTTATGGGATAGCAAGCAGGGCAATTGTCCAAGGCCCCATGCCACAGGGGGCTCCACAAAGCTAAGATGGCTTCATCCCCATGCTGCAGGTTCAGGCTTCAGCTTTGGCCCTAGGCAGTGGGGCTTAGGCTTCAGCTTTCTTTCCTGGGCCCCAGTGCCTCTAACCCCAACCCTGCTTTCTGGTTTATTTTGGCAGACCCCCTGAAACCTGCTCGTGGCCCCCCAGGGGGCCTCAAACCCCTGGTTGAGAACCACTGGTCTATGTGATATCTAGAAAAACATGCATTTTATCTCCCTTTAAAGAGAATCTGAATGTTGATAAGACAAATTAGATAGCTTGAATGTCCAATGGGAGAGTAGAACAAAACTGACTGTAATCAACAAAATGTGTTTTTGAACAGGAAGATCTGAATTGTGAACAGAAACAGAAGCACAGTTACCTCCTGTGAGGGAAACTAATACAGGCAGAGAATAATTATGTTATATATGTATATTGCAAAATGTGGAGATATTTTTTTCTATTTCTGAACTTTCTTTTAGATGTGTACTAAGGGCTATATTCTGATACCATTTCTCAAATTAAATAACACCTTACTTGGTGGACAGTCCCATTGACTTCAGTGGAACTACTTGTGAAGTAAGATGCTACTCAGTGCAAGACAGTTTCAGAATTTGGCTTTAAACATTTCAAGAAACAATGTATGATTTAATTTGCCCCAAAGGAATATTGAGAGATGTAGATAATGAAGTTTTAAATATCTTAAATCCCCCTCAGTTTTCTACACATGTAGAAAATGCAGCATCAACATGAATGATATTAGATGACTGAACCTGTGGAGATGCAATCTTATATTTCACTATTTTTTCCTTGAAGAAAACATACTGATTTGTCCACATCAGAAACTCTTGTCTCAAGACCATTACAATTGATTTATATTTCCTTAAACTTTCTCCATCCTACCAAGAGAAATAGTCATAGATTTTAATTGTTACTAAAATAAAACAGGCTTAATAATAATAATTGTTATCACCATCATACACAGAATCAGTGTTATCTCCATTTTACAGCCAGGGAAGCTGAGGCACACAAAGGTTAGTTGTGGTGTGTAGTGTAGGGTGTAGGGTAGCTGTGGAAATGGTAAAGTGTGTGCTGTGGGTGAAGTAGAAGAGGATAGATACTGTTAGTTGCCTTAATTTTTTATTTCCTTGCAAATTGTGGGTTTGAGTTAGATATATGGTATGTTTAGCAGGCCTAACGCCTTTACAACCAAGTTTTTGTAGATCAATTTCCTAGGTTTTTTTAAATTCTTAAGTGGGGGCTTGATTTTAAATGAAGGTAGGGGACCTATGGAGTGAAGGTAAGTGCAGCTGCACATGAACTTTTATGTATCAGAGGGGTAGCTGTGTTAGTCTGGATCTGTAAAAGCGACAAAGAGTCCTGTGGCACCTGATAGACTAACAGACGTATTGGAGCATAAGCTTTCGTGGGTGAATACCCACTTCGTCAGATGCATGTAGTGGAAATTTCCAGAGGCAGGTATAAATATGCAAGCAAGAATCAGGCTAGGGATAACGAGGTTAGTTCAATCAGGGAGGATGAGGCCCTCCTCTAGCAGTTGAGGTGTGAACACCAAGGGAGGAGAAACTGCTTTTGTAGCTGGCTAGCCATTCACAGTCTTTGTTTAATCCTGAGCTGATGGTGTCAAATTTGCAAATGAACTGAAGCTCAGCAGTTTCTCTTTGAAGTCTGGTCCTGAAGTTTTTTTGCTGCAGGATGGCTACCTTTAAATCTGCTATTGTGTGTCCAGGGAGACTGAAGTGTTCTCCCACAAGTTTTTGTATATTGCCATGAACTTTTATGTGCAAGAAGCTTCAAATAAAATCTTTCTCTGTTATATATAGAAGCTGTGCATGAATTTTTATGCAATGACAGCTTCACATAAGTGCCATATAACGTTTATGCACAGCTACAAATAACATTTATGTGCAGCTGCGCAATGTTTTTGCACACGGTATATAAACAGCACATCAATCCATACATCCAATTTTTTAAAAGACTTACCTGTTGCACCATCTCTACTCAAGATACACCTCTCTATCAAGTTTTATGTAGATACACAATGCTTTCTAAGAGGTATCAATCAACAGCGGTTCGACTGCCAAGGAATTTCAAATTCTCCCTGTTCAAAAATTATGAAGAGAAATCAAACCACAACTGCACAGAAAATTCAAAGTGCCTAAAAACTAACCTTTATGAAATAACACACCAAAGGAGTGCATGTTTTTAGAGAAAAACAGGAATTTGTGCACCATTTTAAGTCCATTTTAGAACACAGCCCTCACTATGGGGTTGCTATCAGGGTGCTCTAGATTTAACATTATAAGAACTGGCAATTTCAGATGTCAAATAGCAACACATTTCCTAAGGTCCCAACAATACCCCAATACCATGATCTCCCAACAGAAATGTCACTGGAGAAAAAGTATTTTCCTTGAATGTTTTCCTTGTGTTGCATCCCACTCTTCCCTTCCTTTATTCATTATAATTTTAGACTGTAAACTCTTCAGGACAGGGAATGCAGTAGAAGTCCAAAGTAGTAACATTTTAGATCTGTGCATTTAAAAATATTATTAAATATTATTGGAATTAAAATGTATTTAACCTATTATGGGCTTAATTTCACTCAGGTATGTGAGCATACATCACAGCATAGCTGATAGTTACTACATTGACGGGAGCATTAGAAGTACCTAGATTAGACAGATTAATTAGATCTGATAGTACCTGTGCATTTGCAAGACAGTACTGAATTTTTCAAAATATACTGCACATGTCTGACATGTACTTGACAACAGTATCAAGCCCTTTGTGCCCATTGGGAAAAACTCTTTTAAAATATTTTAGACAATTATGTTACTTTACATTATTTATACTCAAAATATAATTATAAACAGGCCACCAATATATGATCACTAACACTGATTCTATTGCAATCTAAAATTACCTTTGAATCTTGATCTGTTTTATTTGAATTTTGTTTCTTTTCAGAATATTAATTATGTCTGTGTCTTTGCAGCAAGTGTGCAAAATATTTGAAGATATTAGCATATACTTTCCTGTTTCTGTGATAGGATAGCAAAAGTATCCAGCAGACAGCACTCAGAAAAAAACATCCGTTTAAGACACAGGCATGTAGGCTAAGGTTGGTGAGTTCAAAAGCATAGCTGCTCACCACATTATTAGAAATGCTCTTTCCTATAATCTGCTGGAAAATGTCATCCAATAATTTTCAGCTTTCTACTTATAAATGTGATGTTTTATACCAACGATAAATGTCTATCAAAACTAAGATCACATCAGTGAAATCAAAGTAGAAAACCAGAAAAAAGGGACATTAATTAATACATCCCTTTACACATGCTCTACATAATCCATAATTTGTAGCAAATGGAAGGGAAATATTTTCAAAGCATCAAAAGCATTCTTATATGAAAACTTTCCATGTTTTCTAAACAACTTCTTAGCACATTGCCAACTGTAAGTATATCTTTTTATCCATAGAAGTATGGTCATAGGGGTAGCATAATGTTCCTGGATAGATCAAAGGGAATCCACATCTTCTGAACTTTCCTGTATACCCACTACCTGAATATTCTTAACTCTGGTGTTAATTTCTAACATTCTCAATTTTTAAATTTAGCTTTGTTTTCTGAATATTAATATCTTAGAAACAGCCATAAGGTTCTTCATCTCTAGTTTCAATGTTTCAGGGTCTTACTAACTGTAGAATTTTTTGACATAACTGCAGTATCCTAGAACAAAGTCTGATTTTTAAAATTACAGATTTTATTGCTGTAAAATACAAACATTATGAATAAATCTAAGAAAACACATTAAGTTTTTTTTCCTCATTTTTGAACCATACCATAATGCGTAAAGTAGTATGAAAAGAAACAAAAAAGAGAGAAGATAGAGAAATAAAAGAAATAGTAAGAATAAAGTAGAGGAGATCAGAAAGTTGTTTAACTAGGTTTTCTCTTAAATAAGCATTCCAAATTGCACAGTCTTCAGAGTAGAGAATGAGGGTAATACAAGAAAAAAAGGTAAGGAATAGTTGGCACAAAAAGACGATCAGAAAACAAAGGGGTGTGGGAAGCAGAGAAAAGGAAAGAGAACAATAAAACTTTTTTATCTGTTAAGTATAGAATAGATGTATTATTCTTCACAATATTTATATGAACAATATTTATGGGGGAAATCTCTTATTTATATTGGGAACTGGATAATTTCACAAATATCTCCAGTAGATTATTTAGCCAGAATTTTAATATATCTGTCGAAAGAAGAACTAAAATACAGATGAACTTGATGTAATTCACAGCAAAAAACAAAATCAAACATCTTCTGGAGGCCAGATTGCCTTAAGAGCTCTAGCAACAAAGAAAGTCTGTTTTACCCTCTGGTCTTTTCTCTGTTAAGCGTCTAGCATAATCTCCAAAGAAATCCCAGTGGAATCACCACTTTCAGAAGTGGACTTCCCTGAATAACTCACTTGCCAGTAAGGAGGGTTACGAAAAGCTGCAGAGAAACCAAATCATTCAGTTCTTTCTCTGAAAGCACCAGTACCTGAGCTAAAGGTTAATAGTCAATGAGTTTCGGTTGCTGAGAGTACTCCTGGGATGTCACAGTGTCATTGCAACATGCAAAGGTCCAACCACTTAAAAATGAATAACTAGAAAAAAGAAACCAAACTGTGCCTGCAGGCAGAACTACTTCCCTCAAAGTTCTCACAGATGTATCATAGCAGCCATGTAAGAAGTACTCACAGAAACATCTGCTGTGACCTTTTTAATCTGGGATGTCTGTTATCACCTTCTTTAAGCACCAGTAGGGATATGGCTCTGTGGGCCAGCCAACATACTTGATGAGAAAGTGTCTGGCAGATAACGGTGAAGAGCATAAGGTTATTTTTACCTTAGTACAGTAGAAAAGTGTCTGGTGTCATAATTCAATGTCTCAAAAATGAGATGCAAAAATATATGGAAATGTAATACTCATGTTGCAGAGTTAAAATAAAAAGTCAGACAATGTTAATGAGAAGATCGCAATGGCAATCTTAAGTTGTCCACATAGGCACATCATGTATACTTTACATTTTACATTTTATGACACCAAAAGTTAAATGCATAATGTATAATATGAGATTCTCAGAAGCTAAAATATACTGTAATTGGGATAATTAGAGGTATTTCTCCTCAGGGAGATAGATAAATCTAACAGTCCAGGAGTAACTATTCTGATTTGGAAAAAAAAATCTCCCTATGTCTGAATTAAATAAAAGACAAATCAGGGAGTTATATTCACATAGTGGGTAGTACAGAGAATTCTCAGACTGTACTTATTTATAGGTACCAAAGTATATATTTATTAGCTGACAAACAAATTTACTTACTGTGGCAGGACCCTGTCCTTCCACCCAAAACTTTAAAAGCAGGGAAGTAAGATGTTTAGTGGGAAGACTTGTGCATTCCTTTGCACTTTCATACTGCCTACAACACTATCAATAACATACTCCCTTGGTCCGTAAGGCTTTCATTTCCATCTCTAACAGACACCCAAAAGTAATATGTACCTCAACTTCATCAAAATGGCAAAATATTACAAATTTATACAAAATAAGGGTAGTTCTAGATTTAGATTGCACCAGCCCACAGAAGCAATGAACAAGGGAGAGGTGGGAGCACATCACTAGAACGCATCACAAGAAGATAGGCTCCAAACATTTGCATGGGGCATGGCTGTCAGACTCTTTTTGGTCCTTGGGCTAGGTCAGCCCTTTCATGTTCAAACTTACACAGAACTGTCTAGTTACAGCCTTATATGGAAAATATGTCGAGGATGAGCCACACTACACTATTTTTCATCAAATATTGAAGATATTTCTTGGAATTTTGATTGGCACTAACCTGGATAAGGTGGCCGGGGTGGTAACTTTGAGTGATAGCTTGGGTATATTCCCCTCAGAACCTTTTGGGATGAGGTTATCAGACGTGCCTACCCACTTTCAAAATCTCAATTGTTCTGGATATATTGGGTCAAAAAGAGTCAAAAAGGGACCTCTTCAGTGGTTCTTTCTGGGAAAAGGGAACCTCGCTTCTGAATTGTAGGTGAAAACTAGAGACCAGAGATGAAACTCAGTCAGAAAATGCCTGGGAAAATAAGTAGGCTTTGCCACATGCCCTATAGGCCAAAGAACTCAGTCTGTGGGTATGTCTACACTACAAAATTAAATCAAATTTATAGAAGTCAATTTTTTAGAAGGCAATTTTATACAGTCGATTGTGGGTATCCCCACACTAATGCACTAAGCGCATTAAGTCAGTGCAGTGCATCCACAGTACCGAAGCTAGCGTCGACTTTCGGAGCGTTGCACTGTAAGTAGCTAGTCTTTGCTGCCCTTTGGAATTCTGGGTTAAGCTCCCTCTGCCTGATGGGGCAAAAACATTGTCATGGGTGGTTTTGGGTACATGTCGTCAGTCTCCCCTCCCTCCATGGGGTGGGATCTGAGTTACCCAGGAAAGAATTTTCTGTAGTATCTGGCTGGTGAATCTTGCCCATATGCTCAGGGTTTAGCTGATCGCCATATTTGGGGTCGGGAAGGAATCTTTTAATTCTAGAAGGAAGTGAGGATGTACACTTCAGTACCATGATGGCACTGTTGAATGGTGTCATCCCAATCTTTTGTCCACCATGGTAATCCAATTACAGACAAATAAGTGCTCAGTATTTCTGTGATTTGATTGTTCCACATGTTGTAGGGTTAGCGCCACTCAATTGCATAAGGTAATGTAATGTAAAAGCACAAGAAATAAGATCCTAAGGAGATACAGGGTCTGTGATCCCACTGCTACGCTACTGCATTAATACTTACTGATGTGATATAACTTTGGCCTTGTCTATGTTAAAAAAAGTTTCACCAGTTTATCTAAGGAAAGAAGTACGAAAACCTCTAATCTATACACATGTAATCTGGTTCAACCCTTGGTTAAATCAGTTTATTTTAAATTAGTAATCTATTGACCTAAGGTAAACCAATTGGTGGTAAATAGTTGTAGGAGATATTGCCATACCACTTAACAGCCTTCTTTATTGGGTAGATTGAGCCCCCTAAACTGCGTTGGGTGCTCACCTCTTGCTTGGACCCTTTAGACTGCTGGTACCCCATCCTGCTTGAGGGTTGGGATCCCTGGATTATTCACTGTTCTAGATACAATTGAGTCATACCATTTGCATACTATAAAGGTGTAGGCATGTGTGGCCCTCCCAAGCTGTCAATCTCCCTGTCATGCCCCTGGAATAAGTCTTAGACAAGGGGGAAATTAGCAGTCTTGGGGCTCAATCCCACCGGCGGGGTCAAGCAGTGAGTCGTCCAGGGCCCCAAGCTCTCAGACAGGGCAGGGCACTAACAGTCTAGAGCCCAACCCTCAGGCAGGGTAGAGCCAGGTATAGTCTGGGAACCCAGGCCTTCAGACAGGGCGGGGTACCGAGCACAGTCTAGACACCAAGCAGTGCAGAGCCATGAATAATCTGGGGACCCTGGCCTGCATGCAGGGCTGGGTACCAGCAGTCTAGGGCTCCAGCCCTCAGACAGAGCAGAACAGTGAATAATCCAGGGATCCCAACCCTCAAGCAGGGTGGGGTACCAGCAGTCTAAAGGGTCCAAGCAAGGGGTGAGCACCCAACGCAGTTTAGGGGGCTCAATCTACCCAATAAAGAAGGCTGTTAAGTGGTATGGCAATATCTCCTACAACTATTTACCACCAAAATAACCAAATAATCCTGCAAGTAAACAATATATTCTGGGAGAAGTAGAGAAGTAATTGTTGCATGCGGTACTCAGACAGCAGAGTATGGACACTTTAGAAATAGTTATGTAAAACAATCATTAGCTTTTGTTTTATTTCTGGTAGAATTTGGTTCTCATGAAAATCAGAAGCTGACAGCAGCATTAAGGAATCTGTTCGATCCGAATATTTTTGATTCTTGTATAAAATTATCTTCTGAGTAGTGGAAGAAGTAGAAATTAATATTGGAATGATTCTGCATTCAAGGAGTGCAAATCTGTTTTCAAGTTCATTTAACAAACTGACATTTAAATTACTATGAAGAATAGCATGCACTATATGTTATTTGTAATTTTGTAACATGTTGTGATGAGGTTGTTCTGGGATCAGCATGTGATCAGACTGATTATATACCTCATATATAGAGTATGTTTCTCATTCAGTCACAATCAAAATAGAATTTACTTTTATTAGTATAATAATTTAAATGTCATAAACTGAATATCAGTTAAATGTTTTCTAAATTACATTCACAACCTTTTATTCCAGATTAGCTCAACATGTCCCTTCCTCTCTTGAAAGAAAGCTTCTCCTTTTCCTTACCCCAATACTACTGTGGATGCCCCATTGCTATTGACAACAAAGCTCATTGCTATAAAAATGGGGCAGCAGAACAGCCATGGGTTACTAGTGGGACAGTAGATACCCTAGTTGTAGGGCAGGAAACTGTGCCCTGAACCACCCCAAGAAGAGGAAGCATGGGACCCATCATAATTGTACCGGCAATTTGCCACAATAGTTATATTAAATGCAAAAGCATATGTTAATCACAGAGAGATTTATGTAAACCCATAAAACTGCATCTTTTAGTTCAGGTAGTAGAGGGTCATGTTTTTAGATCCAAAAGTCCTAGGTTTTATCCCTGCTGCTGCTGAAACACCCAAGGCTGTCCTTTTGACTGGATTTATACCTTGGTCAGGGGAACCAGTTGGAGGTTCGTCTCCCTAGCCCACATCTATCAATGGTTTTGTTTTACCTAAAGGAAAACTGACAAAGGGATAAGGTGCAAACCAAGGAACAGGTTTATTAACAGGCAACAGTTAAACAAGTAGGTAAAACAAGGTAATGCAGGTAAAACACTAAGGACTTCCAATTGTAATAGCGAAAGGGATCAAATACAAACAGGATTTGGCTGTAACAGGATAAAGGCTTGAAGCTCTGACCCAAGATTAAACTGAGATCAGGCCTAGCAATGAAAAAGATGTTGCTTCTTTACCATCTCTTGCAGCTTGATGGACAGCTTACACCATTACGACTGGCTGGATTCTGGATCCAGATGTCAACCGACAGGTATTAGAAGCAGGACCTCAGGATAGGTAAATGATCACTCTCTTCTCTTCTTTGAAGATCTTCTTTCTCTGCACCATCGTGGGTGGATGTGAGCTGAAGAATCAGGTCAGCAGATGACAGGCTGTCTGTGAGTGCAAGATAAGTAACCCTCGCAACAACCCTCGTATGGTGCAATGGCCTGCCTATCATGCAGACAATAGCACTAGCTATTCCCTAGAACAGCAGCAACACATGCTACCTCCAAGATGGGCAGCCCCTCCTGACTGGAGCGAAGGTTTTATATATTGTCCCGGTGGTTGGGCAGACTAACAGTCAGGTGACCTGCCAGTTTCCCGCCTTTGAATGAGAAAAGGCCCCTGTTATAAATACAAAGGGAAGGGTAAACACCTTTAAAATCCCTCCTGGGCAGAAGAAAAACCCTTTCACCTGTAAAGGGTTAAGAAGCTAGGATAATCTCACTGGCACCTGACCAAAATGATCAATGAGGAGACAAGATACTTTCAAAAGCTGGAGGGGAGGAGAAACAAAGGCTCTGTGTGATGCTTTTGCTGGGAACAGAACAGGAATGGAGTCTTAGAACTTAGTAAGTAATCTAGTTAGATATGTGTTAGATTCTGTTTGTTTAAATGGCTGATAAAATAGCTGTGCTGAATGGAATGGATATTCCTGTTTTTATGTCTTTTTTGTAACTTAAGGTTTTGCCTAGAGGGATTCTCTATGTTTTGAATCTAATTACCCTGTAAGGTATCTACCATCCTGATTTTATAGAGGTGATTCTGGAAAGAAGGATGCCCAATATGGATTCCGAGTTGTTGTTAATGAGAATCCAAGATGGCATTTAGGGGTTAACAGTGAACATGAAAGAAAATACCTCTACAGTCATGTTACATTAAGAACTCTTTTAATATAATGTTATGGTTGCATAGCTAAAATTACAACAGATCATAAAATTCCAAAGATAACATTTCAGGAGCAATATTTTAACTGGACTGTGTTGCACAACCAATATGTTTTATGTTTATTACATTTATGGTTGTGGATTATTATTATTATCTATTACAGAAACAGACACTCATTATGACCCAGCCTTTCAAAAGTTAGGGTTCCATGTGTGCATAGCTAGCACACAAGCAAATATAAAATATGTATCCTCTCAGATCTTAATTCACATCCACCCCCACATTAGAACCAGAATTGCACTCACATTTCTTATACACACATGTGCAAAGCCAGCAAAATATTTAGAGCATATGCCAAGTGAGAGTTACCAGTCAACTTATATATGCATGTATGCACAATGCCAATCAGATATTGGGAGACTGTTAATAAAAATGTTTATAGTTTAACAAAAAACAGAAAGCAAGCACAGTATTAATTAAACCCTTATAATTAACTAAATCAAAATGGATTTACATAGCGTTACCGAAAGGCATATCTGTGATCTACAGATACGTCAAATGTCAAATTCCTACTCCAAACCACTGAGAAATTAGACACTCGCAATAAGAGTTTACAAACACTTTGTTTTTGTAATGGAAAAGTGGTTTTGTTTCACTTTTTGTCTTTTTTACGCTCTACAAGGGAAAGCAGTTGAGCTGTTCTTGCTCAGATTTTTTAATTAATTAAAATTAGTCAATATTCTAATTAATTAAAATACCATTGATATATGAACAAACATGCAAAATTTTAGCTCCAAAAATTAAGCATATACTGTAAATAAGGCCCTTTAGCATTGTAGCCTATAGAAATGATGCTTGCTTATGTTTATATAGAAATGTGTTGAAATGTAATTATGCCCAAAAATCTATTTTGTAAAAATAGGCTTGAAAATAGTCAAGTGACATCTGGTAAAATATGACTAAAGTGAAGTGGTGAGACAATTCAGAGGCAAGGTGGAAATAAGTTAGGACATAACCCCAAGTCAAAATATTTTGGTCTGAGCTGGTTTTTAAGGGTGTTTTAGATAAAATGTTAATGTTTTGGAAAATGCTAACTAAGAACATAAGAATGGCCATACTGGGTCAGATCAATGGTTCATCTAGCCCAGTGTCATGTCTTCTGACAGTGGCCAGTGCCAGTTGCTTCAGAGGGAATGAAAAGAACAGAACAATTATTGAGTGATCCATTCCCTGTTGTCCAGACCCAGCTTCTGGCAGTCAGAAGTCTAGAAACATCGAGAGCATGGGGTTGTATCTCTGACCATCTTGGCTAATAGCTATTGATGGAGCTATCCTTGGTATTTATCTAATTCTTTTTTTAACCTGGTTATACTTTTGGTCTTCATAGCATCCCCTGGCAATGGAGTTCCACAGGTTGACTGTGTATTGGTGAAGAAATACCTCCTTATGTTTGTTTTAAACCTGATGCCTATTAATTTTATTGGGTGTCTCCTGGTTCCTGTGTTATGTGAAGGGGTAAATAACACTTCCTTATTCATTTTTTTTCTCCACACCATTAATGATTTTATAGACCTCTATCATATCCCCCTTAGTCATCTCTTCTCTAAGCTGAACAGTCTCAGTCTTTTTAACCTCTGCTCATATGGAAGCTGTTCCACGCCCCAATCATTTTTGTCGCTCTTCTCTGTACTTTTTCCAATTTTAATATACCTTTTCTGAGATGGGGTGACCAGAATTTCATGAAGTATTTAAGGTGTGGGAATCCTATGGGTTTATATAGTGGCATTATGATATTTTCTGTCCTAATGGTCCCTAATATTCTGTTAGCTTTTTGACTGCTGCTGCACATTGAGCAGATGTTTTCAGAGAATTATCCATGATGACTCCAAGATCTCTTTCTTGAGTGGTGACAGCTAATTTAGACCCTATCATGTTGTATGTATAGTTGGGATTATGTTTTCCAATGTGCATTACTTTGCACTTATCAACACTGAATTTCATCTGCCATTTTCTTGCCCAGTCACTCAGTTACTTGAGATCCCTTTGTTACTCTTTGCAGTCAGTTTAGGATTTAACTGTTTTAACTAATTTTGTATCATCTGCAAATTTTGCCATCTCACTGTTCCCCCCTTTTCCAGATCATTTCTGAATATATTGAACAGCTCAGGTCCCAGTGCAGACTCTTAGGGGACCTCACTATTTACCGCTCTCCACTGTGAAAACTGACCATTTTTTCAGTTTTCTATAGTGATACTTATTAGTGTGGCATTTATGCAGATGTTAATTAAAATGATGCTTAGTGTCAAATACCCAAGAGAAAATAGAAAATATTTAATTTTGAGAAAAGAGTGATTTAATGCTAATTAATTAAGATGAATTAATTTATTCATTATAAAAAGGATAATACACTTATTTTAGATTTGGTGCACCCATCCACCATCAAGAGAGAGAAATATACCTATTCTCCTCATTCAGGGGTCGATTACCCCCAAATTCATCATTTCATCTTAGAACGTGAGTATAGATGCTGTATCTCTTATATTGTAATGCCTGTTTGCTTAACTAAGACTCGTTATATGCAGAGTCGTTGTAGCCATCTCAGTTCCAGGATATCAGAAACAAGGTGGATGAAGTGATATCTTTTATTGGACCAACTTCTAATAGGGAGAGAGACGAGCTTTGGAGCCCCACAGAGCTCTTCTTCAGCTCTGTGTGGCTCGAAAGCTCGTCTCTCTCACCAACAGAGGTTGGTCCAAAAAAGATATTCATGCACCCACCTTGTATCTCTAATATCACTCACTGTGTCATTTACAGTCCTCCACAAAATTAAATCCAGTTGCCCTGGATGCTCCAACCTTAAACATTACCTGTGAATTCGCTGAGGTATTTCTTTGAATTTGTACTAAATTTCTTTTTATTTACAAAAATTCTAGAAATCGCACAGTAAGAGGTTTAGTAGAGTACACTGAGCAGAGTAGAGTACTGCTGATATCCATTCTGTTTAGAATGCTGCTGCAAAGATCACTTCCCTAGCCTGTTGCTTTGACCATGTCTCCCCTCTTTTTTGCATCTCTCCACTGGCTCCCCCTTTTCTAGTGCATCAAATCTAAGCTACTTGTCTTCACTTTCAAGCCCTTTCATGGCCTATCCACACCCTACCTATCATCTCTCATTTGCTGTTGAGAGGTCAACTCCTGCCTCTGATCTGTCCATGCCAGAACCATGCTACAATAACTCCTGTATTCCCAACAGCCACTGCAGCACTGTTGCCTACCTGTTAAATTTTCAAACACCTTTGTGCTTTCTTCCATGCTGTCCCTTATGCTTGGGAGGAGCTCCGTTAAACCTTTGAAAAACTAACCCATTATCCTCCTTCAACTCCCTCCTTAAAACTCTCCTTTGCTGTGATGCCCACAAAAAAATTGACAAAGGTGAGGCTGCTGGTGTGTTGAGACCATTGCCTTTCATGCTGACCAATCTTGTCTCATTGTTTCCTTGTACGCCTCTGTCTGACTGTGTCCATTCGTTGTCTCTTATCTTATACTTAGATTGGGGCAGGGCCTGTCTTTCTGTTCTGTGTGTGCAGTGCCTAGCCAAATGGGGTCCTGGTCCATAACTAGAGTTCACAGGTGCTATGATAATACAAATACTAAATAATAATCATAACAGCTCCACTATGGGGACTCATTTTCTGGAACCTAAAGCAGTCAGAGGATGCTCCTGTGTACAGGGAAATTCTGCTGGCATAAAGTGAGCGGAGGCAGTTCTGCTGTCTCCTGCACCAGCTCTGCTAACTCCTGTGATGGATCCACATGCTGCTGGCATAACTGGAGGAAGGGGGCTTAGCTGAGCTTCGGGATGGAGACTGGCAGGGAATGGAAGAGGAGGGGAGGAGGAATGGCAGAGTGAGTCTCCACTAGGCCTGATTCTCCTCTGTTATAAGGTTTCTGAGGGAACTTATGTCAGTGATAATTAAAGACTGCCCTCTATAGCCTTAATTTGTACTAGTACCAGGGCGTTGAGAATCAGGGAGTTGCAACCAGCCCCTGACAGTCCTCCCCGCCCCAACTCCACTGCTCCTGAGCAGAGAATCAGGCCTTGAATATTTAAGCCACAAATCCATAATTTGAGAAATATAGAAAAGAGCAAACTTTAGATAAAATTTTCAGTTGAATTTTTGGCCAAATATTATTGTAAAGCCAACGTGCTGGAGAAAGATGAAACAAACCCGCTCCCCCACCCCAAATAGTTTTTGACATGTGTTCCTTTTATCACTTAGGTGGTACGCTGGCAGGTGCACCAGTCTGACCAGACAGCTGCAGTAACAAGGAGGGTGAGGTAATATTATTTATTGGAGCAACTTCTGTAGGTGAGAGAGACAAGATTCTGAGCCACACAAAGCTCTCCTTACCCACCTTGTCTCTCTAACATCCTGGGACTGACATGGCTACAACAGCACTGCATACATACAGCTTCAGTGTCATTCAGTATTTAACAGTAAAATTGTCAACAGGTTTCACCACCTGTGAGGAATACTGTAAGTGTGCATTCCTGCCCACTGGACTGCTTTCAAGACAAATGTTACTGGTGCCACCATTACAATAAGCAACATCAAGAAGGGTTAAAGACAAGGGTCATCGTAGTTTTATTCTCTATTCATCCCTGTTATGAGTCACTCAGCATTATAGTTACACTTGCACCAGAAGATTTACTCTTCCATATCACTTTATAACTAAAGGTTTCAGAGTAGCAGCCGTGTTAGTCTGTATTCGCAAAAAGAAAAGAAGTACTAGTGGCACCTTAGAGACTAACCAATTTATTTGAGCATAAGCTTTCGTGAGCTACAGCTCACTTCATCGGATGCATTCAGTGGAAAATACAGTGAGGAGATTTATATACACACAGAACATGAAAAAATGGGTTTTATCATACACATTGTAAGGAGAGTGATCACTTAAGATGACCTATTACCAGCAGGAGAGCGGGGCGGGGGGAGAAAACCTTTTGTAGTGATAATCAAGGTGGGCCATTGCCAGCAGTTAACAGGAACGTCTGAGGAGCGGTGAGGGGTGGGAAATAAACATGGGGAAATAGTTTTACTTTGTGTAATGACACATCCACTTCCAGTCTCTATTCAAGCCTAAGTTAATTGTATCCAGTTTGCAAATTAATTCCAATTCAGCAGTCTCTCGTTGGAATCTGTTTTTGAAGTCTTTTTGTTGTGCACTAACTAGTGTATCCTGATATTTTTCCATAGTCACCCCCCCAGAAGCATCTGAGACACCACAGCTAAAATTAACAAGGGGAAAAGTTGAATTTTTCAAGGTGACCATTTCACATTAAAACGCAGCCACCTCAAGAATGAAGAGAAGTACAAATAAAAAAATAAAAACTGTCATGCAGCATATTGCTCAATAGTGAAGCATAGTCTGAGGAAACAGATTGCTCCTTTTTGGCTGATCACCTTGTTAGGGTTGCCAGGTGTCCGGTTTTCAACCAGAACGCCCAGTCGAAAAGGGACCTTGGTGGACCCTTGGTTAGCACCACTGACTAGGTCCTTAAAAGTCCGGTCGGCTGTGCAGCAGGGCTAAGGAGGCTCCCTGCCTGCCCTGGCTCTGCGCAGCTCCACAGAATTGGCTGACATGTCCAGCCCCTAGGTGCAGGGTGATCAGGGAAGGGCCGCATGCTGCCCCTGCCCCCAACACTGGTTCTGCAGCTCCCATTGGCTGGGAACAGTGCCAATGGGAGCTGTGGGGGCGGTGCCTGCAGGTGCAGGCAGCACACAGAGCTGCCTAGCCGTGCCTCCGCCTAGGGGCCGGACATACCGGCGTCTTCCGGGAGCAGCACAGAGAAAGGGCAGGCAGGGAGCCTGCCTTAGCCCCGCTGCACCACTGAGTGGGAGCTCCCTGAGGTAAGCACTGCCTGGCCAGAGCCTGCACCCCGAACCTGCCCCAGATTGGAACCCCCTCCCGCACCATAGTTCCCTCCCAGACCCCGCACTCCCACCCCAGCCCCGAGCCCCCTCCCACACCAAAGCTCCCTCACAGACTCTGCACTCTCACCCGCACCCTAACCCCCCTGCCGCAGGTGAGAACCCCTTCCTGCACCCTAACTCCCTCCCAGGCCCTGCACCCTCGCCCACAATCCAACCTCCTGCCCCAGCCCTGAGGCCTCTCCCATGCTCTAGACCCCTAGCCTGGCACCCCCTTCTGCACTCCAAATTCCTCATCCCCGGCCCCACCCAAGCCCACACCCTGAGCTGGAGCCTGGACCCCCTCCTGCATCCCAGCCTCGAGCCCCCTCCCACACTCCAAATCCCTTGGCCCCCTCCTGCACCCCAAACCACTCATCCCTAGCCCCACCCCGGAGCCTGCATCCCCATCTGGAGCCCTCATCCCCTCCCACACTCCTGCCCCGCCTGGAATCCCCTCCCACACCTTGAACCTCTCATTTCTGGCCCCACCCTGGAGCCCACACCGCCGTCTGGACCCCTCACCCCCTCCTACACACCAACCCCCTGTCCCAGGCCAGTGAAAGTGAGTGAAGGTGGGGGAGAGCGAGTGATGGAGGGAGGTGGGGACTGCAGTAAGTGTGGGGTGGGTGGGGCCCCAGATAAGGGGTGGGGCGGGGCCTCAAAGGGGCAGGACGGGGCGGGGCAAGGGTGTTTGGTTTTGTGCAATTAGAAAGTTGGCATCCCTACTTCTTGTACACAAACCATCGCCCATGATTTAGTTCCTGCCCCTCAGAGTCAAAATTCCTCTTCCCTCCTAGGCACTTGTCAGTCACTGCCTCCCACAACAGTTTACAAAATTCGGTTTTAGCTGATTCTCAAATTAAAGCAGGTTTTACTGGCAAAATTACAGAAAAAGAAAGAGAAAAATTTAAAATGAAAGATGGGTTAAAATACACATGGCCAAATACTACACAAGCATCTCTAGCTAGGTGCCAAGCCTTGTCACAAAGTATTATTTTAAATACTTCAAAATCATATAGAGCAAAAGGTATTTTTTACACTGGTATCTCTGTTCCCCTTTTTCCTGCCATTGTTCAGGTCACATCCTCAGCCAAGTATCCCACTGCTAGCTGAACACATCCCCTTTCACAAGAAACAGCTCCTGTTAATACCAAAATCCCATTCTTGCATCCAAGGAGACGGGTTGACACCTCTGTATGTCATCTTCCAAAATCAGTTTCCTCCAACGTATGCTTCATCTCAGCTGCAACAGATATGGACATTGGGGAAAATCCAGTATGGTCCAAAGCCCATATAAATCAATGAGAATCTTTGCATTGATTTCAGAGGGCTTTTGGATCAGCTCATAAGAGCCGACTTTCAGTATAACCTAGATAGTTGTTCAATTTAATAAGCCTCAGTAAATATGTCTAAGGCATGTTTGGGCAAGTCCCAGGATAGCTTCAACAGGAAATATATTGAGCAGTAACAAGAGGTAAAGAGCTAAAAGATATCTGGAATTTTTTAAAGATCAGTTCACAACAGCAAAACTCTTGCATCCAGATGCAGCTAGCTGGTTGTATTAGACATCTGGCACTGTAATCATCTGCTGAAAACAGAAGCAATGCATATCATCACTAGTTTGTGCTTCCAAGAAAGAGAACACTGTTTTACTGCTCATCCATTCTGTCATTATCAATCACATCTCACAAAGGCACTAACTATGGTCCTGCACTTGATATATTCTGTAGGGAGAGAAAGTGCCTTGTTCAGCTAATGTTAGAGGCAGAGTTTTGGAACGAATAGTTGAAGGTCTAGACTGGAGCAATTCTTGAGCTTTAGGAGTGCAAACACTACCACAGTGGCTGGTGCCTGAGTGGGCACAAAGTGGTAGGCTCATTGTAGCCTCTCCCCTTCCACATGCATGAAGAGCCAGGTATAATTGAACCCTAAGCATTCTAATATTCTGCCTACTTATACAATTAGGAACTGATATGAATCAAACACATGTTGATCTGCTGCCTGCTAGTGCTTGCTGCTGATGGCAGTATGCATATCCGGGAGAGGGTCAGGCTGCATCACTGGATTCAGGTATGGATGCCTCATCCATTAATTTTAACAAAACAAAGCAAACACACAAATCTGCGCCTCTTGCCAGCTCTAGGAGCGCCACAACCAGCTCCCGTGTACATAAAAGACTTGTGCAGGCTTTACCCTGTGCCATCTCTCCCTGATCAGCATATGGAATTTCTTATCCAGATGGCCTCCTGTCTCCACTTACGGGCTGACAAATTCATTTCAGAGCTGTCAGACGATGGGAGATCTCTGTGAAGGCTGCATGGCCTATTCAGTCTTCCTTACTGTCACTCAGCTAAAGATGAACTGGTGCCCCACACTGTTTGGACATCTATCCTTACTCTGCTATTATATTATCACCTAACAGTAGTAATACTTAGGTACTTGTCACTTTGGTATCTAAATATCAAAGCAACAACTTAAAGCAGAAGTTTACATGTTGAGTGATGTCAGTGGGAGTCACCTAGCCAGTTTAGGCACTTTGGAAAATCCCACTGGGCCAGTGGTCCCCAAACTGTGGGGTGCACCTCCCTGGGGGATGCAGAGAGGAATATTGGCGGGGGGGGGCACGGCAGGGCCTGGGCCAGCCCCCACTGGGGGCAGGGAGGGAGCACCACCTAGCCCTGCTCTGCCGCCAGCTCTGCTCCAGCTCCGGCATTGACCCCTGGCTCCCGGCCCCAACTGTGGCCCGGTTGCAGCTCCGCTTCTGGCCCCTGGCTCTGGCCGCGGCTCTGCTCCTGGCCCTGGCAACAGCCTCGGCCCCCGGCTTCCAGCCTCAGACACGCCCCCAGCCACAACCCCTGGCTCCCGGCCCATCCGTGCCACACGACTCTTGGCCACAGCCTGGTCCCACTCCTGGCTCTAGCCGCAGCTCTGGCTCTGGCCTCGGCCCCTGGCTCCCAACTGTGGCCTGGCTCCCGACTCCTGGCCCTGGCCCTGATGATGGCCCTGCTCCCAACCGCAGCTCCCCAGGCCTGGAGTGTGGGCAGATTACATTAGGGGCAATGGGGGCATGACTTAAAAAGTTTGGGGACCACTGCACTAGGCATCTATCTGCATCTTTAGGCACCTGAATACTTTTGAAAATTTTACCAAAAAACAAATCAATATTGATTCTAAATCAAATCCTTAGCTGGTGTAAGTTGGTGTAGCTGCATTGACTTTAGTAGAGTCATACTGATTTATACCAGCTGAAGATCTGGTGCTCTGTCTTCATTAATTAACAAATAAAGAGGCATAAAATTCAGATTAATGCACATTAATAAGAACAATTATAAATATTTTAATATCAGCTGCAATTAGACTTATCTTTCAGCACTGGAAGGACCCCTCCCAATAACATACAGATTTCTTAGATTACTGGATTCACTGTCTTTTAGGATATATTTGTGAAACAATATAAGCTTCCAGCTACAATAAGATGTTCTATTTCTTAATATGTGCAGTTATATAAATAATGTTGTAAAACAAATATTTTTTAAGGTGGGATTTTCCAAATTGCTCAGCAATGGCCAAACTCTGCTCCCATTGAAATCTATGGTAAAAGTTCCCTTAACTTCCAGGAAAGCAGAATTGTGCAAACAATGAGCATTTTGGAAAATCCCACCCATATAATTTATGTTTTTTACATGTTTGGCGACAGATCCTTTGTGGTGTAAATCAGGTGTATCTGAGAATCTGCTCCGTATTGTGAAACGTTGTTTCCTTTGTTATTTTTCTTTCTTTGTATGTATCTGTGCTTTTTGAAAATTCAGTCAAAAACTGCTCAACTTAAAAAGAAACCAGCAACCCTGCTGATGTTACCACGATTAAAAGGTTTCTCCAGGGCCAAGATTCCCTGTTCTGTCCCTTTGCTGACTTTCAGTGTTAATGCTCAAAATAGAACAGACAGCATATAACAGTTTGTGTTCTGACTTTGAAAACAAATATACTGACAATTATCCCAACCTAATTAAACACTGCATCTGTCCTCAAAGCAACTGACAGTTAGTTTCCCTATCTCTGAAAACATCCACAATGATACATGTTAAAAAAAATAACAGAGTGAGGAGAGTATTATTGAAGGCAAGGAAGAAGAGCAAGGAATACTAAGGGGGAACCAATGTGCAAACTTCCCTACACAGCTCTGCTAATGCATCATCTTTAGATTTACAACATCCCTGATAGTCCAGTCTTGGGCTTCTCTTGAATGGATTCTGCCACATGCTTTATTATTTTCAAGAAGAAAACTAAGATATTATTCCCAGCCTTGGTATGGAAACTGGGGGGTCCTGAGCTTGTCAATATAAATTCTGTTCATGGGTAGAGTCCTACCATTTTGGTCAATTTCACGGTCATGGGATTTTAAAAGTTGTAAATTTCATGATTTCAGCTATTTAAATCTGAAATTTCATGGTGTTGTAATTGTAAGGGGCCTGACGCAAAAAGGAATTGTATGTGTGTGCGGGGGTTCGCAAGGTTATTGCGGTACTGCTACCCTTACTTCTGCGCTGCAGCGTTGCCTTCAGAGCTGGGCAGCTGGAGAGCAGCAGCTGCTGGCCAGGAGGCCAGCTCTGAAGGCAGAACCACTGCCAGCAGCAGCGCAGAAGTAAGGATGGCCTCATATGGTGTTGTCACCCTGACTTCTGCGCTGCTGCCTGTAGAGTGGGCCCTCAGTCAGCAGTTGCCACTCTCTGGCCACCAAGCTCTGAAGGCAGCAGTGCAGAAATAAGGGTGGCCTGGTATGGTATGTGTCATAAATAGAAAGGGAAGGGTAACCACCTTTCTGTATACAGAACTATAAAATCCCTCCTGGCCAGAGGCAAAACCCTTTCACCTGTAAAGGGTTAAGAAGCTAGGATAACCTCGCTGGCACCTGATCAAAATGACCAATGAGGAGACAAGATATTTTCACAGCTGGAGGTGGGTCTGTCTGTCTGGGTGATGCTTTTGCCGGGAACAGATCAGGAATGCTCTTCATAACTCCTTAAGTTAGTAAGTAATCTAGCTAGAAATGCGTTAGATTTCCTTTTGTTTAATGGCTGGTAAAATAGCTGTGCTGAATGGAATGTATATTCCTGTTTTTGTGTCTATTTGTAACTTAAGGTTTTGCCTAGAGGGATTCTCTATGTTTTGAATCTGATTACCCTGTAAGGTATTTACCATCCTGATTTTACGGAGGTGATTCTTTTCCTTTTTTGTAATTAAAATTCTTCTTTTAAGAACCTGATTGCTTTTTCATTGTTCTTAAGATCCAAGGGTTTGGGTCTGTGTTCACCTATGCAAATTGGTGAGGATTTTTATCAAGCCTTCCCCAGGAAAGGGGGTATAGGGCTTGGGGGGATATTTTGGGGGGAAGACGTCTCCAAGTGGGCTCTTTCCCTGTCCTTTGTTTAACACGCTTGGTGGGGGCAGCATAGGGTTCAAGGACAAGGCAAAGTTTGTACCTTGAGGAAGTTTTTAAACTAAGCTGGTAAGAATAAGCTTAGGGGGTCTTTCATGCAGGTCCCCACCTCTGTACCCTAGAGTTCAGAGTGGGGAAGGAACCTTGTATGGTATTGCCACCCTTACTCTGTGCTACTGTTGGCGGGGCGCTGCCTTCAGAGCTGGGCACCTGGCTAACAACTGCCACTCTCCGACTGCCCAGCTCTGAAGGCAGCGCAGGAGTAAGGGTGGCAATACCACGACTCCACTAAAATAACCTTGTGACCCTTGTGCAACTCCTTTTTGGGTCAGGACCCCCAATTTGAGAAACACTGGTCTCCTCCGTGAAATCTGTATGTATAGGATAAAAGCACACAAAAGACCAAACTTCGCTATGGGAAAACCAGATTTCATGCTCTATGATGCATTTTTCATGGCCGTGAATTTGGTAGGGCCCTATTAATGAGCTATAGATTGTATATTTAATCTACAATTTATATTGTAAGATCCAGAAGCCAGAAAATTCTGGCTTCTTAGTACTTGGTTAAGGGGCATGCACACATATGTTCCAATATTAATGCTAACAATAATGGTGCCAAGCACAAATAAGAATTTGCATTGGACTGCTTCTTGACTAACATTTAACAATCTGAATCTCTTTGATAATAGGGCCCTGTGACAGAGTGCTAACTGTAGCACCCTGGTCACTTAGGTAATGGGGTAACAGAAGATTATAGGCTTAACTGGAGGCAATTAACCTCTTGTGGTGAGATTGTTGAAACTGGGGGGCAATGATTGGGCTAATGAGGTAATTAGCTTGATGAGGGAAGATATATAATTGTCAGGAACAGGATGTGGGGGAAGTGAGCTTGCTTGGAGGAAGAGCTGGACCTGGCAGAGAAAGCTGGGTGGGAGAGTCCTCCTGACACATGCCTGTGCTATGTTCTGCACTTCTGGTAATCTAAAGATTAAAAATACACATGGGGAAAAGAAACAGACTGCGGGTAAGGGACAATCCAAATGGGCCAGGCAGTGTAGCACACCAGGTAGCAATGGAGGACTGGTGACAGGCCCCCAACACTGTAACATATGAGCATTGCACAATCTTTTACTGTATCTATCCTCATAACATCCGTGTGAGGTAGGGAGGCATTATAATTCCTATTTTCTAGATGGGAAACTGAGGCACAGAGAGACTAAGGGTATATCTACCCTGGATCTGGCAGATGTAATTTCCAGCTCAAATACAAAAAAGTGTGCTAGCTCTGATTGATCTGGAAAGCTAAAACTAGAAGTGTAGCTGTGGTGACGTAAGGGACGGGCTGCTCCAAGTGCAATCCTTTCCAAGATCCTCGCTATGTACCCAGGTGGCTAGCCTCTCCCATCACTCATGCCATTTGTAGCAGTCTAGCTCCATCAGCGCTAGAGTGGGGTGTATGTCCTGGATCTTAAAATTACACCTACAGCTCCAGTGTAGACACATCTTTTGAGACTTGCCAAGGTCACACAGGACCAGGAAACTGAATGAATTCTGGGCTCATGCCCATCCTGCCTTTCCAAACAATGTGACAGTAATTATCTGTTTAAAAATGTGAGGCATATAGAACTACGTGCAAAATGTGCATATCCAGGAAATTAGATCCCCATACCATCTGTAATGAAGTTTTTCATACCATATTCATTGCTGACCTTCTGAACCCATTTGTGATCTCACTTATGCTGGTTTTACACTGGTGTCGCTCCATTGTCCTGTGTGGGACTATTAATGATTAACACTATTGCATGCGGGAACTGAATCTGGTAATGAATCTGGACGTTAGCACCAACAGTGTTGCACTTTGATTACAGCTTTTGATTGTGCGATTTTACAGATTTTCAACCTGATTTTCAGAGGGGCTGAGCAGCCAAATCTCCAGTTGAAGTGAATAAGTGCTATCGGTTCTCACTGCCTCTGAAATTTGGGTCCAAAGTATATAGCTTAGAAATGTCCATTGCAGTAGGTTAATAAAAAGACCCTTTTGCTCCTCTCTCATTTTGGGAGATTGGCAGCCTTTGTCCCCATTCAAAATTAGGGAAAATAACAAAGCACAGCAGTTATCTCAATTCTAGAGCCTTGTTGAAACTCTAGATATACATATCTGACAGATACAACAGAGATTAATGAGCCATGACCAGAAGTTTGATTTTTCTGTCAAGTGCTCCCATCCGTTTTTAATAAACAGAGGAACAACATAAACTCCAATGGCTGCTCTCTGCTGTTTAAACAGAGCAAGTTGCTTTTAGTACCGTGTGTGTCTGAGGTGAGTTATGACTCTAAACCACTGACATTTTTTCCCCCCCCTTGGCCCTTTTGTAGATACCCCGGTGATTAGCTCTGCTCCTTAGACACTGTTTCTTTGCATCTCTTCTATATGGATTATCTGGTGTTTTACCACTGGAAACTGTCAAGTGCAATATCATGTTTACAATGAAATGCGTTCAGTTTAGGGTTGTTGGTGTGTGTAAATGCCTAAAAACGCCACTGTTCTGTTTTAAACAGCACTCTTTCATTTTTTATTGGGTCAAAACATGTATTCCTCACCTCTTTCCAAATACAGCAGGCTGAGCCAGCTACAGCAAAATCTAAACCGTGTATTATACTATAATGAAATACTTTTCATGCCTTTGGTTATTTACATTATAATCAAACTTTGTAATTTTTAAAAAATCAGTACAAAAACATTTGAACTTGTCTGAAATGTATGGTAAAGGAATCCCTAAGGATTTTATGCCACATTAGAAAAAATATCAAACTTGCTTTTTTTTCTTTCTGCCAAAACATGATAGAAAGCTAAAGCAAAACAGAAGATTATCATGGGATACTTATACCCTGAGGTATTTATGGGGAAAAAATGAGCTGCCATAAATCTAATTGGCCACAGAATGTCAGCATTGCTCCATGCAAATAGAGTTGCAAGGGAATTTACCTGGTAATGTAAAATTGATTCTTAAGGAAAGAAGTTCAGGGAAGCCCTTTTCTGTGGGAGGGAGAGAGAAGAGTGAAATGCATGTGTGCAAACATGTGCGTACACACACACACACAATCTAGTGACGGACCTGAACCAAAACCCCAGATTCAAACACCTCTGAATTTTGAGGGAGTTCCGATACAGATCTGAACCTTTTAGTTGGCTCCTCTGTCTATAAGGCTCAAACTAAAAGTATAGGTCTGAACTTCAGGAAGATCAGACCTGGATCCAAACTTTGTGGGGCATACACGCACACACACGCGCACACACACATACCCCACTGTCTGATCTGCGTGGAGGGACCCCAGTACCCATGCTACGCACTACTGACTTCAATGGGACTCTGTGTAAGAATAAGGGTCCATCTGTACAGCGCAGATTGCAGGATTGGGGCCACAGAGAGACAGGCTTCTTATTTCAGACAAAAGCTGATCTTGAATAGAAGTCACTCTCAGTTTCAAAACAGGAAATAAAAACTGCTCTGAGACTGAAACTGTCCTTGATGCTGCCTACAGCTGAAGTTGCTACTAAATTTAACAGACCGATTCTAGCATTTAATTGCCTATGAAAAGAAGTCACCGTCAAGAAAGAGTAGCATAAAAAAACCAAAATCTTTTGTTTTCAGTCAGAGCTTCATTCCCAGTAAGAGGAGGTATTTCATATAAAACTGCGCATTCACTTAATGCCAATGACCTGAATTAAATACAAAAAAATTCTGTGGTCACCCCCAGACTGGTGCAAGGAGGGGGCTTCCCTCATCACATGAATTTCCCCTCACCTACATGGAAGGGGCAGGCAGCTAGTTCAGTGGCACCATCCTAACTTCTGCCCCAGGCCCCAAGGAGGCAGTTCCTTGAGTCTAAGGTCTGATCAGTGAGTGGGGGTCGAGATTGAGTGGGCAGGGGGAGGAGTGGGCAGCTGTGGGTTAGGTGAGGGACTCTCACTGTCCCCTCTCCAGCCTTGGAGCTTAATTGGAAAATATAATAAGCATAGAGATGTGTTAGATTTTCAACACAGCTCCCCATCCAGGGTTCTGCAGCCTGCAGAGGCCAGACAGGTAGTGCAACCAATGGTGATTTACTGCAAGGGACCTGGTGTGGTGAGAGGGTGTGTGGGGGTCAGAGTCTCTGCAGAGGCACAGGGATTTCAGGCAGCTAGCCCTGGCCTTCTGCAGAACCCTGGGGATCCTCATGATCTGGGTATCAGCCCCTACAGCCTATAATAACGAGGAAAGGCAACTTCCCCTCCTCCAGGCAAACAATAGAGAGGAATCAAGGCGGAGGTAGGCTTTTCCTGGAACCCCTCTGGCATGGCTTTGTCTGTGAGAGGTGCAATCTGAACCAATATTAACAATGGAGCAGATGTCTGTCCACAAGAGGAGTGGGTTTACTCCACCCTGGGCTCATACTGTTGTGCACAGGTCCTGCAGATCATATATCGTTCTGTTAAAGGGGAGATGTTACCAGTTAATATTTTTGTCAACTGGCAGCAGACAGCTGAGGCAAAGGGTTTATATTTGCTCTTGAGAATAACGTGGCATCTGGAAAGTGTGTAACATCGTGGCTTTGTGGTAATGTTATGTTTGTAAGTGGACTTGCAGTTGAGGCTGATCACTAGGTCATTTTATGTGTCATTAATGTTAGTGGCGTATTTATATATACACACCATTTATGCTCTCTGAAGGATTTTGTTGCATTTATATTTTCAGTTTATGGATCAACGAGTAGCTTTCAATTAAATTTGGGGTGGAGGTGGACTAGATTCTCTGGTGTGGAGCACCCACTTTGACTACGTAATTGGGCCCAGAGCTGGGTTAATCAGCCCAAGGAGGATCACTCTAGCCTAGGGCAATCCTCCAATGGTGCAGAGCTACAGCCTGTCTGCTGCTGTCATATCCTCCTGCTGTCCACTCTGCAGACAGAAGAGAGGGGGCGTTGCTGGGATGCCCTATGTCACACCAATCCCTGGCTGCAGTTTTGGCATCTTGTCACTCTTGCAGCCTAGCACAAGTTAAAGCAGCCAGGGAGGTTCATGAATAAGGCTAAGATTCTGTCATGGATATTTTTTAGTAAAAGGCAGGTACAGGTCATGGGCAATAAACAAAAGTTCATGGAAGCCTGTGACCTGTCCCTGACTTTTACTAAAAATAACCCTGACAAAATGGGGCTGAGCCCAAGCCCTGCTATGGGAGAGGAAGGAGGGAGGAAGGTTCAGCACCCACCACCTCTGCAGCTGGGAGCTCCTGGGTCCACCCTGGCGCCTGTGATGGCTGGGAGCTCCGTGTACCCCCGTGCAGCTGGGAGATCTGGGTCCCACCATGGCATCTGGGAGCTGAGAGGCCCCTGGTGCCCACGGTAGCTCAGAGCTCCAGGGCCCCTGCCAGCTGACAGCTCCAGTCCCACCGCCCTGGGGCTGAAGCGGAAAGTCATGGAGTCCGTGACTTCCGTGACTAAATCTTAGCCTTATTCATGAGGTTTTCTAACGGTGCAGAGGAAACTCACAGAAAATAATGCAGACTCATCAACCAGTTCTGTCCCCTCTCTTCCTTCTTGCCCAGGCTCCAAAACTTCAGACACAAACTCTTGACGTTTGCATTGAGGGCCTTCTGGATAGGGGATGTTCTCCTCTCCTCTGGCAAAACATGAGGCCATTTCCTCAATTTTTCCTGATCCTCCTCTTGGAAAATAAACAGAGGGAATGGTGCATCCCTCGGCGTTTATATATTTGCTCCATCTTCAGCCTTTTATTTGATTATCCAGATACTTCATTCATGTGACTAATTCCTTTATGGCTCATCCTACATTTTGACAAGGCAAATCTTAAAAGTAAATTTGTGTATCAAGCGTCCCTGATGCCCACACTTCAGTGTGCATTCTACTCATCAGAAGCAGTAAAGGCAGCTTTCAGCTAATATGCCGAGGATGGTAATACACATAGCTGCTCTAGCAGGATTATCCCTCATCCCTCATGCATTATAAGAGATTTGATGGGCCTCTTAACAGTTTCTACCTGTTTTAAGATTTGTAACAGTAGGTTGAATGGATTACTTTATGTGCCTGGTTTGCTTGACGTTCCTTTTAGCGGTGTTGACGTGATTTATGTAAATCATAAAGTGAAATGCAGTGACCTCATTGAGTTTCCAGTTCTTTTCATGCATGTCTTTGGGTAGAGTGTTAATATTTATAAATAATGGTCTATTCATGTCTCAAGAATCTGCTTTATTTACGCTCTTAGTGCAGAACTGCTAGTGCACAAACGAAACATTTATTCCCTGATGTGTGTTTCGTTTTTCTTTCAAGCCTGTGTTCTCCCTTATGCCTTGCCCTTACTGTCAGTGAACTTGTCAGCAACTTTCCCCAGCAGGAGGGAAGCAAGTGAAGTAGGGAGGAAGGACAACTGCCTTTGCTGCCATTTCCAGTGCAGTTCTCTGACTAATGAGAAAGGGCTACTAATGAGCTGAGAGACCTGTTTGTTCTTCTCCCAGGAATGGAGCACATGATTCAGGGGGCTGCACTTTTGGTCTCCACTAGCCAAAGGGTAGCCATGCCAGCTCCCCAGATTCACAGCTTCTGGCTGCCAGTTTGGTTTACTGGACCAAACCCATTTGTAACGGATAAACGTGCTGTTGTGTATTTCCCGTGGTAAACTCTATATTCTCTGCTTTCTATGTTATATTTATTAAAAGCGAGTCTCCTGGAAGCATTTTATTCCTGCAATCCTGGACACAGTTGGTGCCAAGCGCAGCTCTTTGGGGCTTTAAACTTGCATTAGTTATTAAGCAGGAAGAGAGCTGTCTTTTTAGCAGGTGCCAAGTTTCTACAGGCCCAATTCTGAAATCATTACTCATGGCCAAACCTTCCTCCCCTAGTTCATGCCAACATTACCATTGAACTCACTGTGGGTATTGGTCTCAGCAAGGGATTTGGCCCTTTGTCCTTACTCTGGCAAAACTCCAGTTGCATTCAATGTGCTTTAGATTAAGAACTTGAGGCATGGGTTTTAAATGTAGGACTGAATTCTGCCCTCAGTTACACTGATGTAAATCTTATGCAACTTCAGTATTTCAATGAAATTACTTCAAATTTACAGCACAATCTGGCCCTAATTATAACCTGGCACTGTTTTGTCCAGTCTTTGCTTTGATTAGATCAGGGCAATTGCAATTGAATCTAGTCAATCAAGGTTTTCAGGCATCTGGATTTGGCAGCGCCAGGCTGGAATTTCCTAGTGAAGTCATCTTTTCACGATCATTTTAAGGGGATCTTTTATATTGTGGATTCCAAAAAGCTTCTTCCTTGTTCATGAGTTAATCAAAAAGCCACTTCCCCTAAAATTAATAATAATAACAATAAATAATGAACTATTTACAGTAGAAAGTATCTTATCACCCTGCTGAGTTTCCATATTTTCTTTCTGCCACTAATTTTTTAAAACTAATTAAAGGGGATTATTGTATCTTTTTAAGTGTCATATTTAAAGTAGTGTCCAGTACATTACCTGGCAAGCTTCTGGAGTTTCGACAAGCTAAAAGTTTTATTGTTTAGCCCTGAGATGAAAATGACAAATATTACTTGGCAAATCAGTTAATCACTGGAGGTTTTTTTGGTCCCACAAGACTTCATGCATATTCACAGAGGTGCTGGAACAATTTGTATAGAGCAGGTGCTGAGATCCACTGAACCAAACTGTAAACCCTGTATATGATGGAAACCACTTCAAGCCAGGGAGTGCATCAGCAGCTGCAGCACCCCTAGTTCCAGTACTTAGGCATATTCATGTAAGAGGCCAGAAGCTCCAAAGGGAAAAGAACTCTCTACTCCCTCTGTTGGTGAAAAGGGAAAAGTTCTTCCCTAGAGAGCTTCATGTGCCTAGCCTGCCTACCTGCAATTTCTCTAGTGACATCTGGGGAGTCACCATAATTATGAATGAACTTAGATTTTGAACTGTAGGGACTCTCAGAGAGGCTCAAGGAAGGGAAAAAGTGCTTGTCTTATGACAAAGAGCTCATTTTCAAGTCAGCAGCATTCTGTTCCAGGGTTTTAAGTGCTGTTGGTTCTTCTCCCATGGGGAGAAGACAGAGACAATGCAGGGCTGAGGCTACAGAGACTATGCAGGCTGAGGACTCCACAGCGAGAGAGAGCACAGACTGAGAACTCAGCTGTGATGGCCAATACAGTGGTCAGCAACAGAGCTAAGTGGACCAGAGCCGGTGCTAGGCATAAGCAGACTAAGCAATTGCTTAGGGCCTCGAGCATCTCGGGGCGGGGGGGCGTGGCGGCAGCGCTGCTATTCACTTTTTATTATAAGTACTTGCCTGTTTTAGTAATGGGGGGGGGATATTCCTACTTAGGGCCCCCAATGGACTAGCACTGGCAGTGGATTCTGAAGAGGCATCACCTAGCCAGCTACTTAATAAAGCAGAATCACTTAGCTGAGTTAGGGGATAGTTCCTCCAGGCTGGACCAGGCAAGCAACTCCCTTGGGACTGGAGACAGACCTGCAAAGAGACACTTTGACTGCTACTACTCGCTCATTCCAACCATGAGTGGGGTTTGGTGCAAGGTTAAGGTGGTGCGGTCAAGGGTCTGTTACCAGTGAGACATGCCCACTGGCGGGTGGCAAGGGAGTTAGACTGGCCACTACCAAAGTTTCTGAAAGGGTGGTGGGGGTGGGGTGCGTATTTTACTCTTTATTTGCCTATATATTTTGTTGCTGTGTTTTCTCAAGTTTGACTGTTTCCTTTCCCTGCATTAAATGTACTTATTTGTACATAGTCCCAGAATGCTTTTCCAAAGAGGAAGTTCTGCCTGTGAAGGGCACCCAGGGAGGGCACATTTAGTTTTTCCAGGTTTCTGGATGGGGGCTCAGGCCGGTTTAGTTATTTGTAAAGGCAAACCCTAGATATATTGAATCCGGTCCTTATTACTGCCTTTAACCATCTGATTCTGCCACCTTCCTTATGCTGAATAGTACCTTACTCTATGAGTAGTCCCACTGACATCAGTGGGACTACTTATGTAGTTGGGTATTACTCTACTTAAGTCAGGGTGGCAGAATCTGGCTTTTAAGAGGCCATTAGTAGTATTCAAAATGTAATAAACTGATTTCAGATTCAAGATGATTGTTTAGAAAAAATGGTCACAACAGGTGAAAAATTACTTCTATCAACTGCGAGGAAATTTTGCTGTGGCAATCATGATATGATATCAATATTTTTCTTCTGCCCTGGCTGAGCAATCCGGACCATACTGTAAGTTCAATAGGATAGATTTCCTGCCTTCAGTCAGGAGGTTTTCCCCAGGAAGTTTGGTAGGAAATGTGCTGAGCTTCATTAACTCTCATCTTGTTGCTGAAACAGTGCTAGAGACTGTAGGAGCTGTGTGCTAGGCAAAATCATCTGTGTGCAGCTGGTTGTGTGGGCAGCAGTGAGAAATTCCTAAGAGGGAAGGCGAACAAAGATGTGAATAAAAACATAGGGAATCAAATATGATTTCAGACCAATCCAACAAAATGGATTTTACTCCCTTGCTCTAATCTACCAGTGTGTACACTTAGAATTTTTTGAAACTCAACTGGAGATTCAGCTTTCAAACAGTTGGGGAAGTCTTACTTCACCTGTACTTGACATAATCTGCATTCTTGTCCATTTTATTTATTTGCACTGTGTATATAACAAAAATAATAAATATATATTCTAGATAGATTTCCCTTCTATTGGATTTTCCTAGAGAAGGACCAAAACCTTGTATGTGGACACCCTCAAATTATGGGGAAGTTCAGACTGAGAGTCAGAATTTAACTTTGTGAGATTTATTTGTAGGAGGAAAGGTGCTCCAATGAGATTTATTTGTAGGAGGAAAGCAAGGGAAATCCACTCCCGTCTAAGTTACCAGTCTCATGGCTCTAACAGCCACATTTTCAAACACAGTCTCTGATAACCTAAAATGTTGTGTGTGTTATCATTTGCAAGCAAAAATAATAGAATGTTGATGTCTAAGTATGTTGGACCTACCCCTGCAGCCCTTTCAACGGCAAATGTCCCCATTTGAGCCATTAGGGAGTTTTGCCCAAGAACAGACTGCAGTATCAGGAGCACACTGATTTGCAAGCGCAAACAGCATTTGCACCTGCAGAACAAGAAGCAGCAGATGTCAAAATTCTGTTATTTCCTCCTGCAAATAGGAATACCTGCAAAACTGCAGATACAAAATTAGGCATCACATTGAAGTCCATGTAAAAATGTAATCCTAATGTTTTAATAACTTTCCAGTCAGGACCTGTATTTTCCACCTTCTCTCTGTACTTTTCTGTTGTGTGCATTTTCATTTTCAAACTGTAAAATGACACTATTAACCTCAAGCCACAGCTTCAAGATCTGTGTGAGACTACTCTTTCCCTTTCCTCCTGAGGGTGGTCTAGGGATTTTACAAATAAACCACTGGTTTGGGCAGCCTGTTTTGGAACACAGTACCATACATGCTCTTATTCACAAACAGCCAAGAAATTTACAAACTGGTACCTCCTCTCAATCCACTTCAATCAGACTACTCATGTAAGAAAGTGCAGCAGGATATGAATGTAAGATATACTCTGTGTTTATTGTGTTCCTTCCCTTGTCCTTATTTAGTCTTTGGTGAGAATCCATATGTGAGAAGGGGCTCTTAACATTCAATCATGTCTGAATTAACCTGAACAAAAGTATTACATGAATATTTACCAACTAAAATCCTTGCAGTATGGTGCCTGAATGTATTAAATATGTCAGTGTAACTTCCACAATTAGGCACTGCCACAGTGCTTGTGCGAGAAGGCTTGAATTCCTGTATTAGTCTAGTTTGTCTGCCAATATGTCTACCCTTTCTGCAGGTGTATGAGTTACAGCCCAAGGCAAAAATATCCATGCCTTCCCTAAAGATCTCAAGGAGCTTCTGCAGTCCAGATGGTTCCAATTTGAGGCCTACACTTGGTGATGTAGCTGTATTGAGTTTCTTCCCTGAAACCAACAAAACCTGCTTTAGCATTTTGCTTGGATTAAAATATTTGTCCCTTTTTTCACAGGGCAGAAGAGGGACTCCTGAAGCCACTGAAGGAAGGAAATCATTACAGGCTTCTACAGAAGTAGGTCATGTGCTACAGCTGCTCATAGTTTAAGAGGAAGAAACATGGGACCTCAAACATGGAACATGACTCCTTCAAAATGCTTGAGAGCAACCCAAGAAAAACATCCTCAGAGGCTTATTTAATAAACATTATCTATAATAGTCTCAATGTGTGCTCATGTTTCCTTAGGAGTTTGCACCTACTTCCCAGAGCTAACAAGATTCCAGAATAGAACACAGAATAATTTAATGAAAAGGATTTAATAGTTTGTGTTAAAGCTAATATGGTCCATTAGGAGCTGTCATTTTATAAACAATGAAGATATGTTACCTCTCCCCCTTCACTGTAAAGTCATTCCAAGCAAGATTTGTAAACAGTCAGTAATGATCTACAGAACACTCATGAAAGACAATTAAGGCTACATTTGAGAAATCTGGGCTTTTTTCCCCTGTTTGGTTTCTCGTTAAATAAACCTAGTATAATATACATGAGTGGATAAATACAAAACAAATATTACATATGTGCATGCCAATATAGATATATGGATTTCATTAACAATCATACAGCATTCATTATCTTAAAAACACTACTGTTTCTACAGCTTGCAAAGTGCCTAAAGTGAATTGTTAAATCAACTGAACAATTTTTAGTTTAATGCAAACTGTCATTTCAGTGTTTTTTTTTCCTGATAATGAATGAATGTTTTCTGATATTTGGAAAGACTGAATCCACTTTATTTTAAAGCTGTGAAAACAAAATGTTATGGACCAAATGGTGTTAATTTCGATGTATTGGGTTCACTCTTTGCACAATGAAACTTAATGGACTGTAAAACCTGTACGTGTGTAAACAGGAACCAGAGGGTCGGATTCTCCTTACACCTAGTCAAGTCTTACACTGATGTAACTCTAAGGGTTGTTGCCCCTGTGTGGGTCTGGAGAAGGGCACAAACGGGTTATAAAGAGAGCATAGACTGCCCACCACAGAATATCCCGATCACGGTGGGAAGTGTTCTCTGCCTAGTTTAGAGACAACATCTGGCTGTGTGCTGGGCTCCCTCCAGGCCCCTGTTGTAGGGGACATATCATGGTGGGCTGGAAGCAGGGCACAAAGTAAGGATCATGGATGGAATGCATTTTGTTTCAGCTATTCTGTGCTGTCACACTGTTCCCCAAAGGGTTATTATAAACCAGCACAATTTAGAGCAGCCTGTGCTAAAATTAGGGATGCATAAAGATGCTTTAAGCCACCTTTTTCCTCCTCATCATCTGCCTTTCTTGAGACTAGTGCAGAAGAGAAGTATGGGAGAATCTGGCCTATTGACTCAGAAGGAGTTACTGGGGTAAGTAAGTGGACAATCAGGCCCCCAAAGTACACTTCTTATTACATGATCTGGCAGCAGATGGACCAGAGGATACGGTATTTCTAACTGAATGTGTCTGAGAACATAGACATACTTTATCATTTATAAACTGCAGTGTTCCCGTGCATTTTGAAGCACTCCTCATACTTGTTCTTAAGAACTTTAAACAGTCTGTACTTAATACTTATATTTAAGTACATTTTAAAGATACTTAAAGCATAAATAACTCTTTATCTGCAAGTACTTTTCCAAAATAGTTTTTTGAACCAATCACATGCCTCCCAGCTCTCCCAGTTTCTGGATGGCTCCCAGAACCCATCGTCCTGGCTTGGGAGCTTCAGACCCTGTGTTCCAGCTGGTGGGGGGTTTATTTTTCTGTTGGCCTTGCTGTGCACCAACCAGGGAAAGTGGCAGCCCTGGCCCCTTCTCTTCTGATTGGTCACTCCAACATCAGCCCAGGGGTGAGTCAATGTGGTGGTGGTGGAGTATTGCAGGGGAAGGGCAGGCAGGCACATACCTCTCAGAGAGTCCTGCATTGAGAGAATGAGCCCAGGAGCTCCAGACCCTGCAGGGTGAGATAGGAAATGCCTGCCAGCAACTGAGCACAGTCTAGTGCTGCAGTGGCTGTTGGGAATACAGGAGTTGAAAGTACAGAACGCCACTAGCCATCACCTTCAGCCCCCAACTAAAACCTCTCCAGCGCATCATCAAGGATCTTCAACCTATCCTGAAGGATGACCCATCACCCTCACAGATCTTGGGAGACAGGCCAGTCCTTGCTTACAGACAGCCCCCCAACCTGAAGCAAATACTCACCAGCAACCACACACCACACAACAGAACCACGAACCCAGGCACCTATCCTTGCAACAAAGCCCGTTGCCAACTGTGTCCACATATCTATTCAGGGGACACCATCATAGGGCCTAATCACATTGGCCACACTATCAGAGGCTCGTTCACCTGCACATCTACCAATGTGATATGTGCCAGCAATGCCCCTCTGCCATGTACATTGGCCAAACTGGACAGTCTCTACGCAAAAGAATAAATGGACACAAATCAGATGTCAAGAATTATAACATTCAAAAACCAGTCGGAGAACACTTCAATCTCTCTGGTCACTCGACTACAGACCTAAAAGTCGTATTACAAAAAAAACCCCTTCAGAAACAGACTCCAACAAGAGACTGCTGAATTGGAATTAATTTGCAAACTGGACACCATTAAATTAGGCTTGAATGAAGACTGAGAGTGGATGAGTCATTACGCAAAGTAAAACTATTTCCCCATGTTTATTTTTTCCCCCTATTGTTCCTCACACCTTCTTGTCAACTGCTGGAAATGACCCACCTTGATTATCACTACAAAAGGTTCTTTTTTTTCTTCTCTCTCCTGCTGGTAATCGCTCACCTTACCTGATCACTCTCGTTACAGTGTTAACGTGGGGCAGGCAGGTTCAACTGGGCAGGATCCAAGTGTGAAGAGGCTCATTGTGGGGGTGATCCAGGCGTGGGGTGAGAGGGTTCTATATGGAACAATCTGGGTGCAGGCAACTCAGTGGCGGGAGGATCTGGATGCATAGAGCCTTGTTGTGGGGGGTTCCAGATGCAGGAGGAATGGGACACCCATTGTTTCATGTTCTCTATGTGTATAAAATCTCCCCACTGTATTTTCCACTGCATGCATCTGATGAAGTGAGCTGTAGCTCACGAAAGCTTATGCTCAAATAAATTTGTTGGTCTCTAAGGTGCCACAAGTACTCCTTTTCTTTTTGCGGTTACAGACTAACATGACTGCCTCTCTGAAACCAGTTATTGTTAAAGTGTTTTGTAAAAAAACCCCTTTAGTATTTTAAGATGGACTGGACATTAGGCATTGCAATGAGCATTGCATCAGTCTTTTACATCTGGAGACCCTACTTCAACTCCTACGTAAATTGTATTTTCTGTTTCACACACAAAAGAACAGAAAAAATAATAATCCATTGGATGTCACAGTAACTCCTCATTTCTAGAATATGTGTCAAATTTTAGATGGATGAGAAGGAATACATTTTAGGTCTGCCTCCTCAGGTTCTGTGATTTGATGTAGCTCCATGAAGTCAGTGGAGTGAAGCCAGTACACTCATTTACACCAGCCGTTAAGTCTCAGTTTGGATTTATTCTAGAATGATTAAGGGCTCAACCCAATTCCCACACTAGTGAATGGGAGTCTTTCAGCTGATTTTAATAGGAGCTGGATTGGGCCTGACCTACCATTAGATACATGTCACAGATTCTTCCAACATGGCTGATAAAATCCAAGCAAAATGTAAAAGATTCTACAAACAGCCATAACCATGAATGACATTCCTATTGAGATATTCAAGGCATTTAATGTACTCTAAATTAGCTTACAAAAAGGTGAAAATACAAAACTGCTATCACCTAACAGAAGGGTTCTGTATAAAAAGAATAATTTAAAGAAGGAAAAGGCTTTGACTAGTAACTGAACTGATATGTTATAAGGTTTGGAGGCGGAGCTGAGGGTCCTTAGGAATCTGACCCTAATTCAGCACTGAAGTCTATAGGACTATTTGTGTGCTTAAAGAATTATATCCTCTAGAAGGGGAAAGCGTTCAGATCAAGTTCTTTGCATCATGCCAGTCTTTAGTTTCTATGGTCTTAGTTATAGATCTTGTCATGGATACTGTGGATTTGTTCCAGCATCACTGTTGCCAATAGGAGTTATGCCATCAACTTCAATGAGATTAGAATCAGGCCCTGTAGTTACAAATGTAACTAATGTTTTCCATTACATAGTGATTTTCAAGCTACTTTTATGGCATTTATAACTTAGTTTTCATCCAAATAGATATATTTTTGATGTTTGCTGACTTAAGATTTCTCTAGCATTTTGGAGAAGAATGGAAGATGGGACCCCAGAGCAGGGGTGCTGGAACAATTTTTATAGTGGGGGTGCTGTGAGCGATTGAACCCAACTGTAAATCCTGTATATAATGGAAACCATTTCAAGTCAGGTGGTGCTCCTGCACCCCCCGCATCCCTAGTTTCAGCACCTATGACCCAGAGTGGAAAGAAGATCATCATATTAAAATTTGCCTTGCATCTGAGAAACATTCAGTGTTTAGAGTTCTTCATGAACACATAAAAGATCAGAAAGCAAAATATTGCCATGGACAGGTGTACCTAATGTAGTCTCATCAGACATGCTAGCAATGTTTGAGTTTGATTTTTGAAATACTGTTAGCTACTCTACGTGGAGGTCTTGTTGGAGGTAAACAGTGAATTGGTGTTTAGTGATGCAGGTGACAGCACTTGTTAATTTGGGGGAAGAGGAAAGAAAACTCAGAATTCTGAGGGAGACAGGCAGATAGTCTTGTGTGTTCATTTGAGGAATTTATGCAAGTTCCCTCTCATTCTAATGAGAAAAAAAAACAGAGGACATGGGAAAAATAACAGCTTAAGCCCTGATTCAGGTAGACACATGCTAAAGCCTATCTTTATTCAGCCCAGCCCTTATTCCCACACTTCACTTTAAGCACATGCTTAAGTCCCATTGACTTAAGCATGTGCTTAAGTGCTGTCCTGAACAAGGATGGTTTGCTGAATCAGGGTCTAGATTAGTAACAAACTGAGCCCCATATTCATTTATTGTAATAATAATTTGCATTTATGTAGACCCTTCCTCTCTCCATCTCAAAGTGCTTTGCAAACATTAATGAATTAAGCCTCCTTACCCCAGTGATGTAGGAAAGTGTTATTATCCCCATTTTATATATAGGGGTACTAGTATAAAGAGGTTGAAATCACTTGTCTAAGGGGACAGTCTGTGACAAAATGAGGAGTATCACCCAATCTGAACACTCAGTTCTGTGCTTTATTCATCCTTCCCACTAGATTTGTCTCAAATAAGTAAAAGGAATTTAATTTGATGTCTTCATTTAAGACAAAAGTATCTTCATTTACAACATCGCTCATTTTTTTCTTTAAAACAAGCAGATTTTCAAAGAATGGAAGCACAGGTATGTCTGATCTGTTGCCTGAATTACACACAAAACTTTGATGAACACACGCAGATGACAAAAATAATGAAAGTGATAGATTAGTGTATTGATTCATAATCACTGTCTAGAATGCAGAACTTATGAGCAGCATGATTTTGAAAACAATTACTTGTAATTAAAGCTGTGCTGGTTACAAACAAAACCAAACCAAACCACCTTTGTGTATAACACCAATTAATTACTTTTTTCAATAAGACTAGCTCTTAAACGTCTGTGCTGCTATTTATATCTGACCACATTGAGAAATGATATGAAATAAGTATTGTTTAGCAGTATTATTTTGTTTTTAGGATAGTGTAAATACCTCCTTTCAGATAACATCTCTTGAATGAATTAAAAGCTAACCACTTCTACAAGACTAGGATATGAACCACTGTTGTCATTGTGATGAAAGGGAACTATACGCAGACAAACACTGTCTTATGAATTCAGTTTCTCTATCTAGCTTACCTATCTGCCTATCCATCTCATTTTGATTTTGCACACCCTCAGATTCAAAGAAACTAAAAGATGGTTTCATGCTTGGGATTTTGGATTAACCAAAACCCAACCTACATGGTGTTGCAAAAACAAATTCAAAACACAGATGCCTCAGGCCATCTCTAATTAAAATAAGATACCAGGTTTGATCCTGATTCTGAGAGTGGCTGAGTGCATGCAGTTCCCTTTAACCCTGCTCTCTCTCTCTTCCCCCCAGGCTCTCAGCACACTTATTCATCACCAAGGCCTCCACAAGCAGCTGTTGGTAACAACAGCTCTTTGGCTCCCTTTCTGCTGGCAGCTGGGGCTCATTGGTGAGGTAGTTAGGCCTCTCTTCCTAGCAATGGCAAGGAGGCTCCTGGCAGCTCCACCTAGCAACTTCAGTGGCTTTGGCAGCCATGTGGTCTTACTGTTCCCCCCCCAAATCTGTTGTCCACATGACCTGCCACCATCCCACAGACCACCAGTTTGGTCCACCGAACTAAAGAGTGGACTATCTCATCCACCCCAGCCTTTAAAAAAGTTGGTCAAAATACATAAGCACATGGGGAAAAGAAGCACATGCATAAGATGTGATAACTTTCTAACTATAAGGATAGATAAGCACTAGACTAGGCTTCCAAGAAGCTTGCAGAATCCACATCATTGGATTGTTTGAGAACAGGTTAGACAAATACCTCACAGGGATGGCCTGGGTGTAGTTGGTCCTGCCTCAGCATGGCGGGCTGGACTAGAAGACCTCTCAAGGTTCCTTCCAGTCCTACATTTCTGTGATTCACACTACCAGCCATATGAACATTCTCACCCAGATAATGGCACATTTAATACTTCTGAAATGTCACATATGCCCTTGGAAGAAAGCAACAGAAAGTTTCCTTTAAAATCATTGGCAGCACTGTTGACAAATAAAACTCGCCATATAACTGCAGGCTATTTTGCATATTCACGAGTGAGTGAGAATGATTGAAATTATGGCTGGGTTTCATGTTTTTTCCAGGCTGTCACACAAGGTCTCTGCTACAGCTCAGCCATCCATGGAAGGCCATGATTTATTTTTTGGCAATTGTTATCTTTCTTTTGATCCACAGAAATATTCTCCACATTTGTATTAGCCGCTCAGAGTGTCATGATCTGCAATGATGTCCACATGCACACAGTTCTACAAGCAAGTGAAACAGTCAGGGGTTTTTTACCCCCATTTCTCACAATATCAGGAAGCTGAGAAAACATTACACAAATCTGACATATTAGTCTGTGACAGTGTTGCTGCTAGGCCACCAGCATATAGTAATATGTGATCTTGACATAGCAAGAGGCCCAAAGGCTGGGATTTCTGAGATGTCAGCCTTCCCTGAGCACCCATCGGGAGTATGCAGAAGCCATCTTGGTATAACCAGAACACTCTAGCTAGCTGTGAAGTTCAAACCTCTTACTGAGTGGCTCAGTAGATGGGCTCTTATTCCTATGTAACAGTCTTCTCCAGTGGAAACTGAAAAAAAAAAGTGCATAGTATTTGAACAATGCATGACAATCTTTTTTTTAAAAAAGAAGGGACTTCTTAAGAACTTGATCCTGCAACCCTTACTCCCACCTGTAGTCAATGGGACTACTCACAAGTACTACTAGAATGAGCAAGGGTCATAGGTTAGGTTCAATGCACAATAGCTTGACTAATGTCAGTAATGTTGTCTTTCACGCTGAAATAATTCCATGCTTAAGATCAGACAATACACTGACTTGTTTCTGGAGACCTCCATCGCATGTCCCACCACAGCTATTAGACTATATGAATCAGGAATGTTCTTTTTTGCCAGAGAGTACCTGCGATGGGGCGTACATACCCCGCACTAGGCAGGAAAGGGTTAACCCCGCATTAGGGGCGGCAGAAGTGCCACCCGTTAGACAAGACTGGGCAGGCTCCAAATGCTACACTAATATAAAGGAGAGAAGCCCAGCTCATTCTGGGCTGACTGCTAGGGAAGAAGAACGCTCGGTCGAGGCTCCAGCCTGGGAGCTGCTTCAGCCCCTGATTGCAGGAACCAGAGAGCCTAAGGCCCAGACTGGAGACCTGTTGCCCACAGCCAGTCAAAGGGAGTCAGAGTCCCAACCAGCTACCCGTACCAAGGAGCTCAGAGGGGGACAGGGCGTGCATACACTGCAAGAGTACCATTTTTAATGTGTCCTGGCTATAGTTAGAGTCTACAATTCTTTTGTCTAGGAAAGCAACCCTAGAAAAGCATGTAAGTATGTGCTTAAATAATCTCCTGAACCAGGACCTCTTCTTTCTCTACTTGGCATTATTTTTAATTTTTTTTTAAAAAAGAAAAGCATAGTGTATGCCAAGGTAAAACTATGACACCCAAATAATATTACCAAAGGTAAACATTACTTCATACATTAAGTTCTTTTCCTTATCTCTTTTAGTGGTTAAACTAGTGAAGGGATGTTTGTGTGAGTTTGTTCTCAGAAGTCTCCAGCTATATCTGCCCACTTCCCCATTTCTCTTTCTTAATGTTTTTTGAACTCTTGCAATGCTTCCATTACGGGAAGGAATCGTGGCAGAATACAGTACATACCAGCTGGCAAAGTCATGGGGTCCCAGAAGGCTTTGGCTAATGGATGTGACTATGTTGATATGATTAAGGTGAATGAATTAGACAATTCCAGACTTTTCCTGTAATTGCATTATATTACATATTGGCTGGTGTTTTTAATTTTGAAAGTCTAATGAATGGTAGGGAAGCCCATGTAAAGCCACAATGGCAGCCTAAGGGTTAACTGATGAGAAGTATTCTATCCTTTTTTCACTGCTGCTCATGTAGTCATTAAAAATGGAAAACAAGACGACAAAAACAGTGATATATCTTTGAACCCCAAGATCTTAAAAGTTAGGGTACAGAGGCAAAAAGCTGTGTGGGTGTCATTTTTGTAGCATTTCTAGTAGAGAGTTATTAGAATGTGATATGGGGACTTCCACAGCTATAAAACTGGAAGTGACAATGTAGTAAAGGATGTCCTAGGAAAAAATCTGGAGGAAAATTTACCTCCCCTTCGACCCATACAATGTACCCATCTGTTTTCTGTATTATATGCAAGAACATTTTCTTTCCAGTTGATTTTACTCCTATTTTGGCCAAAGACCAGCACCCTGGAACCAGACCGGAAGTGTAAGGTTAAAGTACACTGCCACAATTAAATCAGATGCTAGAAATGAAATTGCTGTCTTTGTCCTCCTTGTTCATGAATTCATGAGCAAGACTGAGCATGAATACACAGATGTATAGTATCTTTCACACTAAACATGATTTCACCTCTTGATGAATGTATAATATATGATCTGGGAAAAGTTATGCATATAATCTCTATGTTGTATATGTTTTGGAGTAGATTGTCAGCTTGTGTAAACTGTCATAGCGCCATTGTGAACCCATGACAGTTCACATGAGGTGATGATCTGCCCCATTGGGTATATATCTTGCCAATCTTGCATTACCATGTATTCATATATTATCCATACTGCCAGATCCTCAATTGTTCATAGATTCCAAGGCCAGAAGGGATCATTGTGGTCATCTAGTCTGACCTCTTCTGATACGCAGGTATACAGAACGGTTTTGAAATAACTCTTAGAGCAGATCTTTTAGAGAAACATCCAATCTTGATTTTAAAATTGCCAGGGATAGAGAATCCACCATGACCCCTTGGTAAATGGTTCCAATGGTTAATTACTCTCTCTGTTAATTACTCTCACACCTTATTTTCAGTCTGAATTTGTCTAACTTCAACTTCCAGTCATTGGATCATGTTATACCTTCCTCTGCTAGATCGAAGAGCCATTGTGACAGGTTCGGTCACAGAGACCCCCTTGGCACTGTCACCTGACATGCTGGAATTACTTCTGAGCCCATTTTCCCTGCCAGCTTGGGACTCCAAAACCCTGTCTTGGTGAGCCAGACACGCTAGTCCACTGCAGCACAGACCCAATTTGTAACGATACCTTACAAGATACCTTTTGCATAAAGCATATTCCAGTTACTTTATATTTACATTCATAAGCATATTTCCATAAAACATATGGAGTGCAACATCACACCCATTATCAAATATTGATTGCCCACGTAGGTACCTATAACCTGTGATCAAGGACCCTTAACCTTCTCCTTGTTAAGCTAAGTAGATGACTCAGGAAGTTGAATCACTATTTGGCATGTTTTCTAATCCTTTAATAATTCTTGTGGCTCTTCTCTAAACCCTCTCCAATTTATCAACATCATTTTGAATTGTGGACACCAGAACTGGGCACAGTATTCCAGCAATACCTGTACCAGTGCTAAATACAGAGGTAAAATAACAGCTCTACTCTTACTCAAAATCCCCCTGCTTATGCATCCCAAGATTGCATTAGACCCATTAGCTGTTGTAAATCTTCACTAACCTCAGGGGAGCCAAGCAGATTTACACACATTGAGGATATGGCCAAAGGTGGCAAAATGACTCAAGCAACAGTACCCCAGAGTTCTTGCTGAGCTGTGGCTTCTGAACATTGTAATGTAAAATTGTTTGTATCTTTTAGCACATCAATTCAGTAATATCACTTTCTATATGCACCAGACACTTAAGGCTTGAACCAAAATCCTTTGAAGTCCAGAGGAGTCTTTCCATTGACTTCCAGGGCTGGCTCTTGGGTTTTTTGCCGCCCCAAGCAAAAAATTTGCTGCCCCAGGCTCCGAGAGCACAACTGCCCAGGCAAAAAAACAAGTGGCCAGAATGCCGCCCCTGGAATTCTGGGGGCTTGCTTTCCTGGCACCTAGAGCTAGTCCTGTTGACTTCAATGGGCTTTGGATCAGGCCATAAATTTCAGGGTGTTTTAATGATTCTCAAGCAAGTTGTAAATAATGCTATAACATCAAAATTCCTTTTGCTTCAGAAAAGCTCACTCTTTCTCTTTTCCCTTCAAGGTTACATGGGCTTAGCACATGTAAAAGAAGTTATTAGAAACTGTAGTAAAATACATATTGTGACCTTTTCTGTTTGATATCGACCTTGTCTCAGTTATCTATGCCTTTGTCATCTCCAGATTGGACTGCTGCAAAATGCTCTATATGGAGCGATCCTTTGAAAACTTCAGGCAGTGCAGAATACACCAATCTGCCTGGTTGAACAGGAAGGGTGACATTACACCACATCTCTATAGATGGCACTCACTTTCTGTTTATTTCTGGTCTGCCATTCAGGATGTTGGAATTTATATTGAAAGCCTAGTATGGTTTGGAGCCTAGCTACCCAAGAGATTGCTCTGTCCTCATATTCTGCCTCTGAAACCAAGATCACCTAATAAGCTCATGCTAACACTCTCTCAATCAACGGCTGGGCATGCTACCGGCAGGACATTCTCAGTGCAATGTCCTCAACTCTGGCACTTGCTTCCCCCATTGGCCCAATGCAGTCTGAGTTAGTCCTTGCACTTTGAACTGGAGGCTGTCTGTTTGTTCAGGCTTCTGCCTGAGAATCTGGAGAGCAGTTTTATAAGTCTGATTTATTGAATTCAGTAATATTACATTATCTGCTTTTTATATACATGTGGCCCACAATACACTTTGTGAGGGGCACATTTTAAAAATTCAGAAAAGTGCCAGGAAAAACCTTGCCACAAAAACCTTTAGTATGTTATTTAATGTTAGATTGGCTGGAACTGAAGAGAGTACACAGGAATTGGATTTGTCTTCTTCCATACTTCAGTCTTCTCATTCGTGCCAGGAAGGTCTTAAGGAGGCAGGTACTAAAGGGGTTGATGTTAAGGAAGTTACCTGTAACAGGGTCACCACCTCCAGAGTATGCCCTCATGACTGGGGTGGCTCTGGAGGGCCCTGCCTCAATTTCCTGCGGAGGTTCCCTGAAATAATCCACAAAGACTTTCTTGTGGCTAGTAACACATCTTCCTGGGGATGGTTTTAGAGCAGAAAGTTCAAAACACTCCTCAAAGTCCCAAAGTAAAGTCCATCACCACAACACCGAAGTCCATCCTCAGCTCCAGCATATTCTGCCAGTCCTGGGTTTTTTCTTCAGTCCCAGCCTGCTCTTCATCAAGCAGCCACTCCTGGCCCTTTCTTGATGAAGTCCTTCCTTCCCTCCAGGAGAGGATCCAAAACTCCTGGAGCTACCTTCTCTCAGGCTCAGTGAAGTCAGCAGGTAAACCCCCCTGCTGCTCTCCTGGCTCTCCCACAGACACTCAGGATCTCCTGCAGGAGTCTTGCTGTTCTCTGCAGATCCTTTGCTGACGTTTCTCTCACAGTCTCTCTCTCCCTTATTTATCCCAAAGGCCTGATTGAATCACATGACCTAGCTTCATTTCCCCCAGCTAGGGAAGTCACAGGAGGGACTGAGACCCATTTCCCATTAAAGGGCCAGCCCCCTGTGACATTGCCCTATCAACTTTAGAAGATTTTATATAAAATGTGGTTCCGCAAATGATAGCATTATTCCTAAAATTATTAAAGCAGAGAAATCAGAGGACCTCTTACGGAAGAATAATTAGATTCTGTTTGAGGACTGAGACAGGTTTAAGACACATGTTGATGACTTTAAAATTATATTGAACGTGTTGATTAGGGAAAACATTACAGAAAAATTAATGGCCATATCCTCAACTCGTATAAATTGGCATAGCTCCACTGAAGTCACTGAAGATCTAGTCCTGATTTTTTAAAAAAATGTAAGTTAGTTCCTGTAATATACTTATTTTTGGCTGGAGAGAAGGTTCTGAAGGTCAAGATTGATTAGATGCCTTTTCTGAGCATTTAAAAAAATTATTTTAAATTTAATCTATTAATGGTAGGGTAGCTATTATCTTTTGCTTACACAGCCCTCATAATTTGTCTGTTAGGACTTCTTCTGAGTGTCAAATTCTTACAGTAGCTTTCAGATCCTCAGGTGGCTGAGATAGGATTCTTTCTTTAATTAAAAGGAAGGGGATTGAGTTTCAGGGTAATTGTGTTTTGATATTCCCAGGTGTATCTAAAGTCATTCAGATTAGGAGAACTAGGTTTCAGTATTTGAAATTAGACTTTGTTAAACTGGAAGCTGAGGTTGCAATTTTCTATCCACCTAAAATATGAGTGATTTAAATAGTACAAGGTACCTTTTCACTGATTATGATAGATGCCAAATGGCTTTTTGATTGAGGGCCAGAATCTGATCTCATTTACAGAGGAGTTACTCTGGATTTACACCAGCATAACTGAGATGAGAATCTGTCCCTAAATTTCTTTTTCCCTAAAGACAAATTGTTTGCCACATTAACTGATCTAATAAAAACAATGGGCCACAGCTGATGTAAACTGGCACAAGGACACTGAAGTCAGTGAAGCTCTGCCAATTTCAACTGTGGAGCACTTGGCCCTATGCTTTCCTGGATTAAAAATATCCCCATTGGGAGATTTCACTGCACTTTATTGATGATAAATTGGAAGGTTTTTTGCAACTAAAATTTTTACGGTATTTCATCTATGGGCCAGATTCACTGGTAGGCTTCAGCTTCTCTGTGTCACTCCAATGAGGCAAAGCAGCCATAAACTCAGTTTAACTGGCCAGTTAAGGTGGGTTCATGGCAGTTTTGTGTTGCCAAGGGTGGAGTGTATTGGTGTATCTGGCCCTACATACCTGTATTAGCACTGCAATGTCCGCATCTGTGACTTTTCTAATTGGATATGTAGTTTTCATTGTTTGTATCTTTCTTTATAGTTTGCTGTATTTTCCAGCTACTGTAATCCTGCATAGCTGCCTCACCTGACTAATCTTTATTTGTGGAGGCAGACTTTGCAGGGCTGGCCCCTTGGGTGTAAGATTTCACATTTTGGCAATGGCCTTAAAACTGCCAATAAAAGAATGTTAAATAAAATTGAACAACGTATTTAATCAAGTAGTTTATCAGCTGCCTGAAAGAGTGACCATGTGAACTAAGGGCCAAATCCTCAACCTGAGCAGCTGAGATGGGAGCTAAGAGTATACATGAGGAGAAGGAAAGAGACTTCTTTCCACCAAACAGCTGTCTTGCTGAGGCTTTCCAGTTCACTGATCCTACATGCTCCTAGCATGGCCCCACCACCAGGAGGGGAATGGCAGGAAGATCAAATGGATGGCTTTGTATCAATTTCAATGGGGCTTTGGATCAGACCCTTTGGAATCCCAGTGCTACATGCCCTCAGAGAGGGAGATGGATTAGATGATTGCACAGGTCTTCCCATTACTAATTTCTACTAGTCTACGTTACTGCTTCCTAAGTAAGGCTCTGTTTCTTAATGATGTTTCAAGAGCGTCTTGGCCCTTTTGGTTTTCAGTACCCTCCAGGGAAAAATCGCGCGCTAGAGCACTAGGAACATTGTCTTAGCTGCGTGACAACACTAACATTCGACTGGTCAGCACAAATTCAAGACGCGTCCAGAATGAAGAGTCACCTTTATGCTCAATTTTAATATTCACAGCAATGCTTACATTTAAAATGCACTAAAAGCTGACTTCACTTTTTGATGTTCACTTGAGTGTTAGGAAGTATGTTTGTCCTCTCTTTTTCAGCAGGAGCCCATTGGGGAATAGTTTTGGTTAAAGCCTGCTAGTGATCTCATATGATGTAAAGAGGCTGAAATATGTGAAGTTTGCAGCTGTTACTGTGTCATGTTTACATGCATTGATGTGCAGTAGAAACAGAAAGAGTGAGTGTGGTCAAGTGAACTACTGTAAGATAAATAGCGATAAATAATTCAGATTCTCATTATAACAGGGGAACACAGCTCCAGTACATTGGAGAGAGCTTGTCTTTGTGTGAATTGGTATGCAGTAGCTGTTTAGTAGCCATAGCATGTAATCTAGCATTAATATTAACATAAATCAGCAGCTGGAATTAACAATATTTCTAAAGTCTTATATGATAACTGAATTCACTCAATATTATTTAGTCCTCATGGGCATTTTAATAATCATGTAATAGAAATGTTGGAGTAGTTGAGATATTCTTTATATTGCTCTATGAAAGGTCTTTAACACAATGTCTTTTGCAGACAGTTTTGATGGAATGTGTTGTACAAAAAGAAATATGCCTATTTTGGTAATATGGGTATGTTTCATTAGCTTAGCCTGGAGCGATATGACATTACATTTAAAAAGGAATACAATTAATAACAATGAGAGATTTTTTTAGCACTCAGAGTATAGCTGGAGGAACTGAGCCAGGTGTCAGGGCAATTAAGTAGACGCGCTGTATTACCTTTGTCTGAACACTCATAACATCAGCCTGTCTCAATATGTTGAATAGGAGATTTCTTTACCGTAGGATTCCTAATTTATTTTGATTTTCCTAGAAGTCAGCTAATAATAAAAAGGAGTTTTTATTAATCTTTAAAAATGTGCAAACCTCAGGAATTAGCATGTCTTTGGATCGGGATATTTTCCATTTTCCATACAGTATGGAATGATTGTAAGGGAGCTCGGCACAATAGCGTCTCAGTGGTGAACTTAATGGAAACATCATCTCTGTACTGTGGAAGAGGACAAAATAATGCTGCCACACGCACAGCCCATGTTCTAGATAGCTGCAATCCGGGAAAAAAGTTATACTTTGAGACTACTAAAATAATCAGCATGGGTATTCTGTTATTACCCTTTATGTTTTAAGTTAAATGACAATGCAATTTCTGGAACATGCTCCTTGCCTAGAGTCACAGTATCCAGCATTTCTTTCATCTCTAAAGAGGTTTCATTATCTCCTGCAGTCCTAAAAATGCTATTTTGTTCCATTGCAGGCCAGACTGAATAAGGGTAACAATAGATAAATGGATTGGGCGTGATTGAGCCAGTTTAGATACAGCCCTAAATAGGGGCTGGCACATAGCTGTGCCAGCCCAGTAAGAACACCAGGATTTCACTGTGCAGCAGAGGCAAGTCCTCTAAGGAACAATTCCTCCAGAGTTCACGTTGTGCTTTGAAGGTGATGGGGGAAGCCGAGTCCACCTTGCAAGATACTTACTCCGCAGCTTGCATCCAGACAGCTCCTTTGGCAGGTGCAGACAAGGGAGGGAAGTCAAATCTCCACCTACTTCTGTCCCTTTCTGCCTTGTCCCACCCTGTCCCTCACACTTGCTTGCAGTCCCTCCTAGGCCTGCAGCCACGATCGAGATAGGTGCTACCTGGCTGCGCAGGAGGGGTTGGGGTTGGCTGACTCACACTGTGGCTGTGTAGGGTGAGGGTATAACCTGACTATGTGCTATTCTGAACATGTAACTTGATTTCTCAAAACAAAACAAATGCAGAAACAAAAGGTGTCAAATCTCACGGCCGCAGGGTAGGCCCACTCTAGTCCTCGAAGGCATCATTCAGGTAACAAAATAGAATCCCATTGAATCAAAACTAGCGTGGGTGGGGGGAAGGAGGTTACTGACAGCATTTTATTGGGTATCATCAACAGTATGTAAGAGGATGGATGAAAATGCTGCTTCTGAGCCTGGGGGGGGTAGGGATTAATAAGCAACTCCATAGCCATTCATGAGTAATAGATTACAATTTTGTAGATAATAAATTCTTCGTCTGAGAAGCTCCAGGTTATTTCTTACTTCCACAGCTACTTGGTTAATGTAACACTAAGCCAGCCACCTCAGCTGCTTGCTGTTTTCTAGTTTCCCAAGGTTTCTGACTGCAGTAATTCTAACTGCCAACTCACGCTTCCTGTGACCACTATTTAGTCCCTGCATATATGCAGAAGCACACATCTCTTCAAACAATTAAATCACCCCAAACTGCTCAGGGACTGCAGACCTGCGAGTGTTATGTGAGCAGTTCCCCTCCCCTGCTAAGTATTATTGACAAATCCATCAAAGGCAGTGATGCATTGGTTTCCACCTTACCTAGAAGGACACTAGGGCAACAGTGACATGCTGTCACCGTGGTAACTGCTGCTGAAGTGAACAGCCTGTTGGGATAGGTGACCTCTGTTGGCAGCACGCCTGGAGATGTAGCAGTCGCAGGGCAGCCATGTTACTGGGACCCAGAGGAGCGGCCTAGTGCCCTCCGATTGATTCATTAGGCCTTAAAGGTATCGATCGCTCCAATTTGCAGGAATTTATGATATTGATATGGGACTGATTAACATTTTGTGCCAGACTGGTTCGATATGTGCTTGTAACAGCTTTTAATGATTAATTGACTTTTATGATTCCATCTCAGTGCTGTCAGTGAGCTGTGAACTGTGGGCAGGCTCATTCCCAAACTGCCTCTCAAGTGGCATAGGGCAGTGATTGAATACCTCGGAAATTAGTGTCCTGGCTGTCTCATTTTATGAAAGATAAATGCTATGACATTTAATGCAGACCTTAATTTAGAACAGAACTAAGCAAATCATTTCGCAATTTAATCATAAACAGGTAAATATCAAAACTTTTTTTAGCATTTTACAAGTTAAGCAGACAGACAATCGAGGTAAAGCAAAGCATGCAATGGGGAAAAGGCAGAGGTAAAATAAGGTGATGAGGACTGGAACAATTAGCATTTTAATACTCAGAGCTTAATACAGATAATAGTACATCCACAATTCAGGTGTGTTCTGCTTAAACCGAAAATCTCTTTGTCTCTTTTTCTCTCAGATACTCTCATTTGCTTTCCACCATGTTAGCTGTAAAGTGAGGGCCTATTTCACAAGACATGAAATCTGAAAGAAGAAAAAAAAAAAGGGTAATCTGCTACCTAAAACAAACATAAACATTATGGAAAAATTGCAGAGGAAAACCAATATTGTATTATATTCTATAACAACTGAAAGAGATTGTCTGGAAGGCTGTGTGCTGTCAACTCCTACTTTGTTGTATTCATATTTATAGTCTATTCCTCTCCATTCATTTTAATTAAAAAAGATTACAAGTTTCTTTTAAAATAACTGTCTAAGCAAGACGTCAGATTATGCATGTTTATCCATAAAAGAACTAAAATGACATATTTTGATTCTCTTTGAATTTTGTCTTCCTCCTCCTTACCATTCCATCTAGCTGAGTTGATTGACATAAGGAATAAGGACACTATGGGCCAGATTCTCTAAATCATTGGGTCTCTTTGCACCACTGGGGTAGTGCAAAGAGACTGGAGAGATTCTGAATCTCCCCACTTGAGGATTCCCTTGGTGTGGAGTAGGCCCCAGCTCGTGTAAAGCTGGCACAGCTGATTCCTATTCAATCTGTGTCTACAGCACCATTTTCAAGTAGTGTGTTGTGGGCAGGAAGGGGCATGGCTGAAGAACTACTGGCCTACGCCAATCCCCACCTCACAGATGACCCCTAAGAGCTGTGTTTCCCAAACAGAGGGTCTGGGAAGGTTCTAGATGGGTCGTGGGCCTGGTGTGGAGGGGAGATCCCCGGGCGGGGGAGGTGTTGGAGAGCGGGCCCGCTCCCCATTCACTCCAAAGTGGTGGCTCTTGTCCCATGGGGCTGGCCTGGCTCCTCACTCCAGGCATTGTGACCTGGCACATGGGATTGCAGTACCTCTCAGGTTTGACCCGACTGCCCGATGCCACTCACTCAAATTTGTCCTGGCCGCCCCTTGTCATGATCCCATGCACCAGATTGCAATGCTTGGAGCACAGAGCTGGGCACAGTCTCACAGAACCAGGGATGCCACTATGAGATGAGTAGAGGATGGGTTTGCTCGCCAATCCCCACTCCCCTGGAGCCTCCCCTCTACACCAGGCCAGGATTAGGGCTGCCGTGCTGGGGTGGAGGGTGCTGTTCTAGGTGGTCAGTGCCCCTTCTGAGGAGCGAGAAGGAGGAGGCAGTGGAAGAGGAGAAGGATGCTGGCCTATGATTTTGGTTCTCCTCTGCCCACAAATTTGGACCCTGGGTGGGTTGCAAAATAAGACAAAATGCAGTCGGTGGGTCGCCGGACTAAAAAGTTTGGGAACTGCTGTCTTAGAGGACATAGGCATCTGATGTAGATTACTACATCCTGAGGCTGCTCTAATCTACACCAGCCAGGCTAACAAAGAACTGACCCCAGAATCAGAGATCCCTAGCTGGCTCTTTTACAGGCCCTCATACTCATCTTAGCTGCACCCAGTAGACACTAGGTGCAGCTGAGAATCTAGGCCCATATTTTAATGTGTAGTTATAAACTAGTGTTTCCTTTGCAAACTGGCTGGCCAGTTGCAAGAGGCTATGCACAAGGTTCCTTGCCCCCGTAGTCCAGTGAGGAAATGCCATCTGCTCCCTGTAAAAAAAACCACACACACACACAATGGGTTTCCTTCTCCCTAACTGAAAGGAACAAGTGAAGTGGGGAGCCTGGCCTGGGTTGCTTGGCTTACTGAAGAGGTCCCTGCCAGGGCAAGTGAGCAGGATAGAGGAACAGCAGGGAGGCAAACAAATCACAGATGAATAATGACAAATGTTGATAAAGTCATTGATTTTATCTGCATTTGGACATCCTTGATTTGCTTGTCAGTTCCCTCTTCTGTCCTGTGCACACTGAGCCACATTCTTCCCTCAGTTATACCCACTCAGCCCCATTGATTTGAATCAATTTGCCTGGCTAATGATGCTGTGAGCAGAATATGGTCCACTATATATTTAATTACATCACAGTAGTTATCCATTCAAGAAAACAGGAGGACATTGGCAAACCCTTTCGCAAAGACAACATCAAACATTTTACCAAGAAACAAAATTTCTTTCTGCTGCAATACATCAGCCATTTCTTGACAAAATCCCAAACATTATATTTCCATGAGTTCAGAGGGCAGATACCAAGTGCAGTTTCCACCTGTAGATGGTGCTTTTGTTTTGTTTTAATTATTCCTTTTTTCCCCCCAGTGGAATAGCAGGGTTTAATTAGGCTCCTTATAGATTTCTTAGGCAATTTTTGTTTATATATATTTCACCGTCTTGATTATGGTCCCGTTTAATTCATGAATGTCCCAAATTATGAGCATTGCATGGAATCAGTTGCCTTTGGCTATGTTTGGTATTATTGTTACCTTCTGTTCAGTTAACGGTGTGTAGATAGGCTCTGGAAAACCTCAAAGCTCTTTCTGCTGTTTTGGAATTGAGAAAGCAGAAACATAATTGCTTTTGTTGGATCACAATCCTGAATAGTAAAAGATTTTTTAAACATCTGCCCTTCCTTTGATTGGCTTTACATCGTCTCTCTTTTTTGTCTATTGTTCATTATTCTGCATTATATTCATTAATGAAAAAATCTATCCATGACAATATTTCCATATGCTGTAAAATGACTGGGATTCACTGCATTTAATCTGATCTAGCCCAACAGAAGCCCTTAATAGAATGTGACAATATATGTTAATTCTGTGAGGTTTGTATTTCATACTTGTTCTGTATAATATCTGATCTGCCCTGCATACAATCTCCACTCCCATAGCTTGGAGATTTTTAACAGAGCCAAATTCTGCCTCCTGAGATGAATTTGCAACACCTAGTGAAGTCAATGGGAGTTCTGTGCATGCATGGGAAAGCATAATTTGGAGCCTCAGTCCTGCTCCCATTCAAGTCAATGGCAAAACACACATTGTCTCAAATCTGGCCAAGACCAGGCACTAGGGTAGTTACATCTAACAAGAGATTCACTCTGACAGGAGAATTTGCAGGTATCACTACATGCTATCTTCCCCTTTCCGTTCTATCTCTAATCGAATGACTTGATGCATCTCTTTTCTTTTCTAGTACTGCTGTCAAATACCTGTCATGATATTAACATCCATTCCCTGAGAAATTTAACAGCAAGAAATAATGTCGATCCCCAAGTGGACTAGCATAATCTGTTCATTCCACAGAGAATCTCTCTCTCTTTTTAAAATACATTGGAATTAAGAAATATGCTCAGTATTTTAAAACACAAAGGTAATACAAATAAATGGGGAATTTTCTTGAGTCTGATGTTAAAACAGTATTTAGCGGAATCTTAAGAGTTCGTCCAAATGACAGCATAGTGCATTATTTTTACTTGACTTGTGCATTATATTTGACATGAACACTGCAAATATTTCCATGCTACCTGGGAACTAGGCACAAACAACAAGCGTTAGGATGGTGACTTTCCAGCTTGCTCATTGGATACATCCATGCAGCAATTAAACACCCGTGGGTGGCCCAGGTCACTGACTTGGGCTCACGGGGTTCAGACTGTGAGGCTGTAAAATTGAGGTACAGATGTTTAGGCTCAGGCTGGAGCCTGAGCTCTGGGACCCCGCAAGGTGGGAGGGTCCCAGAGTCCTAGCTCCACCCTGAGCCTGAATGGCTGCACTGCAGTTTTACAGCCCTGCAGCCTGAGCCCTGAGAGCCTGACTCAGCTGGCCTGGGCCACCCACGGGTGTTTAATTGCTGTGTAGGCAGAACCATTTAGGACTAGACTTTCCAAAGAGCGGAGGGCCAGATTTTCAAGCAGTCAGAAGTCACAGTTGGGGCCAGAGCTCAAAGAGACATAATCCCTCCAGGAGCTTCTGCAGGTATGCAGTGCTACACTGTAAAGCATGGCAGCTTGCAACCTCTTGAAGGTGTGGAGAGGGGTCTGTCATAAAACTGGCACACCCAGGAGTGCTGGCAAGAGAAAGATACTACTCAGTGTTTCCCCTCCTGTTTACATGACAAGGGAATGATTTTCAAATGGTGCCATCCCTGTCACACGGTAGGAGTCAGTGTCCACTGATAGAGAGGCTACTGTTGCAGGGTCCACTTTGGAATGGGTAGTGCCCATGGGGGCATTGGGAGGACTGAACTTGTGCCAGGCCACTGTGCAGCAGTGCAAAGCTGGCAATGCTTTGTGCAGTCTCCTTTCCCCTTAAACAATTGGCAGTGATCAAATACAATCTAGTCCTCATTATTTGCCTTCAGTTTCTTTGATTGTGTTTTGGAGCTATGTTGCTAAGGAAAAGAGATAACCATGGTTAACTGATTGATAGAAAATAAAGAGTCATAGCAAACATCTGGAGAGCCAGATGAGAACAAGCCATTGTTTGGTTTAATATCCTTATAACATTTTCTGTAAGTAGTTAAGCTGAAGGCAACAGCCTTCATCATTTTTATTATGTACTTATTCTAAAATATTAACGAATAAGCTGAAAAAGCAGTGCTGGATGTATACACCGTCATCCAGATGTGATCTGAGAAATGGGGCTAGGTGGCTTATAAGGCCATTAAAGCCAAATCATCACTTTTGCCTCTGTGGGTGGAAGGGATGAACACCTGGTGGATTCAGGCACAGAAAGGGGGTGAAGAAGGGAGAAGTGCAATCTCTGGGGGTACCTTGGGGATGTGGAGCCATAGTTTGGAAGGGGATGGTGCAGGGGCTCATCCATAACTGAGGGAGAGGGACAACCAATCTCTCTGTAGCATTGTACCTCCGTCAGCTCAACAGGGATTCCCCACCTAACTCAATGCTCACTGTTTCAGCAGTACTTTAAGTGGGCTCATTCTCCACACTTGGAACAATCCCTTGAAGCATGGTTCTTGGGACAGCAAAGAGAGTGGGAAGCTATGGCTCCATGTCTCCCTCAGGGTCGTGCTGCCAGAGAAGCAGGGAAATAAGGTGGTGGCAGATAGCACAGAGGCACAGGGCCTCCAACCAGTTGGGTAAGACCTCTAGAGGGTCTCAGGAGATCTGTACGTTCCATGAACTAAGCCTCCTGCCACACACAGAACAAACTGAGGGAAATGCCAGGGGTGAAAACACTTGCCTTGTGGGACAAAGACCTGAACAGAGGACAACCTGGCCCTAAAGCCCACATAGATAGTAGCAGTAAAGAGGCTAATGCCTAACCTGCCTCAAATCTCTGAAGTTAAAGGTCCAGTTTTATTCCAATAATCATTATTCAATAATAATAATAATTCATATATTGCACTTTTCATCAAAAAATGTCAAACTATTTTAGATACATTCATAAATCTTCAAGTGCCTCTGTAAGATAAAGAAGTATTATTCTTATTCCCTATTTTGCAGAGAGTGAAACTGATACAGAGAGTTTAAGTTGCTTGCCTAAGTCACTCCTAAGGCTGTGCTTTAACTGCTAGACAATACTTTCTCTAATTTAATTTACTGTTAAATCAATAGCCATATCCCAGAGCTATACAGATCAGCTGACTGACTCCTCAACATATCTTCAGTGAATATGTATAATATGTGTATATGGCAATGATCATGTACAGAGTTATATTGTTTTGACTGTATGAGAAATTTGCAAACATTGTTGCATCAAAAATGGACCTTGTTTTAGGAGACACCACTATTTTTTCTAATTGACACATCAGTTATGAATCCATTACAACAGAAAGCTGTAGTACCAGTAAACTTCTACACTTCAGTTTTATATGATCAAATATTACTGTGAGTTTAAGTGGACCATGTTGTCTCAAATTCCATAGAGATGTAATCCATATAAGAAAGAAAGAAAACAAACTATTTTTGGATACATTTGGGCTATGCAAGTCAAGCCACTGCTGAGCTGCTTTAAGCTCATCTAAGAACAACAGACAAATCTATTTCTATGTAATGCACCTTTTTGCCATTTTTTCGGTACTCACTAATACTCAAACTCTTTGTATGGAAAATAATACACTTAGTGTCATGCCATCATACTACAAATACAGCTGTTTTTAAACTAGTGTTGGTCCCAGTCCCGGAAGCCATCTGCATGCTAAACTCCCATTGACTTCAGCGGGAGTTCTCTGAATGGAGGGCATGCATGATGGAGCCCACCAAGCAGATGGTTTCCAGCATTTCTTATGTCATTGTATATCATCTCCGCTCCATCTCTAGCTAGATAATCACCACTAAAGAAAGCCCCAGCTCTCAGCTTTTTGATATAGTGGAAAGGCCAAGTAGCCTGCTACTTCTTTAGACCCTGTTTACTCTCGAAAGGGTTTGTTGATATAGGTATACTCATAGATCTATGCCAGCATACCCTCCTAGTGTAGATACAGCTTATACCAGAAAAAGAGTGCTTTTGCTGGTATAGCTTGTATCAGCTCCCTGAACAAAATAAGCCATAGCGACAAAAGGATTTTCTTCTCCATGTAAGCTGCACCTACACTAGGCCTTTTGCCAGCATAGTTACGACAGTTAGGGGTTTAATTTTTTCACACTCCTGTCCGATATGGCTATGCAGCAAACTTTTTAAGCGTTGCCCCTACACTTCTGATTGTAGGAGTGGCCTAGTTGTCTCTTTTAGCAAGCTGTTTGCAGAGGATTAAATGCTGTTGGAACGATCTTCTATACTTTCCACAGCATGCATCCGATGAAGTGAGCTGTAGCTCACGAAAGCTTATGCTCAAATAAATTGGTTAGTTTCTAAGGTGCCACAAGTACTCCTTTTCTTGTTGGAACTATGTCACTGGAGGCTTGGTGGGCATATTTTGAAATTGTCCAGACTGACAGTTATTGCTGAGCTTTCTTTAATAGCACTCAGTGGAAGAGAGAAGATGATGATATAAGAAATACCAGCTATGCCAAAATACATTATATTTTGGTGGACCCAGTTAAGTATGGCTGGATATTTGTAAGACAGATTGATGTGGAGGTTTGCAGAGGAGAGAGGATGACGGAAGTTCCTTTCAGAATTCAACTTCAGCTCTTCAGCTGAACTTTTAGATGCTTATCTGTACCTAACGCAATACCACACCTTTGCCAGCTTGCCCAACGCTAATGGTAATATGAAGATCAGAGTGAAACAGAAAGTAGAAGACAAGCCGTCAGTCATGCAAAAAGTCTTGCAATAGTCCAATGGAAATGTCTTATGATTATTTTTAACATGAGTCAGTGAATCAAGTTATAGATTCTTTATAATCTTCCAAAAGAACTATTGCTGTTTCCATGCAAATGCATATTTTTATATTGTTGGCGTTTACACAAGTATTACTTGGGTATAGCACTAAACATGTGATTCTGCAGATACCTTCTTTTGATCATATATGAGTGGGTCATCTGGTTAACATTTGGCACTGACACAACCCCTTGTGCTCTTACAAATAAAAACTGCTCACTTTTTCCACCTACATTCCCATCACAGTAATAAAGTGAGAGAGATGGCAGGAATCTACCAAATCAAGTCCATCCTCTCACATCTTCACCCAGGAATGTTCTCATCTCACCGTCTAAGCTTTCATTACATCTACTTTTAAAAAAAAATTGCATTAACTTTTCCAGAGACAGCAGAAAACAGTTTGTGACAGACCTCTCCCAATAACCCTTAAACCTATGAAAATTTTTAGTATTAATGACATTTTTTACTACTTACAAAGCAATACAATAAGATACTGTTGAAATGACATAAAAATACATTTCCTTTGATTCATGCGTGGAATTCCAGGGTTTATCACTGAACACTCCCCATTCAGCACACAAGTCTGGGTGCCCAGAGGGAACTTATTCTCCTCTCACACTGGCCAAAATCAGGAGAAAGTCCATTTGAGTCAGTTGAGTTACACTGATGTAAAATTAATGTGAGTGAGAAGAGGATCAGGCCCCTACTTGTATAATGGAGTGATATAGCACTCTTCATAATTACATGCATGTAGCGAGGAGGCGTGACCTTCCTCAAAGAGTGACAGGGAAGGATCAAAACACGTCCCCTGGTGTGCAGAACCAGGAAAGCCATGTCTGCCTCACTGGAAGTGGAAGGGCAGGACAGGAAGTGGAAGTACAAAAGATGGGCCCTGCAGCTTAGTTGTGGTGGAGCCATCACAGGAGACGGATGTATCCTGCCTGCTGCTGGAGCCTGCAGAGGAGCTGCCTCCTGGGGACTGGCCAGAGATCCCAGGGCCACTGGCTGAGTGAGACACCTACGAGCTACTAGGGCTGCTGCTGGCCACCTATCCTGGAGAGACAGAGGACAACTACAACATAGAGGTACCAAACCTTGGGGATGTAGGAAGTAGCCCAGGGAAACGAGACAACAATTTGGTTGAGTGCTGGCCTGATACGAGGTCAGCATGTTTTGGCTGGATCCCCACTGATGCAGTGGCGGACCACTCTGCCACTATCAGGGCCCTTGGCTGGGAGGTGGTGGAGTTGGGCAGGCCCGCATCCCCTTACCCCCTAGCACCCCACCCTTTGGTGGCAGCACCCCATCTTAGGCCAGGAGGCCCATGGTATCCTATCGACTACCCCTGTCTTCACCCAGCCCTAGACTTTGTTGGTGCTCACCCTTACCTGTGCCTCTAGACTTTGTTGGTGCTCACCCTTACCTGTGCCTCTAGACTTTGTTGGTACTCACCCTTACCTGGGGCTCATAGACTGCTTAGCAGCTCTGCCCTGATTGCAGATCAGAGCCTACTAACTGTATGCTGCCCCATGCTGACTGAGGGACGGAGCACTAGGTGCAGCTAATTCCCCATTTTGAGCTCACCTTTACAGGTACTTGGCAGTGAGGAAGCGTGGCCTCCCTCAGAGAGTGACAGGGAGGGATGGCCACACAGCTTACAATGCAGAAAAAAGTCATGTCCTGAAATATGAAAAAGAGTACACATTGTTATGGAGAATAGAGGGGTATGCTTCTAAACTGTTCATTGTACCATTTTTTGTTGGCAACGGAAGTTTGAAAACAAGGAACTACTTCTCCTCTTACTTATGCCAGCTTTACGTTAATGTAACTCCATTGACTTCAGATGTGACATGGTCACATTCCGAAGGGGCTCCAGTTTGAGCAGGCAGATGGGAATGCAGTGTTGCTAGCACTGCACTTGCAAAGCTATCATTGCATCCAAATTTGGGGGTTGCTCAGCTTCTCACCAGATGACAAAGGAACTTTTGCCAGAACCACCTGCAGTTTCCCCCTTGGCTGATAGAGGCTGCTGTGCCACAGGCAGCCGTAGCTGCTTGCTTGTCCTCTGCCCCCTGACTGGCCAGAAGAGCTGCCCCTCTAAGTTCCACAGCAGGGGCCTCACTGCACTCCACCTCATGCAGGCAGTTAAAGTTGGGAAGCTGCCGGAGCCTGCCAGAGGACTGGAGGCTAGGGAGTTGGAAAGGCTACAGGAGGTTAATGGGGGGAAATGGGCCTGGGAGGGGGACAGGATCTTGCTGGGTGACAGGGCACAGCTGCAGGAGCCTGCCAGGTGGGGGAGCTGGGGATGGCAGGAGCCTGCTGGGAAGATTGGAGGAGCAGGGAGGGCTGTGTGCAGTGGGAGGGAGGGGAAGAGTCCAGGAGAAGCTGTATGGGGAGCTGGAGCATTGAACTGTTAACCTATGACTGTCTCACACACCGGGAATGAGCAGGGAAAGGTCAGAAGACAGAAAAGAAAGAAATAACATTTAATGAAAAAGCACAAATTATTTATTTTCAAAATAAATCTCATGATTTTTAGGCCAATCTCTTGATTTTAGGTTCTGGCTCATGATTTTTGAACTCATCAGGTTGGCGTGTGAGCAATTTTGCAAACACGCAAGTAGGAGATTCTTTGAAATTTTTTCCCTGAATGTGCTTTTGCTTTTGGTAGAGCAGAAGTCAAATTTGTTTCCTTGTACTCCCACGTCTCTATCCATCAGTTGTCTCTTGTCTAATACATAGAATGTAAGCTCTTTGGGAAAGGGACTGTCTTTTTGTTCTGTGTTTGTACAGCGCCGAGCACAGTGGGGGTCCAGGGCTATGACTGGGGCTCCTAGGTACTCTGATAATACAAATAATACTAAATAATAAAGGCTGGTGTGTGTGTGTGGGAGAGGAGTTCCCAATGTGAAACACATTGCCCCTCATTTCTAGCGGTGCTGAACACCTGCACCTCCAAGTGACTTCCTTAGAGTGGGGGGTACTCAGACCTTCAAGCTGATCATCACAAGAGTGAGGCACCCAATTTCAGTACCACTTTCCAAATGTTGCCCTTTATTTTTGCTGCCCTTTGAAACTGAAAAGAGAGCAGGAGTCTGTTATAGCTTTTGTGATAGCTAAGGATGGACCACAACTTCCTCTTGCTTCCATGTGCTCAGAACTTTCTTAAATATTCTCCTTCCCAGCTGAAATTTCTCATCTTGGAGCCAGAGGGTGAATATTTCTTTTAAACTTTGAGCTAAATCCATCCATCAATTTTTGAGTAATGGAAAGATGAGGAGAATGCACTTTTAGGTACAATTTAATACATTGTTTTGCTCACACATAGCTCAATAACAACTGTACTTTACCATTTGAAATATTAAGACTGGAGAAGCCGTGCCTGGAGAAGTAGGCCCTTCCAGTATTCCCCCCCCCCCCCCGCACACACAGAGTGAAAAATAACGAATTTGTAAGTATTTACACATTGTTTTGTGCTTGTGCAGTGCTAACTTTTGCCAGTGACTGGAGCTATGATACTAATTGCAGAGCTAAGGGCTTAGACCTGTTCCCATGGAAAGCAATAGGAAATCTTCCATGGAGAATCAGGAATGAAGTGTATCCTAGTCTTTGAGGAAGTAGACATGACCAAGATCGTCCTCAAAGATGAGCAGGTGCAATAATTAACTAGATTACCTTTGGTTCTTGGAGTCCAGTTCCCTTTGCCCTTTCCCCAGGAGGCTGAAGTACCATGGAAGAAAGTTTACTCTAAAGCATAGAGGTGACAAGGTCTCTGAGATATGTTTTGCTCACAAATCTAGTGACTGGTTATTCTGGCTTCCTCTGTACTATTCTAGTACAAATCCATCTCTCCATAAGCTTTGTGCTGGCCATCTGGACAGGATGAATTTAGTGATTATAATGCAAGTCTCGCTATATTTGGTGTTCTTCTTCAAGTCCAGCTCCTGAGGCCATGTGAAAATCTCAGCTTTCATTTTTTACAAAAGGCCCTCAAGATTGTGGAGAAAAGCCTAAACTCCAACTGCCCTTTAAAGGTTCGGAAACCAGAAGGTAAATAAAAGAATCCCAAATGTATTATTATTTTTAAATGTAATGCTTTTTAAGCCAATGCTGGGATTTTGGGGGGCTGATGGGTGATTTTTGATCACTTTGGGGTTGGCAATACAGTATGTTTAATAATTTGAGTTACTTGACATGATGCTGACCACGAATTTGCGTTCAGTGTCAACAAGGACAAATCATGTTCAGCTTCATGGCAGCTCGTCATGCTGAAACCTTGCCCTCGCTATGTGACATCATGCTGAACACAACTTGTCCTTGTCTACATTGATCGTAAAGTCATAGTCAGCACTGGATCACGTGCAAAGATGTTACGATTTCCAGATGAATACAGGGCTTTAAGAGAAAAGGCAACCTTTGCTTTTGTAACTAATTTCACAAATTGCTATTATTCAACCTTCTTTTACTACTGCTTAGTGTTGTATTTTCCGTCCTAAAATGTGATATCAATATGTATTGTGAAATTGCATGATTGCTAAATGAATGTGCTTCTTCAGCAAGGCTGTTTTAACTGCTAGGTTATTTTGGTAAGGAAAGAAAACATGTCGTATCAGTGCATCCATATCACAATGCACATGCTGTGTGTTGACTATCAAGGTAGACAAGCTCCACCAAGGTTTTTTTTTCATACCCAAAGGAATAAAAACAGAAGGTTCTTCTTCTTAAAAATCAAAATTGTCTTTGTGCAGTGTATTTGATTCAAACCATATTGTTAGCAAGGTGGAACACTGAAATCATTCAGAGTTTTCTACTGTAAAGGTTTAAGATTAGAGGGCTCTGAAGAAATAGAACACATGGGCCAAAGTGTTCAAACTTGTGTACCTAGTGTTACTCACCTAAATCCATACATTGACATCTAAATAAAAAGTGCCTGATTTTCATAGGTACTATGCATCCACCACTCTTGTTGCATCACTTGCTCCTGCCAGTCCTTAGCACCTTTGAAAATCAACCCGCTGTTATTCTCATCATGCCCAAGTGTGGATTTAGGTTTCTAACTTTATGCACCTAGGTTTAGCAATTGTAGCCATGGAGTTCAGAGCTCCTTTGGTCTGCTGGAGCGGTACTAAGAAATTAGACTAAGGAGAACCTGTCCCCTAATCTTTCTGCAGGAAGGCAAAAAGGATAAAGAAAGTCTGTGGAGGTTGACAGTTATTTATCCACCCAAATATTAAATGAGCTCTAGAAAAAAACATAAGGACCATTTAGATACCTCATTGATGGGCTCAGTAAAAAGAACTTGAATAGAATCCTGTTTCCATCAACTTCAGTGGATTCAGGATCAGAGCCTTCTGGTGTTCTAATCAAGGGATTGTAACAATGTAAGATACCTTTACCCTTCTGCAGCTGATCCTGCTTGTGCCCCTTCTGGGACCAACAGAGATATCCAGTCTGCCTTCAGTTTCCTTTAGGAGTTGCACTCATCTTCTGAGTATGTGAAAAGCCACAATGCTGAAAGACTTTCGGAGCTGCCGCTTAACTTCTTTGAATATAAAAGAAAACCCAGAAGTACATCAGATTATATGAGCAAAAGAAAATAGGTGGCATATTTTAGGTCAAGTTGCAATCTTTATTTCCTAGCTGATTAAAACAAAATCCTCCCTGGATGGCTGCTTTGTAGCTAAAAGTATCAATCCTGCACCAAGTTCATGTTGGACCTTTCTTATTAAACTGGAAATTGTGGCAAAGATCCATGTCAATAGCCATCCTCCTGGATTCGGACTCTTAAGAAAGGGGACAACTGATAAATACCCCTAAGAAATATTTGATTTGAACAACATGTGGGTAGAGTATTTTGGGACAGCTTTCCTCATATTTATTCCTCATTTAAGAAAGCGAAAGGTATTTTTGTTTCTACAATGTAAAAGATAACATAATTGGAGCTATGTTATATATATTTCACAATGGAGCTGATACTTTTTTAGAGATTTCTCTGGATCTTCAGGAATAAACTTCTGCTTCCTAATATTGGGATTCTAGGTATCTGTCAAGGCATGAACTTTTCAGCCCAGGACAAAGGCTGTAAAAACATCATCCTCATACCAAAATAAAAGTCAATTGTGGTTTAGCTTATGATAACTCATCATGTAAAAAGATGGTAACATCATCTGTTGTCTAATGATTAGAATACATGACTAAAAGCTTGAGCTGCCTTCTAGTCCTCATTCTGCACTGATTCCCTATGTGGCTTTGGATAAGTCACTCACCTTCTTTGGCCTAATTTTTCACAGTGACTAATGATTTGGGGAGTCTCCGTTTTTTGGTGCCCACTTGGAGACACCTCGAGGCAGCCTGGTTTTCAGAGCGTGGCTGCTCAGCACTTTCTGAAAATCAGGTTTCTTTAGGGAGTCTCAGCTTGGGCTCCCACAAACCCGGGCATAAAAATCACTAGTCACTTTTGAAAATGTAGGGCTCTGTCTCTATATAAAATAAGATTACTAATAATACCTACCTTATTTGGGTGCTGTGAAACTTCACGTATATTTGCAAGGTTCACTGAGATGGCGGGATGAAAGGGGGAGGGTATATACTTTGTTATTAGTCAGTAATGTTCATAAAATGTCAGAAGATCGCCCAGAGCAGTGGTTGTTATAAATCACTCCTATAACTTTAACAATGCAAAACCTTACATAAAATTTGGCCACACAACACAGAATGGTTTGGTTCAGCAGTTATGATGATGATGAACTGTCTGCCTAATATAGTGCAGTATGGAGCAGCGGCATCAGAAGAGATGCACTTTTGATCATTTCCCTTTTTAGTTGCTTATCTAAAGGAGCATTACATTATATTTTCCTTTATCAGTTCAATAATGTTGTCCTCCTGGACATGATGTAAGATGTTTTAACTGTACATGATATAGGAAACAAGAACTTCACAGAGATCTGCGTCCAGTTATCACATAAGTTCAGAAATGGACTCTAAGTAAATATGATTTGAAGAATTAACAGATGTAAATACAATTCTTGATACTTAAGGTTACAACAAGGTTACTGTTCATGGAGTAAAATACCGCAACGTGTAGAGAGAATACTTTCTGCCTTCCTTTGGGACTCTATACACAAGTGCAGTAGATAGAGGCGAATGCAGCAGTCAGTTTGTCTTACAGGCCTTTGTCTATATTAAAAGTGGGGTTTTCAAGAATGCTCAGTGTTGACCTAACTCTTTTACTCCACTGGGAGCAGAGTTAGGCTAAGCCTGAATGCTTGTGACAATCCCACCCTACGTTTCCTCTCGTACTGCTGTTTACTACTGGTTCAGCAGAAAATGTCTGGGGCTGAGCCACATCCCAAACCAAAAGGCCCTCTGGCTGCCCATTTCTATACTCAACATATAACGTAATCCTGAACACCAGCATTCATTCAGGCCAAGGTGGTATTTGTTCATTTCGCCTTTTTATTTCTTAGGAAAGGAGCTGATCTGCCAGCTCCTCACAGCTGCAACTGGGAGAGAAAAAAAAAGAAGCCAAAGTTCCCATATAGTCTGCTGGAAATTCCTGGGGTGTAAGGCCTCTACTAGGTTACAAAACACAGTTGGACCTTTGAGCAGAATTGTATAGGGGATTAAATCCCCCTCTCTTACTACAGGTACCTCCTCTTTAGTGTCAAGAATTTTGCTGTAAAATCTTTTCAAGTAACTGATTCCTCCGTCCCGCCCCCTCCCCCACCAAAGGATCCTGAAGCCATTTCTTGCAGGTTAGGAGATCGCCTAACACTCACTCCGCCCCCCCGTAAGTCTCATTACTGTACCAGCACAGCTCAGTTTTCTGCTCCAGTCAGATTAAGGGGGGCGGAGGGGGGGAGAGAAGAAAAGTTGTAGACACTTAATGACTTTATAATGTACCTGTTGAATTGAAGAAAAACAGATGCATCGTGTACATTTAAAATGTACTTTGCATCCCACGCCCGCAAGCTGCTTTACAGAAATTAGGCTACCATTAGGACTTGCTCCCGAATTTTTTTCTTCCAGAGAGGTGCAAGATTGTAGCTAATTTTCTGCATGCAGAGATCTCTAAAAGTAGAAGCAGGTGCTTTCAGGCAAATGGATAGAAGCTCAACAACAACAAAAAAAATCCCCTGAAGCAGGCAGAGTTTGGAACATTATAATCCTGTTGGTTGTCTTTGGAGCAGTTTGCAATTCCATAAAGGGAATCCAGATAACACACTCCTGTATCCTGTAATAATTTGTATTTTAACAAATGTGCAATTGGCAATTAGAAAATTAGGAGGAAAAAGGGAACAAAACTGAACAAACCGCTTATTAATTAGCCATGTTCTCTGTGGAGCAGACAGACGTATTGCTCCCGTTAGATGGCGCTAAAGACTTTACAACCACTTGTGAAAATGTGTTATTGTCCGAAACGAAAAGAAATGACACCTAAAAAGAGAGAGAGAAAATATCGGATCATAAACCAGTAGATTGGGAGATCTGAAGAAAAAGATGAACATGAGTGGTAGGGAAGATAGGATCTCTCAAGCAGCGTTTATGTCTCACGTGGGGACTTTCTAACATCAACAGATCTCTGGCCGAAATTGTCTAGCGAGAGCACTTTATGGCAGTGAGTTTTCAACCATCTCTCTCTCTTTGTGTGTGTGTGTGTGAAAGAGAGAGAGAGAGAGAGCATGAACCTGCAGCCCTTATTCAGTCAGCACCGCTATTGACTTCAAAACTTGAATATGGGTTTCAGGATCTTGCTCTTAGTAAACATGTGAAGATATGGCTCTAGACAAATGCAAATCCACTCATCATTGAAAAAACTTCAACCCTCTCCTAGACGTGCTGCCAATCCATTTCTGAGCTGCGCTTTCGTCTGAGCAAAAATAAATAAATAAAATAAATACATAATTTTTTTTTAAAAAATATGGATTTGGCTAAACATTAACTGCAGGACCTGTGTGTGTGTGAGATAGAGGGAGCGAGAGAGCATCAACATGTAAAGCTTGATCAAACAAATATTCAAGCCCCTTGTTCATCAGTGATGTAGCCTGTTAAGAAGCTGCAAAGAAAGCATGCACCTGTGTGGATCCCCCCCCACACACTTTAAAGTCCCAGTTTGCTCTCTTTTAGGATCTGATTTTTTAAAAACCTCATATGTGTAAACAACTAACTGTATGGCAGCAGCATAGGTTGTTAGTGCTGCGACCGTGTGATCCCCATATGGGAAGTTTCATGCCCCTCAGACCGCTCTCAGCATCTCGGGGGGCTCCCTGGAGTGAAAATATTGATACGTTAATGAAACTAAAATTCTAATGTTCATTTTTTGATTGTTTTCCCCACCCAGGCTACATGAATCAGAAGTAGAAAGGGGAACGATCTATACAGCTCTGTAGGCTGGGTATTTAAATTAACACCCTAGGAAAGGATTAGGGTTCTACAAATGAAAAAGAAATACCCACCACGTCTGTGTTCCTACTGTTGGGCCGCGAACTTTCTGTCCGGGTAAGTTCTCCTTTAAGAAATGAACTGTTCCTTATGCATATTTAACGCTGTTTGTCTGCAGTATCCAGGTGACGCGGGGCTGAGGCTCACATGCGGGAACTGAATTATAGTGGAGTAAAGCAGCCACCCTTTAAACGCACTCTCGGCAATGGCTCTAGTTGTGAGCCAGTTGCTCCTACTATAAACATACGTAAGTCAAAACAAGAGAGAAGGGGAGGAGGGGTGAATCCTAGTCTTGGGGATGAGTAGAATATTTTGCTCCTTTCCACGCCAGACCTCATAACACAGCTGGAAACAGGATTTCTTGTCCTGATACCCCCTTTTTTCCCCCTTCTTCGTCCAGACTCAGGGCTCCTGAGGTCTGAGCCCTATGTGTGTGTGCCTTTATCTTGTGCAGATAAAATGTTGATTTCAGATTTTCCTTTAGATGAGACCGATTTCCTGTGTGTGTAGATGTGTGTGTGTCGAGTGGAGCGGAGGACCACCGCCAGGGTAAGTGAATCGCTTTTGGGGGGCGGGGGGGGGGGAGAAATAGGGAGAATATAATCACACATTCATCAGAAGGCTAGTCCTCCCCGTTCGTGGTATGATCTGGCAAATCATGTTTAATATGAACGCGTTATAAACCGAGACTCTTAACTATATAGTACGATGGTGTTGTAAAAATCATCAACTTGGCTAAGTGCTCATATATCCAGAGAGAGACGTGAAGCCTTCCCTTGTAGATCTTCAAGTGGGAGGGAGAAACTTCCACTGCCACACTCTTAGCGGTTCCCTGCCTTTAAAGTTAACTAGTTCAAGTGTGTTGTTCGAAATGTGGTTCAGTGGTTTTGCCTTCAGATTAAGTTGCTTTTCGGTCCTCGTTGTGAATAGCAAGCATGTGTCCTCACATGTACTGTGTGTGTGTATACACACACACATATATATACAGACTAGGTACTTTATGACTCCATCTGGAGAATTTAAAAGCCCAGAGCTGTAATGTTTATTCTTACATATCTTACCAAAAAAAGTGGGGGGGGGGGAGGGAAATGTGTGAGACACGTCTCCAAGTAGAACCCAAGTGCTTTCCTTTCCCTTCTGATTGAAAAGTTACATGCAAACGGCTTTATTTTAACATTGCCTGCATTTGTAGTTTTCAGGAAAATTGTAAAAGGAGCTGGCGATGAAGCCTCAGTTTTATTTACTAATGTATTAATTATTATTATCGATGCTGAATTGACTTAAAGTGCTTTGGAGGCCAAACTAGTTCCTGTTAGTCAGTTACAATTACTTTCTTTTCAGCTGATGTTTTAAATATAGTTGGGAAGAGGGGGTGGGGGAGGTGTCCCCACTCACCGCCCGAAATGGCCGGGACTAAATGTGTTACTGTTTCTAGAAGTTTGCTGTTACTTTGCACAACCATACGAAACTTAGCTGCGTCTGTGTTGGTGTCAGGTCACACAAAGGTGTCAATGGCAAGTTTAGTTACAACTTCTGTTTCTCATTCCTAATGTGCTAACTCCAGGATTTAAATAAACGAGTTTTGCAATCAGTCTGCCCGAGAGCCCTGATGAGTTGGGCTTGCGATGTATTTTGTGCTAGGAACAGGACAGCTGACTGTTGGTTCGTTGTTTTTGAAAGACAAAGAGGCATCAGTGGGAACTTAGGCTCAAGTGTTCTTTGCAGTCTGATCTGACTAGCGTTGACTCCCCTCCCAAGTGCCAAGGCTGCAGTCCATACCCAGTGGTAGGAGGGTATGTGTGCATATCAGAACAGTCGCTGCTGGACTCTGGAGAGGGCTTTGCATGCCAGAGAGCGAGGGGCAGCTCCCAGGGGCCTGAGATAGTCACTCTGAAACAAGCAATGGGCAAAATGGGCGTTCAGAAAAGAAGCCGAAAGATCAGTGGGGTCGAGGTCACCTCTGCGCTTCATATTTTAGCAGTCCCCAACGGGCTTCTTAGGCCATTGAATGCGGTAGGGGCAATGCACCTCCAGGTCCGCTGTATATAGATCTTCTGCAGCAGAGACACATCAGGGCTCCTTGATTGTTGTTTAGGTGTTTACCAGACCGCAGTAAAAATGGCCAGGCTGAAATGTAAAAATACATATTGGGGGGAGAAAGTCCAGAGATTTGACAAGCAGCGGGAAAGTTTAGGTAGTTTGACACACTCTGGGAAATTCTCCCACGGCCAAATACACAGAAATGGGATGATGAATTATTTCAAAACTGGTTGAGGCTGCATAATATTAAAGTTAAATGAAATATGCATCTATAACAGTAAAATGCAAGCATAGCAGTAAAATATCTACAGGGCGATAGTGATCTATTTACAGCTGAATTTTATCAGTTACCATCAAATTCACTTTTGCATGTGAACTTCGAGATAAAAATTGTTCTCTCACACACTTTATAGAGCGTGCGTGTGCACATACAGTATTTATATCCTTTAAATGATGAGCCAGCCCTCATACAGAATAATATCTATTACTCTTCCACAAAGCTGTGAGAATCACACTCAAGGTGTGAGCATACCATGTTCTTTTAATACTCTGAAGGGAAAAAAAGCCTCCAAAATCTCGCGCTGAGTCCCTTCTTTGGAGAGGGCGGTGCCCCCCGAGACTGAAGCACACAGCCACTCGCTGGAACCCCACACAAAAAAAGCCTCCAACTTCTGGAACAAATTGACAGAATACCTAAACATTTTTGAAAACTAAGGTTGTCGAAATTTAATACAAAGTGAGGAAGGGTGGAGTTTGTGTCTTTGTTTTGTTTGTGATTACTTGACTCATATATTGCCCCGCTTGGCTACCCAGTTGTGATGTGTATATAGTCATATGAAACTCTTAAGTCCAATAATACTTTCGTCATCATTCCATATCATCTTTCTCTGCGTGCATATACACAGATTGCAGATGTGCATATTTCCCCAATGATCAGTTACACTAAGTATTTAGAAAAAGACAGTGGGTGTTCAGATTTTTAAAGGACTGCTATTGTTAACGTGTTCATGTTTTACCTGTTATAAGACCAAAGTCTTTTTCTCTCTTATATATTTCCTCCTTACAATGTAACACAGCAGGGAAGAAACCCATGTATCCTTATTGGGGAAACACTTTTTGCGTCTCAAAGATCCCCTCTCCCCTTTTGTCACCACGTTGCCTCTCTGCACGCGCATTTTGGTTAGAGATGTTTTTCAGATGCCAAGCAGGGCAACCAAGGTTTATTCTGAAGGGAACCTGTAAAAATAAACTTGTATCTGGAAAGGCAGCTAAAGAGAGGTGCTTAATTGTGTATTTACCACATCCGGAGACAATTCAACGAAACTTCAGGCCAGATAGTTTCAATTTAACCTGATGGGGGGACAGAAGAAATAATATTGCACTGGGACCCAAAGGACACCAGAAACACGTATGTTGCCCGTCCCGCGTGGAATCCTTTGGTCCAATGGGCGTTCATGCCGGGATACCAGGAGGCAAATCAAAAGCGTGGGTCTGCTGGTATCAAAACAGAAAGTGTGAGTGGCTTTAACCAACTAGTTGTCATTTCTAGGCGCGAGATCTAGGGACACTAGGTGGGGGGAAATACCGTTTAATCGGCGGAGGGACATTATCATCTGGACAATGCACATTTTGTCACTGGCGAAGATTTGTATACCACTGCAAAGCCACAACTCATGTGATGACCGCTGCACCAAACGAGCCAAATCAAGTTCACTGTGGGCACAGAGGTAGCCCCATCGACTCCGGGGTAAACGGATGGGCTGGAAAGCACTTCAACAGGGGGAGGCTGCTCCCGGAATGGGGGTCGGGGGAGGCGGGGAGAAGCGGGCCGGATTTAGCCCGATTCTTTCCCCCGTTGAAGTCAATTGGTGCTTTGCCATTGTTTTCACCAGGAGCGAGATCGCGCCCAGCAGGCTGCAGTGTCCCGAGTGTAACTTGAACTTGAAGAAGGTATCTGGCAGTGGGTTGTAGCCTGGAGCTCTCTGGAAAGCAGTCACAACTCATTTGTGTCAGAGCTGTAGCTCGCTGTAACATATGCAGTCCCTGTTAGAAATAAATACAATCAAATCTGCTACCAAAAAAGAAAGGCTTCTATTGTAAATATGCAGAGGAAAGAGAAAGGGAGGCGGATCCCCTATCTTGCCATTTCCAGTGCTTTGAAATCCCCAGTATTTGTGAGTTGTTTTCCTCTTCAACCTCGGTATCATTCGCTAAGGTCTGAGGAGGAAACCTTTGAAGCGGGGACTATATAGGCTCAGAGCACCTCCCTCCAATCCCACCCCGCACCAGCCTAATTCTCAGTCTGGATTCTGGATGCATCTGGTATTGATGCCTCTGTTTCCTCAGACCTTTCTGTACCTCGGGCTATGCCGCCAGTGCTCCTTAACCCTGGCCTGGAGAGCCAGGCCAGGGTCGGGGGGACCAGAAAGGCGGGGATTCTCCTGTCTTGAACTTCAGCAAAGCTGAGAACAAACGTAAACAAAAGCTGGCCCTGGAGTAAGAGCTGTGGGACAGCGGGCCTGGTGTCCAGCCGAGCCAACTGCAGATGTTGTGCTGTGGTTTTGCTTTGTTTTACAGAGTAACTCTCCCTTTGAGCAGAACGGGTCAAATGCGCGACTTGAAAACTTGAGCGCTGGCAGCGAGACGCCCTTGCCTACCCAGCTGGATAATGGGAGGAAGCAAGGAGAGAGGGAGGCGGGGGGGAACCCTGCGAGGGAGACTTTGGCAGAAACATGAACTGCACGTAGGATGCTCTGGCTGGGGGTGGGCGGATAATCGCGAGTGACTTATCTGCGGGTACTAGGTACCGCATGGTTAACGCTGGTGGCACTGAGGCAAGTTCTAACCTCCCTCCTGCACCCCCACGCCCCGCAACTCCTCAGCGGCGGGGTGGGGGGAATGAGTGCGCGGCGATGCGCCCGGCCTGGGGCTTTGGGGAGGGAGTGCTCAGTCGCTACTCTGCCCCCTGCGCCCCCCTGCCCTCTCTCGCTGTCTTTTTCGGGACGTTGCAGAAAGGAGGGTGGCGGGAAGAGAGGTCCCAAGAAGAGTTGGCTCGTGAGCAAGAGCGAACACCTCCAGTCATCCTGGCTGAAACAGCCACCAGACCCCGTTTCCAGGTGCCCTGTCCACCGCTGCGCCCTCCGCCGTGACACCGGCTCTCCCAAGACAGCCCTGCAAGACGAGAGCCCCCCCCCCCCCCCCACCGTCTCACTCTGCCATTTTCAGAGGCCGCGGCCTGTGGCCCAGCCTTCATGTGGCTGCCCGGAAGACAGAGTCGCCAAATCCTGCTCCTGGGCAAGGTTGACAGAGACTCAGGAAGTGGGGCCCTTGGCTCCCTGCCTGAACTGGGGTGAGCAAGTCCATGGCTGGGGCAGGTGAGCTGGAAATGCAGCTGTCAGCAAAGGCGAGCAGGAAGAGACCCCCTCCAGGCACGTGACTGAAATCCAGGCTGATGCCCCAGATAAGCCAGTCCTTATCAACACCTCCAGAGAAAGCTTTCTGCTCCCCCTGATTACGGTCCAGCTGCAAGTGCCCAGTGTTTCATTCTCAGGGTCTTTAAACTCCTGCTGTCCACGGGCAGTCGCTTCTGTTCAAGCGATAACGCGATACCCCCTCCACAAGCCACGGCGTCGCTGCAAGTCAGCGTGGTAGCCGCCGACCCACGAGCCTTCTAGGGACTCAAACGCACGCCCCGGGCACAAGTTTCCTTTCCTTGGAGCTGTGCATAGGAGCCCCAGGATGGCTCAGGCTGATGGGAAGAGCTTAGGGGCAGGCTCAGCTGTTGAACGCGAAACGGGGAAAACTCTCGTCTAAAACGTTCAGTAGTTATGAGAGAACGGATAAAAATACGCGCGCAAAAATCTAGTAGATGTCAAAATCACTCAGCGCATATTTACAGTGTGGTTTTTAGGGGACTTGTGACAACAGTTTGGAGTGGATTGTTCATTCCCCTAGGGCATTCTTTTCCAATATGGGCTCCAAGGTGCAGTTCAAGGCTCAGGAACAAAGCGGGCATCTAATGGCAAGGTAATGGTCCCTCTTTTTTGTTTATTCTTGTGTTAATAAGGGAATTCTGCTCTACAGAGGTTGGCATATTGAGTTACTTAGATTTATTTGACAATTAAAAAGAATAAAGTCAACCAACTTGTTCTTCAGGTAAATATGTGTCCTGTGTTCTACTTAGAATGGCATAACTCCTTTCGCCTAACACTCAAAGACACATAGGAGTCACTAGCAGTATTAAAAAGTTCATTTCAGCTATTAATAATGATTAGATACACTCTAATCCCCTACTTTTAGTTTCAAATAAAAAAGAAAAAAGGCAGTATTTTCAAGTACACTCTATTATAGCCAAAGGGAGTCAGTCCCGGCTAAAAAAATCTCTGTTTTGGTTTTTAAACTAACTAAATAACCTGTTTTAATCACTATGATGTGAATTGGTGAGCACATCAGGAAACTGAATGTTTATTTATTTTCTTCTTTTGAGGTATCGATAGTATTTAATCTTCAACATTTCATAAAGCTACATGCTTAATTTAATGTCACTGATAGGAGCTTTTAGCATATGGAGTTAAGACATTTTTTTACACATATGTGATTGATATATATCATAGGCCGGCAGGATTTCTGTGTGCATATTTTAATCTTTTGTAAATAAACTGCGGTGTACGTGTGCATGTGTGTGTGTGTGTGTGTGTGTGTGTGCAAGAGAGAGAGAAGCAAATGAAGAGTCTGACACCTTACATTTCATCTATGGCTTTTAGTGTGGACTCTGAAACGAATATCTATTAGATTTCTTTGAGCAATATCCCAGTCGGTTAGATGGGCCTCTCTTTTGAATGAGAGTCCTAGAGGACGAAACAAATGTATGTTATTCCAGCACAATTCTTTACCAAACCCTTTTTTCCCCCTCCCCTCCCTCCCCCCTTTTAGAAAGAGTAGTTTCAGCTCTGCTTTTCTGGAACCATTCTCTGACGGTTTAGGGATGTAGTAATGATAAATGCTCAGCAGTTCTCATTTCTTTTGTACTTTATAAACATTCTTCTTGTCTGGAACTTGAAAAAAGCCCCACAAAATAGAATTTAATATGTCTCCTGTCCCCTTGCTCTTGGCTTTTATCTATATAATTCACACACAAAAAACACGCACTTCAGGTTTGTACCTCAGCTCTCTAAATAAGTGGTCTACAGAAAGCTACCCGGATTGATGCGACTAAGTTAAAGTATACATTAGTACTCTAGTTGGAAATGAAGCTTGGAATTGTTGAGCAAACAGTTTACTCTCTACTGTGGTGCTGCACACTGAATGCTGTATAGTGAGTTCTATGGAGCGCTGGCAGGAAAGCACCACCAAGCATGTCCAAAACTAATAACAAAAAGGTTACTATATATAAAACGTTTATACATCCAAAACTGCCTCAAGTTGTTTAAATTTCGGTTTCGTGCACATAAATATAGCAGCCATGCGGTTCCCCATATCCCAGTTCCCGCTTTTTTAAATCAATTCATTTCAATTTGAAAGGAAGGCCCCAGACACAAGTCACAATCAACAATCGTTTAGCTTTCTAACACTAAACATGCACCTTATAAAGAAACAGTATTGGTCTATGTCGTCTCAAACACATATCTTGATAGCCTGACGTTGTTTTTAAGAAATGGTCAAATCAGAGTAACAATCTCCATTTGTTTTCCTTTATAATCCAGCTATTTTTAAAGCATTCTTTTAAAAGAGAAGGGAGAATTAATTCTGCACATGAACGATGACTGGACTTTTGCAAACATGGTGTGGTAGTGTGATCCCAAACCATGATATCTGTAAATAAAACTCTTTCTATATAGTATGTGCATTTCAATAAACCTCAGAATACTGTATGTGGACACCTGAAATGGACTGAATATGCTACTAAAGAATTTGAATGCATTTAACAATACTGTTATGAAAATTATTTCCATGCCTAATATTTTATGTTGGTATTCAATACTAGAATGAAATGGATTTAAATCACCTACCTATAAAATAAACGTCTACTCTGGTCTATTGTCTTGTCAGTGAGATTGTCTTGTAAAAGGTATTGATTTTGTATTTTAAATATAAGAATTGATGTGGTGTTATATTTTCCTCTCATTGAAACATACTATAGACCTATTCGGAAAAGTCGTTAAACTTTTCCTTTTGGTAAAAACAAAAAACAAAACACTCCCACACGCCCCTATCCAATAAACCTGTTTTGGAATTACAGTTTTCAATACACTGTTAGAAAATATATTCTGGCACAAATTTCAATTGCTGTGCAAGGACTGCTTTTAAATGCTGGCTTTTAATCACAATTATTTTTTTATTAGCAGTAGGTGTAAACTGGAAGAAAATTTGATTATTTAACGGATGTTCATCCTATTATGGCTGAAGAAAGAAGCAAAGCAGTGGACAAAGATCTTGGGTGGTTGTGGGTTTCATTAGGACTACAGTCTTCACATATAAATCAGATTCTCATCTCACTGCTTTTCCTACCTAGAAATTTGTTGTATGTTTTTTTGTTTGCTTGCTTGTTTGTTTTAAGGTGAGTGGAAACTAAACCTTAGTGAAGGACAGAGATCTCTTCACTCAAATACATAGTGAAAGTGTTTTTTGACTAAAGGGACCTCCCATTACAAGCACCCGCTATAATAATGATAATTAAAAACCAAAAATCTGGTTCTTCAGCGAAGAGGGATTGGGGAATTCGGACAGAATTCAAAGGTCCCCTTTTTTCCTTTATACACATCCCCTCTGAAAAATACTGTCCTAGCACTAAGCATTTTTTAAGTTGCTTGTTTTACTCTTAATTTTTAATTGTAGCACTTTCATTGCAAAAAGTTTTTTTTAAACAATTTGCTGAATAAAACAAAACAAAGCAAAAACAAAACAAACCACAAACCCTCCTCCCGGAACATCCATCCTTCCCCGCAAAGAGCCTAAATGCAGTATACAAAATAGCAAACAAAAAAAGAGAAAGTCCAAACTATTACCAATGTCTTTGTATGCTAACTACCTGTACCGCCCTGCCCTTGAGAGAGGGGCCACTCTAACTTCAGATGCTGTAGTATAGTTCTGCCTTGCCGGTAAGACTGAGTGCTGGCAGGAAACTTTTTGGTAATGCTAAAGAAACACACACACAAACACACCCACACATCTTGTATCCAGTCATAGTTGTAACAACAACAAAAAAGTAAATTTTAACAGGAGTGGAAATGGAGTTTTTGAGGCAAACATTCAGCAAAGTGTCATTAAGACTTATAACCACCGTTTTTTTTCCTTTTGTAAGAACATGCTCACTTATACTAAACAGAACAACTTCAAAAGACAAAGAAAACCCAAGCTTTACAGAGTTTCATATATTTATTTATTTTAGTTTAGTTTAACTGCTGCTACCTACTGAAGTTTTCCCATGTCTGGAGAGATGTTTGCTTCTCCATCATTCTGCCTCAATTTCACTTTAATTTCTGTGGTTGCAAATGTCTTAATGTTTTCTGATTTCAGGGAACTAAAAATGGAGGGAAAAGATACTTGAATATGTGCCTCAAAAAGGTTTCAGTTTATAACTATCAGTAACACCAAGAGACAGCGCCATTAAAAAAAGTAGTTTTCCACTGCTCTTCAAAAGCCGTTATTTTTTACATCGCTTTTAGGAAGATAGATTAACAAAACATCACATTTCAAGCCACTCTGATCGGTAATTAAATGGAGGAGCCGGGTTGTATTCTCCTATGGCTTTTACAGAAGTTGCAGTGATCCAAAGTCAGGTTGCTGTGTCAGAGTGGCATTTTTATTAATGAGAATACAAAAAGCTTGCATATTCTTCGCCCGGCTTGAATTTAGTTGCTAAGCAACCGGTGTATGGTAATTCATCCGCGAAATTTAAATCTTTGAGAAAGGATCGTGTGTTTTGCTGAATGGTCGCCACGAGGAAAACAACCTGTGGGATCTGCAGCAGCTGCCACTGAAGAGCAGCACTGGCCGGCAGCAGGGATCAGAGCAGGACTTCCCTGCAGACCTCGTTGTCCGCAACCTGAGGACGCTCAGCCTGTTCTAAAACACAGCTCTCACACAGTATACAGCTGGCGCACCCACATACACAGGGGCTGCATCCCCCTCCTCACCCCTACCTCCACTGCCCAGCTTCCACCTCTCCGTTTACTACATGTGAAGGCCTGTTCCATCCTTTGCATAATCCACCTGAACCTAGTCACACATTAGTCAAACTGGTGAGAGATTGTGTAAGGTTACTCTCTCGACTTTCCCCCGCCCCCCACTATCCTCGTTTATCTCTCACTCAGAAAATTTCATATACTCTGGCAGCAAAACCATCTAGGGAAAGTTCAGAAGATCTTTAGTTCTGCTGATAAACCGGACCTAGAGCTCTAATTGCAGCAGCCCCACAAGAAAACCCCAATATTATACAGCTGAAATGCTGGAAATAATGACTTGGAGAGTTTAGAAGATACCATATGTGCTAATAAATATAATAATCTATTGAATATGACCTACTCTGATCTAAGAGAATAAAAGTTTCCGATTAAACAGCATATCCCTCCTATGAATTTTCCTTTCCCAGGGTGACAGGCTAGGTTAAAGATTAAAGAATGCAGCACCCTTATTTCCTTATTAAAGTCAAGGTCAAGCCCCTGGTGCAGAACTAGTGGGCATGACGTCACGTGAGTGACCTTCAGCCGCAGGTTAACAACAGCTCTAAGGGGCTGAAATGGCCAAGTGTCCGCCAAGGCTACACTCAATGCCACTGTCTGCACCCTGTCTTTGGGCCAAAGGCTGCAGGCTTCACTTAGGCAAAGTTCTCATTGACTTCAATGAGAGTTTTGCCCCCTGAGTAAGGAGTAAGAGTCTTGTTTGGCCTTTTCTTTCTCCCCCCAGCAGGACCCACCCTGCCACTCCAAATATAGTCCCTTAGTGTTACTTTGGCATTAAAGAAGATGGGGGGAGGGGCGGGTTTTTGTAATTCTTCACTGTATGATAGCTTTTTAGTTAGCAAAAAGACTGTCAGCCGAAAAGCTTCCTACTGCTGTGTCATTGATATCAAGGTTCCTCCCTTCTACTGAAGACCTTACTCATTCAAATATTTCAGACTACAACTGCAAATATCTATATGTGTTACCTCTGTATCCCGTCGGTTCATTTTATCCATCCATCATGCTAAAGAAGACCAATTTCCTTGCGGTATCTATCTTCCTGGGTTTATAAAAATCAGTCTATATCCTACATAATTCCAAGCCTGCATCAAGGGCCTATACTTGTTGCATCTCTTTTAGAGTTTGATTAATTACCCTGGAACTTAGGCAAACCAAACTACATGTGGCAAGAAGATCATCTCTACAATTTTGTCCTGAAAGCTGCCAGTTATAGATGTATTTTCTTCTATTTACATTCAAATTGGAACAAATATATCTGTATCTTAAAAGGTATATCTATATAAATATATAGAAGTGTCATTTTTTCTTTAGCTTGAAGATGTTGATAATTTATTACAAAAATAAACGAATAAATACAACAATATATTGTTGTTTTCAACAGGATAAATATTTTACAAATATATAATTTTAAAAAAACAAATTTAATTGTTAAAATTATTTAAAATATTACACTTATTGATAAAATTATCAATAGTATATACTGCATTTCATATTAGAACCAATTATTCTCTAAACGTTCCACTTAAAACCATTCATACAAAACAAATTATGAGCATTGTAATGTGCAAACACCAGTCACTACATTAAAGCATAAGGAATCTTTAAAGATAATTTCAGAAATGAACCGTTGTATTTTTAAACCAAGGGATAGCTCTTTGTTATGTTCCGAAAATATGTGGATCAACAGCAGTGAGGTGACTATTTTAAATACACCTGAAAATGATTCATAGTATACAGACTAGCCGGGGAAAAGATGGGATGTCAAGGAGAAAACTAGGGCGTAGTAGAAGACTGCAGAATATGAAAATGTAAACTAAAAATAATCACATCTCGGGATTACCCAGACTGATCAAACACAACTTTGTAAAACATTTGGCTTTCCTTTAGGTAGAAAAATAATAAGGAAAAATGATGAAGACTCAGTTACCAAACACAGAACACTGATATTATAAATGAATACAATTACTAAATTCATTAAGAGATCTGGCGATATATAACAATATTTTCATTATTTACATGTGTAACAGTACAACCCTTAACACAAAACCTCTTACTTATTATCTACCTCTTATTATCCCTTAGACTCACAACCCTGAAGTTCCTAAATACATTCAAATGATTCGATTTCTTATTGGGGAGGGTGGGAGGAAAACATGGCCTCAATTTTTGAGCACAGAATGAACAGATTTTGCACGTTCCTACTACCAAATGTTATTCCTCTAGTGTAAAAATCAGCCCTTCTTATGCAGAAATCCGCAAAGGTTGTCTTTTAATAGAAACCAGTGTGAAGCCTAATGTAGCTCTTTGTTGTCATCCAAATCCAGTAACGAAATACCACTAAGAAATTTAAATAGACCTACTCCATGTCTAATAAGCCACCACCCTTCATGTGTGAAAAATAGGGTTCCACCTCACATGTTAATAGTATCCACCACATAAAAACAAACCCACTGCTTCCAAACTGGAAGTCCTTTCTCTGATTTCCCTTGCATGTAGCAAAATTCATGATTCCTCCTTTCCTTCCTTCCCTCCCTCTCGCTCCCTCCTCCCCCCACCCCCAGTTATAAAATTACTGGGAAGCTCTTAAATTAAACAAAGAGAATAAATGAAATTGTCTTGTATCCCCTTTCACTTTTCCTTTTTCTAATATGGCCTTTTCGGATTTCACAAATCAAAACGAGCGTGATATTTACTAAGATCTGGTGTTAAAATAATGCATCCCAGTACACGGCTATATGGTTGGATTTGATTTATGAAAGTGACACAAGGCCTGTCAAAAAGGAATAAATGTGTGTTGTTTCTACAGCAGTTTTCTGGGGTTTTAACCCCAGCATCAATATCACATAGCGAGAAAGAAGAGAGGGAGGAATTAAATGGGGGAACGGGGGAAACCAGAGATTATTGAAAGCTTACATTAATAAAAAATAAAATATTTCTCTATAATACGTTTTCAGGGGGTACATAGAGGCATTAAATTTAGATCTGTAGTTTCGACAACATTACCAATTCAAAATGAAGAGCTGAAATATTCATTCACTTGTGTGTATATTGCAATAAATAGAGCAGATAAATATGACAGCCTACCTAGTGCATCTATTGGCATCTTTAACGTTACTTATACACACATTTGTTGTAAAGAAGGAATGGCAACACTAAAGTCGAGTGAAGGAAAAACTGTACTACACCACTGCACACCTCGTACAAAAAAGCCTAAAACAAACAAACAACAACAACAAAATGGTAAACTATGAGGACCGTAGGTAGGATTTTGAAAGTATCATCTCTATATTTTTTTTGGAAAAAAGTACCTTTCTTTAAATTATAACGATAAATTAAATACAAATATTATACAGACATAAAATGTGTCAAAATAATTTATACTGAAAAAGCCTCTAGCCTTCGTTTCTTAGTTTGAAAAGAGAGAAAAGAGACTAAACTTTAAAAAACATAACTGCTTTCAGTATTTGCCATTAATTATCAGTCCATACACTTACACATCTACTGCACTGAAGTTTAATCTTAAAATAAAACAATTATTTTAAAGAACGTGGCCTTTTATTCTCTAACCTTGCCTTACTATGCCCTTACACAGGACTATTTATGAAAAACTCTATGGAAATTTACTCTGTATACGGATTTATAAGAAATGAGTACTGTACTAAAATGCTAACAGCATGAATACTGGAACTCTGCATTTCCAGATACCTGAAGTAGATAACAGATACAGAAAGCAGGTTATCCTTCGTTCTATCACTTAAATATTTGCAATATTTCCTTAGGAGAACTTTTTCGACACAGTGTTTATGCATCAGACACAGACTATTTCATTCTAACAAATTTATTTTCTCAATCAGCTCTTACGGAATCACTACTCAAATTAAATTACAATCAAATTATCACATCAAAAGATACCCTTATTACCTAACAACTGTCCATATTTTCATTTCATTTTGATTTGTGCTCGTCTGAAAAAAACACGTAATACAAGATCTGGGGAAAAATAAATTACCGTTTTGCAGCAGTTCATAGGTATTCTGAATAAAATATTAAAAGAAGTCATTTAATGAAAATATAAAGCAAATATTTTTAGATCAACAACGGATCTAACAATTCTATATTGCCGTCTTTTTGAAAAGTCTGTTTATTAAAACCTACCAAAAACACTGCTTGGAAATGGCAGTATTATATAATCACATCCACAGCACCCATTCAATCAAAGTTGGCAACGGATTTAGGAGAGGAGAAGTTCAGATAAGTGCAGCTGCAGATGCTCAGTACTTCTAAATCCCTTTCTCTGAATCAGTCCCGAAATAAAAATAAAAATATTAATAAAAAAAATATTAGCAGTGGATTTTTAAAAGGAATCTTCCACGGTGATTGGCAGCCGTCAGGAGCACGACTTTGACAGCCCTAAATTATTTCCCTTTCTCTGGCTGTTTCCCTTAATTCATGAAAAGTCCTTTTATAGAGCTCGAACTTTAGGGACCAACAATCTCTCCTCTTTTCTTTCTCACGGTGTCTGTCCCTCCCCCCCCCCCCCAGCTTTCGGTATGCGGGTATTTATTCCCATATTTTTGTTTATATATATTTGCTTCCTTATACAGTCTGCTTGTGTTTAGTGCAGTGTGCATATTTCCCTTCCCCCCTCCCCGGAGAAAGTGACCCTTTTCATTTTGCAGGATCCCCCCTCCCCCCGAATGGATATCTTGCACCAAAATTATGTGGTTTGGCCAAGAAAAACAGGGTCCCGGAATGCAGCAGGCACCCTCCGACCAGGCAGATGATTTTGCTTTTGCTTCCCTTTTTTGGATTGCTCCCATAAAAAAAGAAAAGTGTGTGTGAGAGAAAAAAGTTTCCATGATTCATATAAGAGAGCCCTTTTGGGGGGGGGCATTTTTGGGTGGTGGGGGCATAAAGGGAGAGAAGGGGTGGGTGCTGTTCATCGCTGAAATAGGGGATAATTGAGAAATGTTTACAAAAAAAAAAAGAAGAAGAAAAGAAAGAAAAAAAACATCTGCAGTTTTGGTGCATTATGCATCTCCACCCCCTCCCAACCACAGTATAAATGTTAGCGCTCGGATCGACCTTTTCAAACGTTTCATATAGATATCTATATCTATGTATACATAGATATATATACTCTATATATAGATAGATAGATAGTCGAAACAAGTCTGGATTTTTGTGTGTGGTGTTGTTGTCGGTCCCCCCTCCCCCTTTCCCTTTCTCGCCTCTCTTCCTTTCCCTTACTGTTGTGACTCTCACTGCACACTTGTTTGCAGTCCATGGTGTGGGGGCGGCGTGTCGGAGTTCACGTTGCCGACCTGGGAGTAGACATCGTCGGGGGTCTGCTGCTGGATCCCCGGGGGGGTCATCCTTTTCTCTTTCTGCCTCCGATTGCAAAACCAAACCCTGACCACCTCCTTTTCCAGCTGCAGACTGTCCGCTAGGTTCGTAATCTCCTGGGCGGAGGGCTTGGGGCATTTCAGAAAGTGACTCTCCAAGGCCCCCTTGACACTCACCTCGATGGAGGTCCGCTTCTTCCTCTTCCTGCCCTGGGCTGCGATCTTGTCGATGCTAGTGGGGCTGCCCGTGGAGGAGTCGGCTTCCTCCAGCCACTTGTTCAACAAAGGCTTAAGCTTGCACATGTTCTTGAAGCTGAGCTGCAGAGCCTCAAACCTGCAGATGGTGGTCTGGGAGAAGACGTTCCCGTACAGGGTGCCCAGGGCCAAGCCCACATCTGCCTGCGTGAAGCCCAGCTTTATCCGCCGCTGCTTGAACTGCTTGGCGAACTGCTCCAGGTCATCCGAGGTCGGCGTGTCCTCATCCGAGTGGGGGTCGTGGCTGTTGACCCCGCCGTGGTGTTGCTGGTGGTGCTGATGCTGGTGGTGGTGGTGATGGTGGTGGCTGGGGTGATCCCCCAGCTCCGGCGTGTCTCCCCTCACCAGTCCTGGGTGCACTAAGCTCTGGCTGCCAGGGGGAGGGCTCAGCATCCCGTTCACCGTGAACCCCCCCGGCTGGGAATAGATGAGCGATTGCTGCTGCTGTCCCCCGGCCATGGACGGGAGGTGGGCGGCGGTGGTGGCCCCCCAAGCGCCCGGGTGGCCCTGGTGTGGGGGACCCAGGTGGGGTGGCCTGTGGTGCAGCGCCGTGCCGCCGTGCAGGTCGTCTCGGCCGGAGTTGCCTTTCACATCGGGCTGCTGCTGCTGCTGCTGGGGGCTGCCGCTCATCCCCACCGGGCTGGTGGACCAGGGCGAGCCGGCTTCCACAGCGGCGGCGGCGGCGGCGGCGGCAGCGGCGGCTGCATGAGGCAGGGCTGTCACCCACTGGTGGGCATGGCTCAGCATATGGCCGCCGTTGCTAGCAGCCATTGCTCCCTGCATGAAGTCACTTTGGACCATTTTGACGGAGGGGTCGCCCCGGTAGCCGCCGGAGACCGAGGTGACGGCGACGCTGCCCGGCTGCATGCCCCCGCCTCCCGAGTCCGAGTGCACGATGGAGCCGGCGGACAGGATGCTGTTGCTGGGTAGGTAAGGGTTAGAAGCCGCGGTGGCCATTCCTCTCCCCCACCCCCCTGCCTGCTGGCGTGCCACCAATCCGCACAACTGGGGGCTCTTCGGCTCCCTTTGTCAACACCCTCTCCCGGGAACTCGCGCTGCTCCGCGGGAACCCGGGGCTCGCCTCCTCACCGGCCTCGTTGGCGTTTGGCCCCGATCTCCCGTGAGCTCCGTTCACCTGTTAACGCCTCGGCGGCTTCTTTTTGCAGGAAGACAAAATAATAATAATAATAATAATAATAAAAATCAAAGCTCAAAAACGGGGGGGGGGGACACAACGGCGAGCCCCCTTCTCCTTCTCCCCGTCACTCCCTCAGGAGCACATCTCGCCCGCGCAGCCTTCCCCTGCCGGAGCGAAACTTTTTCTTTCCCTTCCTCCTCGAAGGCTTTGTGCGCGCGGGTGGGTTTTCTCTCTCGGGCTCCCTCTTTTCGCTCTCTCCCTGCTCGGCTCCTGGCTCTCGCCTCCTCCTCCTCCTCCTCCTCCTCTCTTGCCAAGTTTGGTCGGTGTCCTAGGAAAACTTCCTGGGCTGAGGCTGGTGGCGGCGGTGCTGGGGATGCTGCTGCTGCATGTCTCAAAGTTGGGCTCTCGCAGGAGCGCTCTGTCCCCTTTGAAACGCAAGTCCCTTTGGAGCCTTCTCGCTGGAGGCACAGGCTGGGTGAGACATCTTCCCTCCCCCCTGCCCCCCTTTTAGGCAGTTAAAAAAAAAAGACAAGAAAAGAAAAGAAAAAGGAGGGAGGTGGAGAGACCGTTCTCCTTCCCTTGCAAGGTTGGTGGTTAATTCCAGCAGCGGGCTGCGGGAGGAGAAGAGCCTGGGTAGAGAGGTGTGCGTATGTGTGTGTGCATCTAGGGGCTCCTTGGTACACTAACTCCAGTGGGGGACGTTGGCTGCTGCCAGGCTTGCAGAGCGTGCCCGGGTGGTGCTGGGAGGAGAGCAGCGCGGCTCGTCCCCACCGGCTCGCTCTCCCTGACAGCTCTCTCTCTCTCTCTCCCAGTCCCTCCCTCACAGCGCGGGGACTGCCGAATGTTTACCCTCCGCCGAGCGCGCGCACCACCACCACCACACTTTCCCAAATACAAGGAAGTCGAGCGCAAGGGCCCCCGCTGATTGGAGACCCGCTGCGTGATTGACAGAGCCAGAATGACTGGCTCCGGACGCGAGGCCCCCCCTTCCGGCCGTTCCGATTGGTTGCTTTTTAATTTAGGCAAAGTGGCGTAGAAGCTGGAAATCTGCCCCCCCCCTCCAGCTCCCTTCCCGGCCCCTCCTCTTCTTCTCCCCTCAACATCTTAACTCTTAACGCCCAGCGGATAAATCTGAGTTCTCCCAGCACAGAGCAATTTGGGCATCTAGGGGAGGGAGAGAGAGGGAGAATAAACCCCCCGTGGGCATGGGGTGGGGGGGTTGGGTGGGGGAGGAAGGAATGAAAAGAAAGATGAGGGGAAGAGACACTATCTAATAATGCATTTATTTTACTTGTATGCACATGAGTCTCCTCATGGGCGAATATTTCCCATTATCTGTAAGCAACCATTGTATATAGGCTACAGTCTACATAAATCAAACAGTCATCACCTACAGAAGGAAGCGTCCTGTTCTGTTTCAAAGTTTTGTATTCTATTTATCTCTCTCTGCATATGTCAGAAAGGCAAAGTGCGGGAGCTAATATCTTTTAAAGATTTACTAAGGTTTTTGGCCAGTCTCCAGTCTATCATGGCAAGTTGTTCCCTTAATTACATGCAATCAGCCACACGCTTCTTTGTTTTAGTTTCTGAGTTCCCCTGTATGTATGGGAACTAGAATGCAGCTCATATGTCTTTGGACACTTATATGGATAGCTGCACCGAACTGTTTAATATCAACAATATTTGAGAGGATGCACAATAAAATGTCTTTACCACACAGAACAGCTCAAGCTTCTGACCATGTGCATTATTATAAAACATGTTAAAGCTGAATCCTTATCATAAAAAAAAAAATCCAGATTGAATCCTGCTCCAGATCCACCAAACAATCCTCTGTCCCCATTTCCTTCTGATATGTGTATATCAGTATATATATGGGTTTTCCTCCACTATTTTTTATTATTCTGCGAACGCTGGTATTTCACAGGAAACCGATCTGGTCGTATGAAGCGTTTTATTATTTCTAATCCAGCTGAAAGAGTTAAGGGGGGCGGGAGAAGGAGAAGGAGAAGGAGAGAGAGAGAGAGATGCGACCAAGCGGAAACGCTGCACACAGGCAACCTCAGTGAACCAAGAAAAAAGAGAAAGTGGCAACCAAAACAAGGGCAAATTGAACACTCCTCGGGGATTTCCAATGAAATAACACAATTCGGACATTCAAGGAACACATCTTTACTAATGATTGTGTTTGTGTTGTGTAATCCATACAGGCTACCTATCCGTCATGTATAATGCATATACACATATAGTGTGTGCGCGCGCGCCTACGGATAGAAAAATGCATTATGTTTACATTAAAATGTGAAACATAACGCCCCCCTCTTTCAGTTAATAATTTCCCTACAAAATTCAGCTAGTTGAATTCAGCTTCCAACACAGACTACATCCCCAACAGCAAGTATGCAGCATTTGCGTGATTTGAAGATTAACTGTAGACTAGCAGAATTTATTTAGGACCCTTTCCAGGTCCTTGCTTGCACGGTAAAAGATACCATCTTAGGTAGGTTTAGAAAAACCATTAATGTGAAGTATACAGATCTGAAGAGTAATGGTAACTAAACCCTAAACATAACTATTTTTTTTGTTCCCATGCGTCCTCCAAAGGTTTCATTTTTATGTGTATAAAAGATCTAACACAGATTTCATTGAATAAATCTGAGATCTCCAGGTGCAGACGTTTGAATAGTCAGTGCCAGAACCCCATGTTTTCCTTTCCAGCCGATTTTGCTTGGATCAGGCTCAAAAACCGAGTGAGTCTCGTGGTTTTGTTTACACTGAATGGGGAGGATAGGAACGGTGCCATGGGGCCGTCTTTCATTAATATACAGTGAGGATTTTGTCTAAATTACTGCTATGAATTTCACAGTACACGCTTTCAAAAGCCGTCTCAGGTGGCCTGATGAAACGTGATAGCGCCTCTGCAAACAGATCTACATTCTTTAAAAAATCCTAAAAATATTGTACACACGCACAACAAAAACTAAGCTTGTGCTGGAGCTTGGTGTTTTATTAAAAAAAAAAAACAACAAAAACAAAACAAAAAAACAACAGCCAACAACAACTTAGTTCCCCAACTCTCGCCCACGCCCTCCCTTGCAGAGTGTGATTGTTTTGTCTGGAAAAAAAAAATCCAAAGTATAACAAGGGGAGAACAGTTAGTGCTGATTTTCATTTGCATAAATTTTCATATATTTTGGTGAAAATAATAGACAAGTGGAGAGCTGGGCTTAGTGGAGTCAGTGCAAAGGAAAATCTTAGCATGGATCGTTTCGCTGGAGTTCAGAACATGATTTTTCCCCTGTCACCTTATTAAACCCACAAAAATACAAAATTTTTAAAAAGCCCTCTAAATCCTGGGAGTCTGGTCGGTAAGTGTTTTTAATTTTTTTTCTCTATTTTTGTTTTATTTAAAGTCCTGTGAATCTATTTTTAAAAGCTTAGGAAAAGACAGGGAGCCCATGGCAACTCTCTGGAAGGAAGCAAGCCTAATGAAAAGAAAACAAAAACAAAAACAAACCACCAGCCCCCCTCGCTCCCCCCCTTCAAAAAAATCGCCCTAGTGAAATATGACATAAAAAGCTCATTCCAAAGCTCAAGGCTGTAAAGCAATTCTGTAGTACTGGAAAGTCTTCTGGTTACTACTTCACTTTTCTGGGCACTGTTAATTATGGTAGCACGGGGGGGGGAGGGGGAGCCCTAGAAAATATTATAGATTCTAAAGAGTGAAGGATTATAAATATTTATTATTTTCAAATGTTTCTTCAGGAGAATCTCTTCCGATGACTGGGGAAAATCAGCTTTGAACAGCAATAGTGTGCTGAGGGGCAAGGCAAAAAGTAGAGAAGTGGACACCTGCTGAGAGCTGGGGAGTGAAATAAACCAGTCTGGTGCTGGGGGAGGAAGATGAAGAGCAGAAGGAGGAGGAGGAGAGCGATGGTGCACACATAGGGTTAATATTGTAACTAGGGAACAGACGGTTAAGCACAACATCTAGAGCTCTGTAGTGAAAGTCCATCAGAAAGAGTATAATCAATCAAAACTAACCAGGACACCCCTTCATTTTATTCTCAAAGGAGATTGTGGCTTGAGCATTATAAACCAGATTTCACTTTGTTTCTCATTTCTGACGGTTTTCCTTGTCCCTAGATCCACTTTCCCTGAATTCCCATCTAATGGAGAGGTATAGTCTAGTGATCTGAAACTCTTTTATAGCGTTTAGGTCAGTGTGATAAATAATGTGATAAATAATGTAAGGTGAAATTAGTAGGCCAGATACTGCTACTGAAAACTTTACCGAGGCTTAAATATCCATTACATTACTTTCATTTATTGTAATTTTAATTTATTTTATTTGCACCATTTTGCTCTTTTGGATACACAACAACTCGTGATCATTGTAATTCCCTAGAATTAGTTACTTCTTTGGAAACGATCGATACTCAAATCAGTAAAATGACTTGTAAAACTAGGGAGGTATAGGTTTCAATTTTGGGGGAGAAGAATCGCTCAGTTTCCACTTCTTGATGACGGGCTCAGCGTCTCTTTTGACTGGGGTTAACTCTGTGTTCTCCATTGGAACAGATGCCGTATAGAGCTGCTCCCTCAAGATCATTTGTTTCCTTGATGGGGGAACATTTCTGAGCAGAACATATTGGTTGCCATAGAGAAAGAAATAAAAGGAAGAACACTAGTCACATTAAGCTATATGTTTGTGCACTGGGCTTTAGATAAAAGGACCCTAGTTCAGCCAAAGAGAACGAAGCCAAACCAGAGCTTTCTAGCTTCACTAAAACTAGCTTTATTTTGTTTTGGACTTTTACAGTTGAAACATATAAGATAATTTTATTGGTTGTCGTTAATTTTATATGACACGGTTTGCAGAACAAAATAAACTTTTGAAGTGCTCAGTGAGAGCACTGATGGTCAGCAGGGGGCGCACTGATGCGGCTCAGAACCTGGTGAGTAAAATGTTACTACATTGAACAACAATTCTGTCCCTCCAGAGTTGTCAGAGGAACAAATGCCCTCTCCAAACTATATGTGTCTCTGATATTTTATATAGTTATATAAATGGTGACATCAAAATAGTGAACTCGTGGGGTGGATAAAGAGGCTAGAGTAAACTCATGTCCTAAATACAACAGACTTAAGTCCAAATAGAGCTGTCACACCGCTAAGATAGAAACACAAGATTCTACACTGGGCTTTACAGTTTGACTAATAGTTAAAAAGCCATCCTAAAAGTTGTTAATTTGGTGCATTATCTTAAAGTGAGATAAGGCCTTCGAGTAAATGAAATCAGTTAAATAAATAAAAACATCATTTAAGGTATCACACAGACTTTGTCCAAATAAAGCTTTTAAACCGCTGCAGATATAACAAAGAGAACCCCGGGTGTCTTTACATAATTTAATATTTAATTGCCATTTTAAACCTTCAGAAGTATCTGCAATATTCCCAATAAAGTAGCCACTCACGCTCTTTCAATTACTGTACTTCACTATCTCGAATGTAGCTATAAAATAACATTATGTTAACAATCATGTTAACAATCTAGATCATCTGAAGTCCGTATCACTAAACACATGTAAAAAGTACACAAGAAGTTCCAGCTATTTACAGACATAAAACAATCTTAACTTCTGTGTCTGCTCAGATTTTCTGTCGTTTTGCAAACATATTGTACATAGTCTTAACATATTGCCCAAGGAGCCCATTCCTGTTAGCTATTTTTCTAGGTGGCTACATCGGACACATAAGTCAGCAATTCAGCTTCTGTGATTTTATTGATAAGTACATATGTTTATTATTATGAAGGTCTATCTGTATATCTATATGCACACCAGCAAGTTAACATTCCTTTAGCACGAGCTAAACACCTGTAAAAGTGGAAGTGCCAGGGAGGCTGGTGGGGCAGGCGCACGTTTGATGCATAACCATAACAAACTATGCCAGGCCAAAAAGACAGGTTGTTCTCTCCAACTAGAACTTCGTCAGTTTCAGTGTGACTGTGCAAGTTTTAGTCTTTGCTTTTACAATATAAAGACCAATTAAATCCTGGAAATAGTATTGCCAATAAATCTGGTGGAAAGCTAAGTCACTGTTCAAAAACATAATAGAGAGAAGTAAACAGCAAGAGAAACAATGAAAAAATAAGACATTTCTCTTTTTTCCATGTGCAAATTGTTCACATGCCTTCACTTTTACAACTGAGTTAAGCCTTGCTGTGTATTGAACATGACCGAAGATGCATTGAGATATTTACATGACTAAAACTTCCAACCTTGCCTCATTTGCCAAAGAAAGCAACGACTATTTCCCAAACTATTAGGGTACATATCTAGAGTGCAATTTTATTCACAAGCGTCACCACATAATCTTGGATTTACCATTGTTTACCAAACAGTTTTTGGACATATGACCATGGGATTTTGAGTTTAGAGTGGCCAGTGATGGTTAATATCCCATATTTGAAAATATTGCATTTTTGTGCAGTTCGTGCTTTGTCTTTTTTCCACCTCAAATGCAACTTGCATTTATAGTCCAAGAAAACAATCCTAGTAGGTCAACTCCGACAGTCTTATTCCTGTATAAGTTACTGTCTGTATACATCGAAGCGAATAAAAGCAAATAGAAACCACGATCACTTAAAACGAGCAACAAGTTAATTTGATAGAGTTACTTTCCATGCTGGCTGTTAAAGATATTATTTGGATGTGATCGCCACGTTTATGCCTTAAGTACCAGGACAATTAAAACAAAGCTACAAAGAGGTTTTTTTTTTTTAAATTATTTTGTCCGCAAAGACTTATTTGCAAAATGAAGAACATTGCTGAGGTATTGGGAAATACAAAGTGGCTATTTACTGTATTTAGTATTCATCTACTTATATTCGAGAATGCTTAGGTGTGTAATACTATAATCGTGGAGAGCAACTGCCTAATTAGCATTTACAAATTAAAATGTTAAACAAAGACATGCTATATATACAGTATGCTATATGTAAAATGTTTTTCTTTATAATACAGCAGTCAGATGAAAAGGTGGAGTTGACTGGATTCCAGATTTGTAGCATTCCTGGGTAATGTGATTTGCTCTGTTTTTAAACCTTACCCATATTGTAGTTCATATAACCGTTGATAGCTGAACAAGAGATATTACACCAACCAATCTGGAGAAAAGAGGAAAATATACATATTACTTTTAAAGGCTTACAGTAACAAGGAGATACACAATAGGTAGGAAGATCTTTTATCCATACATTTAATTGTGAAGGTTCCAGTATGAACCTTATTTACTGTTTAGGGTAATAAATAATTTCTGATTCTGTAATAAATTAGTAATATAACACAGTGCTACACGTACAATTAAGATATATTTGAAAATATAGGTACGTTTAGAACAGCACATTTCTGATATTATACACTCTATTGTGTTTAGGGTGCACCTAACATGCATAGTAATGAAAGTTCTCAAATGAATGGAATAATCTATCTGCTGGCTTGAGTTCCATGTAGACACATTGCATATGAAACTTAATGTCACCACTTCCCTTAAAATTCTCCGGATATATGGTTACAACCTAGCTCCTCGAACATGTAGATTTTTATTTATAAGAATAATTGTGCATATAGCAACATAAAAAAAGATTTATAAGTTAGCGTCTTTCAAAGGCTGTGGAAACCTTAGCCCTGCTTTCATTAAACATATTCTGATTTGCTTGCTGGCCATCTCAATCGCGTTTCACATTAAAAAAAAATCTATATGCATTACATAGATTTTCTTTTACGCGCATAAGAGTGGCAGTCTCTTAGTGGATAAGAGGGTGAATAATTGTGGTACACCAGAAAACAGTTCGTGCAGTTTGGCAGCTCTGTTTTTTATTATTAGATTTTTTGACATTTGAACTTGTCTATTGTCTGAGGAGCTCAGTGCAGATTGCAGTAGGTCAAGCTTAAGGCTGCTCTTTTTGGCATTTCACACAAACATGCACATGCTGTCTATTCTCCTTTAGTGAATGCAAGAGCTACAATTTTCCTGATGGGTTGTTGTTGTTGTTGTTTTCCTTGGGAGATATAATCTAGTGATATTTTCATGATAGCCTGGTTATTTTTTCTCATTTTGGATCCATTCCTAATATATTTACATTTCTTGATGTTTGATTCTTCTAAGTACTCAGTCGCTTTTACAGCAGCATGATTTCAAGCCTCAAAATGTTTGAAAAAGGGACTTCAGTAGCTCTGGGATTAAATGATTTATTTCCCCGAAGCTTCACCCAACTCTATCATGACTCCTACAGTCAAAGTTAACATCGTTCATCATTTCTTTGCATCCCCCCTCCTTAAATTCAACCCTCTGATCCTACTTTTTAAAAATTCTTGTTGCTTGATGGGGCTGTGAAGGAGGAGATCCTGAGCTCCTAACATGGATTTGTATACTTCCCACTACAATTTTGCAACCTCTGAAGCAAGGAACCTCTACCATAACAATAGTAGCAATGGTGAGTTTGGGGCCTTTTATACTGTTTGGTTGAAATGATCAAAGAAACACGCCCACAAATAGTGGCTTATTAAAGATCCACTTTTTACAATTAAAATGTAAAGAACAATTTTATACTGTTGAAGGGAGGGATGTGAAGCAAACTGAGTGAATCCCACATAGGAAAGTCATTTTATACTCTCAAAAGACAGGAATTAATTCTAAGTAACTTTTCCCTGGCGTGATTTACGCTTTTTGACTCAGACTTTCTCCTAATCTGCCTCGGTGCATTGATTGAAGCGGAGCTGCAGCCGATCTCTTCCCATAGCTGCTTTTAATTTAAATTTCTTTCTAAAAAAATGCAGCATTCTCTCCTCTCTCAGCAGCCCCACTCCCTTTAACAAGCGTCTGATAACGCGTTTAAAGCTTGTTATTCGAACGCGCAGATCAGCATGCAGAAATGTAATTGCATCGTTTTTCACCAGGAAAGAAAAGAAGAGGGGGGGGGGGGGGAAACACACCTAAAGAAACTGTAAATGCTGAGTCACTGTAATGCGGTCATTGGGTAAACAGGAGAGAGATGCTGGCATCTTATTGAAAACCCTGTTGCAAATCCCATCCCCTATCTGCAGGCTTGAGAGCCCTCCTCCCTAGCCTGGATTTATTAATCCAGACTTTGAATAAAGTGGCAAAACCGCAGGCAGAGCCCTCCTTTGTCACTGGATCTCCTCCTCAAGCACCATGAGACCTGCTTTGTTATGGTGGAATAAGATAAACACTGCACTACCATTTCGGCTGCCCATAATGTGCTTCATGATGTGGGGAGACTACAGGCCAGTTCACCTACTGTTATAAAGGAAGGGAAAGCACGTTTAGTTCTGATCTTGGTTTGCTTATTTCATTAGGCCTTTTAAAAGTATATTGCTCTGCACTGGGGGAGAAAAGCACTTTCCAAAACAAAAGAAAAAAAATCTAGATATTTAAAAAATAACAAAGGTGGAATGTTTTCTTTTTATTTAACAAGATCTTTTGTTCAAGGCTGTTTTCTGGGGCCCCACTACCTCCCTTTTGAACTGCTTAGAGCACTTTGTTGTGGTTTGCTTACCATTGCCCTGGTTTGAGAGGTATATATGGCTTCAGGTATGTGTGACTGAACCTCATGAAATGACAGAGCTTCATAGGCCTCTGGCTGCTGGTGGATTGAATGAGGAGAGTTGAAAACAGTTTGCAGCAAGCCCTGCAGTGGGAAACAAAGAGGCAGAAACGCTGAGAGACCAAGGAGAGGCAGAACTACAGAGAGGCACTGGGCTTCCCAGAGATGCTTTTGCTTCTCTGTGGGGAACAGAGAGCATCCTTTGGGCTGTCTTTGAAGTTGAGGGCTGGACTGGACAGCCCACACTGAATCAGGAGCATTCAGAGTAAATTAATAAGAGTTCACATTGTTTTGAAATGCTGCTGTTGTATTCGAGAGAGGGGTGGATTTTTTGTGTCTTCTAAAGGTGAGTGCAGATTGCAATAGTTGCTGCTCTGTTTTTGTTTGTCAAACAGGGCTCTTCTCCTGGGAGAGGGGCATGTGGCGGATCCCAGCCCAGGATTACATTAATCAAAGCATTATTTCCCCAGGGATGCACAGCACAAATGATAGTAAATCCTAATAAAATTGGATCGCTGAGAAATTGAACGCTTAAAGTAATCTGCTCTGCCTGATAAAAGCTTCAGATTTATAAGATATTTTGTCCCCACCCTCAAACACCTACGGTATCAACAGCGTGTGTGTATGAAATATTGTATATTATATATATATAAAAGATCAAGCAGTGTGTAGTCTGACAGACTCATCATTATATACCATATGAAAAACAAAACACCCCCTATTATTTGCAGCATCCATAGGTTATTATCCTACAGAATCGATATCATAAACTCATTTAGGTAGTGGATTTTCTCTCTCATATATCTGAAGTCAAAATGGTCCCCCAAATTAGATTCTCACGATCTGCATCTCATGAGGGAAAATGTACACTTTTAATATTGACACTGTGGGGAAAAAAGACATGAATGGTTGAAGCTGAGTTTAAACATCCTTAGAGAGGATCAGTTACAGAAGGAAACAATGCTGGGATAAGCAGCCATTGGTGGAGGGAGGGGAATTGTTCCCGAGGCTGTTATTTTGTCTAAAATGTACGGCATGCTGCACTCTCTGTCAGTTATAAAAAGGCCCCGCAGACCGCTCCTTCGCCTGTGTGCTGGGGTCAGTGCAGCTCGAGGAGAGCCGCTAGGGCTTCGCTACCTTCAGATTCTCAGCCTCAACTAGTTCCTCTCTGCAGAAGAAAAGTTTGTGTGTAGCTGAAGTAGGAGGAAATGACAGTGGGCTCAATGAACCCCACCGGGCAATGCACAAGTGGACGGCTAACACTTTCAACGCACGCCTTGGGCACCAGGAGCTGGAGCAGGGAGCATCCTTTCCCCTCCCCAGCACACGGGCAACTTTTTTTTTTGCGGTGGGGGACGGGACGGGAACCCAACCAAAAACCAAACCAACAACCCTGCAAATAAAGTAGCACCCTCCAAGCACCAGTGAATTCCCTTTTGCCAGTCTGCCGGGGTGCGCTGAAGCCAAGCTGCACGGACAAAACGCGCTGCTGCGGGATCCGCCCGGCCGCGAGCGACCACCGAGCAGCGAAGCCGCCCGCCCGCCGGCAGCTTTCCGCGGCACGCAGGGGCGCGAGGACGGCGGGAAGGCCGACACAGCAGATGCGTCTTAATCGCTCCCATCGGCTCGGCCTGACCCTTCCCGGAGCCTCGCGCGGCGGCTCGCAAGACAAGGGCTGGCTCCGGCTGCCCCCGGCCCCGGGCCAGCTACTGCGCGGGGTCCCCATTCCCCCGGCCCGAGCCCTGCGGACGGACTGACACCGGCGCAGCAGCGGCACCTGGATGGGGAGAGCTGCACAGACTGGCAGGTAGCTCACTCCGGCTCGGGGAAGGAAAGGGGGGGGGGACCCTCCTAAATGACGCAATCGATGCTCCAGCCTTGGCTCCCACTTGGGCTGGTGCAGTTGCAGGAGCCCAATCCCCCCCCCCCGCTCTCTTCCTCCCCCCCCTTTTTAGTGCTTCTCCCCAGGACTGGGGGTGTGGGGGTGTGGGGGGGCGAGTCCTGCTCCCCTCCGCTGCCAAACGGCAGCTGTGGCCGTGGCGAGAGAGGCAGAGCGGGCGGGGGGAGGCTGAAGGAGGGAGAAGCAGCCGCAGCAGCCCCCGGGGCGCGCGCACACCCACAGCCCCGCTCCCCCGCCCCTGCGCGGCTCCCCCTCGCCTCCGGCAGCCGAGCGCCGCCCGCCTGCGGCACCCAAGGGGACCGGCTGGCCGCGCGGAGCGACTGGCTGCAGCCCTCGGCTCCCTTCGCCCGGCCCGGCCCCTGCGGCTCGCCCAGCCCGGCGCTGCGCACGACGGCTCCGCCTGCTCCCAGGTAGCTGCGGCTGCTGCTTCTCCTCCGCCGCCGCGCTGTGGCTTTGCGCTAAGGCTGGGGGTGGGAAGGAGGGTGGTGGTGGTGGTGGTGGTGGGGGGGATGTAGCCCTGCACCGCTCCAGCTCGCCTGGCTCATCGCCCTGCCTCCCTTGCCCACTCAGTCAGCCCCCAGTGCGGGGGTGTGTGTGTGGGGGGGTGTCCAGACTCTGTCACTAATTATGTCTTTTCACCCCCCTCCTCCGCCACTAACTGATCTATAATTTGGTACCCAAGTTTGATTTTTCTCTTGCACTCTCTTTACTTCCTCCCCCCTCCCCCCCCCGCCACTCCGCGTGAAACTGGATCAAAAATATCAAAGGGGATTACACTTTAACCCAGTGCCTTCCTGCGAGCACTCATAAGGTAGGTATCACTGGGGGAGAAAATCCATCCCTTCCAGCATGCTCAGTAAGGTGTGTATGTGTGGTGTGTGTGTGTGTGTCTCCCTGTGTGTTTGTATATAAATTTCGTTTCCTTAATTGGTTCTAGCTTGATGTGCACTTGCTTTGTTTAGGCTTCTTTAATATTTTAGGTGGGCTAGACAGAAAAGGGAGCATTTGACTTTGGATGTCTATATGATGGTGTCTTACTTCTGTTGTTAATTTGGAGTTGGGGGTATAGTTGGTATGTCAAAATCCTGGCGTCTGAAGAATTGATAGAAATAGAAGACTGTTCCATACTACAGACCTGGAGACTCTCATGTTGTTTACTGTCATCCAAATCGTTTTGTTGTGGTCACAAAGGAGAAGAGGGTTATTTATTTATTTTAAAAGATTTGGATCAAGTTTTTTTTTTTTAAATGTTCAGATTTGTTAAATTCCAAATTGAAAACATGGCAGAGATTAAACCAATATGGGAGACCTTACCTGTATTACACTAAACAATGTAGCAAAACTGAAAGTTCAGAGCATATACTTAAAAATATATATTAATGTGTCTTCCTTCAAGATTAGTTATGAATAACCTTGGAATTGTATTCCTACTTAAAGCAACATTTGACTCTGATGACATTCAGAAAGAGTTGGTTAGACAACTAGCCATGTATATTTTTAGCTCTTTACATTTATTTATAAGTAATTTCACTACTGTTCACTATTCTGGATCCAGTGCTTTGTAATTATCTCACTGTTGAAAGGCATTTTATAGAATTATTTTCTGATTCACTTATTAAAGCTTTTTGGCATCTCCAGGTATATTTTCCACCATATCTTTGGGGATAGTTATGTAGCCATGTGATCTTTATATGAAGGATATGAATGTTACAGGGTCATAAATAGGTTCTTTTTTCACATCCAGCATTTTTGCCTTTATTTGGATTTGATGAGGAAGCTGTTTGCCTTTAGGCCTTTATAATAGAAAAGTTCTCAGTCAATTTATCTTGTATATATTTTAAAACACATGCTGGAACAGAAAATCACACTAAGTTACTGAAAAAACAGCAGTAACTGGATCTGTTGATGCTCCACCATAGAAACTTTAAATGAGACCCAGCATGTTCATAAAGAATATTTACATGTAATTTACTGGAAGTTTCACTCTGTAAAATCCATTTAACTGATAGAATGTATAATATATATCCACATGCACTCTCATGTCAACATATAAATGTTCATGTATATACCTGTGTTTCTAAAACTAACTAATGAGGGCCATGTATTGCACTTGAAAAAGACACCAGCAAGATAAGACCATATAAAATAGTAATGGAAAATGAAATTTTATATAATGTCAACAACTTCAGCATGATTTTTGGCATAAGTAATTTAGTGCAATTCTGTTTGCCTGAACTGGAGTGATATTACAAAGTGAATTAATAGAACATTAGTATTGAAAAAAGAAACAATTCTTCCTTTGAAATATGAAGTGTCACTAACTTGCTATGACACCTGGAAGTCAGTGAATAATACATGTGAAATATTAATATTTTAAATGCATCATATTTAACATTACTGTGAACTTAAAAAATGTTTCATGGCAAGAAAACATAAGTAGTTCATTTTAGATTCTAAATTTTAAATGCAACATTTTGCCAATGAAGCAATTTATTAAAGAACTAAAGTCAGATATCTCAACATATCAGGTAATTTTGCACATGAAATATAAACATTGTGGAATATGAATTTACTTTTGGTCGTTATAAAAAAGAACATTCATTTTACTTTCCACTACATTGCAAGAAAAACATTTTCAGGTAGCTGATTAATGAAATGAAGTGAATTGACATACTCCATAATTCTTGCATTTTTTAAATATATACTAAAAACAAAACCATAAAGGGACATTTATAGAAAGCATGAAGCCAGATAACACAACAATAATCATATTTGGTTTTAAAATTAATGCAGATTAGAATAGTAATCTATACAATATATTTGCTTTTGCTTAAAGCAAATCATGTAACATTGGGCATTGGATTTTTTAAAAAATACTACAATACTAAAATTATCACAATAAAAGCTTTTGGGAGGATTGTATTAGGGTCAAATTCTGCATTCCAACTCCAAATTGTGGTCCCATTGGATGTTTTCAGTGGGATGAAGACATGGCCCTCAGTCCTTCTTCATGCATGAGTCCCTTTGACTTCAACACTTCCTGGTTTTGTTCTAGCACAAATGAGCATGTATACCTAATTCTTCTAAAAGCTAAATCCTATGTTCCTTGCCTAGGGCCAGATTCTGCTTACCGTATGTTTTGAAGGCAATGGGAGTTTTGCCTGAATAAAGTGACCAGGATCTGTTTCTCAATCCTCACTCTGACATAAATGCTGCAGTGGGGTTATAATATGGTTGGCATGAAGGCCATATCTTCTCATTAAAATCTATGAGAAGTGTGCTGGAGTAAGGTCTGAGTGCCATATTGTGATCCCGGATAACAATTATTCCAGCATGAGAAATGAGGGCCAGATCCTGCTTACTTTAATCAAGCAAAATTCTCTTTGGCTTCAACAATTAAGGCGAGCAGAATTTGCCTTTAAGTAAGGAATGCAGGGTTAAGCTTTTTAGAAGAGTTAGATATACAGGTTAATTTGTGCTGATTCATAGGATCAGAAAGTGATGTTGGATCCAGATGATTGTGAGAATTTTTCTACCTTACAAATTACACAAGACACCGTCAAGAACTAGGAAATACTGAAGTTCCCATTAGGGACAGAAAAACATAGGAATTGCCATACTGGACCAGACCAAAGGTCCATGTAGTCCAATATCTTGTCTCTGACAGGGGTCAACCAGATGCTTCAGAGGAAAGTGGAAGACCCTTGTGATAGGCAGATGTGGGGTAATCTACCCCCACATTAGCTCTTTTCCTGAACTCTACTAGTTAGAGATGGGCTAAAGCCCTGACACATGAAGTTTAATATCTCTTCCAGTTTTTTTGGTTATTAATTATGATAACTCTGTCTGGTGTTGTCTTCTCTATATAAATGTCCAATCTCTTTTTAAATCTTGCTATTGAGATTTTAAATTCCAATCTGTTCTGATATAAAAACAAATCCATTGTTAAACAGTTTTTCCCTTTCCTCCATGTTTGTTTAAACGTGAATTTCTTTGCTATTAAAACACATTTTCGTTTCCACTTTTCTTTGTTTTTTGTTTTAAATTTTGTTACACCAATGTGAATGATGATTATTTATTCCAGAAGAAACTTTTTAAAACAATGGGACTTTCATGTCATGCTTAAAGGATAATTATTGAACTTATCATAATGAAAATCATACTAAATCTACTCCCATGATTGTTGCCTTAACATTTTTTAAAAGTTTGGAATTAAAAAACTCAGACATGCTACAACAGACAAAAAAATTACAAAATATATAGCATGTATTAAAAATATATAACTCCCACAGGGATATTTAGATGTAGACAAGAGTGTACTTTTTGGTTGATAGAATATCAGATGGTGACATATGATTTTATTTTTATTTCTAATTTTTTCTTACAGTTTAATAAAGATGATGTTTTATATATAGATATAATTTGCTGAGCAAAAATTCCATTCAAGTATGTAAAAGAAGCCTTTACATCAAGCCAATTAATGAAGAGGGGCTATGAATTCAAAACTACAGTAGCTATAAATTATATAAAAATAAGGAAGATAAATGGTCACATTATGTATCTGGAGGGATAAATACAGAATAATCATGCAGTTTGAAAGCAAAAAGAATTACAATTTGATAATAAAGCCTACACTAAAGATAGGCAGGCACATTATAGTTCCACTGAGAAATATAGTAAGTAAAATAAAGCAAGAAAAAAAGATTATTTTCAAACTTACTTATGTGGCCAGGTCTTTTCTAGCTCCATGTTGAAATGTTAATTTATGTATCGTAATTGCAATAATACTGTTAAAGAACAAATTACTCAGACAAAACTGTTCTACATTGGTTTTAGATTTTGTACCCTTAAATCCTAAAGTTTAACCTCTAGCAGTCCCACTGTTAATGTAAGCAGGTAGGTTTGCAGTTTACAGTTTAGCACTATTTTGAGATCTGGTCCTGCAAGCCCTTACTCAGATGAATAGTCCTATTGACTATGTGAGTAAGAGTTTGCAGGATTAGGTCCATATATTGCGCATCAAGGCCAACATTTTCAAACGTGGGTGCTCATAAATCTATATTTAGGAACCCACCTAAATGCAAGTGGTCTGATTTTCAAAAGTGCTGAGCACTGTACAGCTGCCATTGACTTCAGGGGGATTTGTGGGAGCTCAGCACTTCTGAAAACCAGGCCACAGGAAATTAAATATGGATTAAGGAACCTAGGTTTTGGTGTGCTGGTTTGAAAATTTGGGCTACAGATTGTTATTTGGAATTTAGGTTCCTTTCTGTAGAGGATGTTCAGGATAAAAGGAATACTGAATATTGAAGAAAGCAGTAGTATAACACCCTCTCCCTCAAAACAATCACCTTACCCCCATGCAAAAAGGTTCTTTATTGCTCCCAATGATGTAAATGCCAGTACTATAATTCCATGGATAACTGTTGGTAGTTTTGCCATTTACAGTAGGGAGAGTAGGAACAGTCCCTAAAACAGTAAAAACATTTTGAAAAAAAAGTGATATCCATGCTACAAATACTTTAATACTATTAAATACAGGGAGGCTGGAAGCTGCATATGGTGAGTTATGCTTTCAATGCTGCCATTTTAGGCTACACAAGTAAAGATCTTAGTATTATATTCTTCCACAGATTTTGTGCTATGATTTGGAAATACTAAGAAGTATATTTTCTGGGCCTTTTTAGGAAGGACAATTTTCTGAGTGTAATAAACTGAATTCTAACCACCAGTCTAAACTTTTTGTGTGTGGGGGGCAATAAATAAGAGCTAGGAAGAAATGATGTCACGTACTGTACCATTGTAATTAATCATGTAACATTCAAATGCTGACATTATGGAATTTTGTTTAGTACAGTAGAATCAGAAGAACTAAAAAGGGTGATTGATCATTAGTGAAAGACCTTCAGTAACATGATCAATGTTTGAAACAATTTTTTTCAGATATTGCTGAGTAAAAATTAGGGATGGGCCTAGTCCAAGCCCCTCAGCCAAACATCCCAAAATTCAGGGAAACCCAGCTCTTAATTTGGATCTGAACTTCCTTTATGTCTATAACAATGGGTCAAGCAAAGGATAATACCAGGCCTTACAACTAGAGACCCACTCCCACCTCTGATCAGTGGGATAGTTCTTTGGGAACTGAACTTAGTAAAACTTCTACTCCAGATCTGGGCCTGATCTTTGCTACTTGGGCTCATCTCTTCTAAAATATTTTAAAAATATCTTTGATTCTTCTAATAGGGATCAAGCTATATACAGCATGGACTATTGCTTAATGCTTTGAAATTCTCAGTAAACCTGTATGCATGTGTTTTATAAATATATTTAATAAAGCCAGCCAAAATATTAATAGGTGAAATACTTACATTTTAAAGGGACACTGTCAGCTTATATAAATATTAAATATATGAGTTAAGTGTAGTTTCAGGTACTTCACCAGACCTAAATGTTCCTCCCAATTTCTCTAGTTTTGTGCTTTTACAGTTATTTTTAAAATTTTTTTGTTTCCACGGGTGCTGAATAAAAGAATCACCCAAACAGGGGGAAGTGACCGACTACACAGGTTAACCTGACTATGCACAAATTGTTACAAAAAGCACAAAGTAAATAAACTGAATAAAATATAGGAAGATAGTTTCTGTAATCTTTGTCAGTGATAGTAATCATAAGTGTTACATCAACAGTCAGGGGAAAAAAAATCAGACCAAAATGTGATTTTTAAGTTGACAGTGCTTCTTTAAATTATGCTTGAAGAACCATCTCAGAAAAAAAAAGACATACGACACTGTTCTGGATTTTATTTGTTTAAATGCAAATTTATGGAGCTGGCCGCACACCAAAAATCAGAGAGTTTGGTACTACAGTAGCTTTGGTGTTTTTTCAGAATTGTAAGTACTACAGAAGGACAAAGGAGAATATGAATATATGGCAGTTGATATTTAGATTTAGGGTTACGTTTTTGCTTGTTACAACTGTCATTTCCTCTTACGCTTTCATTCCATCATGTTATTCTAGCACTACCAGACACTGATTTATAAAAGCTGAAATTATTTACATCCAAAATTGTCTTTTTTATACTATACTTCCTATGTTAGCAACCTTTCAAGCATCCATGAATCTTAGAATTCATGCAAAAACTCTCCCCCAGTATAGTATACATTACTAAAGATTGAGTTTAAAGACAGACAAAAAAGAAAATATTTATTCAAAATAATAAAAAGCATTTTATTCAATAGGATTTCTAAAAGCAAACTAACCTGTAATATCAGTATCCCTTTCAGAGTATTTTCTTTTCAGAGTCTGTCCCTGATTTTAGTCCACAGGTGCTGATTTTCGTAGTATCCATTGCTCACTGTGCACACGTTAGCTGAGTGGTATGCACATAATTTCTTTATCTATTACCTGAAAATTGCTCAGATGATTTACTTTTCCAAAATAAGTATTCCCAATGAGTTGCACTCAATAAATGCCTTTCACAGCATTAATACAGAACTGAAATACAAAAGAATATTAATCTAATACATTCCAAAATTCAAATACTTGTGATTAATAAGCATTATTATCCATAAATAAGGCCCTAATGATACTTTGGCAGTGTTGTAAACACAAGAATCAGAAGCAATTATTGTCATTATTGTTCTGTAAGTACTTTCCATGAATACTAAATGGATATTGCTGTCCGGCTACTTGGCAAATATAAATCCCATAAAGAAACAGATATCAGCCAATCAGGTCTGGCTCCTATTAACTATATTTGTCTAATACACAGGGTACATAAAGAAGAGGCCACCAAGTTATTGGAAACAACAAAACTATTGGTTTAAACTCTTTCTTGACTTTATTAACCAACAAATATGTTAGAATAATGCTAAAGAGGAAGTTTTCAGCACTATGATGGGAACTAGTTACACAGTGGCCACAATTGTGAATGGGAAATGGATGCCTGATAATGCACTGATGCATTGATAATTTACCCTTGCAAAAGGAGCATTTCAGCATATATCACATTTACTTGTCTTTTAGTTTTCTATAGGCCCTGTAGTCTGGACTCACTGCTGATCACCAGCCCCTATGTGTTCTGACACTGTAGCATACATTCTAGTGGCAACATCTCTTTCATGAAATTGAAACCTGTCCCCTTCAGGCAGCTCCTGTCCACCCCAGTGTTCTGGGGTGGATGTCACATTGCTCATAGGTAGGGATTTTGGTTTTTGGGGTTTATTAATTTAATATTTTGGGGTTTATTTCTAGCAATTTTTGAGTTTTATATAGAAGTCCCAAAATTGGTTTTTTGGGCTTTCCTCTTTCTATATACTGTGATGACTAATGTATATACATTATATACACTATATACATTACTCAGTTCAGTATAGAGGAAGAGGAACCTCTGAAAACACCCTATTTTTGGACTTCTACATAAACCTCAAAAATTGCTAAAAATAAATAATCAAAAATGAAATTAATAAATCCCCCAAAACAGAAGCCGTACCTACGAGCAACATGACATCCACCACAGAACCCTGCTGTGGACTGGAGCTGTTTGAAGTTCCATGGTACTGTAATGAGTAATCTCTTTGTAATGTTCCCTAGTGTTTTAATGTAGTACTATTTCCAAAAGCACTATTGCTCAAGTGTACTAGGTAACCTTTAGTACACTCCAGCGGGGTGTACACAGCCCAATTAATGCATAACATTTTAGTGCACTTTAGACATCACACCCCCAGAGTGCACATTACTGCTCCATGAACAAGCTCTTAGACACAAGTAACCATTTCCGATATTTTTCTGGTGTTTATTGGATAAACACCAATTTTTTCCCCCTGTATCTTGGGAGTTTTATCGTGTTTATTAGTTAAAACCAAAAATCAGAAGCCCTACTCCTAGTATTCACGCTAGGGCGTCATAATGAATGGGAGCACTGTTGATTTGGACCTTAGTCTCTGTGGAAGGAAAAAGCAAATCAAAAGCTTTACATTCCTAATGTGCTGAATTCTTTCCCCCCCCTCCTTGATGTTTGGGACATGCAGCACATGTTCTCTTTTTTGTAGGTTAACATTGTCACAATTAAACTTCAGTATGTTCTGGCTGGGTTTTGCAGCACATGTGACATGAGCTGCTTTTTCACAGCTAGTAGGTCAAATCTTACTCTGGCTAAATTTGTACAGAAGCCAAACACCCATGACTGTCAGCCGCTTACTCTTGTAGCTCATTGGTAAATTAGAGACAACTCCATGTGTAGTGCCCGGCAATGAAAATAAAAGCAGTGGGCAAGCTAGCTATCGTTCACCAGTGTGGAAGGGGTCACATCCCATGAACAAGGACAGGGTGAAGTCAAAGCCATATCCAAATTACATACACACTTGCTACTAAGGATATACAGCCTGATCCAAAGCCCACTGAAGTAATTGGGAATCTTCTCCTTGACTTCTATGGGCTTTGGATCAGGCCAATATTTGGGAATGCTCAGTGAGAACACAGCACAGTGCGAGCAACCTGTTAAGTGAGTAGAGGGCTCTGTGGCTAGTTATGTGCTGATGGCAGAACCAAATGGGTAGTAGATTTTCTACATGTGAATTAGACCACACAAGACCCTGGTGTGTGACATGCCTTCATTGGGGCTAGATTGTCCCTGGCCCTTGGTGTGCTGGCTGGAGGGTGGAAGGGCATGAGAAGACTTAAGCCCCTCCCCTTGCATTCCCGGAGCAAGAATTAGGGGCAGTTACAGTCCCTTTACTCAGCGATCCTTCTATGAGTCCCTGGGGGTACAAATTTCTCTACAAGGGGTGAGACCATGCCTATAACTGCTAGCTGCAGAGAGAGGAGCATGCTCTGCAGCGTCCCATGGTGATGAATTGCCTCGCTGTGCTAGGAAGCTGGGGGGAGGGGGGGAGAATTGTCTCCCTCTTGAGACAATTCCTCCAAAAACTCCTTGGGGTGCAGAGCAGATTTGCATAATCTCCTAGCTCAGGACCATGGATAGTTTGCACAATCTGCTCCTCTGTGATTTAGGTTAGATATAATCCTGAGCAAGATTTGCTCCATCTGTATCATTGCATCCCATTTTCAAATTTTGTTCACTAGCCTTGAATTTTGATAATTTGGTGCATTTTATAAATTAAAAAAATCTTGTGTCACTGACAAGAAGTTTTTATTTGTTAGCTATTCAGCATAGAAACTAAAATAATGAAGGTCATTGCTGCTGTGTGTGTTGAATTATTCACTGTTTGTAAAGCCCAGTAATAAATACTTATGCCTTAGTGGGTATATAGGAGTAAGTTAACCAACATATCTGAGAGATTCTGAAGCCCCAGTCCTGTAGGTATATCCATGCGTACAGAACTCTGAAGCTGGACAGAACCCAATGGGGAGCTGCCCAGGAGGATCCAATTATAGGATTGAGGCCTGTGGGATTATACAAGGAAAGTTGTTGCAGTATTACTAGAATGCTATTCCCATCAGTTTTGGGCATGTTTATAAATGGCAGGGAGAAGTCCCAGCCAGGTCCAGGTTAGGGTGAGATTGTGTTGAAGCGCAGCATGATACAGGATGTGGTTTGATTGTGTTTGGGGACCAGGAATGGGGTAGAGACAGTGAGAAACACAGAGATTCCTAGGAAGAGGAATGGAAATATTGGCGATTCTGTTCTCGCTTGTACAGGTATAAGTCAGGAGTAATGCCAGTGAAATCTCTGGTGTTGTGCCAATGTAAAACTAGTGCAAGCAAGAGGCGAATCAGGCCTCAAACATTGTTTCTTAGTTTTTTGTTGCTAATACTAGCCATTAAACCATTTACATTTTGTTTCATTCTCCCCTTGTGACCTTTTCCATTTAATTATAAGGAAATATATAACAGGAAAAAAAGCAGATTCACACTGGGCCTCATCCAAAGCCCTGTAAAGTCAACTGGAGTCTTTCCAACAACTCCAGTGGGCTTTGGATCAGGTGCACCAAAGGGAAGAGACTATTTCTACCCTGTCTTGAACAGCTACAAACCTGAAAGTGTGTATGATGGCAGTGTAAAATATTACAATAACCCTTTTAAGAACTGTCCGGTTCTGGATGGATTCTGCTACGGAGAAAATGTGTGTGACATATGTTACATATCTGTGACCTTGTGTTAAGGATAAAGGTTATTATAGCAATAATATTAATACTGAATACATTAATACTGAATATATATATATATATATATATAAAAAGAAGAAACAAATTAACTAAAAGATAAAATATATTGATGGAAGTATGCAAGATGCTCTTTAACACGCATATTATTGACTCAATAGATTGTTACAGCTTCAGAGCTATTAGGGTCTGCTGTGTCAATGTGTACTTAGGGACTGTTTAATATGCAGATGCTTGACATGACAGACCGCAGCCATTACGGTCTATCATGTCAGTGGGGATACATGCATATGCACTTTGCTAACCTACTAAAACTCCTTTTGAAATGTAGTTATTGTGCATGCATAACTACCCTTTAGAAATAAAATCAGAAACCTGCTTTTTTAATGTAACACAATATGAATTACTCAGCAATAAAATATATTTCCAAATTGTCATTTTAAGTATAGAATGTACAGTCAGTGATCCAGAGTGCAATCTTAGATATGCAGCTCCTATCAAATCTTTTAACATTAGCTATTGCACTTGTGCATGTGTGTAGGAGATCAGAATCTGGCTCTCTGTGTGTGTCTGTTTGAAAAATATAGTTTTGTCTTTTTTGAAGGTAAGGGAAAGTGTCATCTCTTTTTTCATCCAAATAATCTTCAGTAGCAATTAAATAAGCTTATGCTACCTAAGAGATCAGTTAATACAAGATAAGTAGCATGACAGTTTGGAAAAACTGAGTATGTCTTTGATTATTTACTAAGTTTTGATATCTGCTATTTGCCTCAAAATGCTAAAAAGTGAAGTGTAAGATACAACATGAAAGACTCATTTGATCATCATAAGGAAAAGAATCAGTAGTTTTGCTTTTCTTTCCCTTAACAACTTATATTTTATTAAAATAGCAAAGCCAAGTGTTGTGTTTAATAAGATATACTTTTCCAATTTGAATATCAAATGTAAAAATACAATTAAAATATATCTGAAATGTGACATTAGTTGTAGGATATATTTCAGCAATGTGCATTTCTAAAAAGTTTAGCATATGCATTTTTTGAGTGTTTTTGATCATTCCATCAGATGCACAGACATCTAGGATTTTTCTACACATATTTCTGAATGGCAGTTATCCAGTGATATTCTTCTCATTCATAAGCCCATGAACTTGAGAATAAAAATAGTTGTGGGATGTTAAACTATTTCCAAAAATGCAAGGATGCCATTATGTTTACTGATGTGTCATATGGCTCAGACTTTGAGTTGATTTGCCTGGGTGAGGGGCATAGCATGGTTCTAACATGAAACTTACAAGCAAACAGCATTCTAGCATTCAAATAATATCGACTATGTAACATGTTGAGACCTTTTCTCTTCTCTGAGATATGGTCAGGTGCAAATTCTTAAAAAGAGAAAAGAAATGTTCATAATAAGGCAAATGGCCCAACATGAACTCACAGTATGTGCTCTGTGACGGGTCAGTCACAGATAGACACCGATTGTGCTGGGGAGAAGCCAGTACCACCGCATCAACTGTTCCCAATGTGATACCATTGTTTAGGTGGGGGAGGGCTAGGAACAGCACAGAGCCAAGGGGCACAAACTCATATGGCCAGAGATCTGCAGGGTCTGCACAGTCAGTGTCCATGGTTCTTCAAACTATGAGTAACTCTGACCACACTCCTTGCTTCTTCCACATGTTCACAAGCCTTCCTTTCCGTAAATGATACACAGTTTTTAAATTAAGTGCTCCCTTCCTACATTATTCTACATGAGAATGGGAGGATATGGCCTAAAACGAGCTATCTGTATACTGTACTGAATTGGTGACAGTCCAGGTTTTCACTATGCTGCACACCATGATCACTTTGAGCTCCATGTTAGCAAGGGGACAAGTCAGATCCTGCTATTGCAAATGTACAGGCTGCTACCACTTAAGCAACAGGAGATAATTTTTTAGCTGTTAGCAATATAGGGCCTATGACATATGGTTGAACAGTTCTGATTCCATTCAGTAGAGGGTAACAGTGTGTGTGTATGTGCTTGCTTTCTATGTTAAAGCTGATCCTGGGCAAACTCAGGACATCTACTGAATCACTTAATTGCAACCTTGTGATTATTGTAGACACACTGATACAATTCCAGGAATCAGTTAATTTGCTGTGGCTATTGTTTTGTATCTGGTTATTTTTCACTGATGTAAAAAAACACCTGCATGTGTATATGGATGTATAGACATCAATTAAAAATGCACACGCATAAAAACAGAGTACCATATTAAACAGTGAAAATCGATAATGTGAAAATGTAGCCATTGACAGCACTTCTAATTTTGCCTGTTACAATGGTGTGCCATTTCTTTGAATGCAGCACACTTTTATGCCCCATTAAAGCATGGCTGACATAGCTTTCAACTACTCACAAATGCTGAGATGTTGAAAAACATAACATTTACAAAAGATACATCTGGTGCATATTTATAAGGCTCGGAATAAGGATGCATTTAAATAGTGCACGTGCTATCACCATATTAGGAGAAAAGTTACTCCAGGCCCATATGTGAAATCAGTAGTGAAATGTGTGCTGACTTAAATTCCTGGTATATGATATTGTGTGTCTCTGTGTTGGACATACTAAAACAAGAGACTATTGAACAATGTATGCCCTTCTCCAACTGAGCAGCATATCTGTGTCAAATAAATGTCAATGTGTGTAGTGTAAATCTACATGGGCAGAAGATGGTCAGTTGTTTTGAGAGGCAAATATTTAATGTTAGAAATTTATCTCTGACTTCTAATTAAAATACGTCAGCATTTGTTCTGTCTATTCCTCTTCAGAGAGATAAGTGAGAACTAGTTAGAAATCAGGGAACAAAATGCTATGTGCTTTGTGATGCGGATGATGTATTAAATTAAATAGATGAGCAGGATATAACAGCCTATTTTATGTCACATAACATGCCGAGGAGTAAAAAAATACTTTCCACCATTCCCCCAATACAACAGGGCACTTGAAATAAACCAGAAAGCCACATTTTAATTAATGTTATGGGTCATGTTTTAAGCAGATGGAGCCAGGAAATTCAAGGTTAAACTCTGGGCTTTTTTAGTCTTATGAACATGAATTAGGGAGGTAGTACCAGACTTCATTGCAATTTCTGGCTATCTAATTTAATCTAACCCAGTGTGGGTTACTGAACCCAGAACTGACGTCTGGGGGTTCTAACAAAGTTATTTGATGCAAAAGTCACTCTAGCAGGACTGTGACTTCCTTACGTCACTTCAAAGTAATTTTTTTTTAATTTATATTTATCTTCACTGGAGGAGTTGCCAGAGTGTTTTCATTTTATGTTGGACACCCACACTTAGAAGGTTACAACAGATGCACATGCAGTTTGCACAAATGCTGTTTTTGCACATACAATGTATCTAATTACCAAATTTGCTTGCACAAATGTAGGTTTTGATTTAGCGTGGGCAAATGAGAGAGTGAGGACAATTTGTATATGGAAGTGTCGAGTCAAGGTTGAGCCCTTGGGCTCTCATAGCTCTACATTTCTTACCCAGAAGTGGGAGATATCACCCTATAGTCTGATACTACATCCTTAATTCACTTGACAATAAACCTTAGGGACCTGCCATCAGGGACAATCATCTTTGGCAGGTTCAGGGCTTTTGGTAACATCAGCTGAGGCAGACGTGGCTAACCATATCATACCCTCACCATTACTAACTGATTGAGCAAGATGAGTTTCTGGCTAAACCCTTCAGCACAATGGACAACAGCAGTACTGTATATACCTTTGTCCCACAGTGTCTGAGAGAAGCTGATATGGGAATATATAATTAAGGCACAATATCCAACCATACTATTTCTCAAGATGCTCTATATTTATATTTATCTACAATTATGGGCTGCCAGTAATTATTATTAATATACTTATTTTTAAGATGATAGAGGTTTTAGGGTCAATACGTATTTTGACACTCGTATGGCTTTTGAAGAAGGATAAATTGTAAAGATGAGCTGGCCTATTGTGATATTTGTTTAACTGGTTAGATTCGTACCATTCCTTTGTAGCCTTTATGATCTATCATACCAGTCTGGCAGCTATGCATGGGCACTATATCCACATGCCCACCAGGAGCCAGATTTTAATCTTAGGTAAATGGCATGCACTCAAGCTGTTTTCACAACACCTCTATAAAACTACTTTATTTTAAGAAGAAGGACTGTCTTGTCCCTTTCATCCCCTTGATTTAAGCCTATAAGTGTGCCAGGATAGTAGAGTGCATGGTCCCCGTTGTGTCTAGGTGTGTGCCATGCATGGGGGATTAGATTTTCCTCTGATATCTGCAGGCTAAAAATCACTGTGATATTTTTCACTCTCAGTATCTTTGCCATTTTTATTTTAGGGTGTTTTTAATGCACCAAACACAATCTACCCTTATTACAGACTCATCAATTTTGTCAGATTTCATTTCTCTGTGATGCACAGTGCAAGAGAAAGTCTTCTCAATCAATAAACAATTTTATATTTGTACCTCTTAAACATTATCCAAGGTGATTTTTTTTCCAAAAACTGAAAAATAAAATGATCCTGAGTTGAAATTTTATAAGTAAAGTTTCAACTAGGAACAGATATTCACTGCCAAGATATATAACAGAGTTTTTGAGAGATCCTTATCTTCAATGCTATAGTAAAAAAAACATGTTACACCCTACTCGGCATCATTCGTTAAGCAATTAAGTTACTGATAGGCTTTTACATTTATTTACCATGATGGAAAGATATGTTTACTCAACCTGAGTACAAATCAACATGAGGAGGCGGAAGTTCAGAGTAAATTTGACTAATGATGTTGTGTGTTCATCCTTGGAAGAAAGAAAAAAGCCTCTCTGCTTTTGATGCTATTTTATCTCCATTGGAAGGGATCTGAAATGATCTGAACTGTCATGTGAGAGCTCAGTTAAGCTCAGATCCTCTTTGATCGCATCTGAATGTGTCTCGCAGTTGGCTCATACCTTTCTTATACGAATACAGCGTCCCACACTTTGGGATGTTTATTAAGCACTTTAACTTTTCATATATTAATGGTCTCACAATTAAATTTTTAAGCAAAATATGGGGGGAAACCTTTGCCACAAGGAGAAATTTTAATGTGGAAATAGCAATTAATTCCATTTGAGCATGACTTTTAAACTACACAACTGACTGTTATAAGTTATACTTCTGAATGAACCCTAATTATCTATTGTTTTCTTATAGGCCGCTAGCATGTTCTCCAGCCTTGTCTATATGGATTTCAAAAGCTCTGTTTCTCCAAGTAACGCTTCAGCATCCTTTTTGATGGGATCCATTGTGTGTGAGCATCATCATCAGTCTCTAAGACAAGTTTTTTTTAAAACTTTCAATATTTGCGAAGAGATTGCTAGATATGAGGTCTCAGTCCAGAGCTGCTCTGGGTGCAGAACTACTCCAATGAAGAGATCGGTCAGCAGAGCAGCTGTAGAATATTGCCCGTATTGAGGGCATGTACTGTGTACTGAGGAGTGGGCATTTAAACCAATCTCCATTGTAACATAATTGATGAAAAGCATCTGCTATCAGATTCTCAGCTGGTATAAATCAGCAGACCTCCATTGACCTCAATGGAGCTGCAGGATGCTGATTTGTACCAGCTGAGGATCTGGCCCCTGAATTTTTGTGAGTTCAGGTTCTGCAGACAGATGGTTATGATCTGACAACACTGTATTGCAACTCAAATACTGCCACATCATGCCCAGACAGTCTTGTGCTTTGGGATCCCATTCCAAAAGAGGGGGAGAAGCTTGGATTCTGGTTATGATTCTTTATAGTAAGAAGATAAACTTCTCTTGTTGCATCTATGCTTAAATCTAGCCTTCCAACCATGGGGTTAAATTCTGTGTTGCTTATTCAGACAAAACTATCTTTGAGGTTTATGGAATTAAGAACCACAGAATTTGTCTAAGAGCTGTTGGATCATACCCCATTTCTGACCTCAGAAACTTTTTACTTTCATTCCTGATTTTTCTTTTTGTAGAGATTGTCTCCTGCACCAAAATGTGTGATGGTTTTGTGATGTGGAAAAACATTTACTGGGACTAGTTTAAAATGACATGATATTCCTTGCCTTTGTGATCTAAGCCAAATTTGAACCCAGGTATTCATTCTTCATTTGAACACAGACATTCTCTTATTCTCCAATCTAATCACTTATACTCTTGTATAACTTGTGCTGGAAGCACACTCTGGTATTTTGGCTCTGAAATGATTTCATTGTTAGGCTGAGTGTGACACAGATGGTATTCTTAAATGTAAAATTCTTTTTATGATTCTTGCAATTTCATACTTATTTCATTAGCTCATTATTTATGTTAAAGGGACATCATCAACTTGAAATCTGCTTAGTTAAAAAAAAAAAAAAAGGTTGAAAGTAGTTTTAGGTACCTGCCTCACAATCTGCCAGGTTTTGTGGTTTCAGTACCACATTTTTTTTATTTTAAAAATGTTTTTGTATCCCTAGCTGCTGTGTGACAGATTCACACAAACAACAAGGGGAAAGAGTCTCATTTAAGGGATTATAGGTGAGAAGCAGTGAAACTGACTATGCACAAAGTGCTGTGAAATGCACACAATAAAGAAAATGAAGATAAAAAATAATTTATTTTTGCCAATCTCTTTTAGTTAGACTAATGTTAGGTGTTACTTGTAATTTCAGTAGGGAAACAATTTTCAGATAGAAATGTGATTTCTATCCAAAGCTGTCTCTTTAGTACACAAGTATAGTTATTAAATAAACATTAATTATGATAGCTGCAATTACTCATTCAGATCAATAATCAGAACCAGGAGTGAACCAAACCATAGCAACTTTATTTTTCCATTAAATATAGTGTGATTTAAAATAAATTCAAATAGCCCTAACCATTCAGCCCCATCTGCTAGACATGAAAAGTCACTTTAAACCCGATGCAGATCGTGAAAAAATGGGAGAAGAGGTGTTCAAAAGATACAGCATATGAGGACAGCTCCTCAGATGGTGTAAATCCGTGCTGCTCTCTTGAAGTCAACAAAGCTATGTTGATTTACCCCAGCTGAGATCCTGGCCTGACATTTTTAAGTGCCAGGTGTTATGGTGAGTTTGTCCATGGGGTCATATACTGATCCTGTTCATTAAGGTAAAGTGGTGAATGTGATATTTTTCATTTTAATCAGGACAAGGGAAGTAAATGCTGTCAGGAAAAATCTAATTTGAGGATTTTGTTTTCCTGGAAACTGGGGGCTGTTTGCCTGAATTGTATGGCGTTTTTGTTTTGTCCTGTCTGTGTTCAGTGGGCTGAATCCTCCTCTGACTGACATCCCTTGCAACCCCACTAATTTTGATGTCTGACAGGTCTGTTTTAATCTGTTTAATCTGTTGGAACTCCCACAGCAGGATCTGTAGAAGATTTTTCTTTCTGTCCCCTGTCTGAGGTGCAGACTCTATTGTCTGTGTGTTGGGGAGCAGAGTTCCACTGTGTTAGAAAATCTTTTTGCTTCAGGCCCAAGGGAAAAGTGATAAAGAATTAAAAGGGAGGGACTATAGCTATGGTTAGTACTGAATGCTGCTACTATTGCGCCCTATGCACTCAGCAAATATTTAGCCTCATAGCAACAAGAAGCCTTCTTTTTTTTTTTAATTTCCAAAGTTAAAGGGTCGATTGTATCTGACCACTGCATGTTTGCACAAGTTTGGGGAGGGCATGAAAAGTCTTCACTGCTCTCATTCAGTGGCTGGGAACAACTGTCCCTAAGAGCAGGGACAACTGCTCCCTTCTAGTGCTCCCTAGCTAGGCACTAGCTACCCCAAAAGGGAGGGGAAAAGGAGGCGATAGGGTTAAGTTCCCCATCCCTGCACATACATGCAAGCAAAGACATGCTGCACCCCTTTAAAGGTTGTAATGGAGGTATGCTCTCCCTGTAGAACAAGGGTGAGCTTTGCAAGATGTTTTTCCTACATAAAGCACAATGCCTCCTGTGTTCTCCCTGGGGAAGTAAAGTTGTGCAAAGCCCTTTACGCAGGGCAGTGCCTATCAAGTCCAGCAGCACTCTAGGACTGCATTGGAATGCACTCAGGAGAGAGCTGAGCTCACCCTGTGCTGGGGGTCAGCTGTAACTTTGGTATTTCCTGATGTTGCAGGGCTTTACTCTGAAGCCTGAACATTCTTCTAACAGTTTTTAAAAAAATGAATTATGTTATATTTCCCCAGCCGAGTAGAGCTGGCTGAAGCTCGAAAGGCGGTTCAGTCTAGATGCACACCCATATGTTCGGATGCATATCTGAACCTTGTCTGAACTGTCCACACTGCTTGTACTGGAAAAACTAGACAATAAGCGTGATGAGAATAGGCTTTCATGCAAGATGTTTAATATCCATTTGGGACAGAAATATTGCAAAACCAGCCTCTGTGGCCCTGCTGCCTTCAGTCTTCATCTTGAGTGAAATTATGAAATACAGAAGTGCAGAAAATAAAAATAGCGGGTGAGTGAAGGGAAATTAATCTCCGTTTTTCCAACCCCAATAAAAGTTAAATTAGGGTTTAGTTCAGGCTTTGATTGAAATTTTAGTAGCGGTGGTGATGGGGGAAAGAATGTTTTTGTTTTAGCGGAATTGGTTCATCCATCCTTGATATGCTTATGGTTAAGTCTGTGCCCACTGCTACGATGCAATGTAAAAAAAAGTCTGTACTTCTTCTTTAAGAGCTGTCCCTTCTGAGAAAATTAGGGCTGACTATAATAGGGCCTGTCTCTATCGTATGCAAGGGAATGTGGCATAACACCAGTAGGAAGAGAGAGGCTTCTGTGGTGAGTCTTGCTGCTCATTGTCCTCAAAAGCAGGTGTATCATCTATGTCTGTTGCCTGGGTATGTTTCTGATTGTTAATTAAACAAATATATTAGTAAAATACAAATACTGGGTGACACTGCATTTTAGCCAAGAGTTTTATCCTTCCTCTGCACACTGGGGATTTCTTTTCTAGTACTCCTGATTCAGATTAGTTTATTTCTTGGTGGCACCATAATCAGTGGAATTATTTCTATTTTTATTCCCATTACAAAAGTTTCAGTGTCAGTTAATAAGTGGTCAGGAAAACAAAGACCATATTTACGGAACAAAATCCTCACTTTTTTGTTGAGTGGTAAATTAATAAATGGTCATTAATGATAATTGGTAATTGTAATTAATGCTAATGGTAATTAATGGTAAATTAATTTAGGGATCTAGCTAAAAAATTGTGGCTAAAAATCCAGACTCCACTCTGGCCTGAGTGAGCTTGGGAGATGCACAGTGGCAGGTGGGGAGAAATTTCCCTCCCAGGCCACAGTATAACTTTGGTGTTGCTCCATGAATCTACGTCAGCCCAGTGAGTAACGTTGTTTGTGAGGGGCATTCACACTGCATCACCAGTCAGATACAGTTCTCCTGGCCTCACCCTGTTCTCAGACTGCCCATGCTCTGTCCCCTCCCACTCCCTTCATGCTGTTGCATGGACAGTATCTTGCTCACATCCAGTTTGTCTTGAACAGCAGAATGATTCCACAGCACAGAGGCCCTTGGCAGTTGTAGAGGAGAGGCCTGGATTTACCCATTAACATACTAAGGACTAAATTCAATCCTGAGTTAAGGACCCACGATGCTTCACTGAAACCATTGTGGGTAGCATGGAATGACTATCAGGGCCGAATTTTCCCTAACAGTCTGAGTTACACATACATACACTTCGATCTTCTCAAAAAGCATTTAAGTGAGAACTGACCTTTCTATGTCAGTTGTGAAAAAACATATTGGCTGGGTTTGGAGAGGTATACAAACTAGGAAGCTGGACATAGACAAATGTACATTTTTTCCTAAGAACACGTTTACAGCTGGAATTCTCCCCAGCATTACAGTTAAAGGGAATAGATGTGGTTATAGTGTTCAGTGACAATATCTGTAAAGGAGTACCCTTAGGAGTACTCCTGGCATATGGGGCCTCTCAGCCAGCCATAGAACCAGCTTAGCCACCTCCATGCCCTCTGCAGGCAGGACATTTCTGTGCTCCAGATATTCTCTGGTAGTGCCATGGCCCACAGGGAGACCTTAACAGCTGGAGTACTAGTTAAGGCAGCCTTCAGGAAGGCTATGTCTACACTACAGCCTGTGTCGGCATAACTTATGTCATTCAGGGGTGTGAATAAACCACCCCCTTGAGCAACATAAGTTACACTGACATGAGCACTCGTGTGCACAGCGCTATGTCCGTAGGAGAGCTTATGCTACTCGCGGAGAAGGGTTTTTTTTTATGCTGACAGGAGAGCTCTCTCCCATTTGCATAGAGTGTCTTCATCGGACGCGCTGCAGTGGTGCAGTTATATTACTGCTGCAGTGCAGTACGTCTAGACAGACCCTAAAACTTGCTCAGTAGAACTTAATCAGCAAATCTGAGCATTGAAGGCTGAAGTGACCTCCAACAGCTCCAGGATAGGGGAGGTGCAAGCTGCCCTTTCTTCATTGTATTTGTTTATGGCTTCTTAGAGGTGTATGGATATTGGAGGGGGCAAAACTGGTTAATGGTATCTGACCTGCTTTGTGGTGATAGTGAAAAACTTGGAGACACTCCTACAGTTTTGTCCACCGTGGACTCAATTCTGTCATTTGTACTCACATTAAGTAGTACTCTCCAAGTAGTTCCATTTTTTTCAATAGGCCTACTTGCAAAAATAGGCCCTGATCCTGCAAACATTTACATGAGTGCTTAACTTAGATCCATTCATGGGACCTAGACGCATTCTGAAAACTAAAAGGTGCATAAGTGTTTCCAGGATCCGGGCTTTCGAACTTACTCAAGCCCCAGTGGAAGTGAAGTTGGCAGAATACGGTGGAGTGGGGTGAGAAAATTAGTGAACACAAAATCATGATATTTACTCAGTTTATGCATTTTTCTACTTTTTTCATGAAAACCTGCATACAAAACAGGCACATAATTGTTTTGCTAAGTGAGCCTTGAAAGTAAGAGTCTTGATAGCTGTTAAGTATCTCCTTTCTAGTACAGTATGTTGTCCTTATAAGCTAATCAGTAAAACTTGCTCGGTAGAACTTAATCAGCAGAACTGAGCACATTGTCAGTGCTTCACAAATACTACTACTACTAATAATTAATAATTAGTAATAACATGAGCTCCTTTTAACACAACCTATCAGACTTTTGCTTTATTTTGAGGAGGGCTTTACTTGCCTCTAGTTAACTTAAGAATTAATATTTATTACAGCTCTATTTACAACAGCCAAGAGGAATTTGAGTAGGAAGGAAAATATTGATGAAAATTAAATTTTGACAAATATCGGAAATGAAATTCAGAGAAAATTATCATGCTGTTTCATGCATCAAGCAACAGTGCATTTAGTATAAGGTTCTGAAAGAACAGTAATTTTCATACAAGTGTCCATATTATTGCTAATAAAACTGGATCTGGACAATTGTTTGAAATGTAAAACACTATATTTGTATGTGATTGTTATTAGAATTACCTTTGATCTCCTGCTGTTCTCTTCTTTAAAAGTTTTCCTTAGAATGTTGTGACTTATATATGTTATAAGAGAGGGATTGGATGGCTCAGAGAATTGGTAATGGATCCAGAGCTGTTCACTTCTGCATCACCCCTCTAATTTAACACAGGCTGGCAGTGACTGAAAGTTAATCTAATGGCTGTTTGGTAGTTTATGTGAAATCGATTCGTGGTTTACATGCAGTTCCAACAGGACAAGAATTCACATTGTAAACAAATCTCTGGGCCAGATCCTTAGCTGCTTTTAATCATTGCAGCTCCAGTGACTTCAATGGAGCAATGGTAATTTACACCAATAAATGACCATCAATCACAGCTGGCACTAGTTAACGTGTGTTGTCAGGCTCAATATAGATGACAATGACTCAGTGAGGAGGGAGATTATGGGCAGATTCTCAGCTGGTGTAAACCAGTGTCATACCATTGAAGTCAAGGTAACTATATACTGATTTACCAGCTGAGGATCTAGCACTAAATACCTATAGGTGGACATGTCAGGTCAAGTTTGAGCCACAGTTAGAGCAGTTAGAGTTGCTTGCACCACTGATGTCGTGCTGTACCGGGTGTTTGAATATAAAGAGAACCTTAATATTCAGGGCTGTCAACGAGTGTTAACTTACAAGCAACAAAATTTACTGATTTATTTTAAAATCTTGTGGAAAAAATTCTAGGGACTAATTCTACTCCCACTAAAGTCTGATGTGTATGAGATATTGTGGTGCTATTGGTAAAGTATAAGTGAAAGTCCTAAGTAAGTGTTATGAGATCTGTCCTTTTCTTGATATGTGTGCATTGTCCTGACAAATACTCAAATGTGAGTTGCATATGTGTGATAAGGAGAGAAGAGGTCCCTATGAACACAAATAAACTCTCCTCATGAAAAGCAGCAGTATTTTGCAGGGGTAGCCACAAATGCTGCAATACCACTCCTGGGGTGAACACATATTTAATGTAAAACAATATTGTTACCTAGAATTTAAGCTTTCCAAGGAAGGGGCTTTTGGTCCAGATTTTAAAAGATATTTAGGTGCCTAAAGATGCAGATAGGCATCTAATGGGATTTTCAAAGCAGGATTGCTGCTTCACAGTTGGGGAATATGATCCCTTATCCCTTATACTTATATTTGTCTTTAAAAGCACCTAGCACACAATTGATGCGCTATATATACTATATATATATAGTAGATAACAACAGGGGTTATAAGAAGGACTATACAAGTAATCTAATAATGTGTGTACTACTGAGGACTCTTGACACATACATACAAATTCTTATGAATTAATATTGTATTGTGAAACCCTAACTACATGAATTGCAGATTGAGTCTTTTGTAAGCTATGCTTGGTGGCGTCATTCAATGGAAATAGGGAAAATCCAGAGAACAGGAAGGTCCTCAAACACAACACAAGTGGATCATTTCCAATCATCAGCAGGTGGGAGCAGGAAGGATTGAAAACTTGCACAGGAGTGCATGCCCCCTGAGAGTGTCAGAGTCTGTTCTGTTGTGGACTCTCCCTACTGCAGGATTTTGATGGTGGGTGTAGTTTTGGGGAGGAGCAGGAGTAGGGAGTAGTTGTGATAGCATAGAGTAGGCATCAGCAGTGGATCTACCATTGTGTAGATTCACTGACCGTTGATCCTGGAAGAATAAGGATAAAGCAGTAGAGTTGGTGCATCACAGCTAGGGAGCAAGAGTCCTTTTCCCCACCCTCAGTCTCATCATCAAGCTAGGTTACTTAGGTTTGGGACAGGAGAAAGGATTTGGTTCAGAACGAGTAACTGTATAAAGTGCTTCTCATGTAAAATATTAGCTTAATTGCCTAGTAAACATATAATGATTTTAAGGAAAATCAGTAAAAACATGTCCGCAAAGGACACACCAACCTGAGGACTACAAGGGAGTTTTAATTAAAATAGCAGGTAAAAAAAAGTGTGATGCAATATTATTATTTCCTAACATATCAACAAAGTACAAATGCCTATTTTTAGTGCAATTTTCTAAATGAAAAAGTAAACATTAATATCTTCAGAGATCTTACTGATCCAGTATGATAATTTAGAAAAATATCTCTATTAGGGATAGTTATATATGCTTTTTGTTGGAAATGCAATCACAGAATGTGCATATAACTGCAATCTGTAGACAGATTAAGTAAATTAAATCACTCAATGTCTTTTTTTCAATAGCTCTAAAGTTAAAAGTAATTTGCAAAGAAAATACTCAGTTTCAATTGGTTTGTAATATCTGCTAATGATCTTTGGAAAAATTTCTGATAACACACTGGAATTCCCTCAGGGACAGGATTTTGAATAAGTGGATTTTTTAAAAGTCTGAGATGTCATTAGCTAGTGATTTCTTTGAAGTAAAAAGCTGTTAAAGAATAAATTGCATAGGTATACAAGTGAACAGGACAATCATTTTTATGAATAATATGCATTTTTCCACTGTGCTTTCTGCCCAGAAAAGAAATAATTCAAAATATAAGCTGCTAACTGATATAAATATATAGGAATCACAACAGTGTAAGCATTTTGTGCTTATTTTACACATTTATTAAATCTTTACATATATTTAGAGACTGCTGGTGTAAAAACTCTAGTGCAGGGAACAGTTCTGATCCTTTTCACTGGTTTTATCTGGTAAACAATTTCCTAAAACTAGAGGGCCTATTAGTGGTTACTGCATAACTCCTCTGAGCTGTCACAGTTCTGCAGCAGCCCACCTCCACCATTTCCCTAGCGACAGGGTATAAGACTCCTCCACAGTGCCATATATGGCCTATCGTGTAGTTGGTATTGAGGGGAGTGTGGTCATGGGAAAATGGAACCTCCTCTGCTGTTCCTGCATAGGGAGATTGTAAAGGGACACAAGTGGTCTCCCTCATTCAGCACCAAAGTATGCTGACATCTCCTAAATGGATTAGATGGGAGTACTGGCCGGAAGCCGCCCCCCCCCCCCCCGCCCTCTCCCCCATGCAGATAGTTGGGGAAAGAGGAACCACACAGGCACAATTGACCCTCCAGCCCCCTTCCACTCACAAACACCTGTTTCATCCAGGTGCTCACTGAGTTCTCCTCCAGTCCTTGGCCCTCTTTTTTCCTGCCCTGAAGTTCTGTGGGGGCTATTACAGCACCCGGATCGCTGCAGCCTCTGTGACTCCTGTGCAGGGACAGAAAGGAAACAGGATCTGCACAACTGTGGTGAATGGGATGCAGAGACATACTTTGCATAAGTTCTCTAGTCTTTTCTGGGCCTCTGCAGTCCCTGTATACAATGGCTCCAGACCTGCACTAGCCTGTCCATCGCTGGGCAGATCAGATGGCTGTTGACTTTCCATACACAGGACTTCTGTGCCACTGAACATTTGTTTGAGGAATATTGGAACCTATTCATTGCTATACCTGAACAGACCCATGGTCCTTCAAGTATGGTGTTGTGACTCTGACAAAGGTTACAACACCATAGCTGATGTTTCAGAAGCAGCTTATCCCTCTACATAATGCACCTAATTGTGCAATGCTTTATCATCAGGGCAATGTCTTCTTGACCCCAATTTGTGACTAAATTATGCCATGAACCATTGGGATACCTAGCCATAGTAATGTAATCCTAGCTAGTCAAACTTTCATAGATTTACAGGCCAGATGGGATCATTATGCTCATTTAGTCTATTATCCTGCATAACACATGCCATTGAATCTCACCCAACTTCTGAAATTGTATTTCTTTAAATGTCTAGTCATTTAAAAATCTTATTAAGCTATTTACTTCAGTTGTACTTCGCAGCAGTGAGTTCCACAAATTAACCATGCATTGTTTAAAAAAGTAATACCTCTTATCCATTTTAAAGATTTCATCTTGCAATATGGAAAAAGTTGAAGGGTTTTTTCCTATGCCTTTAACTGAGCTTGATGATGATGATTATGGCGAATTATTTATATTACTGTTAGTGCCTAGAGACTCGAGCCGACATCAGGGCTCCATTGTGCTAGGCACTGCGCAAATACATAGTGAGAGACCATCTCAGCCCTGAAGGGCTTACAGTTGAAATGGAATTTTCAAAAGAGCCAAAGTGACTAAGGAGCACAAGACTTACTGAAAGGCAATGGGACTTGTGCACCTAAGTCACTCAAATTTTTGAAAATTCCATCCAAAATGTGAAAACAACAGTACAGAAAGAAGTTACTTGCCCAGGGTCACCTATCAGGTTTGTGACAGAGTTGATTCATGGCAGGGGCTCTGGCAGGTGAAAGTCCTCCCAGAGAGGAGGCTGCAATGATGCAGAGTATCAGCTTTATAGCAGGCCCATAGCTGTGCAGAGCAGCCACAAGAATGGTTAGGTTTCAGTGCATCTTGTAAACTGACTCTGGCAACAGAGGTCTTATGAAGCACTGGTCACAAGCAGTTCTCCAGATGGAACTGTCATGGTGCAAATATTATTTGCACCCCCATGGGGTAGATCTCCCCTGCAGCATAGTCCTTGTGTTTTTAATCTCTTCTCATGAAATTCCCCTCCCCTTTGCCTTTCATCATTTTTATTGCCATTTTCTGGACTTTTTTTATTTCTGCTATCTCTTTTCAGGGATGAGGTGACCAATCTTCAGTATTCAAAGTGAGGATGTACCACTGATTTATATAATGGCATTTTAATATTTTCCATATTATTCTCTTAAAATTGTTCTTGCTACAACCCCCATACGATTCTCTTTTTAATTCTCTGAACTACACTGCCTTTTAACGTCTGTAGTTTACTCAATCAGATTTTGACAAAGGAATAAAAGGCTTCATCTTTCACATAGGATTTTATTTATTGTGTGAACTGTAGAGAAGAAATTGGTTAACTTACTATTTAAAATTCATGGCAATATAGTAACAATTGGGCAAAGATTTCATTATCAGTCCTTATTTTAGTGACCTACATTTCCTGTAAATGTAAGCGAGGATGAAAGTTGGTATACAACGTCTCAGCTCAAGAGTGTGTTTTGTGCATATATATCTTGCCATATACATACATGATTTTGTTCACTAGACCATGTGCATGTAAATTAGGCCAAACTGAGTCCCCTGTATGTGCTTACTATACTTACTGTTTTTTAAAAAGGTCTGTACTACATACCTATTTATTCAGTTAACCAGAAATAGAGTCGAATCCTGATCAATGGATAAACTCATTGCAGCAACATTCTGTTTTTCCACCAGCTGCATTCCTGCTTTAAGAGGTATTCAAATAAGAGGGCGCTAACATCTTATGAAATATCTTTTGGTTTAATATCTAGAAAACGTTCATTTAACTCTTCTGTAACTGAATCAATTTTTCCCTGAAATGTATTTTTAGGTGCTTGGAAGTTTTTTTTTTCTGGTCTCTAGCTCCCTTACATGTATTTCTGAAAATACGTGCCTATTTATCTGAGAGGTTCCAAAGCATCTTTCCCCGCAAGCATACACATGGGTTAAAATCTCTTACCGTATTGAGGAAGTAGTTCTGGTTTGTTGGGTAAGTAATACACTCATGAAAATCCTTTGGGAATGATTGGGTTTTTCCCTTTTAAAACAGTTCAAACAGGAAACAAAGACATTGACACTGACAAAGACAGGGAGGGCTCATTCCAACTCCCACTGGAAACATCCATCGACTATAGTGGACGTTGGATTGGGCCCAGAGAAAATAAATACATTTGAGTTAACAATGAGTTTATGGCACAAGCCAGGAAAATTACAGACTCACATAAATTAGCAACGTACAAACCTTTAGGACATCCAGTCTAGCTCCTTGCCAATGCAAGATTGTGTCCTGTAGCATATTTTCTAGTGTTTTGTACATCTAGATTAAATGTCCCAAGTGATGGCGCTTCCCTAGGGAAATGATTTCACTGCCTAATGGATCTTGCTGTCAATTTTTTCCCCTTTCTTAATGTCATCCCATTACTCCTAGTTATGTTCCCTTGAACCTCCTTAAATAATTCCTTTCCTTCCTTGGAGTTATTTCCTTCAAGTATCTTTAGACTATTATAATGTTCCTCTTAGTTGTCAGTTAGCCAATCTGTGTATACATATTTAGCTCATTTAATCTTTCCTGATAAATCAATCCCTTCTGTCCCCTGGTTATTTTTCTTGCTCTTCTCTCAACACTGGTCTAGACTGTCAGTTTCTTTTTGGTGACGAGGTGTCACAAGGTGCTGTTACTGCTCTGAATTAAGGATTGATTTTGCATGGTGCTGAGCACCAACTGTCTTAGTTTGTACACTCTGACACTTTGGTGGTGTCTGTCCTAAAATTCCTATACAGGCAGACAGAGTGACAGAGAACCTTTTGCAAGATCATTCCCTTACCTTCACTTTTTTTTATTCTGTTGGTCACTATTACCTATAGTCAGGAGTGCAAGTAGGGAGGTACCCTCTAGTACGCAGTCTTGGTAAGAGATTTTTACTGGGTATGGGGTACCAGAAAGACTTGGGGCTAGCTCCTCCCTCCAGAAGGTGTCGGGGTGGTGCTGCGCTCTGCTCCTTAAGGGAGCAGAACGTGGTTAGGGAGGGCATTCATTCTTTAAATGGCTTTAACAGCACAATACATATGCTAACAAATTTAAACAAAGGCTTTGTTTAAGTTTGTTAGCATATGTGTTGTGCTGCTTTACGTTGGTCAGGAGTCCTCAAGAGGGGAGGGGTGCAGGGGACAAAGATGTTTTTGATACTGTTGCTGCCCATTGGTCTGAATTATCCATGACACCCATACTGCATCACATCAAGTCCAAACCATTAGAGGAATGCCTCTGCTTGCACTGACCGGAGGATGTTTGGATTCTGATGTCAGCCCAGTTCTGCAGCCTGATAGGAATCAGGTGTTGTCCCCAGTGTAAATAGAATTCTTCTTTGCAGCCAAACTAGTTTAACATGCATTGTGTTAACTGGAACTGGAGCAGCAAAACAAAGAAAACAAATGCCTCATTTTCCAGCTTTCTGGGTGAGAGAACTATAAGTGAAGATTATAATGTTGGACACTGATGGCCTTAAACCAGCTACCTCAGGATTCTGCCAAGAACTTTCCTGAAAATATGTTCCTCATCTTAGCAACAGATCTAAGACTTATCACACATCTGCTCACCTTTATTCTAATGACGCTCCTTCTGATCTGACAGCTCAGGCATTGTCAGTTTCATCCAAAACAATTTACAGACTTGGAACCTAATCCTGTAACCCTTAATCATTTGATCAATCCCATTGAAGACAGTGGGACTATTTGCATGACTATGGACCACTTTTCTGGACTAGTAAGAGTTTTAGGAGTCTGTTCCTATAAAGGAAGTTGAATCCCCCATTGAAATGTAGTGTTTGGTACAATACCATAAAGCAGTTTAGGATACAGTTCTACTTAAAATTTGTCTTTTAATAAGTCATACATATGCTGAAGTGGCTCCTCACCCAACTCCCATATAAACAGACTGAAATACTACGTATTTTGGGGGAAAGTGAGTAGTTAAGCATGTTGATGTTTGTATATACAAAGGGGAGTGTCGGAGAGGACAGGGAGAGCGTGGGGGCCCCGAACTGGGGGTGGGGCAGGGAGGAATCACATGGAGGGTCACGTGGGGAGTCACATACCCCCCCCCCCCCGTCTCCCTCCCATCAGTGCAGTACCGGCAAGAAATTATTTCTACTTGCACCACTGCCTACAGTAGTTGAAACAGTCAATCCAACTGTTTTTAAGAATAAATGCTCACCACTATGATTTTCTTTTTTACACACAAGCGTGAGATAAAAATGACAATGTCCAGCTTTTGGTGTTTTATTTTAAAATCTACAACTCTTGAACATATTGGCTTGTCTAGTAAATAGGTGTAAGTGCTAGCATAGTCTATCATAGAAGATATGTTGCTAGTCATAAGCCTAATAGTTCACGTCAGGCAATAAATCCTGATCAACAAACAACACTTCCTCAGTGCTAAACAGACCTTGGTTGTAATTGAATGTCTTTACCAGAGTTTCTGTTGGATTGGAGGAATATCATTTTCATCCTCACTCTTTAAATTTTCATTAAGAAAAGCTTTGGCTACCTGCAGCCTCATCTGGTCATGTTTAATGATATCTGCTAACTCCTTCTTCTTTGTACCAGCAGGGGCTTCTTTAAATTGGTCAGCTGTGTGGAACATTGCTTTCATGAGTTGATATCTTTTGGATCAGACTTTTAAAATAATGGCTCCCAATAAGTTCATTTATACCTTATTTATATAAGCTTATTTACTTCCTTTAAGCAATTCAAACTGCTGTCAGCATAGAAAAAAATTACCAGTAAAAGTGATGATGGTACAACTTGTTTAACTTTACCCTGTTTCACCTAATACAATTCAGAGGAGATAGTATTGATGAGAGGTTTCAGAGTAACAGCCGTGTTAGTCTGTATTCGTAAAAAGAAAAAAGAAAAGGAGTACTTGTGGCACCTTAGAGACTAACCAGTTTATTTGAGCATGAGCTTTCGTGAGCTGTAGCTCACGAAAGCTCATGCTCAAATAAACTGGTTAGTCTCTAAGGTGCCACAAGTACTCCTTTTCTTTTTTCTTTTTAGTATTGATGAGCTATTTCTGTTGGTTCATTCTGCTGAAGCCATCTTTCTAAGAGGGTGGGATAAATGTTCTTTGCTGATCTGATTATGCTGCCTATTGCATTATATATTTTTTGCATAAAGTCTTGTTTCATATGGGCACTCCATGGCCCAAATCATTAAAATATTTATATGTGATACACAGAGTCCTGTGTTTTGTTTTTTATTGATTCCTATGTAGGGTATGCACTGCCTATGGCTGACTTATTATATAATAAAAACAATTTACAGTAAAAACCCATTCTGGAGTTACCTGCAAACTATGACAATGTGCATGTTTATGTGGAAAATATAGACATACATACACAGATTCAGAAGAACAAATTAGGACATGTAATAAGTGGGTGCAATTGCCAGCTGCATAAATGGAAGCTCTATAGCTGAAGCCAGAGAAGAATTTGCTCCATAGAAGACAGGTGAGAACCTTTGGCCAGTGAACACTGACAGGCAGCCATATGGCATGTCTGGATAGTGGAGGCCACTTTTTATCACAGCTGGTTAACAACAGAGGTGTGCAAGCCCTTTCCAGTTCAGTTCAAAACAGACTTATTTGGCAGCATTAAGTTAGGTTGGGTCTGACATTCAAAAAAGGTTTGCTTTGAGAGAACCCATTTCTTCATGTTTGAATCTCATTGCAAACATACAGCTAAAGTTAATTAATCTCTATATTGCCTATGGGTTTCCTCAGGTTTATGAACATTTACATGGGCTCACTTATGAACTATACTAAGCCAGTGCCTACAAGAAAGAAACAAAGATGAGGCCCCTCTGATGCATTGTTTGGGTGGGACTGCCATAAAAGGAAACAAACCCTCGCCTCTCTCAGTTTCTCCACTCTCTGCCTGGCTATACAAATGGAGATTCTTTCAGTCTGATTAATAAAATGGGATGAAATTATATTTTTGTTTTTAAATGGATAGAAGAGTTCAGCTAAACACAGACCGTATGAGAAATGACCGCTCTGCACCTTTAAGCGATGAGGGGAGAGGGATATTTGGCACGCTGGCTGAATAAAGGGAACTGTACTTTATGGCTTAGTGGGGTAGTGGGGGCGGGTGAGATGAAAACTGCTGCAAAAGGGCTCAGTGTGGTCACTGACTCATCCCCTTGAAATGAGAGGTTTAAAAGGGACAGCCCTGTGCCTTATCCCTCCCTTTTGCATGGAGCAGCTTGAGGCAGCACTCACCCTTCCGGTGGTAAAATACCAGGTTTGGTCCAGACCTGCTGTGGGCATTAGGCTAGTCGCCCCTTTGTTAAGGGGGGCTGGGAAGTAAATTTCCCCTTGCCACCATATTGACCCAGGTGGAGTTGGGGTTTTTACACTTTCCCCATAGTTAGGGTTGCGAATCCTCCTGTTTTTGCCAGGAGTCTCCTGGAATCTGGCGCTATCTCCTGGCGGCTACAGAAGCCAAACTGGGAGATTTTAGGATGCGAAAAGTCTGGTGGTGCAGTTGGGCTAAGGCAGGCTCCCTGCCTGCCCTGGCCCTGTGCTGCTCCCGGAAGTGACTCACACTACCCAGCATCCCCTGGGCGGGAGGCAGGGGGCTACGCGCGCTGCCCTGTCCTGAGCGTTGACTCCGCAGCTCCCATTGGCTGGGAACTGCGGCCAATGGGAGATGTGGGGGTGGTGCCTGTGGGCATGGGCAGCGTGAAGAGTCCCCTGGACCCCCCACAGTGGCTGCAAGGACATGGCAGCCACTTCCGGGAGCAACACGGGGCCAGGGCAGGCGGGGATCTGGCCTCAGCCCTGCTGCATCGCCAACTGGGAGCCGCCTGAGATAAGTGATGCCCAGCCGGAGACCACACCCCTCAGCCCCTCCCGCAGCCCAACCCCTGGCCCCAGTCTTGAGCCCCCTCCCAGAGCCAGCACCCCAACCCCTAGCTCTGAGCCCCCTCCCAGAGCTAGCACCCCAACCCCCCTCCTGCACCCCAACTGCCTAGCCCAGCCCGAGCCCCCTCCAGCACCCAAACTCCCTCCCAGAGCCTGCACCCCACATCCCCTCCTACACCCCTGCCCCAAGTTCAGCCTAGAGTCCCCTCCCACACTCCAAACCCCTTGGCCCCAGCCCAGTGAAAGCAAGTGAGGGTGGGGGAAAGTGAATGATGGAGGAAGGGGGGATGGAGTGAGTGGGGCGGTACCTTGGGGAAGGGGCGTGGAAGGGTGTTTGGATTTGTGTGATTAGACAGTTGGCAACCCTACCCACAGCGGGTTTCAGGAAGGGCTCTGTGCATGCATGGCATGAAGGGTAGTGGGCCATATGTCGCAACTCATTATGCAAGTGTAGGGTGGATGTCCAGTGAAGGTGCTCCATAGGAAAGTATACAGTGACCGGATAAATGGCTTGGAAAAGGTCTTAAAAAGAGGTGTTTGGTAAAGGAGTGAATGGGGGTGGGTGGCGGTTGGGGACTCCTATGATTGGAACAGCAGGGATCCAACCCCCATTATTATAGCCCACCTTAACTCTCCTACGAAGGGGGGTGGATGGTGAGGTCCCAGCAATGGATTTGCTGGAGGGACCTGGATGAAAAAAGAGGGGGAGCTGGTAAAAGCCCCCAGGGTAATTATGGAATAAACATAGGGTTACCTGCCCTGTATACTTTTACCTGCTGGGTAGTCTCAGATATCTAATAATAAAGTTATGGCCTGATTAAATCCATGTCAAATGTCTCCTGTCCTCCTTTCGGTATAGTCAGACAATGAAGGCTTTGTTCTGCCAATCAGGGCCACAGGAAAAGTAACATGTGGTTTTGCCTCTTATGAGCCTTCCCAAAGAACACACATTGAACTTGAAAGAAACCAGCAAAGCCTCAGATTCTTGATGGAAATCCAGATAGAGCAAATGTATTTGCATCCGAATTTAGTGAAAAATTACTAAACACAAAAAACCTGGAGCAAAACATTGTTGGTTCATGCAGGGCTAAATTAAAGTATGTCTAAAAGGTGCAAGTGAAATTTATCACACAGCTCTAGTTAATAACAATACTCTACACTTGTATAGCACTTTTTATTCAGGCATCCCCAAATACTTTACAAACATGAGTTAATTGATCCAAACAATATGTTTATGAAGTAGGTAAGTATCATAGTTCAATTTACAATGGGCTACATTCGAGAGATTATTGCCATCTTTTTTATTATTGATTATGTATAGGACAGTGGTACTGTGTGGGCACACACTATGTGAAACTGGAGCAAATAGTACTAATTTTTCCTTAAAGTGATACCTTGAGTGGGGAAAAGAAACAACATTTTAAAAAAGATGAACACTGGTAATGTCACCAGAGTGTTAAAAATACACAGCAGCATTGAGTGCAGCTAGAAACTGTATCTACTTTACCCTTTCACCTGAGCAGCCCAAAGGAATTAGGGCTAGATTTGAAAAGCTGTTTAGATGCCTAAAGATGTAGATAGCTGCTTAGTGGGATTTATAAAAGTGCCTAGATGCCCAACTCCTATTGAAATTAATGGGAGTTAGGCACCTAGGCATCCCACTGGGCACCAATCTGCATTTATAAACACCAAAACATCTTTAAAAATTTAGCCCTTAATCCTGCTTCAGTTGTAAGTGCAGTGGAACCAGCCTGCACCCACTTCGACGCCCCAGAGATGGGGTAGAGTAGAGGAGCCGAAGGATCATGGGCTCACCTCTGCAAGTGGTATTGCTCCCCAGTGGCAGTTCTGTTTTCTCTATTGGCACCACCTGATGCTCTCTCGGGCACACCAGCTCCAGCACTGCATCTACTACCATCATCACTTGAGCACTAGTGCTAGATATGCCCCTCACCATTGCTATTTCCTCCTCGCCTGGGCTCACCACCAGTTATTGGAGAGTGGCCAAGAGCAACTCCCTAAGGTGAACCTCTATTGTGCTTTCATCTTCCTCTTCTTGGCAATGAGTCTCCATTGACTGTGCCATGGCCCTCTCTCACTCCTCAATGCCTCAGCCAATGCCTTCATCCCTTCCAGCAGCTGGTCCCACTCTTCTCCACAGCTAGCTGCTGCTCCCTGTGGTGGTTATGATTTATATTCAATAGTGTCCAGGGAGCCAAATCAGTAGCAGGGCCCCATTGTTTAGGTGCAAGCACATACTAATAAACAGTCCCTGCTGTAAGGATAAGGCCTTTTCTTGTAGCCATATTGTAGAGTCTAAGGCCTTTGTCTGCAGCCATATTAGGAGAGCAGTAGCCATTAGCCAAGAAACAGAAAGTTACATCCTCACATTCCATCTAAATTACATTAAAACAATGCAATGTCCAGCTGTTAAGGTGATCCTCCTAATAGCACCCACCATCACCATATAAAGAAATAGATTTTAACATGGTTAAAGAAAATTTAGTTTGATAGCATCCTGTCTGGCAAGAAATCACTTATCAATGGTTGTGGTTGTGAAAGCCTCATTTCTGTATTGTTTTATCTTCATGGTCCCCACTTCTCTGTTGTTTATCTGTCTGGTCTCTGTCTGGTTCTTTGGTTGTTTCTGTCTGTAATTTTGCTAGGTGTAAATCAATTAAGGTGATGGGGTATGATTGGTTAAAGAATTGTTTTAGTAAAATGATTGGTTAAGGTATAACTAAGCAAGACTCAAGTTTCACTGTATAAATTGCGGTCCAAGAAGGAGACCAGCAGAAGGAACAGAAGAATAATAAGAAGGAAAGACCTGGAGGAAGAAGAAGAAGAAGAAGAACTCACCTCTAAGACACAGCCTAAGATCAAAGTTGTTAAGACTCCTCTGCACGACCGTGATGTGCAGCAACCAGAATCCAGACTAGAGGACCTTGCCCGGCCAACAGGGAAAGTCCGCCTGCCTGATCAGGATTGGTGAGCATAGCATCGTATGCTTAGCATGTGTATTCTGCTTGGTAACTGTTAATAGAGGTTAAGGATATTACTGTGTAAGGCTTTTTCACTGGTAAAAGGTCCTGCAAACCAGCTGAAGGTTATGCCCTGAGCCCTAGGAATGGGCTAAGGGTGGGTGCCTCAGTTAAGAGGGTTACCTTCAGCCCTCGGAGCTGGGTAAAGGTGGGTGCCCTAAAGTGTGGGAGTAACAGAGAATTTTGTATGGTTAATACATGCCTTGAATAGCAGTTGTGCCACAGGAGCAGCCACCTGTCTGTATCATCCTGCACACTCTTACCACCTTGCTGTTGGTGACAGGCCTCCTTGTACTTACCTGATGTATTTCCAAAAAGCTCAACTACTCAATCACAGATCACCTCTCTCTTGCCATGGAATCAGATGGCACCTTGGCTGTCAGCTACAATTTTAACAGTGCATCAGGGCCCAGAAAGGCATGCCTAACATTTGGTACCTTGTTGTCCATCTGACACCTCACCTTCCCACCTTTTTCTTTTACCTTCTCCTCTCCCACAATCTCTTTTGCTCAGATGTCCCTCTCCTTCTTGCACCTCATCTCAGTGGCATTGGAACAAATTTGCTGATAGCCATTGAGCATAACTGAAAATCTTGGATATGATGGAAACCACTTCAAGCCAGGGGGTGCTGCCGTACCCCAGCACTCCTAGTTCCAGCACCTCTGCCTCATCTGTCCTCACCTCCTGCCTTCCTTAAAGAAATGATGCTCACATAAGCCTGAAGGAACCTTAACTCCTAAAACCTACAATTTACAAAGCTAACTAAAGCACTGTGACTAAAAAGAAACAAAACTGAATTAAAACAAGGGAAACAAAACTGTTATGAGTCTCTATGCGTGTATGTGTGACAGAGAGGAGTTACACTGATTTATACCAGCTGAGGATCTGGTTTAATGCAAATGTAACTATCTATTTTTATAAGCTCTCTTACAATCTGTCTTCAAAAATCACCGCCTGTCTCTCAACTAAAAGCCTACAATAAACCAGTCAAAGATGTCCCACATCTTATATTTTGTCTAGTTCCAGCCCTGGTATCATCTGAAAACTGCCCAAACATAATGAGCTCACAGGGGATACAAAGAGCAGAACAGTAATAGCCTGTTTTGCTTGCAAGGTTTTGGATCTGAATGAACCCAAAACTTTAAGTGAAACTTAAGGGGTATGAAACCACGCAAATCCAAACCATCCAAAATATTTGTCAGAAGCGAGGCTAACCAAAACCAACAAAATTGACTGATCTGTTTCTCATAATCCTCTACAGTTTGTACCAGCCACAGAAATGTAGTTTCAACAGCAAGTTACATCAATTCTACTTTTGTCCGACAAACCATTATTTTAATTGTTTTGGTTTTATATTTAATTTCTTCCCCATAGACGGACACACGCATTTCATTTGTAACTATGAAATGAGTTGGAACTGCAAACTTTAGCTCTGGAGTTTTAAATCTTGGGTTTGGTTTGTCCTATTGTAAGATGGGAACCAGATGTGAAACTTGGATCCCAGTCTGGGATGGATGCTGCATTCCCAAAGTTTGTGTGAGCTAGGATTTGGCATTTGAGTTTTATTTCCTTACTTTTTTTATAAGCCTTCTTTTGAGGAACTGCCTCATAACCTTTGGAAATTCAAGGAGATTGTGTACTGTCACTTTTCTCTACTATTTTTGAACTTTTTCAGAGTACTTCAACAGGTTAGCCAGGCACGATTTTTCCTTGGAGAAGCCATGCTGGCTTGACCCCCAGGAGGTTATATGCATCCGAAGGTTTTACTGCCTTTATCTTAAATTACTATTAATAACTGTGTCTCAGGTTCTCTAGAACTGTGGTGGTGCTCACAGCACTGCAATTCCCGGATCTTTCTCAGCTTCTTTTAAAGACAAGCAGCAGAATAGGACTTTCCAGTCTTCTTGAGCAGCTGCTGTTTTTAAGGAAATAATCCACACCCTTGTCAATATTTTGGCTTTTTCACACCTTATTTCCCTCAGAGCTCCCAAAGGAACACCATCCGGCTGTGGTGCTTTACTGCACTTGAGTTTCTCAAGTCACTCTATAACAGGGGTCTCAAACATGCGGGCCGCATGCGGCTCATGGAGTTATTTGCTGCGGCCCGCCAAACTCCCTGCACCCCCCCACCAAGTTATTTCCTGCGGCTGCCAAGCTCCCCTCTCCCACTTCCTCCCCTCCCCCCCCCAGCGCGCCACGCCCCCGCTCCTCTGTTTACCTCCAGGTCCCCGCTTCTCCCCCCTCCCTCCTGTTTGGCAGCACTTAGCACTTTCCAGGAGGGAGGGGGGAGAAGCGGGGACCCGCACGCTCAGGGGATGAGGTGGAGAAGAAGTGGGGATTTGGGGAAGGGGTTGGAATAGGGGCAGGGAGGGGGTAGAGTTGGGGTGGGGACTTTGGGGAAGGGGTTGGAATAGGGGCAGGGAGGGGGCAGAGTTGGGGTGGGGACTTTGGGGAAGGGGTTGGAATGGGGGCAGGGAAGGGGTGGGAAGAGGCGGGGCAGGGGCAGGGCCTCATGGAAGGGGTTGAGTGGGGGCAGGGCCGGGGGCAGTGGGAGGAGGGGTGTCAGTGATGCGGCCCTCGGGCCAATGTACTAGTCCTCATGTGGCCCTCGTGGTGATTTGAGTTTGAGATCCCTGCTCTATAACGTTCTCCATTGAGACTCCAGTCTGTGTAAAGGCCACACTCTGATTTCCTTTGCGAAGTGCCTTCAGCCTAAGAATTTCGACACCATTCTCAGTAGTAAAGATGATGCAAGAAATTCATTTAACTCCTCAGTTATCCCACCAGCCTCTTCAGTTGACCCACTTCATGTGGATTTGTGATGCTCTCTTGGGGTGTTGGGGGCATAACCCAATGATAGCATTACATTCAATGATACATGGAGCCAGATCCTCAGCTATAATTCTGAAATTGCTCGACTAAAGAATATTTCTGCATATTGCTGTAGCAACTTGTATTGAGTTTTACTTGGATGATTTATTAAATGAATAATATTACCCTTATACTACATTTGGCACAGGTGAAAGAAAGATTGGCTAGATCCTCAGTTGAAGCAAATTGGCATCGCTCCAGAGAAATCAACTAGCTGAGGATCTGGCTCTATACATGGTTGACTTCGATGGAGCCACATCAATTATATAGCAGAACAGAATGGAGATTGATTATTCAGTTATACAAAATGAGAGACTAGACTGTCTGCAGCATTTCCTAGCCCATGGCACGATGCTTCTTGAAGTGAAAAGTATGCCAGGCTTTGGAATTTTGACTCAGGTATGCCATAAAATGCTGCAATAGATCAGGATCAGCTCTGCTGTGCTTAGTGGCAATGAGCTGTATTCTATTTTTTGTATATCGTCCTATTTCCGTTCCCTTCCCATGCCTTTCCTACTTTAAAAAAGATAAACATAGCTAAACAACAAATATAAAATTTATGATCACAAAGGACAGAACTAGACTATAAGAAATGGGGCAAATATTCTCTATATTTTCTGGTCATGCACATGGTGTTTTCATCCAGAGTTTCAGAGGAAGATAATTTTGATTTTGCCAATCATAAGGATTGTTCTTGCAAACGGTAACTACCAAGTGTAGTTTTCACTAGCAAAAATAATCCCATACATGGGCACATCTGACTGCATTTACCAGAGGCACAGATATGGAAACCATGCCCCAAACCAGTTCCATGTGCACACCTGCCAAAACCGAGAAGAATATGGTGTGAGCATACAAGAAAGTTGGGCTGTCTTTATCACAGCCTAACACACTTACTTGCTTTTTTCAGACAAAGGGCAGAATCAAATTGTACATATTGCAATATAACAATATTTAAGCATGTGATTTTAGAATAGACTAAGAGGCTTACCACTGTGCTTCTTAACCTTTATTGGCTGAAGTTAGATATGGACCAAAGCCTCAAAATTCAGAGCCAGGTATCAAAATCGAGATCACATTCATCCCTGGTTGAAGTTAATGGCATGACATCACAGATACATTGAGTCCTAAGTTTCCTGAAGTTTAGGGTTTCAGATTCAGTACTTTGGTTTAATTTAAATCAGAACTTTAGTGTTATTTGGTTTTTATTAACTCCAACTTGTTTGATCTTTTAACATACCTCATAATAAAAAAGCCCTGCAAAAACAAAACAAAACAAAACAAACAAACAAACAGAAAACCCTTCTACTGCTAGTCCCCTTCCACTTGAATTGCCATTCGGCTGCAGGTTGACATGATGCAAACAGAGTCACTGATTTGTTCTCAGTTCCATCATGTGAAGATGTTACTAGTTTATCGTTCAATATTTTGCCAAAATTTTGTGATATGTTATGATACCACTTAATACAGCATAAGCAAAATATATTTCAGTGCATAGGCACTATATTAAGTGTAGACAGGATACATAGAGCCATGCTTAGTCTGATTGGTAGCACTGCAAATTTTGCATAGGTAGAATACTACACACTGACACATAACAATGTCTTTTTCAGACCAGTTTGAAAGTATAATAACAAGGCACAGAACAGACAACAATCTGGTGTTATTGAATCTGTTACATTTGAGTAATAGTAGAAGTACAATGATTTTACACATTTAAACCCATTTCCTCCCCTCCTCCCAAATGGTAACTAAAACCAGCTAAATATCTGTAAATAAAAGTTTGGAAATTATTTTAAAAAACTATCCTTGATTTGAGGGTTTCTGTGACAAATTATGGCCTCCAGGAAAATAAAACAAACTAATTATCTGAATCCCTTGAAAAGAGGGATTATAATGGTGTTGGAAATATTTATGCAGCCTGATTTTAGCCTTGCTAGTCCCTCCTTTCCTAAAGGATACTCAAACATATGGTATTAAAGATCCCTTGGAAGACTATTTTGAGGTGTCTGTATGAAAAAGGTAATGTTCATCTTTTAAGGTAAGACAAGACTTGTCTCTTCGCTGCAATCTCTAAGGCTAAAAGATTATGTTTAGTTGGGCCTATTGCAGTCATTAATGGATTGGTGTTGGATTAGCCTAGATTTTTATGCCTGCACATCTTTCTTTGTTCTCTCCCACAGTGTGGCATGTGCGTGCTGTCTTGAGTAGGTTGCTTCCTTCTCAGTGCCTCTGATGCACAAATTACTTTTTGCATTAAGAAGGAGAGGAATCCCAAATTACTTTCTATCTATCTCCATCTTTAAGGTACTGTAGCAATTCAAATTCTGGCCTTGGGTTTAGTGTCACACTTCCATGGCCCAATCCTTCAGATCACACTGAACTAGGTTTGCTTAATTCTGTTGCCAGCAGAGTGCTTTCCCCCTATCCTCATCCCCATACTTCCACCATGATGCCTATAATTCCCTTCCCCTCATCATCAGATCTCTGCCATCATGCCGGACGAAAGACTATCAGCTGATAGTGACTATAACACCTAGTGAGTGGACACCTCTGCCTGGTATGCAAAATATTCATTTTATTGTAGCCTTGTCCTCCCACTCTCCCATTCCACAGTTTGTCTGTTGCATCCATCTATCATAAAGAGATCCATCTAGATCCATCTAGACTGGAGCCCAGACTATGTATTTATATAGTGCCTATCCCAGTGATGTCCAGCTCCTGAGGTGGGGTTCCCTAAGTGCTACTATAACACAAATAATAAATAATCATTATCATCCTCCTCCTCATCACCTCCTTGGATGTCAAAAAGGCTCTAGAGAGGGTGAGTTTGCAGAATGTATGTTTGATGCATAAGATTTTATTTTTAAATGTTGGGGGTTCTGTGCAAGCTAGGTGAAGACTGTTAAACATCCCAGGACATGTTACTACAGGTAACATTATCAGAGATGTCTGCTATGACCTCTTCTCTTCATAGTACTCAATATGCTGCACACTTTTGCCATGATAAGCCACTTGTGAAAGTGGACTGTGAAGTGAAGGAAATTTCCCTTGACAAGTCACTATGGTAGATGCAAAATAACTGATTAATAAATAACTTTCATTATGGGGAGGGTGTGTTGAAAATTGAAACATGCATGGAATTAGACACAAACCTTGAACATATACACAAAATCAAGACTGATTGGAACTCAACTTGTGTTCACAAACCAGCAGTGAGAAAAGGAGTACTTGTGCCACCTTAGAGACTAACCAATTTATTTGAGCATAAGCTGTAGCTCACGAAAGCTTATGGTCAAAAAAATTGGTTAGTCTCTAAGGTGCCACAAGTCCTCCTTTTCTTTTTGCGAATACAGACTAACACGGCTGTTACTCTGAAACCAGCAGTGGTTCACTCAAGATTTGCTTGTGTCTGAAAAAGTTATGCCAAAACTTGACATTTTTGTCAAATCCAGAGTGGTGTCACAAGGCCTTAGTGTGAATGAGAATCAGCCTGCTTGAGTCTGCTATTCACTTGTGCATTTTGAGTCTGAGGAATGATTCATAGATTCATAGATACTAAGGTCAGAAGGAACCATTATGATCATCTAGTCCGACCTTCTGCACAACGCAGGCCACAGAATCTCACCCACCCACTCCTGCGAAAAACCTCCCACCTATGTCTGAGCTACTGAAGTCCTCGAATCATGGTTTAAAGACTTCAAGGAGCAGAGAATCCTCCAGCAAGTGACCCGTGCCCCATGCTACAGAGGAAGGCGAAAAACCTCCAGGGCCTCTTCCAAAATGCTCTGGAGGAAAATGAGATCTGTGGAAGGTCAAAATGTGCACATCACAGAGGGTTTTCCAATTTGGCTACTACAGATGCGTCTGGAGTGCAACACTAGATCTGAACTTTCTTGAGTTCTGAGGAAATTCTGATACAAATCTGAATTTGGATGTGAGAAATTAATGGCTCAGACCTATCTCTGTAACAGATTGAGTATTTGGAAGTCTGCAGTTCTTGGGGACTCCTCAGTTCTGATCCAAATCTAGATTTGAACTTCATGGATCAGGCACATCTCCAGTGGCAACAAGCTCTACTCCTGGTTTCAGTATTCTTGTGTGAATTCATGCAAAATGTGTGTGATCCCAAATTTGAACATTGGAAAAATAGGTTTGTTCAGACCTTTTAGAAAATCAAGGCACTCAAACTCATGAGAACTGATTGCATACAGAACTAGTTCAAACTGAACTTGGAAAGGTTTTCATAACTCTAGTTGGAAGGCGATTTACCTATATGATCCTTATATGAAGGATCATTGCATTTAGATTGTTGGGCTGGACAGACTTTTTCCAGTAGATTATACAACCTTTAAAATATTGGCTATGAAAACGAATTTTCACCTGGATCACCTTATCATTCTTATCTCCTTTCACATGCAAAGATAATGGATGGTACTACTTAATGGACCTTTCACAGTCAAAAGACTATGAGGCTGCCCTTGTTTATAAATGCAACACTATTCTAAGGTAATGGTCCCACACAATACAGCTTACAATGTATTATTGCAGAGTTTTGGACTGCATTACAATTGCGTGACAACTTTTTTTTTTTTAAAGAGAGGAAATAGGATTTTATGAGCACTTGCAGGATCTCTTATAGCATAAATTCCCCAAGACAGAGATACTACTACTTAACTCCTCTGCAGCGCCCAATAAAGGTGGCCAAAATTTTTGAAAACGACTAGTGATTTTCAGTTTCTCAATTTTTGGGTGCCTAACTTAAGATATATTAAAGGAGCCTGATTTTTTAGAAAATGCTGATCACCCATCTTGTTTAAATTAGGCCTCTTAAGGTGTCTTGTTTTTGGAACCCCCAAAATGAGATACCTAAAAGAAATCTCTGGTCACTTTTGAAAATCTAGTTGCTGTTCTTCCGTTTGATGATGCGTGCACATAACTGAAACTAAACCAAATCCTTTGAGCTTTGCTTATCACTGATTATCACCTGCAGAGTTGAGCCCAAAGTCAACCTCAGATCCAAAACTCCTAGAGCACTGGGTTGTTTTAAATCTGGTTACAGATCCCAAGTCTGTGGCGCATGGCTATTTGTAGTTATTACCAGTTAGCAACTCTAAATACTTAACTCTTTTAAGAAGTGAAGGGTCAACAGCTTGTCAAACAATTGTTTCCAAACAACCACTCATTTTGTATGTTATCACAAGAGCAATTTGTGCATAGATAAATCCAGAATATGTTCAAGTGACCACTGTTCTTTGACAGAACACCGCAGAATGGATTAGAAGAACACCACAACCCAGCCACCGGTTTCCGTGTGGATGATGCACTGAGCAAGAGAAGCAGGGCCAAAATGAGAGCAGCCGCCTCACCCCATATGACTCAGTAATATATCAAATGATGATTTGTACTAACCTTATTGCTAACTAATTTTTGATTGAATGTCATCAAGCTCAGGCTAGCTGATGTGCCAACACTCATGTTGTAATCTTCCTGTGGGAGGAGCGGGGAAAGGGAGCTTCACCAGAAGTCTTTGTAAATGTTGACACTCATCTTGGACCGCAGCTGGATCTCCAAGTAGCTGATTCCAGAATAGATAAATCATCTTAAACTAAGCCCCCACACCACTACCACCACCACCAAAAAACCAAACAAACCCCAAAACAACCACCTCACAAAAGCAAACAAAAAAAAAATCACAACCCCCTGAAACACTCATTATAATTCAGGTAGGTCCTGAGATTTTCAGAGTTGCATGGTCAAATGTTAGCTAAATACTTACTGTCCCAAATTAAATATTCTCCCATGCAGTCCCTCAGATTTAAATTCAAAGAATAAGGCATGTGCCTGCTGAGGAGTGCTGAGGAGAATAAATGGCTAAATGTACACACCTTGCCTCCTCTCAGCAGTAACCGGGAATACCTCTCTCATTGTCTAGTTCTACTTCCCTTCTGGCCTACCCCTTTCTGAGAAGAACCAATTGAAATTGCTATTTATTATGTGTTGGGGATGAAGGTAGAGAATGCTGTTCTCTATTTAAAAAAATGAAACCCAAAATTTATGAGAGTTTGAAAAGCAATTTCCTTTTAAGATGCAAATTCCTAATTTTCCACATAAAAGTACAGGAATTAAGTGCTAAAATCCTTCTTTGCTAGTGAGACCTCTGAGACGAGGTATGAAAAAAAACCGAGTTACTGTTTGGTTTCTATTCATGTCTCCTGAAAGCCAGTGTAAGTAAAAATGCACTGCAACAGTCCTGATTTTTTAATAAGCTTTCCTGTCGTTCTGATTGACTTTTAAAAAATGAACTCTTGTCCAGCTTTGTATGGGTGGTTCTGATTTTGTTCTGCCTGCACTGTATCACTTTTCTCCTGCTGCCATTAATCTTCCATGACTACTCCCCAGGGTATAGTTTCCCCCTTTTCTGGATGTATAGTTCCTATTAAATTAACAGGCATTCTTTGCCTGGGTGGAGGGAACAATACACCTCTATATCGGCCTTGTTGCAAAGGGAGATTTTTGCTGGTCACTGAGAGGAAGTATTAACTTTGAAGGGCCAAAGTAAAGTGGTGAAGACCAATAGCAGAGCAGAAGCAGGAGGCTTTTTAAAAAAAAACTATTTATAATTTAAAGCAAAATGGAGGACAGCTCAGCGGTTGTGTTCTACAGTTATGTGGGATGACTCAGATCTAATTTATTCTGAGTCTCATTCCCCTCAGAGGCTTAAATGGAAGAATCTTATCATATTCCTTAACAGTGAACTCTTTGATCAATTAAAGAGTGTGTTGATGACCTTCAAACGAAATCCCATAAATCCTTAAAGGAAGGATGGTGGCTGCAATGTGAGGCCTTGAAGTGAGCAGATGACCTTATAAAATATACTACAGTAACTAAATATAGTAAAATAAATATACTACATTTAAATAGACTACAGAAAAGTAAATATAGTATAGGAATGGCCTCAAGCAGCATATGCTACAGTAATGTTACTGTCATGTTTTGGACCATTATTGTAGATACTATAATCTTTCAGCTTTTTTTTTAAAGGCTAGAAGGGATGATTAATGGACGCTAAAAACATTCCCCCCAAGTTTATTTTCTTTTAATTTAAACACTCTCCCCCTTGTAATCCATGGAAAACCAAGTTTGTCTATGAAAGCATTGCATGGATGTGTTAGGCCAGTGGTTCTCCAGTGGTTTCATTCTGTGAATCACTTCACAAGGGAGATCTACTCTCCTGCACCACTTTCCATGGCCACACCCGAATCTCTCACTGCATGGTTCTCAAGATGTGTCATTCAGTGGACCACCAGCAAGAGCTCCACAGACTTTTGGGCAACGGTTTGAGAACCAAGATGGTGGCCAGATAAGAATTTCTTGTGTAAAGTTTTGATTATTATATAATTACCATACCATTTCCCCTATGATTTTTTTCTTTCAGCAACAAATTTATTTTTATGCCTTGCATTCATCTGAGTATCTCTGACAAAGCCCTGTTGTTCATTTGTGAGTATTTATATATATCTCATAATTATCCTAAATGGTGCTCTAGCTGCCTCTGACACCAAACTCCGCACACTCGTTTTAAGCTTTGCCTTGTCCAATTTGCTTAAAGTGACCAGGCAAATACATACAAATAATTCAGTTATAAGCAAAATTAACTAATGCTCTTTTTCATGGTGAGATGCTGTAATGATTTTATAGAGCAGTCAGACTATTTAAATACTAATGCTGCCTTCATGCTGTAATCACCATTCCAGTCAGATGTCATTTTTAGCAGCCTATAGGGAATCCCATCCCTTAATTATTCTTCAATACACAAACCAAGCATTCTTTAATTGGTGTAAATTGAACAGTGTTCCAACGCAAACAAGGCGCGGACAAACTAATCAATGATTCCGTGCATGTCTATTGGAAAGCTATTGCCATTAGATCAAGTAACTAATCCTCAACTTCATTAGCTTTGGTGGAATGATGCGGCAAAATAGTGCTCATGCTGCTCCTTCTTATCAATCAGGATTGGGAAGCATGGGGCAAATCAGAATTCATAAACTCCAGGTTTTTTTAAAGTGCTAATGGAAATTTTAAATGCAGATGAAGTTTCAACTTCAGAATCTTCATTCAGAAGCCTTTGATAGGGATTCATGTGGAAACAATATGTTTTTAACCTCTGCTGGCTCTAGGCCTATGGTTTGTTTGTTTGTTTTATTAAATTGGAAAGATAATAGAACAATTTTTTTCAACTTGTCAAGTAATTTTTTGGCGAATTTTCTTCCTCTGATAGAGTATGATCCATCTATTCATGTGTATTCACTACTGCAATGCACGATGATGTGTGGTTCTCCCTTTTCTTTTTTTTAATATGATCTGAAACAAAGGTGCCGGATTTAAGAAACAGATAAAAAAAATCCATCTCATAAATGTGTCATATTCACTTTTCATTCTTGTCTCTTTTTATCAATTCTCTAAAACTGATTATTTATTACTGGAGACGGAACAAAAGAAAGCAAAAAGGCCCATTACATACCTCTGCCCCAGATCTGCCAGTCTTATACTTCTAGGTAGTGCAGCAAACTAAGCTATGCTGGGAAGAAATATAATGGCTATATATGTTCACTTTTTAATCTATTTGTTTTTGATGATATGCTGTTTACTGTTTAAGGGCCTTTCATGTTGGTTAAAGTCAAAGTTTTAAACTAGTCTAGTGCAAAAATACAAAGTGACATGAATGGATCGAGATACGCAGCATCTTCTATACTAAATAAATTGGTTAGTCTCTAAGGTGCCACTAGTACTCCTTTTCTTTTAGCATCTTCTATAGGCAATCTTTGTTAATACCTTCCAGTGTAAAAAAATATAGAATGGGCTCATTTGATATGAGAGCTTCTTGAAACAAGAAGGGTTTTAATTTACACACATTTCAATTGTAGTTGTCTTCCTTTGGTCTCTGCACCAGATCCCTTAGGGCTGGATCTAGATTCTCCAGTGAAGTCACATGTTTGTGGCCGCAGGCACTTTTCCATATGTAAGGGGACTGTTGCCACCTTACTAACATTCAATGTGGGTGTTTTAGTTGCTAGCTCCCAGTACTAAAAGGGGGAAGAGTCGATGGGGAATCAGGACCCTGAGACTGACAGTCCCCAGGAAGAATGGGGAGAGGCCAATGCTCCAGATCAGCCTGAATGACAGGGCGGGCAGGCTATTCAGGAAATCAGGAGGCCAGGGAAGTCCTGTCCTCCATGTGAGCTGGATTTGCCTGGGTCAGACAGAGTGAGGCCGAGCTAAGGAGAAAGCAGGGGCCCAAGCTGAGCTTGGGGAGTAGAGCCGCGTCAGATCCAGAGAGAGCAGACCCTGTCCTGGGAGCAGAGCTGCAGCCTCAAAGCTAGGGGCACAGCCCAGAGAGAGCAGACTTGCCCTGGGAGGAGAGCTGCAGCAACCAGAGCCAGAGGGGCCAGAAAAGCAGCCCACGAAGCAGGTCAGTGCTGGGAGCAGAGTCACAGAAGCAGCCTGGAGAGCAGACTTGCCCTGGGAGGAGAGCTGCAGCAACCAGAGCCAGAGGGGCCAGAAAAGCAGCCCACGAAGCAGGTCAGTGCTGGGAGCAGAGTCACAGAAGCAGCCTGCAGAGCAGCCCTGTCCTGGGAGCAGAGCTGTGGCAACCAGAGCCAGAGGGGCCAGAAAAGCAGCCCAGGAAGCAGGTCAGTGCTGGGAGCAGAGTCACAGAAGCAGCCTGCAGAGCAGACCTGTCCTGGGAGCAGAGCTGCAGCAACCAGAGGCAGAGGGGCCAGAAAAGCAGCCCAGGGAGCTGGAGGCAGAGCAGCAGCAGCGCAGAGACCGAGTGGTGGAGCTGGGGCTGGAGAAGTCCGGAGCTGGGTGCGGTGAGCAGCTGGGGAGAGCGAGGGGGACCCTGGGCAGCGGGCCCAGGACAGGGAGATGCCTCAGCCAGGAGGCTCTCCAGACCAGACCCGTGGTGGGGATTGGTAACCCTGACAGGGCGGGGGCAATGCTGGGAAGAAGGGCCCTGCCACCTAGAGCCTGAGAGCGTGTGGCCACCACCAGAGCGAGTGTCCAACCCACAGCATCCCTGCAGCACAGCCAGGGCCTCAGAAGGAGGCCTGGGACTTACAAGGAACAGACTGTGAACTGCCCTGACGTTCCAGAGACACTGTTTGTGATGTTCCCTGCCACAGAGCAGGTTGATGTGTTTCTTTTAACCTTTCCCATTTCCCTTATTCTTTTTAAAATTAATTGTTGATTAAATAACTTGCATTTGCTTCACATTGTATGTAATGGTCAGTGGGTCAGAGAAGTGCCCAGTGCAGAGAGAGTACCCCGGAGTGGGGACACCCTAGGCCCTGTCCTAAGTGACCACAGCAGGGTTGGGGGTCGAGCCCCCCAGGAATCCTGGGCCCAGCCTTGTTGGGGTTACGAGGACTCTGCCAGGCAGGAGAGTGGAAGGAGAGTCTTCAAGGGCAGGGAGGCCACTGGGTAAAGGAAGTGGGAGCGAGGACTCAGATCCTTTTCCTAGCCCACTTCACCGGGGTAGTGCAGAAGCCAGGAAAGTTCCCCACAATAGCGGGACTATTCCCCCGCTTACACGTAACCTGCACAGTGGGGGGTTGTGAGATTTATTTTTGCCAGTTGGGATTTTCTAGCTTGCTAATTGTCATGGGTGCTGCGAGGGGATTGACATAGGATGGAGTGGGGAGCAAGAGGCTGTGCCTGGGTTTGAGAAAGTTTTACATTTGACATAGGCACTGTGGTTTCATTTTCTGAGGACATCTTCTGAGGGCAATCAGTGTGGAGGAACAGTGTTCAGTGCTTCCCTCCTTTCTCCTTCCAGCCAGCTAATTCCCCTCTTCTTCTACAGTCTCTTTGTCTCTTCCCTGATTGGCTCCCATGTGGTGGTGAACGCTACTCCCCAGCAACTTACAGGGAGGAGGGAGTGCCCTGTCTGAATTTACTGCATCACTCTACTTTCTCCTCCACTAAAGGTAATGCCTTTATCACCGAGCTGCTTCGATGGCAGTTACAGAAGCACCAGTGGGACACTGTGACACTTGCCCTGGGGCATTTGGAAGCTTTTATAGCTGCAGGGTCTTTTCCAGGCTGGCAAAACAGATAAACTACCAACACCCTCTTTCTTCCTACACGGCTGAGATTGAGTCTTCAAAGGGGGGTCTGTTAAACTTTGCTTGCTGGCTCCAGCTCATCTTCTCTGTTTTTAAAGATGGAGTCCCGGAACAAGAGGGATCCCTAAAGCATGGGGTCTGACTGCAGCTGCACACTGCATTGCTTTGGGCTTAGGTCGTTGGAACCTCCACCCTTTGGGCAGTGATCTTGCTACCCGAAGAAGCATTGCTGCGTGTTGTAAAAGTGGCTGTTTTACCATTAAACAGTATCTGGCTTTTGTGTGTCCATATTAGAGAATAGAATCAACACCTTAGAATTTAAGGCTCAGATCCTAACTGTGCTCTCCTGCTGGGACAGAGAAGTTAACAAACAATAGACATGGTCTGTGTCCACTTACTAATTGAGGTCTGCAGATACTAAGTGAGAAGATCTAAAACAAAAGTGACAGAAGACCCATCCTGTTTAGCAAAACAGTGCTGTTTGAAAAAAGTTGACAGGATGAGAAGGACAGTGCGCAGTACTGTTTGCTTTTCTCCAGCTAAGAAAAGATGAACAAAATAGTGCAGTGTTGCAATGTGAAGTTTTAAGGAATGAGATCAGGTCTAAGTAGATTTGGTGACGCGTACACACAAATAGTGACAACATGATGGTAGGTGATAAATTCTGAAGAAAAAAAATTCATTTCAGGTCAATGGAAATGTTTCATTTTGAAAAAATCAAAACATGTTGTTTCAATATCACCCTTTAACAACTTTTTAAAAGTTTTTTTTTCCTGTATAAAAATAATTTATTTAGTTTTGGAAAATTGTTTTGAAAAGAAAGATTGAAATGTTCCATTCTGAAATTGTCAAAACATGATGTTTCAATGTTAGCGAAATGCTTCCTTTTGGGGCTTTCTGAAAAACAAATGTAGTCAAAATCAACACTTATTTGAAACATTTCAATTTTGACAAAATTCACCGGAAAACTGTTTTGATGAAAAATTTCCAACCAGCTCGAGTGGGAACAACCATTTGAAATCACTTCCTTGGGTCATTTCTGTCCATAGGAAAAAGATCTCAACTGTGACAGTTTGGAGAAAAAATACACGATTTTACCTCTGTTTTCTGCTCAACAAAAAATGCCACGATTCCAGCAGAATCCTAGTAGAACTATTTTTATCACTTTACAAACTTAGAGACATATGGCCTTTGACATCAATGGCAAAACTTCCATTGACTTCAGTGGGAGCTGGATCATATACATGGAAACAGAACAGATATCCACCAACCCTGTCTCTGTCCCATGTAGTTACAGACAATCCATCATATGGGATATGCCCATCTGATCCTAAGAGATGATTCTCACTCATTGCTCCATAGCAGGTTGAAAAACACCTAAGGTCCAAAGGACGGAGCGAGAAAAAGACAGACTATGTGACATCAGCATTGTCAGTATATTTATTTACATGAAGGGATAACTATTGAACATGAGTGGCTGAGTGAAATGAAACTAGCAGAAGACTTCCATAAAGCAGCTGGAATATTTAGTACTGCAGTTTTGATGGAAATAAATATAAATATATTAATAAAATATCTAATTTGAGAGTGCTAAGATATTTTAAAATTCTTTTTTTTGTAGCTGTACCACTTTTTTATAATCACCTCTTTAGATCAAGCAGATTTGAAAGAATTATTTTTCAAGCATAAACAAGATGATTTTATGCAAAATTTACTGAAGTTTTTTTTTCAATTTGAGAGTGCAGTGCTGTATTAATATTACGTTCATTTATTTTTCATGTAACAAACAGCTACTACCTAGAGGAAATAATCATCCTTACGTAAACTTACAACATTTCAGGTGTGTCTTGCATATTCATATCAGGTTTATGATATATAAACTCTGGGCCAGGTTCTGAGAGGTGCTGTGTATTTATAATTCTGGTTCTGAATATCTCTCAGGATTATGCTGTCAATATTACAGATGTATCAGTCTGGAACAGTATTCTACCCATTATTATGAATCAGCTTCTGTGAGTTGCAGAACAACATAAACTTCCATTATCAGGCCCTTCACATTTATTTCCTTTTCTTTTCTATTATTTAATGCACACTTTCTGACTAACTCAAGCTTTCATCAACAACATCGTTCTAGTTCTTATTTTCAATAAGATCAACAGAGGGTCTCTCACGCTTGCAAGGTTAGCCTGTATTTTACATATTAATCTTTCATATGAGACAAAATCTGCTATTGCTCTAACCCACATTAAACAAGATTGCACTGAACACCACATAGAGAGCGCTGTTCTCATTCCAGGCTCACTTTATTCCATGAACAAGTTTAGTACCCGATCCCCTCCACCATAAAAGCAAAAGGCCTGTCAGCTCATTACAGTAGCTAAACAACACAAATGCAATAACTGGTGTGGGAAATGGTTGGTTAGTGAAAATAAGCTTTCTTCCTTCCCTTCTGGGAATATCAAGCTTCTGAGTTCCAGACAGCATCAAGCAACCTGCATTATGAATCCAATTACATTTGTGTTTTTCTTTCTCACAAATGTGGGCAGAAAAAAAGGATCATTGCCTATATATAAAGTTAGATTTCAGAGTAGCAGCCGTGTTAGTCTGTATCTGCAAAAAGAACAGGAGGACTTGTGGCACCTTAGAGACTAACAAATTTATTAGAGCATAAGCTTCTCATATAAAGTGAGACTTCATTATTCTACTTACCCCTCTCTTTCCAGGAGAAACCTAGAAAAACCTGGGGTCATGATAGCAGGTATATATATTCTGTCCTCAAGAGAATGGGGGCTATAGGAACTTAAGGTTTTCAGGAGCAGGAGAGGCAACAAGCATGCTTTAGATCTCCCCCGCTCCCCAGTGAAATTAAGAAGCACTTCACTGAAGTCAATGTAGTTTCACAGTACATATCACTGGCCATATCTTTGCCACTATAGTGAGGAGGCTATGGAGTGCCCTCCTTTTTTACCACAAAAGTAACCTCTATTAAGTGGATTTAAAACACCTGTTAATTGGTGAAGGTCATTGACTTCAGGCATGGGATGTTGACTTTTATTTATGACTTCATATTAATTTTGAATAGTTTATAAAATATTGTATGTTTCAGTCATGTAAGACCCAGTCTTAAAGGCCGTTGCCCCCTAAAGGGCCATAGCAAAGCTCCAGTTAGCTTCACTTAGGCAGGATTGGGCCTTTAATCTGTATTTGTTTTATTATAAAGCCCCCAAGATATAGTGGTAGATAGGCACTCTATGAACAAAACTAGTAGTGTTATTAAGTACATTTTCCTTTCTGTTTTTTTAGGACACATAAGCAGGCATGTAAGACTTTGACAAAGCCCTCTGCTACTGACATCACTGTCTGTCTGTCTGTGTCTGATCCACCCAGGTAGACAAATATTTGGCAGCAGACGTGTGTAAAAATATTTGTTTTAAATGGATGATTCTTTACTATACTGCTAGGTTGCGTTATTCCATTAAATTCCACCACACATGATCCTTCCCGAACAAACATTTGCCATCAATATTTGCTAAAAAATCAAGTAAACAAACTATTACAAAACATAACTTCATTCTTTCACCCAACTATATCCAGTAAGACTTTAACACAAGTACAAACCTAAGACAAAGGGTAAGTATTTCTTAAAACATGAAGGCCTGTAGCACATTTGCATTTTAAAATTAATTGCTGACCTAATTATTTGTCAGTAGAAGCATAAATTAATCAAATATAACTTACAGTAAAGCTTTTAAACACCCACAGGATTTTTTTCCCCCAGAGTAAATTGTCATAACGGTCCAGTTTGACAATCCATTCTTGCTGTCATCTCATGACCGAGGGAAGAATAGCTGGGAAATGGTACCATATGGAGACACAAGAGAGAATGAGATACTTAGAACTCTTATACAAAGGCACGATAAGCTAACAGTCACCAGAGGAAGTCAGGAAAGACGTAGCTTTGAAAAAACAACAACAACCCTAAATGCTCTACATCCACTTAGATATAATTTATACTGCTTCCAGTTTTGTCTAAATTTCTCTGATATTAAATATGCATAATTATTAGGAAGCAAACTAAGTGTGTAATGTTTCATTTCTTATATCTCCACTGATTATGTTTTGTGCTCAGTATCACTGTTATGGAAAAGCCTGTATTTATAGACAGAACTGGGACTTTATTTTTTCTCTTAGAGGAGCTCAGTGTTTTACTCACAAATAACATGTCACCGTCAATACCTTCATGACCTCAAGCTACGAACATATAGTTTAATTTTAAACATTCAGGCTTTACACGGAAAGAAAACTGGTTGAACCTTCCAGGTAACATGACCAATGCGGTACTTTCAAAGGGTACACCTAGATGACTGGGATGGAAATACCTCATCAGTAGATGCGTGAACTACTTTGCTGCTTCTCTCATTACAGTACTGCCTCTATCCTGTCATCATCTGGCAATGGCAACCCACAGTAAAGGCTGTTTTTCTGATCATTTTGCACTCATTAAATACAGCTGTCACAATAGTGGATGCGAGAATGCATACAAAACTTTTATGCCACGTCAAAATAAAGCAGAAACATTTTAAAAAGATCTGAAACCTTTGAAGCTTTTTCTTGAGAAATATTGAAATATTGCTTTTTGTTGTTGTTGTTTTTGACAATTGAAATTGTTCCACAGCGACACACATTAAATCTCACCACAGAACAAAATATCATCTATCAAAATTATAAAAAAGTAAAAAACAAAAACCAAACAAAACAAAAAAACCCAGCCAACTTCTCTGAAGCATAAAGTGTTTGGTTTCTGAGGGGCTGAAGTTCTGGTTCATCACCTGATTTCTGGGGCTGAACAAACAGCAAGTTTCAAACTATCGAGAGAGCTGACATTTACTTCTGGACGATAGGGTGAAATCTGTTCCATAAAATTTCCATTTGAACTGAAATCCCTGCTCCCAAGTTCCACATTTTGAGTAATAGCTCCCTTTCAAGATAAGCAGCAGTAAATTCAGCAGTTGTTAGACACTGTTGTCTCCAGAAAAAGAAATGAGGAGGAATGACTCAAAATCCATTGTGTAATCTGTGGAGACAGAGATACCTATATGTTCTGCATTAATTAATCTTCTTATTAGTAAGAAAGGAGTGTAGAAGAAATACAATATCCAAAATAACTCAATGAAGACTTTAGTCACACTGACTTCATTGATAATAGTTATTTGCACTTCTATAGCACCTTCTTCTCTGAGAATATCAAAGCACTTTACCAATATGAATATATTTAGTTTTGCAACAGCTCACTGAGGTAGTTATTATCCCTGGATGGGGAAACTAAGGCACAGAGAGACCAAAAGACTTGTCCAAGATTACATCGCTGGTCTGTGGAAAAGCTAATGGCAGAAACAGACTTCAGATCTCTAGATTCTCAGTTTCATGCTTTAATCACAAGACTTGTCTAGAGGTTGGACTACAGAAGGGATGAAAGCCTACTACTACCATCAGCTTAAAGTCCTCAACTCAAGTGGCATATGCCTGTGTTTCCCTGCTGAAGGGCCTAGGTCCTATTCCTCCTGATGCTCTGTAGTCAGGATTATTTACTAGGGATTTGATTTTCAGTGCTAGAACTCAGCTTCTACTTATTTACACATAATTTCGTGTGAGCTCTCACCACATCCACAGAAAGTACTGGTGCTGCAGGCGGAATTGCGAGCACACAAGTGGAACTGATAGTTGAAAACTACACCTTTACATCCATGGGTGAACTCACAATGCAATTTGTTTGTTAAGGCATGGAAATCCCAAATTGTTTTATTGCGCTGAGAAGCTCAAACAGTGGAGGATCTCAGGGGCAGCATGAGTAGTAGCTAACCAACCAGACCCCTGATCTCTAATGCAATCCGAGTTGCTGTGATCTTGGGAAGCTATAACTCTTAGATCAAAGATGGCCAGAATAGCTCTTCCCTGCTCACTTTGGGTTCCAAGTCTTTCCCTTCTTGCTGTCCGACACTGTTGGCTCCGGCTAACTCTGTGCCCCTTCACCCTCACTGCCAGCCTCCCAGCTGGCTACTTAATCAGCTGCTCTCCCTGCATTGAGTGAGTCTCTCTTCCCTGCTCCCTCCACTCTGGCTAGCTCAGATATTATCCCTTACATCAGTCTCAGACCCTCCTCTGGCGTGGAAGAGAGAAAATTGTGCCTTCCTTCATATCCTGGCTTGAGGAGAGGGGGGAAAATTCAAAGTGTGTTGGGTTGAGTGGGCAGCAGTGTGTGTGGGAGTGAAAGCATGGCAGAATGTCTCTTTGTGGGGTGTATGGAAGGAGGTGTGTGCACATCTGAGGGAGGGGTGATAGTGATGGAGGGTGTGTATGGAAGGGACGTCAGGGGTACAGAATACACAGTGAGTGAGAATGGAAGGTGGAGTGGAGAGAGGCAGAGGAATTTGGGTAGCATGGAAGGGGAGGACAAGGTAAGGAGCCAGTGGAAGGAGTGAGGAGCTGAAAGGAAAGGAGTAAGAGACAGAGGAGGAAGAGAGCACACGAGGGAGGGAGGGAAGGAGAAACTAAAAGAACAGGAGAAAGGAGGGAGAGAATACAGCACAAGAAGAGAAAGGCTGGGGCAGAAGAAAAGGGAGGGGACAGTTTTAACAGTACAGACAAATTAGACTGAAGGAAAAATACTGAGAAAGACTGAGGAAAGGATACACCAGCAGGCAGAGAAAAGAGAATAAATGCAAGAGAGACCCAGTACTAGAAAGGTAATTGTTTCTATTACTCCACAGAAAGCCAAGTGCCAAATCATACATCAACAAACTTTGATTCTGTTCATATACACACAGATCTTTTGATCAGCCCACAAAACCTGATTCCTGTCCATGTCCCGGAACCCAGGCTGCTTGCTCCCCTGAAGCTGGCACAGCAACCCCACCCAAACATTGCACACCTGCCTGCCTGCTCCAGCACTGGCAGAGCTGAACCTGATTGCTTGCTCCCCACAGCCACTCCTCTCATCCTCAGGTCAAATCCTCTTAAGCTCCAGGGCAGACCCTGTCATTTGGCCTCCAAAATTCACTTGCAGACTGGCCAGTAACCCTTAAATCTGCTCCTCAGTGCACAGTTACAGCTATAGGCTCAAACCTGCAGATCCTATTCAGCTTTGACTCATTCCAAACTTCCACTCATTTCAAAGAGACTTTGGCCTGAATAAGACTGGGACCATAGTTAGGTTGTTCAGTGTGAAAAAGACTTCATTTTCAGAGGGTTTCACTGTTACCTGCTTTAAGGTTTTATTGTTTTGTTTCTCTTATTGAAATACACAGAAGGGAATTGTACATCAGACCCATAAAAGGTTTCAACTTTTTAATTCCTACCATGTATTTTGGTAAGAGGAATTAAATGTCAAAACACAAAAGCAATAATGTATTTAATGGTAAAAAACATATAATCAACTCATGTTTTTATTTTTCAGATTGGGGGAATTGAAATAAAAGGGCAATAAGGTCTTCCTTTGGCATTACATGAAATGGAAAGGCACATTTGTATCCTTTTGTACCTTTTACAAAATGAATACACCAGTAATCAAACCCATTCATTTCGGAAAAGGAGATCATGCTTTAGGTCTATAGTGTATTTTGCAAGAATTTTCAGAAGGCATACTAGTGAAATATGCCATATGAAATCAACTGTGGGTTAAAGCAGTTATTCCTCCTGATGAAATATGGTTGATTTGGTATAATCCTTGAGGAGAAACAAAACTGTCTTGTTTGGGAGATCCATAGCGTCACGTTTCACTCCCATCAGTATGAGCAAAGTGGGCAAATGATGCACCTGGTATCTTACAAGGAGACCCATAGGAAAAACAACACGTACATATACATTACACTTATTATATTACATTACTTAGATAATAAGCTCTTTAGGACAGGAACTGCCTTTCTGTGATGTGTTTGTACAGGGCCAAGCACAATTGGGCCCTGACTGTTGGGGCCTTTAGGTGCTATTACAATACAAATTATTATTATTATTATTACTACTACTACTAATATGCAGATGCAAAACTATGTAGCTGAGCTCCTAGATTGGTGGAGTGTTTTATTTCTGAACCCAGCATTACCGCCTTAGATATCATGGTGAGTGGCTCACTAGAAGCACATATATAGATACAAATAAACTCAGTGATAGCACTCTCCTGAGATAGTGCCTTTCCATCAGATTAGAAACTAATGGTGAAATTCAGTCCTCAGATAAGCACACAGTCCCCACTGGAACCAATTGGAACTCTATGTGTGCATCTGAGGACAGACAGTGGCCCTGTAGATGGGAAATCTCCTTGTTGAGAACTATGGATGTATGTGTTTTAATTTTTTACTAAAGAAAAAACAGTTTTGAAAACTACACATAAAATAAACTGTCGCATCAAGCGACATTAATATAATTGTATTAATTGCAATACAACTGCCGAAACAGAAGGGAGTCCTGAAAGCAACAAATATTGCTAATACGGTGTGGAGAGACAGACCAGCAACACCCGATATTAGACCGTTACGCCAGCTATCTTTCAGAGGCTGTCAAATGTAAGAGCATATCCTTCAGAAAATACACAATTTGTATGGTAACCATATCCTTGTGCTTGTCAAATCAAAACCATCACAAAGTTCCAGAGGCCTGATTCTCATTTACATGAAGACACCTTTACATCATTCTGGCAATATAAAAGGACCTTAAAGGGTATAAACGTAAATGCAAAAGTTGTGTAAAAGATGCCTTAGCGTAAACAAGAATCAGGCCCTGGATCTATAAAACTAAAGGACTGTATTAAAATGCCAGAAAATTAAGATCAAAGCTTAATTCCATATCAACCAACAGTATTACTCCTATATATGGAAAGGACCTATGAGCAGAAAAATCAGTGCTTAGATACTGAAGTGTTTGGTGTTCTGTAAATAGCACAGCTAGCTAGCTGGCAATACACTGAAGGTCACTGACTTCAAGAGAGCTACACCAGCTGAGGATCTGGCCCAATGTAAAAATGAAATATTTATTATGGAAAAGAGTAGAATAGACTTTCTGTTTTAGTGCAGCCTCTGAAATCTTGGCTTTTTAAATTTAAAGTAGGCTCTTTTACTTCTGTATAAATAACTTCTGTATTTCCTCATTTCCTTGTTTCTTTTGTATAATGATAATATAAAGATAATTTTAAAATCACAGAAAAGGAAAAAAAGAAAAGATAATCTTTCACGGAAGTATATGAGAATTAACTCATGAATGTTGGCTACTGAAGCCATTACAATGGTAAAATATGTACAGTATTTACAGATTTTTAAAGAACTCTTAATTGCATATATTTATATACTCTTTGTGCCTAAAAAACGATAAAAGCTATTTTTGTACCTCAGTGGCCTATTATATAAATACTTTTAGCTTCCACCTAAAATGGATATTTACCAATGTAGACTTCAGAACAGTCTAAAACATCCATATAACGTGAAGTCCATTTATTCATTTGTTTAAAAGAGTGGACGTTTGATTTTTTTTTTTAAAAGTAAAAGAGCCTTGTTCAGATTGTGACCACTCAAAATGTACTTTACAATAAAATGTAATTTTGACTTGTAGAGGAAAAAAAAAGCAACCAAACTGGTAAACACTATTTGCAGTCTTGCATTTCTAAAATGGAGAAATAGATAAAAATCATTTATTATTAATTTACAAAAATACATTTCTCCCTGGCTGAGCCATAATACATCATGTTTCTGGACAGACAGACAAAGTTATAAACTCCCAGAAAACAGACTCTTTGGTGGACATTCTTGTAGACCCTTTACCATAGTGGCATAAATTCTCCTGTAGAATAATGTACAGTAATGATTCTGAAAGAGGATTTCCCTCTTTCCAATTTAGAGCTATGCTTCCCTTACAGTAGTTGAATGGAGAAGCTACAGACAACTAGTTGACCTAAAAATTCAATTAGCATCACATCTTGGCACAAATAAATAATTTGGATCAATGCCTAGTTAAATCAGGTCTATTTCTAGTACACTGAGTAAAAAGAGCAATTTTTTACAGCCTAGTTTGATAAGTAAGAGGTGTCTCTCTCACCTGCTCACACTCCAAATTGTCAGTCTCATTCTTTGTTCCTTTGCATGCAGCTGTTGTCAGTTTCCGAGTCACAGAACCACTTGGAGGAACGGCTCTAGAGAATTTGGGAAGAAAGGAAAGAAAAAAGAAGCTTCCTTTTTTTTTTTTAACGGAAGAAGGAGAACATAAAGAAAAGAGAAGGGTTCTCAAATATGTAGCCTGAAGCCTTGTCAGGTAACATTTCTTTAGATGGTTTTCTCTCCCCTTCCTCACCCCAAGATCTCTCTTCATCATTTTTTTAAACATCTCTTCTGGGACAGGGACATGAAAGTGAACTGTGGGTCAAAGGCAAGAATTAGGGGTTGCCGGAGCTACTGTCTGATGGCTTTACTTTATCTTTGTGTCCAAGCTTTTCCCAGTCAGCAGGTACTGGAGGTTATCCATTCCAGTCACATCATTTTCTACTTGATGACAAGCATCACACCTTCATCCATCACATTTACATTTCAAACTGCCACACTGCTGCTATTGATTAATTATTTAGCAGCCTGTGGCCACGTGAGCATTACTGATTTCACATTTCACGTAGAAAGTCCATTTAAAAAATATCTAAATCTTTTTATTTGTGTGCATCTGTAGTTTTTAAAGATAAAATACGTGCATATTTAAGCCTCTGTGTGCATTAATGTATATTTATGCATACACCTATTTAAATATGTATTTGTATCCACATACACATACATAAATGCATACACACACGGAGTATAACCTTGCTAATCAGATCTTCAGCAAACCACAATAAGAACAGATTTGTATGTTTGCAGTTTACTGAAAGACAAGTCAGTGAGATCTTGCAGGGTTGCTGGGCCAGGATCACAGCAGGCAACATCATACTCTCTGTGGGCCAAAAGGAGAGGATTACATCATCTGCTGGCCCCATCACTGGCACTCAGCAATGAAACATGTTAAAGGCTTTTGCAGTTGGTTGGTGCTGCTTGTGCTCCCCCCTCACCACTGGCATAGGGTGGAAGGATGACTTTGTGCAACAGGACTGGGAATCAGGGGATCTGGTTTCAGTTCTGGGCTCCAACACTGATTTCCTGGGGCAACCTACGTCATCTCTCTGTTCCTCATTTGTGAAATGGAAAAGGAGGGATATTTGAGGCTAAATCCACCAATGTTTGGGAGGCACTCAGCTACTGTAGTGATGGGACGCTCTGTACCTACCTAGACAGTCAGGCTTCAGCTTCCTCATAAAACTCATTAATCTGCCCTGGTGCTTCCCAATGTTAGTGTGAATTTATATATGAAATTATAAAACAGAAAATTTGGAACAGAGCAATGGCTCTGTTGGGCTATTGGTTTCTGGGACTATTGATCCTGTAGAGACAATTTCATGGATTGTAATGAAGTCAACTGGAATTTCTACTAGGGAAATAAAGGTCCAATGTTTTCCTTTCGCATGTTGGATGGCATCCATGATTTACCTTAACTCTACTGTGAAGTTGTATAGAGCTACTAATATTCAATTCCAATCTCTCCATTTTGACTAGAGATGGAAGCTGTAGGTGTGTGGATAAGTGCTGATGTTTGGAAAGTTTAGGGAATTTCAGATTTGGTGTAATTTCTGATACCCGAGGCATCTCTAGTCCTTCTGCTTCTATAAGACCAGGCACTTCCCCAGCACACATGCCCCACTTCCACACAATGGTTCCCACCTCAGCAAGCCCTGGTCCTCCAGAGTTGTCACGGCACTGTCCCATATTCCTAATATCTTGCCCAAAAAATATCTCTCTCTAAAAGAATCAACTACAAGAAGAAAACAAGATTAGTGAAGTATCTGCATATAGGAGGAGAAATGGTTCCAGCAACGAGTTTCCTAAATCTTCTGACATCAGTGGCATCTCTGTGATACAACATGGCAATGGACAAATTTAATCTTTGAATGCTAAAATTAGAATAGTATTTCAACCACTTTCCTGATTTTTAAGGTTTTAATGTGGATGTAACCCAACAAACACAAACAGTGTGAGTTATTTTGGATTTCAGACCTCATCCAAAGCCTACTAAAGACAATGGAAGACTCTCCAGTCGCTTAATGTGATGGATGAGGCGCTTTGAGAGAACTGATCATACTGTACTTACTACTGCACCACTTGTGTTTCTGACTTTGTCCACCGAATTGTTCACATAAATGTAATATCATAACTGACTCGTTGCACAGACTTTCTTTAAGCGTACATAACCGCACAGGTTTTATGTCAGTGTTGAATATAGCTTGCCATGTGCAAAGGGTGGGTATTTGGGCTCATTGAAAATTTTCTATCAAAACTCTTTGGAGTTTGGAAATAGCATTGCTATGAGTGAACGTCATATAGAATTACATTTTATATGTATTATAGATTTACAAAAAATACTAGCGTTTGGACAATAAACGCTGAACGATAACAACATTTCAGAGTCAATTAGTGATGGCAATATACTGTTTTGTTCATACTGAGTGATTAACTGGCCCAATCCCATTAAAAACATTGACATTAAAAACCACAGTCAATGGAAGTTTTGATCCTTGAGGTCTTGAGGATTTGGCTACACACCAAAGGGAATATCTATGATAACCAGAAATGAAATGAAAAATTGCAGGGAGATGCCTGCATCCTGCCCCTTTCAAATGAGGGGAGTCCATAATTTGGCAAGGGGAGAGCTATTTGTGAGGTTGCTTTGGCTACAACTCCAAATGGCTACAACAATTAGTTGGGTTGGTTGCTAAATACAATCTCCACCATAAATTTAAGTAAAAAGAAGAATTTCATTTTCTCTTTGTTCTCGCTCCACTTTTCTCTATAGCTTTTTTTGTCTTGCTCTCTCTCTGCCCTTTAGCCCACTCTTTTTGAGCGGAATGAATTTTTTCATCCATTGCTCTACTAGACCCTCTCCTTTCAAGTGCACCTGATTTTTAGGCACCTTCCAGATCTGGTGCCTCTTTCTGTCTCTTGATCCAAAGAAATGATTCTGAATCCCTTTTCCTATAGCTCAATGTAAGGCAGATAGAAAGTTCTATTTCTGTTTATATTGTATGGCTAAGCTATGAGTAAGAAAAGGCAGGTTAGCTAGATCAGAATATTTTTGCTGAATCAATGGTGCAAATTGTACTGGACTGCACTGTGTGGAAAAGGAGTGGAGGATACAAGCGGTGTACACATTTCTGACCCGCTATATATGTACTCCAAGGTCCCAGTCCTGCAAGTTGAGCAAGTAGGTGGATCCCTGTGCTTGCCAAGAGGCTGACTGACTCCCAAGTTGCAGGGTTGGAACCCAGATTTACACTTTGGCATGCAAAGGGGAGAAAATGTGGTGGTAGAGACAGGAAGTGGAGGGAACAATGAATAGTTCTCTTTGTGTCTAATCCTAGCCCCCCAAATGCCAATACACTTCAACCATTTTGACAAAAAACCAGTTGTTTCTGTCTGGTTACAATTATTCCAAGTGATTTACACTGTTCTCATTTCCCTGTGTGAAATGTGATGCAATACTGAGTAACAATCACAATGATTAAAATGGTAAGTAATTTCAAATACACACTTCCATGGTTAAACCTAGGGATGACATTGATTATAGCCATAAAGTGTACAGCATTGGAAGACACTGCAGTTTGCACGAGTGTTTGAATGCTCAAGTCACCACCCAGTAAGTATAAAAATTAAGGCCAGATTGTGAATCTCTGACTCACCTCATTGAATAGTTACTCACATGAATAACTTCACTGGGACTATAGGAGGGGTAAGGTAGAATTCAACATGAGTAAGGGTTTTCACAGTCTGTCTCTTGATACTATACTGGTCCTATTTCAATATCATAAATTAAAATAAGCACTGTTAAAAATAAGCTCTGTTTCTAGTGTTTTCAGGCGACAACTATTATAAATTTGTCTAATCTCCTAAAAATTACTTTTGTTTTTACAGATTTTATTTAACCTGAAATCTACCTTATTAGTAGACAAACATGTCTGTCTAATCTGTGTATCTTCCTCCCTATTCCTCCATTGATCCTAAAGTGGGGGGGAAGGGAGGAGGAGAAGAGAGCAAGACAGAATACATTAGCACGTAGCGTGTGTGTGTATAATATCATAGACAATAATAGCAGCAAGGCCTTCCTCTCTTCTCTTTGTTTTTGCTTACTTCATCTCTTCATGTTCACAGTTAACAAGCTTGTTCTGTACAAAAAATATAAACATAGTAATTAGTTCGTCATAGGTGTGTCTAATTTGTATTGTCACAAATAAAAAGCAAAAACACCACTTAATCTTTTTATCTGGGCTTAATGAGATCAGGAAAGTATTTTCATAATTGAGAAGAAAGATTTTTTGGGGGTATGAAATCTTTTAATGTGGATTGAGAACAAAACAACACAGGCAGGCCCCTTACTCTGAACTCTTCTGTAAAATGACAAACACAATAATAAAAAAAAAACAATTAGATTATGAGCGGACTCCTTACTTTACAAAGATTAAAATATCTAAACATAATAATTCTAAATTCTTTACAGGATTAAATACAAACTTATTCTAGGTCACACCATTGTGACTGAATAAATAATAATCAGAGTACCCTGCCATTGCCATTAATGAACAAGGGCCTCAACAATCAATGATATGCCAGCTATAAAAACAGTTCAGGGCAATCAAGTGCTTCTTCAGCTTAACTGTCACACTATAGCATGCCTCTGCCATTTTGAAATGGCTGAGGAATGCACAGATTGCTAACAAGAAAGGCTATGAAGCTCGTTTTTATTCACACTATTAAAAATGGGAAGTTTTCACTTTAGTGACTGTAACAATGTAGCTGGCCCATAAATGAAATTGGGTTTAATGCTCCTGTTTCACGTGCACCCTAGTTTGGTGTAATGAGGGGGGCGGAGGTGCTTCTGGAAGTTATAAATGAGAGTTAAGAAGCTGGCAAAGGGAGTTCAGAACCCAGAGTCCAGGATCCTGAGCGAGAGCTTAGGGAGTTCAGAACCCAGTGTTTAGACAGGGAGAGAGCCCTGAGAGTAAAGAGAGCTCAGAGGAAGAGCAGAGCTAGGCCAAGAGCTTCAGGGTGGGGATGAGCCTGACAGAGCGAATGGTGAAAGTTGCCTGGTTGAATAGGGGAGCCAGGTCAGGCTGGAGAAAGCAGAAGGCAGTCAGGGGGTCACCTGTAAAACACCCCAGGCAAGAAAACTATGGCCAGAGAGGGCTGGAGGCTGACAGCAGCAGATGGAGATGCCCGCTGGCTCTTTGAGAGGGCTGAAGGCTGGGGAGCGATGGAGGGGTGAGCCCACTGATGTTTACAGGCAGAAGCTGGAACCCTACTTGGGAAGAAAACATGGTGCGGGGAGGACTGGTGAGAGATGCTGGAGCTGTACCTGGGGGCATGCTGAGAGATGTCAGAGCCGTATTTGAAGTTGGACTGTTGGGATGAATGTACTGTCTGGACTGCGCTGGATGGATTTTGATTTATAGTAGTGGGACTTTTAACAATAAGTCTGTAGTGAGTTTATCTGAGGAACTGAGAGAAACTGAGGGAAGGGGCCATTTGCAGAGCTGCGCTGAGGAGGCATCCAGGAGATGGCCACACCTTTACAGTAACCATAATTCATCAGTGATGAATGTCTCAATCTCAACCTATTTTCAGTCTCTCTCTCTCTCTCTCTCTGTATGTACGTGTATATATGTCACAGAAAGAGATGTCACAGAAAGAGAAGATTTGCCATACCAGCCCAAACCATATACTCCATTAAAATGGCAATGGCCAGTATATGATGCTTTAGAGGAAGCAAAGGAAACAAATCTAATAACTAATGGCCAAGCCAAATGTGCTATGTTGTTGTCTATGGAGAACTGATTTCCTTCCTGACTCTCTCAGGTGATTAGCTTATAGACAGAAGCCTAAGGACTGATTTCTCTTATTTTATTAGCTAATACAACAGCAAATAGGACCCTAAATTTTATTCCCTGCACACCCAGAACTCCCATTAAAGTTAGCATAAATCTTAGGTGTGCAAGGAATACAGGATTGGGCTTATTAATTATGGTAATAAAATTAGTCAATGCTCTTTTCCACCTAGTAACCGTATCTGTCTGAATGACCACCTGTAGCAGTAAATTCCACAAGCTGACCACACACAGCACAAAGTATTTCCTTTTATTGCATCTAAATGTACTACCTCATGCCATTTAATTTCACTGAGTGTCCCCCTGTTTACATGTTATGTGACAAGAAAAAAAAAAGAAGATCATGACCTGTAGTTTAATTAATCACACCTCCAAGTGCCTAAGGTAAATTCTATATTGAGAAGAGGATTAGTTGGTAACGAATTCATTTGGCAACATTGAAAAAGAACATGTCACCCAACTTTATTAATCTTAATAATCAGCCAGTATCTAAAATACCTCAGTAATTAGCACTACATACAATCAGGACGGTTAAGAATCAGAATCAACGAAGACTCACGTGGGTTCAAACAGACAAGAAAGTTTTCACTGTATGATGTTTAAAGGCAGGAATGGTCTGTCCTGTATATGAGGGAAGGAAAAGAAAAAGTTCAGCAAATGTACTGCCAAATGCGTCCTAAAATGCATTCATTTCCCTTCCCTGATGATGGGCAATGACATCAGGTCTATAAAAGCAGTCTGAGGTGTTATACCATAGAAAATATTCAGTACACAGGATTAACTTGTATTGAAAACTAAACAGTTCCCCTCCTAGAGATTCTGTGGCATCATTGTCTCAGGAAAGGAAAAGAGAAGGGCATTGCCCCCAAACTGATTGATCCCCTCACCCCCATGTGGTTTTGGGGATCTGTGTTTCCCAAGGCCTCCATCTACTACTACTCCCAAACCCTGCCCCCTTCTGGGAGGGCCCTCCTTCCCACAAAGCGGTAAGTCAGCCTTAGCTTAGGTAGGGAATCCTTGCAGGAGGGACAATTCTGTGGTGGGTAGCCATCCCTGCTCTCTTCCAACCTGCCCCTTCTGCAGCCATGCATATGTATCTATCTTAGATATTTATATGGCTCCCACTACCAAAGGACCCTGACAATGTACAGTTATAGGGGACTGAACCTTCAGCCTCTTTTCACAGGGATAGAGGGTAGGAGGGGAAATTCCTCCCTCTTCCATATGGAAGAATTCCAGGGAACCTCAGTAAGTGGAAAGTTATTTCCCCAGTGGGAATAACCTATGAAGAACACAGCCTGGCATCCGGTGACTTGCATCTAACAGAGTGCAAAGGTGAAATGAATCCTGAAATTCAGATGAGTAAAGGTTTTCTTGGTGTAATTTCATTAGCTGGAATGGTCTTACTCCAAGGCTGAATTTGACCTAATAAGTCTATTAAAAATAACACCATCTCACCTGTGGATGACATCCTACTATCAACCTAAAAATGGGTTCAGAAACCTGTGGTTGTGCGGAGGGAAGGTCAAAGGTACCATTGAGCACAGTCTTTATAGATAAGACACCTATTCTAGGAAGCTTCAGAACCAAATGTTTTGAAAAAAGAAATCATATCATTCCCTTTGGTTTATATGTTCTGGAGTCCTGAGAATTCTAACTAAGAAATAGCTGGCTGTGACTCCATAGTTGAGGTTGAGCTGAATTTTGCACTCAGAGCAGGCACTGAATATTATAGTGACTGATTTTTGTGATTGTTTATGCAATGGAGAACCATTTTGTATTTGCCTTCACAAGAATTAATGGCATAGTTGTTGGTAACTGAATGATCTTGTAAAGAAGAAATATGGCATTCAGTGGTCTAATGTGCAGTTAACAGACTCTCTGGGAGCACAAAATAGTGTGTAAAGTAGTAGTAATTGCATTAGCTTTTTATCTGTGGATTAGCTGATTTTAGAGAAGGCTTCCATCCTGGATCTGAAAACACCCAGTTGCAACGCCCACTATCACATCAATTGCAGCCATCTCATTAGTCTATGAAGGGAAGTGTTTATTTCCTTACCTTAAACCTTATTTTTATCTGTTTTTAAAATCAAAATATAGTAATTTATCTATAGGAAGAGTAATACAGCAATGAATTGTTAGGTCAGAACTGCAGTTGGGGCAAGTAATAATGAATAAAGTCAATACTAGACAACGCTGGTTAAAAAAACCAGTCTAATACACATAGCAGCAATTGTATCCTAGAGCAACCTCCCTGAGAAGTTTAAGACTTCCTGGAAATAAACTTTTGAAGCTCGACAGATTTAGATACAGAGTCGTGTATGTGTCTTCCATGTGCCTTTAAATTCTATTAAAATCAAATCTGACTCAACTCATTCAGATCAGACCTGTTATCAACAACACATGGTCTCGGGAGACCAACATTTGTCCAGTTAGGGCTTCCTTCATTAATCGTCCACCATCAAGCAAGCCAAATCCAAATCTGTGGAGAAAAAGCAATTAGATATTTTAAGCAGTGATAAGAACACCACAAATAATCAATTTCTATGGCATTAGCAGCTACCTGGTCCAGGAAAAGTCTATAAAAGCTAGAATTTATTGCAGAACACCAGACAGCTTACAGAGCATTGATTCTTAGTAGTGTGCATAGATTGCTGGATTTAAAGAGCAATCCCTAATGATTCTTACCTTGAAGTTTTTTTGTTTTTTGTTTTTACTTTTTAAAAAGAAAGCAGGGGTAAGGTGTCCATAAAGGCAAAATTACAGCCAAATGAATGTCCTATGACTGTTATATTACATTTGTTTCCCTTTCACAAGAAGAGGCAAGGAGCACACTGGTAGCAATTAGATGTAATTTGATGCATGGACCCTCATACAAGAGGAGCAGCTACTGACATTTCTAATATACTATGCTTACAAACATATTTATCCTGCTTATTTTTAAGATGTTTACCTCACCTGAAAAAGAAAAGGACCAGAAACCAATTTTTATGTAATCAGAACATTGATCAGTGTCCTTTAAAGCCTACTTTCCCCCCAATTATTAAAGTTCATACCTGACAGAATTTTAATCCACATTAATTAAAGAGAAAAACGATCTTAAATGTTTTAAAAGTAGCATGGAAGAACCCTCACAGATTTTTGAATAATATTATTTTCCCCCCAGAATTATTTAGCTGCAATACTTCCTGAGAAATGATTTCTGAAAATAAATGGTCATCTTTAAAGTTTAAATGTGAATTTAAATATTTCCAAACATTAGCATTTAAATCCTGAAAATTCTTGAGCGTTTGAGCGAGAGCAAGTATAAGTTACATGATATACTTTTACTAATCCTAAATCAAATAATTCTGGAAATATAGAAAACATGTCAACTAAGGCTCCTGTCTTGCGAACACTTATATACTGGTGTAGCTTTGTGAATGCGAGTAGTGTCATTGAGTTCAATGATGCTACTCCAATGTGTAAAGTTACTCCATCGTGTAAGTGTTTGCAGGGCCGGGACCTAAAATGTTATGGTTTGAACTACTTTTACTGAGATAAATGTTAGACATTAATTATTGAAAACTAAAATATCTGTTTTTGGATCCCGGATACTGCAAATTATTATGATATGAAGAAAGAGTAAGAAAACTTTTCTCATTCTAGAATTGTGGTTGCTGCCATACATGGATGATTGCTGAAATCCAAACACAAGCTGAGGAAAAAGAGAATGAATTAAAAAAAAAAAAGAGTTATCAAGATAATTAAAACTTTGCAACAATTCAGTAGTGGTGCTGATAAAAACAGCACTGCTGGTTGAATGCAAATAAGATGGTAAAGGCCCCGTTTGGATTATGGTAATTACTCAGTCTGAAGTTAGCTCAAACCACACACATATACACACACAGCAGCGGAGTGGAACCCGACAACTATACTTGGCATGTGATCATAAAATTCCCTGGCACACTATCAGAATGCCATGTGGAGCTATTTGTACAGTTAGGTATAGAACTCTGCAGTACAGGAAATACCATCGGAAGTACTGCTGACCCTGTATGGCCTTCAGTGTGAAGCTGCTTCCATACTTATCACTGGCCTGGATTCAAATGGGATCTCTGGAGAAGGCAAGTCAATCGAACACATGTTTGATCTAAAAATGTCATTTTAGAATATGCTGAGGTATTTCCTTACATTAGACCATTTTCTTTGCCCCAAAGATTTGTCAAGTGCAATTGAATGCATACACATCACAATACACACTGTTGCCAGAACAAAATAATTTCAATGTGTCCTTTAGTACCTTGATAAAATGCAGACAGTCAGTGTTGAAACGAGATGCCCTGTGAAAGTCCTGTACATGCTGGCATTCTGCATTTCTTCCAAGAATTTGTTTCTTTTAAATTTGATATCAGTCCAAATGAGCAGATTTTGTGTAAGAATGAGGAAGACAACCCAGTCAATCTCTCCTCTTGCCTCCTAGATGGTTGTGTTGAGCCAGGATAATTTATGTCACAAAAATCATTAAAGAAATTATCATTTTAAATAATTTCAAACTGATTCCTAAATAACAGTCTTATAAGAAAAAATAACATTACAAATAGCCCTATTAATTCATTGATTTAGCTTTACAGAAAGTTCTGATACAAAGAAAAGGATGTGTTTCTTTAGTAGTTTTCACAAGTACTATTATATATTGGTACATACATCATTTTTATTACTTGGTTCTTTGATTTGTTCACCTTGTATATTCTCTACAGATGTATAATTTATTGCCTAACCATTACTGGTAGCAACTCCCATTAGTAACAGAACAGCGTGGAAGAGATGTGAACTTTTCAACAAACCATCCCCACTCCTAATTCTGCTTTAGATCAGCACAGAACAGACTGTTTTGAACAGATCTGAATTTCTGCAGTCTGACCACCATTGCTGAAGGTAAACCCTTACTGTGAAGGGCAAGCTTCCCTGCCTGGCATATTCAAAGCCTGTAGAGATTATATCAAATCTAGATTCAGGCATGACTGCTGATACCAAGATATAGTCCTCTGACCCACAGACTCATTAGTGAAAGGCACCAGCACCGCTCACTTTCTCTTTCCCTTTCTCTCTCTCTGCCTCGACCGCTGTGGCTACTATAACACACACAGTACATCAACCCTGAAACACTGCAAGCTGCTTTGAATGCTGGATTTTATCTGAGATGAAAAAATAGGTGTGTTCTAACTGTAAGATCTTTAAGTAGTCTCACTTTTTTCAACAAATACTATTTAAAAGGAATACCGTCAAGACTAGTCGGCCCAAAATGTAACCTCCTTGACATATTTTTCCTAACTTGTCTTGGCAAAGTCTATGAAATACTTTCTCTGTGATTGTCTTTTGTTTCAAACCAAAAAAAAAGGAGGACTTGTGGCACCTTAGAGACTAACCAATTTATTTGAGCATAAGCTTTCGTGAGCTACAGCTCACTTCATCGGATGCATACTATGGAAAGTATAGAAGATCTTTTTATACACACAAAGCATGAAAAAATGGGTGTTTACCACTACAAAAGGTTTTCTCTCCCCTCACCCCACTCTCCTGCTGGTAATAGCTTATCTAAAGTGATCACTCTCCTTACAATGTGTATGATAATCAAGTTGGGCCATTTCCAGCACAAATCCAGGTCCCCCCCTCACCCCCTCCCACACACAAACCACTCTCCTGTTGGTAATGCTTATGCTCAAATAAATTGGTCAGTCTCTAAGGTGCCACAAGTCCTCCTTTTCTTTTTGCGAATACAGACTAACACGGCTGTTACTCTGAAACCTGTTTCAAACAAATGCTTCAGGAATGAAAACAAATAAACAAAGTAAATACATAAATGCCAATCACCCTTAATCCACTTACGAATAACGTTACAATATTAACCCAGGGCCTAATGGATACACAGTGGCATAAAATAATTTAGTAAAAATATGTATTTCAGCTTGAAGATTCAGTTTTAAGGAATTTATCAACATAATACATTACATAATTACATAATACATGTGGGTAATACATATCATTAAAGCTACCTCAATAGTGTCCTTTTCACTTTGTCTTATGCTACTTATATTTAGTCACATAAGGTTATACATGAACAGACAGAAAAGTTTGAAGACATTTCCTAGTCTCGTTATGAGAAAAATAAGACAGATAACTCAGGCAGTGCCACCACCCAGAGTTCAAATTATGCAACAGAAAGGGCAGTATATATCAGAGCACCGAGGACAAGAGTAAAAGAGAATTTCTCTTAAAGCAATCCACAATGTCTCATAATCAGAAAGAGAATAACTCTGCTTTGTCATAAAATAGGAACATTTTGTGAAGGATGTAATAATAATATGAGACGTGAAAGAAACACTGGGAAAATACTCATGATTAGTTTATATCCGTGTAAAAGGCACTATATAATTGCACAGTACTACTATTGCCATAAATACAGTATTTGCACTAAAATGCCAAATGCCTCTCATAAAGGGGTTGATGGTAGATATAGAGTTTTGTGACTTGAAATTAAGGGAGAATTTAAAGCCTTAAAAGACAAATTGAGGAATCAGAAGAGCTTGACTTTTCCTGTATTATATATAAAATTGGAAAGTGAATAATAATTTCTGGACCCTTTATTGTTTTGCACTGCATGGATTTTTTTTATTAGTGTGGACAAGTAAATTTTATTTGATAGCTTGTTGTATTTAAAGACAGTGTAAAACTCTCCTTGCAAACAGTTGTTTACAGTGCGCTTTTCAGCACAAAGCTGTTTTAAAGCTCAATTGTGCATTTTGCAGATAAAGTGGGAAAACTAACTGAAGGCTGTATTGTAAGCAGTGGTTGCCGTGGAAACCCCAGTTTCAAGAGCTGGTTCTCCATTACCACTTAATTTAGGCTTCCTAATTGCATTCCACTAAATCGGTAGCGACAATATCTGCAGAGCAAAACTGCATGCCCAGTCTAGCGCAAACCTCTTTGAAACAGGCTTTTTGAAAGCCAGGAGCTATAAAAACTCAGCATGACGTGGAGCATATGAGAAACCTGTAGTTCAAATGTACTGCTGCTTGCTTTCTCATCCTTAGTAACTTCAGTGCGCGCCACACCAATCTATTAGTTCAGTCTACCTTAAAGATCATAAAGCTCTGCCATGTGGAAACTCATCTGTCCACCAACACATTGGTGCAAAATAGATTTAATTGTACTCCCAAGTCAGTATCATGTCCATCTTATTTTACTACACACCAGCAGGTAGCCAGTGCAGAGCCTTACTTTCCTTGAACTGCCCTTGCTCCACAATATGAGGGAGAACAATACTTTCTCAGTTTAAATTATTTGCCACTCTTCAGCTGTGCAGCAAGCTAGACCGCCCCTATGTGACCTAAAGAGAGCCTTGTCAGAACCACTAGACATAAAAGCATTCCAATTATCGAACACACTGCTTTAACAGAGGAGGCAACTAATATGATAGTGTAAGTGATTCTGCCAGTGAGAAGCTCTTCGTCACTGTCAGATTAACACTTGAGTTAAACTCTTGTAAATCAGTCACATTATGCTGTTGGTTGAGAAATAAACAGAGACCTATTATGCTTAGAATTCCAGAGGGCTCTCCCCTCAATAGGAGTTATACTGGATGCCCTATTAATCTGAATTTTGTCATGTTTATTATTTTGCAATTACTAATGTGGGTAATGTTGGAAAGATTTAAGTTGTCTATGATTAGATTCTGAAATGGATGTACATGCCTAACAAAACCTTCTGCAGGGGAAAATTGGAGAGCGAACGAGCGAGCAAGCATACAGGGTAACTTCTGACTGAAAAACGCCAGCAGACCACCAATTTATAATTAAATCCCATAACTCCCTTTTTTTAAAGCACAGAGCATTTAAAAGCAAAATACTTCAGTGTCTTCAAGCACCAGACCTCCCACAAGCTCACAGTGAAGTGCACCTCCTAGCCACTACTGTGGTTACATTCGAGCCCTGTAATGCGTATCAGATGAACACTGCAGTTGAAAATAATAAGTAAACAACTGCTCATTTGATTCTTTATTCTCTCCACAATGTTATTAAATGTTGGTAAAACAGCATCAAATCATATAGACTGTTGCCAAGCATTCAACTGTTGTTTTAGATTCCCTCACATTCCTTAATTCCCTCCTCTCCTTCTGGGGGGGGGTTTGCAGCAAGAATGAATAAAACTTAACTCTTTGTGTTTGTGTTTGGGAATGAAAGAGAATGAAAAAAACAAGACCAGTTACACAGAGTATCCACTTATTTGAAATAAGTCAAGGTCAGCATTTTTGGTGTAGCTCTGCTAGACCTTAGGTAATGACATGAAGTGTCCAGGAGATCAAAGTCGATGGTTGAGGTACTGGCTGTTGAGCTCATCTACTAACTTAGTCTTAGCCAATCTTAGCTAGCCAGTAACACTTGACACTTTCAAATCAGCTCCTGTTCAGGATCTAATCAGCCCCACTCAAAACCAAAGCAGAAGGCTATGAGCAGCTGTAGTAAAAATGTCATCCGACTCCTTCTAAAGCCCTAAATAGGGATATTCCACATGGAAATGTACCCAAGGGGAGCAGCAGCAAACAAACTTTGGGCTAAATCATTTAGTCCTCCAGGTGGATCCCTGTCCCTTTCCCACTTGGAAGTGTGGCAGAGTACGCCTCACCCATGGCACTGCCCTTCCATTGTCTATCCTGTGGGGCCCGGGACGGGATAGGATGGAGGCAGGAGAGGAAGACCCCAGAGAGAAGTATACCTTCTTGCTACAGCCCTGAAGAAAAGTAGGTGGAGAGTTAATGTAGTCTGAGACTGCATTCACTTCTGCCGTCTACTCTGGCCTTAAAGGGAGGGCCATTCCAAGAGGCAGCAGTAGCATCTGCGGGAAATTCAATGCAACCATATTGCAAGGGAACTGAGGGAACCCACAAGGGACTTTGGAGGCGGAATGAAGGCACAGGCCTCCAGATGATCCTGTGGGAACTATAGTCAGAGGGAAAATCCTCTGCCCCTTCTGCCTGATAAAATGATTTAGGGGGAACTCTGTGAGGAGCTCCTCAGAGAGTTTTCTGCAATGCATTGACCTTTTCCCCTTAGATAGTTCCCAGGGAGGAACTGATGTAGGTTATTATTATTTTGTCTCTACAGTCTTTTAAACCAGGGCTAGAAAAACCTCCTAAGGGATGAAAAAAAATCTGACTATCAAGCATTTTATGCTGAAGGAAAACTCCATTTTTCAGTTTATATAATTCATGTCCTAGAAAAAAACAAAGAAAAAATAAAAAAGCTTTCAATAGACAATGGGCTCTATTTTGTCCTCACATGCCGGGCTTAGTTACAAGTGGGCTTTGGGCCAAATTCTGTGCTCAGATACACATGTGCAACTTCTTTTGACTCAAACAGAGCATATAATTTCTACACACAGAATTTGGCCTTTTTGTGTATGTAAATTATTAGCATTTATTTATTATTTATATTGTATTATAAAGATCAGGGTCCCATTGTTCTAGGCCTTGTGAAAATTGAACTATTCATGGTCCCTGCCCCAGTGAGTTTACAGTCTAGGAAGATAAACAACATATAAAGGTTGGGGAGGGGGAGACAATGCAATATATACAATGTTTTGTATACATGAATATATATTTGCCATATATATAGGTGTATATTTAGATGTATAATTACACAGATAAATAAATATTGACTTTCCTCAGTTATCCCTCAGCTGCCTTTCAGACTATTCATATTTTGGCTAGTTTCTTATGGCAGAAGTGGTCTTGAGAAGGGACTTGAAGGAGCAACAGGCAGCCCTTATGGATCAGTTCGGGGAGGGTGCACAGTGCCTAAGGAGTGACGAGGAAGAAAGAACAAAGATATTTGGGAGAAGAGCTGTGCAAATCAGCCCCTCCCTTTAGTTTATGCATGTGTGGTATTCTGCTATTGAATGAAGACTGTAATGTAAACTGACCAATGGCAGATGATAACAAAGAGCCATAGGCACCCATCCACTGTACAATGGGAGGGGAGCAAAGGAGTAGGGGAAAGGATGAAAATGACTACAGAAATGATGAATGGGATTAATTGGATGGATGATGAATGGATGATGGGATGAATTGCTGATGGAATGAATGGATGATGGGATGAACTGCAGATGACACTAAGGTGGCGGGAGAGGTAGTTATGTTGGAAGTAGGGATAGTGTCCAGAGTTACCTAGACAAATTGGTGTCCAGTTTTGGTCCCCCCACTACAGAAGGATGTGGAGAAATTGGAGAGTCCAGTGGAGGGCAACAAAAATGACTAGGGGGCTGGGGCACATGACTTACGAGGAGAGGCTGAGGGAACTGGACCTATTTAGTCTGCAGAAGAGAAGGGTGAGGGGGGATTTGATAGCAGCCTTCAACTACCTGAAGGGGGGTTTCAAAGAGGATGAAGCTAGGCTGTTCTCAGTGGTACCAGACGATAGATCAAGGAGTAATGGTCTCAAGTTGCAGTAGGGGATGTCTAAGTTGGATATTAGAAAACACTATTTCACTAGGAGGGTGGTGCAGCATGGGAATGGGTTACCTAGGGAGGTGGTGAAATCTCCATCCTTAGAGGTTTTTAAGGGCCAGTTTGACAAAGCCCTGGCTGCGATGATTTAGTTGGTGCTGGTCCTGCTTTGAGGAGGGGATTGGACTAGATGAACTCCTGAGGTCTCTTCCAACCCTAATCTTCTATGATTCTATCATTCTACGAAAAGGGAGAACAGAGCTGACTTCCCTCTCTCCTGAACCCTGGGAAGACCCTCCATGCAAACAATGTATGGTTGGAGGTCTGCAGATTTTGAAGGGAAGGGTGTGGGATAGGGAGCCAGGAAACAATTGCTCTCTCTCTGACATGTTCCTCTCCACCCTGGCGGATTTCCCAAGGGAAGTCAATGTGGGAACTGGAATGGAATCATTCCAACTCATCAAGAAAATCAACATTTTCCAGGATATATGGTTCTTGTTTCTAGATACATGATTAGGTACTTAACAAATAGGAAATATATAGAATTCTTATTTTGAGGAGGTATGCATACTGTTTCATAGACCAACATATCTCATTTTGCAAGCTTGTATACTTTTTAAATGCAGCATGTTCAAATACCTTAATGATCTTTGTTAAATTACTGAGTGAGATTTTAAGCTAAATGATGTATAGTTCATAGCTCTGTAAAAACTCTGCAATTGTATACAATGGATATATTGTGAAGTAAAAGTATAAACATGATTTAAAAATCATTTTGTGATTATAGGATGATGATTGATATTATTAGGAGTTAGGGGATCTTTATGTTCTATTCCTAACTTTGCCACAGATTTCCTGTGTGACCTTGATCAACTTAATTTCTTTGTGTCTCCATTTTCCTGGCTGGTAATAATAATAACAAGTATCTGCGTTACATGGGTGTAGTGATGTTTAATTCATAAGCATTTTCAAAGTGCTTTGAGATCCTTGCACGGAAGGGTACTATAAGAGTATTATTAGTTATTGTTACCATCTAAAAGTATTATTAGTTATTGTTACCATCTAAACCTATCCTGAAGGAGATTTTAATTAGCTTCTTATGAACATGGATGAATAAATCCTTAAAGAATCACGTGCATAGTAATGTAAACGGTTAATGACTACAGTGTAGTAGGCTGATACAAAGCTACAGAAGGCATGTGCCTTAATGAGGAGTCAGTCAGGAGCCCTGAAGCATGGAATGGGGAGTAGTCTACAGGACAAAACAATGTGACACAAAAGCTCAGTAACCCAACTAAATACACATTTCTGCTTTATTCATTTGTGCTGGAATCTTTGTCTCTCACACATCTCATATCGTGCACAGCAAATAGCCAAACAAATCATAATGCACACATGCAACCCAATCCAACTGGATGCAAGTCCATAAGGATTTTGATACCAGTTGTCACAGACTCATAACCTTAAAGTTTCAAATTTTCATGGGGCTCCCTAACTCATTTTTTAAAACCGGTGAGCAAATCTTAAACATCGTGGAAGTTTAATTTTGCTAAATGTCCCTCAAGTCTGGTTGCTGATTGAAACCTTATCCAATCACCTGAAGTTTTGGGGCTGAAGTGTTTTTTTTGTGACAAAACACTGGCAGTTAACAGGCACTCAGTTGGTGATGGACCGGGTATAAGAACACAGGCAGACACTAAGTAGAAGAGAAGAAGGCGGGACTGTAAATTAATAAACAGCCATCTCTGATGTAGGGTCTCACTAAAGTCTTGGCTTATTGTTAAGATTTTGACTAATTTTTGTAGACCAATCGAGTGTGTGCAAAAATGTCTCTGCATCCATTTATGTGGTAGCAGTGCTGGGAAAGTGTAGAGGCAAAGCTCTGATGGTAATGGTGTAATACAGCAGCTGAATGTTTGAGAACAAACCTGAATTTGTGAAGCAGTCATCTTAGAGAAAGAGGAGCCAACCTTTTGTCTGAGAAATGGAATGGCAAAGAATGTGGATTCAGCTGCCCCGTTCGGCAGCCAAATAATTTCTGAAGACAGAATGGCTGATATTTTTATATTGAAGATAACAGAGCACCATTTCGACTGTGTCCATTTGATTTTCATTCAGTTGATACTTCTCCTTTCTTGGGAGACAATCTCTTTCCACACCTTGTTTCAGTTTTTGGTTTCATAGGTGCCTTTTGCTTAAATTTGAAAGGAGATCATGAAGTTAGGAGGTGTTTGAACCACCAACCAAACCTAACCTAGGATACAAAATGAAATTCAGGCACTCTGGTATCAGAAAAAATTAATCATTCAGGCAAACATACTGTATATGATGACACTGCCCAGCCTCACACCAGAAAGTAGCATCCTCATTGACTTCCCAGAAATGAGAGACTGCAGAAAAATGCATCTTTAAAACAGGCTGGAAATCATATGAGATCAGTCTTTCATGTGAGATTCCAGCTGGTTATGGGTTCTGATGGGTCAGAAATAAACTGAGAATTATCATTCTCACAGTGATATGGATGAAACCAGAATTTGAAAAAGTGCTTGGAAAGCATGAGAGAAAAAACCCCTAAAAGTTTTTCAAACCTTAAAAAAATGTTTGGTTTGGTTCCTATTTTATCCATAGTGGTTCATCCATCTCTTGCTAACTCTCTGTTTTTATGAGCATAATTTACTTATTTTCCAAATACATTTTATACAATAACCCTTTTTTGTTTAGTACATGGGTTACTTTAGAATTCAGAAACAAATGTTCCTCTCTCTCTCTCTGTGTGTGTCTAGTTTTCTACAGAAATACAGTAAAGCAGAATGGAGAGCAGGGTCCATCTCTTGGGTATATTGGTGGTATACTAGGCTAATAATTGTAGGCATATCCCAAGGCAAAAGAAAAATGATCATCAATAATATTTTTCTAAAAAATACAGATCAATGAATCACATCTTTGAGGACCACTCCTAAATGTAAAGCTAGAATATGAATAAGGTAAAAATAAAGTGAACTTACCGTGATACTGTCTCTATTCTTGCTTTTCTTTTCCCATTCTTTTACTTCTGCCTCAGTTTTATTTTTCTTTCATCAGGTTTCTTTTCTCTCCTTGTCACCATATTTTTTTTCTTGTAACTCCAGTCTCCTGCTCTCTTTCTCTCTCACTCTCAGATGGAGAGGTGATGGGTGTAAAAATGCTAAGAGTTGATAGGATCTCTGTTTTTATTTCCTGCTTTCTTCATCTATCCCTCTCCCACTTGCCTTTTCCTAAGGGCTAGGGCATGCATACTCTGTTTTCTTCCTCAAGAAAGACTATAATTGCCATGTTGGATCAGACTGGAGATCGATCTAGTCCACTACCCTCTCTCTGAAAGTAGCCAGTAGCAGATGTTTCAGAGGAAGATATAAGGACACCACAGTAGGTTGATATTTAATAATATCCCCACAATTATGTCTCATCCTGATCGTTAATAGAGATTGATTTAAACACCGAAGAATGACATTTAATATCCTTTCCAGAAAATGTTTGTTATAATTAATTATGATAAAGTCTGGCTATTGTTATCTATATAAATACCCAATTTCTTTTTTTGGATCTTGCTAAGTTCTTAGCTACATTGACTTTGTATGGCAATGAGTTCCAAAGTCTAATTACACATTTTGTGTAAAAGTATTTCCTTTATCAGTTTTGAATTTGACACCTTTTAATTTAGTTGACTATTCCCTTGTTCCTGTGTTAGAAGACAGAGACAACAGAAGTTTCCGATCTACTTTCTCAATCTCATGCATTATTTTGTAAACTTTTATAATGTTCCCTTTTGATTTCTTTCTAAGGTAATAATCCCTATCTCCTAAGTCTCCTCATTAGCTATTATTCTTATTATTTGTATTGAGTTAGTGCCTACAGCAGCCAGCCCTTATTGCTCTAGGCATTACAAAACATATAACAAAAAGACAGTTCATGGAAGAGAAAACTATTGATGCATGAAACAACAGACAACAGCTGGATACAAGAAACAGACTAAGGAGCACAAAGTAACGGAGAGAACACAGCATACAAACTACTTACCTTCCCTGGCTCACCCCATTTCTTCTCACTTCCACACTTGCTCTGTTCTCCTATCCAGTGTTCCTTGGTATTCCAGTCCCCGACTCTGGTTCTATCCGCCATCCCTATTAACCTTTCTTTCTACCCCTCCCCCCACATACCTGGTTCTCTTTGCTCTTCCAAATCCCCCCTCTCTCTTCCTCCTGGTGTTCAAGGAACCTCAACAATATCTGCCTAACCAGAAACTTAGGCATATTTAGAGGATTTCTCAGGCCCTCAGGACTATCTTCAAAATGTCAGGGCTTTTAGTGGGACTATGGATGTGGGTGCTGTAACCATGAAAATGATGTTTAAGAGAGAGAGAATTGAGAATCCAGAGAGGCTACATGTGCCCCATTGTTGTCTGGATTCACTTAAAGTTCTACGGTGAAATCCTGGCTTAACTGAAGTCAATGGCAAAACTCCCACTGACTTCAATGGGATCAAGATTTCTGTTCTATTCACTTCTAGTTCCAGGAAATTTATTTGACTGTGCCTTAAAAGTTGAGTGGATTATGAAATCAGGACTAAGACAAGATCACTGTCATTTCAATTTATAATTCATAATTGTGTCTAAAGCAGTGACATGGCAAACCACTGCCGGTTGTCTAAAACTGATTTTCCCATTAAGGTCCTGATCCAAATCCAATTCAAGACTTTCATTGACTCCAATGGGCTTTGATCAGGAAGGCAAATCCTCAATAGAAATAAACTGGTTGAAGAAGGCACAGTGGTAATTTTCACAGTTTGGAATTATGAAAGGGAAAGCATATAGGTTTTGTGATATACGTATCATCTTTGGATGTCACTATGGAACAGCATCTTTGAAGGCAAACCACAGACACATATGCAAGTATCTTAATAAGTGTGAAAATCAGAAGTGGGCAGAAATGTCCATATTATGTCAAATTAGTATGATTCATTTATATGATCACCAACGAAGCAACATTATTCCATAGAAGGAGAAAGCTAACGATTTCTAATAATTCACACCATATATTACTATAACTATAAATACCACTGAAGTCAACAGGAGTATTTCCATTGGCTTCAATAGGAGTTGTATTGGGACTTTAATCAGTAAATAAATGAAGTAAGTATCCCATCAATACTGGAAATATACCATGCACACATACAGCTGTCAACCTCTCACGTGAGATCTCCTTTCTGAGTAGCAACACTACTGTTACTCTGGTTGTTATTATATCATTGGTGAAAAGCTTGAAATTCTGCATGGCATCTGTCTAATCCTTATCATCAGGGTTAAGATCTGCTACTCAGTGAATAGAATAAACTGAAGAATTTTAGTCTGAGCTATTAACTATAACAAAGGTTTTTGTTATGGAAGCTTTTCTTGGCATTGCCTACATCCCCATCTTTGATCTAGAGGTTGAGACAGACCTGCCTAGCCTCTTGCTTTCCAGCCTAACTGCTGAGCATTTCAGAATTCTGTTGCCTGGCCACCAAAAGCTTTTGATTTCTGGGTTTGGTTTTGTCTTTTTAAAGTCTTCACCTGCAGACCACTAATGGAGGCCACTTCAATTCTTCCATTGGGTAGTGGAAAGGTGGGAGGCCATACTTACCTGGTCTTCATTGGCTGATAGTTCCGTGGGAACTGAGTGTGAAGATGGATCCAGAGAGGGTGAATTGCCAAAGGACTGAGTGCAGTGAGGGGTAACCTGGGATATGGAACATCTCACCTGGCCCAGAGGCACTGAGTAGCAAAACAGCTGCAACAGCAAGGTCAGCGGAGTCATCTTCTTGCTTGTAGAATCAAGATTTGGGGAAGGGTGTGGCAAGACCAGCAAAACCTGGAGGGAGAAGAAACAGAAGATGGGGAAAATGAGGCTAATTGACCTTAAGGAGCAGGGAAATAGACAGAATTGGGAGAGTTCACAAGGGAAGACAGAGATGGGAAAACAAAAGGGAAGAATTTCCATGAGGGGCATGAAGATTGGGAAGCTCAGAGAAAAATGGTAGCCCTAGTCTTCTCCAGAGGTAGGAGGAGAGTGGCTCCTAAAGTTGCCACACATGGGAGACAAGCCAGTTATCTTCCCCTTCAAGACACCATCGTCCCCAAGGAAAGTAGAAGACAAGATTTGCTTACTTTCCCATTAAGCTGAACCTATGCACATTTACAAAGCTTTAATGAATAGTGATGCACATTTGACAAACACAGATATTTTTACCTAAGATGCAGGAATCTAATTTAGTTTTCTGGGATGAAAATTACCTTTCTATTTATGATCATTATTATCTATTATTTGAATTGTAGTACCCTCTAGGGGCCCTAAACAGGCATTGGGGTCCCATTGTATTGGACACACAGACACAGAGACACTTAATGAAAAGACAGCCCCTCCCCTGAAAAGCTTACAATCTACGTATAAAATGAAAGACAACTGGTGGATACAGCAAACAGATGGGGAAGCACAAGAGTTAGATCATTCTGATTAGCGTAATAAGCCACAGTCACAGCACACCAACTGCCTAGTGTTTTGTAGGCATTGCAACAGTGAGTTTTAAAGAGCGCTTTGAAGGAGGATAATGTATTCTCTTGCAGATTTGTATGGGGAGCTCCTCCCATGGAGAAGTGGTGGCAGGGAAGAAAGCACAAAGGTGAGTCTGGAAAAATGGGTCTACTGGGCAACAGGGGCTGGTATCATTACCAGAGTGTAGGTGGGGATCAATGACTCAATAGTATATACGAGATGATAGGGAGGACGCAGCTAGAAAGTGAAGAGAAGACATTTGTATTTGGTGCAGTGGAGAAAACAGAGCGAGCTGTTAGGCAGATGCAAAAAGCCAGGAAGGAGATCTCTGCAGCAGGATTTTGAATGGAGTTGAGAGGGTAGGATGGCATTTGTCAGGTTCAGAAAGGAGAAAGTTGCAGTGGTCAAGATGAGAAAATGACGAGGGCTTGGCTGAGAGTGGCTTGAATGTGTAGGTTTGGGGAGATGGTGCAGTCAAAGATGAGATCCAAGTTACAGGCCTGAGTGATAAAGATGATGATGGTATCCATAGAGATTCAGAAAGGGGGAGAAGAGCTCATATTGGCCATATTGAGTTTAACTTGGCCAGACATCAAAAGGAAATTCTAGAAAGAAAGGCCAAAAATGTAGTTTGGACAGAAGAGAGTGGTGAGGTAGATCTGTGAGTTGTCATTCTAAAGATAGTAGTGGAAGCAGTGTTTTTGAGTGAGATCACCAGGAGAGACAGATATGAGGAGGGGGCCAAGGACAAAACCCTGTGGGGTCCCCACTGAAAGCTGCAATGTGGACAAAGAGGATCCTGCAAAAGAGATGCCGTGGGAGCAATTAGAGAGGAGACAACAAAATCAGGAAAGGCAGAATGAGGGAGAATAAGCCCTGGTCTACACTACAGGGTAAGTCGAATTTAGCTGCGTTAGGTCAATTTTATAATGAATGCATCCACACAAGCAACCCCGTCCCGTCTACGTAAAGGGCTCCTAAAATCGACTTCTGTACTCCATCTTGGCGAGGGGAGTAGCACTAAAATCGACCTTGCTGGGTTGAATTTGGGGTAGTGCAGAGGCAAATTGATGTTATTGGTCTCCAGGAGCTAACCCAGAGTGCTCCAATGTGACCACTCTGGACAGCACTTTCAACTCCGATGCACTAGCCAGGTACACAGGAAAAGCCCCAGGAACTTTTGAATTTCATTTCCTGTGTGGTCAGCGTGGTGAGCTCAGCAGTACAGGTGACCATGCAGTCCCTCCAGAATCGCAAACGAGCTCCACCATGGAGCGAATGGGAGAGGCTGGATCTGGTTGCTGTATGGGGAGAAGAATCTGTGCAGGCAGAACTCCGATCCAAAAGAAGAAATGCAAATATATTTGCCAAAATCTCACAGGGCATGATGGACAGAGGCTGCAACAGGGACACACGGCGGTGCCGCGTGAAAGTCAAGGAGCTCAGGCAAGCCTACCAAAAGACAAAGGAGGCAAACGCTGGTTCTGGGTCAGAGCCCCATACATGCCGCTTCTATGGGCAGCTGCATGCCATTCTAGGGGGGACCCTACCACTATCCCACCACTGTCCGTGGACACCTGCAAGGGGGGAGTCTCACGCCGCACGGAGGAGGATTTTGTGGCTGAGGAAGAGGAGGAGGAGGAGAATGCGCAGCAGGCAAGCTGTGAATCCGTTCTCCCCAGCAGCCAGGACCTTTTCATCACCCTGGAGCCAGTACTCTCCCAAGCCGGGATCCCCGACCCTGAAGCCGGAGAAGGCACCTCTGGTGAATGCACATTTGTAACTACAGTACAGGGTTTAAAAGCAATAGTGTTTAATGTTTGGGTTTGCCCTGAAGACTTGGGATGCATTCATGGCCAGTACAGCTACTGGAAAAGTCTGTTAACGTGTTTGGGGATGGAGCAGGAATCCTCCAGGGACATCTCCATGAAGCTCTCCTGGAGGTACTCTAAAAGCCTTTGCAGAAGGTTTCTGGGGAGAGCAGCCTTTTTTCGTCCTCCACGGTAGGACACTTTACCATGCCAAGCCAGTAGCAAGTAGTCTGGAATCATTGCAGCACAAAGCATGGCAGCGAATGGTCCTGGGTTTTGGTCACATTCAAGCAACATTCTGTCCATATCTTTCTGTGTTAGGCTCAGGAGAGTGATATCATGCATGGTCACCTGGTTGAAATAGGGGAATTTTTGTAAGGGAACAGTAAAAGGACCCGGTTCATGCTGGGCTGTTTGCATTTGGCTAAAAGGGATCATCACTGAGAATAGCCACGCGGCGGGGGGAGGGATGAAGGGATCATCCCAAGTATCCATGCGGAGGGGTGGGGGAAGGTGTGTGCTGCACATCCACCTGAAAACTGCAGCCCCTCCTTATAAATGGCAAACCCAACCGGCATTGCTTGCTATGGGAAAGGAGGGTGCTGCAGTCTGAAAACATTTCCACATGTTATGAAGGCATTAGAAGCCAAACCCACATACCCTTTGGCTTACCATGGCTGCCTGGAAACCCAATTCTGTTGCTCAGCCGTATCTGATGTGTCACCATACCGGCAGGTGCTCAGAATAAGGGAAAATGTGATCTTCTACCTAAAGCACATATGCTGTCTGCTGTAAATTGCTTTATTCACTGTGAAAGAGTCTCCCTTTTGTTCTCAGAAATGTATCATCTTAAATTTTACTCTCCCTTTTTATCCTCCTGCAGGTGCAAATGTTTCTACACTCCCCCTATCATCTCTGTCCCTGAGGTTATCGGAGATTAGAAGGCGAAAAAACCACACTTGCGTTGACATGTTTTCCGAGCTCATGCAGTCCTCCCGCACTGATAGAACACAGCTGAATGCATGGAGACATTCAGTGGCAGAGTCCAGGAAAGAATTAAGTGAGCACGAAGAGCAGAGGCAGGGTGCAATGCTGAGGCTAATGGGGGAGCAAACGGACATGCTCAGGCGTCTGGAGGAGCTGCGGGAAAGCCAACAAGAGCACAGACCGCCACTGCATCTACTGTACAACCGCCTTCCCTCCTCCCCATGTTCCATAGCTTCCTCACCCAGACGCCCAAGAACGCGGGGTCGGGGGGGGAGGCTCCGGGCACCCAGCCACTCCACTCCAGAGGATAGCCCAAGCAACAGAAGGCTGTCATTCAAAGAGTTTTGATTTGTAGTGTGGCTACAATAAGCAATGTGCCCTTGTCCTTGCCTCCTCCCGTCCTCCCCCACCTCACCCTACCCCACCCAGGCTACCTTATCAGTTATCTCCCTTTTTAAAAAATTAATTAAAAAAAAGAATGCATGGTTTCAAAACAATAGTGACTTTATTTCTTTTGCCAGCTGTGATCGAAGTGGGGAGGGTGATTGGCTTACAGGGAATTAAAATCAACAAAGGGGGTGGGTTTGCATGAAGGAGAAACACACACAACTGTCACACCGAAGCCTGGCCAGTCATGAAACTGGTTTTCAAAGCCTCTCTGATGTGCAGCGCGCCTACCTGTGCTCTTCTAATTGCCCAGCTGTCTGGCTGTTCAAAATTGGCAGCCAGGCGATTTGCCTCAATCTCCTACCCCGCCATAAACCGAGTCAGTAAACTGTGCCAGCGCATTTTTAAACATCCAAAGGCACATTCTACCACTATTCTGCACTTGCTCAGCCTATAGTTGAACTGCCCCTTACTACTGTCTAGGCTGCCTGTGTATGGCTTCATGAGCCATGGGAGCAAGGGATTTCAACATCCCCAACAGTAATTTTCTGGTCTGGGAAGTAAGTCCCTTCTTGCAGCTGCTCAAACAGCCCGGAGTTCCTAAATATGCGAGCACCATGCACCTTTCCAGGCCATCCCACATTGATGTTGGTGAAACGTCCCTTGTGATCCACCAGTGCTTGCAGCACCATTGAGAAGTACCCCTTGAGGTTTATGTACTGGTTGGCAATGTGGTCTGGTGCCAAGATAGGGATGTGCGTTCCCTCTATCGCCCCACCACAGTTAGGGAATCCCATTGCAGCAAAGCCATCCACAATGACCTGCACATTTCCCAGAGTCACTACCCTTGATAGCAGAACGTCAGTGACTGCGTTGGCTACTTGAATCACAGCAGTCCCCATAGTAGATTTGCCCACTCCAAATTGATTCCCGACTGACCGGTAGCGTTGCAAGCTTCCACAGGGCTATCGCCACTCTCTTCTCAACTGTCAGGGCAGTTCTCATGTTGGTATTCCTGTGCTTCAGGGCGGGGGAAAGCAACTCACAGAGTTCCAGGAAAGTGACCTTATGCACGCGAAAGTTTCGCAGCCACTGGGAATCATCCCATACCTGCAAGACTATGCGGTCCCACCAGTCTGTGCTTGTTTGCTGGGCCCAGAATCAGCATTCCACTGTATCAACCAGCCCCACTGCTGCAATGATGTCCCAATTGCCACATCCCGTGCTTTCAGGAACATCTGTGTCCATGTCCTCCTCACAATCGTCCTCATGCTGCTGTCTCTTAGCCAGGTTCTGCACACACTGCAGTGTAATGCGTGAGGTGTTTACAATGCTTGCAACAGCAGCGGTGAGCTGAGCAGGCTCCATGCTTGCTGTGCCATGGTGTCTGCATGGGTAACCCAGGAAAAAAGGCGCAAAATGATTGTCTGCAGTTGCTTTCACGGAGGGAGGGAGGAAAGGATGGAGGGGAGACTGACGACAGGTACCCAAAACCACCTGTGACAATGTTTTTGCCCCATCAGGCATTGGGAGCTTAACTCAGAATTCCAATGGGCAGTGGAGACTGTGAGAACTGTGGGATAGCTACCCACAGTGCACCGCTCCGTGAGTCGATGCTAGCCACGGTAGTGAGGATGCACTCCGCTGACTTAATGAGCTTAGTGGGGACATACACAATTGACTGTATAAAATCGATTTCTAAAAATCGACTTCTATAAAATCAACCTAATTTAGTAGTGTAGACGACTAGAAGAAGAACATGGTTATACCCAGAGAAGGTGCAGCAACATGCAGTTTGCATCCCTTGGTACCAGCAGGGCTGAACGGAGCATAGTGTCTTTTGGAAAGTAACATCATTCTCTTAGATAGCAACAAAGGAAAACTGGTGGCTTTGTTGTGTAACAGAGTTTCATGATGAAATTGTCCCATACGGTGAATCTTATTTGCCTCATTACTCTTAAAATATTTATTGAAAAATGCATTTTAATTGTATTACTTAATTGTTTAATTTGGGGCCATTACTATACAATCCCATATAAAATATTCGTTCAGACAACATTAACTTGTACAATAAAGCATTTAGAAGTCAGGAAATATGAAAGGTAAGGTTGACTGGGCATACTTTATTCTAATCCCTTTGTGCATCTGCATTATAATGCAGCCTAATTATTGACAATAATTGCCTGTTACTATTTCTCAAATATAATGTTTTGTGAATTCTCAGAGAAGGTGTTTGACTCAAGTTTATGCTTGCATAACGCTAAAGCTTCTGACGCCAGAGTCCTCAAATCTATCTTGGTTTGTAGATCTTCAAGATATAAACATCAAGGAATGTTTGAAGAAAATCACTTTGGAAGTTCTAAAGTTATCAAGGATTCAGTCTGGCATATTCTGAGACAAGGTTCATAGTTCATAAACAGGACAGGAGTTTTCGTCTCAGCATGACCGGCAGCACATTTTCAAATGAATGTAACCGGGTCACTTGACAGTCAGTAGTTTTTAAACTAAGCAAAATATATACACGTACCCTAGTATATTTCAGGTTTCAGTGGTTAGCCATTTTTGTATCATACTGCACGAGGAGTGCTGCAATGGGTTTAATTTAATTTTTTTTATAATGAGGAAAAAGGCCTGCTCTTCACTTCCTAACCTTCAAATGACTGAAGAGAGTCTAGTCCAGTCTTTAAAAAACACCTCATTTTAGGAGGAAGACCAAGCATCGAAATATTCAGCCCAATTTCAGAAAATTGAGATCATATCAGAACAGTGGGTTTGTAACGGAAATGGATTTGCAACCTTATAGAACCTGTTTTGTACTTATCGCTTGTAAAACTTCAGCCCACTGTAATGCTCTCGTGTTACTTTTCATAAAGGAGTCCCTGTCCTTTTATTCCTTTTTTACTAGATTTTTATCTTTCTCTCACTTGCTGATTCATATTACGCAGCTTTTGATTTATATGCCAACTGATTTATTTGCTACCACAATTCTCTAGGTTCCTAAACCATAAAAGAACTTATTTAAAACATACATCATCATAAAAATATAAATGTAATGTTAACAAAAATGACAATAAAACAAGCTCCAAGCCACTCACACATTCACTACTACTGAGCTTGCTTTTCATAAAAATCCAGAGCGAACATATAAGGTAAAATTCTGGCACAATGGACATTAATGAAATGTTGCCATTGACTTCAGCAGGCCCAGGATTTCACCTGCAGACTTTGCAGCGTGTCCAGGCGGTCAGCAAACTCAGGCTTTGTTGAACCAAGCAGGTCCAAGCTGAACTTTCCTACTTCCTTCTACTACAAACATCTTTTCTAGCTTTAAAATCGATGTATTCTACATCTGCTCTCAAACTACTTCTCACAGTTCGTCTCAGAGCTAGAAACCTGCTTTGCTCAAGTCCACATGCCACAGAGAGAAAGAGCAATGGCTTTCCTCAAAAATAAAATCCATCATGTATCGCTCCATCTATCCATTCTCTTATATCACCGTAGTATCTGAAGGTTCTCCTCCTCCTCACTGGGCCAGTTTGGTCCCCAGGGAATTCTTTTAAAATGCATTAAATACAGGTTTGCTTCCAGTCCCTGGAAGGCTCTTTACTAGTACAGTGCCTATGTGTTGGTTTTACCTCTTTAATTACCACACTTCATGAAATTCTCATAAGGCAGGATAGTACATGCATAAGCAGGGATATAGCTAAAATATGCTATATCAATAGAGGTGCAAATAATTTTGTATTACAAGATATCAAAATAGTTTGATAAAACAGGCATCTTTAAAATGTTTGTTTTTATCTTACCATTAAGAAAATATTAATGATTCTAGCAATATTCTTGTTTCTAAGTATAGAGAATATCTGCTCAAATAAATAATGCTTACCTGACAATAACAATAAGCTCTTTAAGGCTGTCCACTGAACTAATATTCCAGAACTATTGACAAATGAGTAATTAAATTTGTATTACATCCTAAATACCATTGACCTTGCAATATCCCTTTAAATGAAGCCTCCTCAATAACTGTGTATTTAATTTAAGCTTACCAAATGACTTATACGTTAAATCACCAGTTGAGTAGCAAGATTGTGTATAAACTCTATTAATTGTACTAAATGTATTAAGTAATTGTTAACTGTAAATAAATGCAATCTTTGTAACCCATTGATATATATGGAACAAATAACAGGTAATTGTGAATTATGGGGATGCAATTCCAGTAGGAGTTAAGGTGCCATCCTAAAGTATAACACTGATTGTACATGCACAACTTTGCAGACAGACCCTGGTGTCCGTGTGGAGCTTCGTGAATCATTTGGAATTGATCTAGCCGTTTTCAGTGTGGCTTGTGTGAATGAAGTGACTTTTTTTCATTTTTTTTTTGGTCACTAGAGTCATTCAATAGAATAACCACCTTGCAATTATACTGATGTGTTCCCCCTTATTTATATAAAATACCAGCTCCTTAAACTGCACCTCACTACTATCTATACTCCCTTTAATGCCATTCTTTCTGGGTCTGAGATTCCTAAATGCCAGCTGGTAGTAAGCTTTTCTTCTCTTCCAAATATTGATGGTTATGAGGCAGAGTCTAATATGGATCCACTCTCTTCTACATTTGATGGACTCCCATTCTCAGGTGTGAAATCATGACAGAGCTTTTTTCACATAGGTTGAGTGTTTAACAGCATTCCATGTATTATGCAATAACTATCTTTGTAATCCTAATGAATAAGACTATATGAAACTTTTATAAGTAAACCCCAAATCACACAAAATCTGCATTGCTTGGGGGTTCAGAAGTTTTTGGACCTCTTGGAAAAGGTTGTGAGTCTGCTAGAGATTCATGAAAACTATAAAGAGGTATTAGAAGGACATTCCCCATTTCCTAGTAGGTCCAGAACACCTCACTTAGTTGTTGGAATCTTCCAGGAGGCAGACAAATAATTTGCTCTACTCTTCTAATGTCTTTGGGGGTAGGTAGTATGTTAAATAACGGTGCCAACCCAAATCACCATGGTGCTTCTTACAAGGGCTGGAGATGGACATACTGTATATCTCAGACTTGCTTCCTTATTTACAGGTGAAAGTATCTGCCATATTCAGCATCTCTTATATGCAAAGTTAGAATACTGGAAAAGGGTTTTCTTATTTATTTAATTATTATTATTTATTATAGTAGCACCAAGAGGTCCCAACCAAGATGGGGAGCACATTGTACTGAGTGCTGTACAAATAGTAACAGACAGACCCTACCTCAAAGATCTCACAATCTAAATGGATAAGTTTCAGAGTAACAGCCGTGTTAGTCTGTATTCGCAAAAAGAAAAGGAGTACTTGTGGCACCTTAGAGACTAACCAATTTATTTGAGCATGAGCTTTCGTGAGCTACAGCTCACTTCATCGGATGCATACTGTGGAAATTGCAGAAGACATTATATACACAGACACCATGAAACAATACCTCCTCCCACCCCACTCTCCTGCTGGTAATAGCTTATCTAAAGTGATCATCAAGTTGGGCCATTTCCAGCACAAATCCAGGTTTTCTCACCCTCCGCCCCCCCCACAGACAAACTCACTCTCTTGCTGGTAATAGCCCATCAAAAGTGACCACTGTCTTCACAATGTGTATGATAATCAAGGTGGGCCATTTCCTGCAGAAATCCAGGTTCTCTCACCCCCTCACCCCTCTCCAAAAACCACACACACAAACTCACTCTCCTGCTGGTAATAGCCTATCCAAAGTGACCACTCTCCTTACAACCTGCATGAAAATCAAAGTGGGCCATTTCCAGCACAAATCTAGGTTTTCTCACTCCCCCACCCCCATACACACACAAACTCACTCTCCTGCTGGCAATAGCTCATCCAAACTGAGCACTCTCCCCACACTGTGCATGACAATCAAGGTGGGCCACTTCCAGCATAAATCCAAGTTTAACCAGAACGTCTGGGGGGGCGGGGAAGGAAAAAACAAGGGGAAATAGGCTACCTTGCATAATGACTTAGCCACTCCCAGTCTCTATTTAAGCCTAAATTAATAGTATCCAATTTGCAAATGAATTCCAATTCAGCAGTTTCTCGCTGGACTCTGGATTTGAAGTTTTTTTGTTGTAAGATAGCGACCTTCATGTCTCTGATTGCGTGACCAGAGAGATTGAAGTGTTCTCCGACTGGTTTATGAATGTTATAATTCTTGACATCTGATTTGTGTCCATTTATTCTTTTACGTAGAGACTGTCCAGTTTGACCAATGTACATGGCAGAGGGGCATTGCTGGCACATGATGGCATATATCACATTGGTGGATGTGCAGGTGAACGAGCCTCTGATAGTGTGGCTGATGTTATTAGGCCCTGTGATGGTGTCCCCTGAATAGATATGTGGGCACAGTTGGCAACGGGCTTTGTTGCAAGGATAGGTTCCTGGGTTAGTGGTTCTGTTGTGTGGTATGTGGTTGTTGGCGAGTATTCGCTTCAGGTTGGGGGGTTGTCTGTAGGCAAGGACTGGCCTGTCTCCCAAGATTTGTGAGAGTGTTGGGTCATCCTTCAGGATAGGTTGTAGATCCTTAATAATGCGTTGGAGGGGTTTTAGTTGGGGGCTGAAGGTGACGGCTAGTGGCGTTCTGTTATTTTCTTTGTTAGGCCTGTCCTGTAGTAGGTGACTTCTGGGAACTCTTCTGGCTCTATCAATCTGTTTCTTCACTTCCGCAGGTGGGTATTGTAGTTGTAAGAATGCTTGATAGAGATCTTGTAGGTGTTTGTCTCTGTCTGAGGGATTGGAGCAAATGCGGTTGTATCGCAGAGCTTGGCTGTAGACGATGGATCGTGTGGTGTGGTCAGGGTGAAAGCTGGAGGCATGTAGGTAGGAATAGCAGTCAGTAGGTTTCCGGTATAGGGTGGTGTTTATGTGACCATTGTTTATTAGCACTGTAGTGTCCAGGAAGTGGATCTCTTGTGTGGACTGGACCAGGCTGAGGTTGATGGTGGGATGGAAATTGTTGAAATCATGGTGGAATTCCTCAAGGGCTTCTTTTCCATGGGTCCAGATGATGAAGATGTCATCAATATAGCGCAAGTAGAGTAGGGGCGTTAGGGGACGAGAGCTGAGGAAGCGTTGTTCTAAATCAGCCATAAAAATGTTGGCATACTGTGCGGCCATGCGGGTACCCATAGCAGTGCCGCTGATCTGAAGGTATACATTGTCCCCAAGTGTAAAATAGTCTTGGGTAGTAGATAGAATATCCCAGGTCGGGGTTCCAGGGGTGTGTACCCAAGATCCATAAACCTGGAAATCCTGGGCGCCCCATCATCTCAGGCATTGGCACCCTGACAGCAGGATTGTCTGGCTATGTAGACTCCCTCCTCAGGCCCTACGCTACCAGCACTCCCAGCTACCTTCGAGATACCACTGACTTCCTGAGGAAACTACAATCCATTGGTGATCTTCCTGATAACACCATCCTGGCCACAATGGATGTAGAAGCCCTCTACACCAACATTCCACACAAAGATGGACTACAAGCCGTCAAGAACACTATCCCCGAAAATGTCACGGCTAACCTGGTGGCTGAACTTTGTGACTTTGTCCTTACCCATAACTATTTTACACTTGGGGACAATGTATACCTTCAGATCAGCGGCACTGCTATGGGTACCCGCATGGCCCCACAGTATGCCAACATTTTTATGGCTGATTTAGAACAACGCTTCCTCAGCTCTCGTCCCCTAACGCCCCTACTCTACTTGCGCTATATTGATGACATCTTCATCATCTGGACCCATGGAAAAGAAGCCCTTGAGGAATTCCACCATGATTTCAACAATTTCCATCCCACCATCAACCTCAGCCTGGTCCAGTCCACACAAGAGATCCACTTCCTGGACACTACAGTGCTAATAAACAATGGTCACATAAACACCACCCTATACCGGAAACCTACTGACTGCTATTCCTACCTACATGCCTCCAGCTTTCACCCTGACCACACCACACGATCCATCGTCTACAGCCAAGCTCTGCGATACAACCGCATTTGCTCCAATCCCTCAGACAGAGACAAACACCTACAAGATCTCTATCAAGCATTCTTACAACTACAATACCCACCTGCGGAAGTGAAGAAACAGATTGATAGAGCCAGAAGAGTTCCCAGAAGTCACCTACTACAGGACAGGCCTAACAAAGAAAATAACAGAACGCCACTAGCCGTCACCTTCAGCCCCCAACTAAAACCCCTCCAACGCATTATTAAGGATCTACAACCTATCCTGAAGGATGACCCAACACTCTCACAAATCTTGGGAGACAGGCCAGTCCTTGCCTACAGACAACCCCCCAACCTGAAGCGAATACTCACCAACAACCACATACCACACAACAGAACCACTAACCCAGGAACCTATCCTTGTAACAAAGCCCGTTGCCAACTGTGCCCACATATCTATTCAGGGGACACCATCACAGGGCCTAATAACATCAGCCACACTATCAGAGGCTCGTTCACCTGCACATCCACCAATGTGATATATGCCATCATGTGCCAGCAATGCCCCTCTGCCATGTACATTGGTCAAACTGGACAGTCTCTACGTAAAAGAATAAATGGACACAAATCAGATGTCAAGAATTATAACATTCATAAACCAGTCGGAGAACACTTCAATCTCTCTGGTCACGCAATCAGAGACATGAAGGTCGCTATCTTACAACAAAAAAACTTCAAATCCAGAGTCCAGCGAGAAACTGCTGAATTGGAATTCATTTGCAAATTGGATACTATTAATTTAGGCTTAAATAGAGACTGGGAGTGGCTAAGTCATTATGCAAGGTAGCCTATTTCCCCTTGTTTTTTCCTTCCCCGCCCCCCCAGACGTTCTGGTTAAACTTGGATTTATGCTGGAAGTGGCCCACCTTGATTGTCATGCACAGTGTGGGGAGAGTGCTCAGTTTGGATGAGCTATTGCCAGCAGGAGAGTGAGTTTGTGTGTGTGTGTGTGGGGGGTGAGAAAACCTAGATTTGTGCTGGAAATGGCCCACCTTGATTATCATGCACATTGTAGGGGGAGTGGTCACTTTGGATGAGCTATTACCAGCAGGAGAGTGAGTTTGTGTGTGTATGGGGGTGGGGGAGTGAGAAAACCTGGATTTGTGCTGGAAATGGCCCACTTTGATTTTCATGCAGGTTGTAAGGAGAGTGGTCACTTTGGATAGGCTATTACCAGCAGGAGAGTGAGTTTGTGTGTGTGGTTTTTGGAGGGGGGTGAGGGGGTGAGAGAACTTGGATTTCTGCAGGAAATGGCCCACCTTGATTATCATACACATTGTGAAGACAGTGGTCACTTTTGATGGGCTATTACCAGCAAAAGAGTGAGTTTGTCTGTGGGGGGGGGCGGAGGGTGAGAAAACCTGGATTTGTGCTGGAAATGGCCCAACTTGATGATCACTTTAGATAAGCTATTACCAGCAGGAGAGTGGGGTGGGAGGAGGTATTGTTTCATGGTGTCTGTGTATATAATGTCTTCTGCAATTTCCACAGTATGCATCTGATGAAGTGAGCTGTAGCTCACGAAAGCTCATGCTCAAATAAATTGGTTAGTCTCTAAGGTGCCACAAGTCCTCCTTTTCTAAATGGATAAGGCAGATGACAATTATAGAAAAACAATTAACTAATTATCCATTTCAGAGTTGTGTACTGGTGCTCATTGTCACTGTCTCTGGCAAAGGGACCTTTTTTTAAAACAAATTGCTCTACACAACCCTCCTGCATCCTCCTTCCCCATTGTCCAGATGCCCCAGACAGCCAGTAATACTATGGTGGATTCATGGTCACTCCACAGAAATAGAAAAATGAGAGGGGGAGAGGGTGGGGAATCTATCCTCATCCTCCCCCACCCCCCGATGTTCTAGTTACCTTTCTTGACCCACTTTATTCCCTTTGCTAACCTAGGATGATTCATCACCCTAGGTTAACAACAGCATCACCCCGTCTGCCCCCCCACCTTATGCTCCCCTATATAAGACCTGACGAACGATTAGAAAAACTGCTGCCAATCAAGAAACAGCCCTCAACAAATATATTTCAGAGAAGCCTTCTAAAATGTTTCCAAATACCTGTATGTAAAAAGCCATTCCAAAGAAGATTTTGGCTACCTCACCTGTATTCCTAAACTCCCAAGTTACACATTTATCACTTAGCTCAATTTAGAAGAAACCTTTGATTCTGACTCAGTGATGCCAGGAAACAGCATTTCATAAGTAGGAAAGAAGTCTAAATTGCCAGTTGGAGTCTGGCAGGAGCTAGTGATTGGACAGGAGAAGAGAGGTATGAAGTTATATGAAATGCGCTGTCCAGTTTTTCTAATTTTACATGTTCCTTTTACTTTAAAGTGTGATGATACAAAACAAGCCAAACTGTGATACCCAAATTGACTTAATTTGTGACAGAATGATAATTGCACAAAAATTAATAGTATCGTAATCAAACTAAAACATCTTTTCCAAAGAAAAAATATGAATTAAAAGGCTTTTAGCTTTTGAGAAAGGGAATCCCATTGTAATTAGATCATGAACTAAGGCCTTTCGCTGCTGAAAATTCATACTGTGCACTGTTTAAGTGCCACCTCTTGATTCTTCTACAGCAGATACTAATAGCAAACTCTATTCTGGTTTTCTTTGTGCAATCCCAATCACATCACATCAAATTATACAACTAATTAACACAAACTCCTTAAAAATGGCATATTATTTTGGCAAGGCAAATTAATGTCAGTCCCCTGAAACCATGTTTAGTAATTCCCACTGACTATAGTAACGCCTACTACTGAGAGAAGGGCTAATCAAATACAGGCTCTCCTGCTGATGAGCTGAACAAAGTATCCAGATGTTTCTGCCTTCTAGGCTAATGAAATGTCATGGATGTTTTTACCTCCATCTATATGAAGAACTAATTCCATCATGGGCATGATCCAGGTAGTCCTTGTTTGTTTGATACTGGTTACTTAAGCATCGCTGTGCTGAGCCCAGGGGAGACAGACAGACACACACACGTCTTGCTAAACAAAACTACTGTATGAACCCGTTAGAGATGCATTGCTGTTGCAAGCCCACTATTGGAGTCTACTTCTGTGTCTTCCCTACCACAATGTAGAGAGTGGAATGGAAATTGGTGACTCTTGCAGAAAAAAAATCCATCTTACATTGTCCTGGATATAAAAGCTGGTCAAAATATTTTTTTGTTTATCACTAAGAGGACCCATTGGCATTAAATTACTTAATGAGATGTCGATTGCAATTAAAAAAGCCATAACATTTATATTAACATTTTAAAGCTTGGTTATTCTGGGAGTGGCTGTTTACATGAGTCTAAATGGGTGATAATGAACATGAAGAAGTGTTCCATATTAAAACATAGTACTGTGTAACTGCCTAGTAAAATCCTAATATTAAACTATGCAGAATAACTTACAAGACAGTTTAAAAGCCTCATATTTAGATTTAGCCCATCTTGAGTCTCAAATAATGGACTTGTGATTAAATATGAATACAAATGAAAGAATGCATTTGCATGTAAGCTTACAACATATATTTTATGATACATTTGTTTCAAGAAGTTTACAGTATACCTTGAACGATGATATATCCATTTTCAGAAACAGTACGCGTTAATTTAAAGATACTGTGTAATTACTTTTCAGCAACGCTTTACAGCTTTATCATACTTGCACCTTTTCTTGGGAGGGGGGAGTGGGGAGGATAGCTCAGTGGTTTGAGCATTGGCCTGCTAAACCCAGGGTTGTGAGTTCAATCCTTGAGGGGGCCATTTAGGGATCAGGGCAAAAATTGGGGATTGGGCCTGCTTTGAGCAGGGGGTTGGACTAGATGACCTCCTGAGGTCCCTTCCAACTCTGATATTCTATGATTCTTGACTGCTAGATACCAGTACATGATACAAGAAAGCATACCCTAGCAGGCTCACTAGCAAACTCTTTTTCTGGTACTAAACTGATATCTGACACATTTAACAATATGCATACGGAGGCAAGGAATTAGGTTTATTGATGCAGCTTTTGTGAATAAATTCAGAGAAAATTTTTTATCAAAGAAATACCTTACAGCATAGTCCATTCTTTTGTTTGCTTTATAGTAACTTATGTACTGGTATATACAGAATATAAGCAGAAGTTTCCCTTTACATACTGTACATTTCCTTACACTGTTCATTTTTATTATACAATCTTTTCTGAAGCACCCATTACAGTAGTATCTGGGCATCAGTTAACATATGTTTTGATGTGACAATAATTTACACCAGGAGGAACAAAACTCTGCAGAAACTTTGCCAATTTAATCTAGTCGTTCAGGAGAATGCTATTCACAGCTGGGCCCAATTTGCTGGTTTAGTGGGAAGCTCACTGCAAGAGATGGTCTTTCATCTCATCATAAGGGAAGACTTGGACTGAGTGTGTAGCTGTGAGTTCCAGAGGTGAGGGCATTTAGATGAGAATGCCCTGGCTCTAGCTTCAGAAAATTAAAACCTGGTTCTATTGGTCTTATCTAGGGCTGGCCAAAAAACAAAAATGCCATTTTGTGAAAAAAATTGAGGTTTTGACATTTGTTTTTGTTCTGCAGTGGAATGAAACTGAGACCTTTTGAATTTTTTTGCAAAAAAAAACAGAGCGGGAGAGGGTGAACACAGCCCTTTATCCCAGAATAGCCAGTAACCCAGTGGCCAAGGGTATGCTCCTTTACTATGTGGGAGAAACAGGTTAAAGCTCCTACTCTGCCTGAGTTTGAGGAGGAACTTGAACCTAGGTCTTCTGCTTCCATCCTGGTTATGTGAAATCTGCACTGAAACTGATACATTTCTGTGAAAAATTTGGGTTTTGATGAATCAGCATTTTCTGATGGAAAAACATTTTGTCAGAAAAAGTGGCTCTAGTGTTAACATCCCTGATGAACACAGTTGTCATAGCAGGAGATGCCCGAATAGTGAGAGAGGCAGTCCTTTAGATAGGCAGACTTAAATTCACTTTCAACTCACAATAAGACCAGGACCTTGAAATATGACCAGAACTGGATGTGCTGCTAATGCAGAGCATGTAGTGTTTGTGTGATTGTAATTTGGCACTCCACTCAGTAGGCAAGCTGCTGTTTATTGAACCTATCACAGTTTCTGGATGGCTTTCAGGGTCAACTCTGGATAGAGGGAAGTGAAATAATCCAGCCTTATGCTGACCAAATCATGCATCATTGTGGCCAGGCCCATACCCAAGAAGTAAGGTATGCAACCTCTATCTGCATGTCCAGCAACATTGATAAGTCTGGAAACTTCCCCAAGTTTCACACCATCTTGACAACTGGTAAGGTCCTGGCTTATGCTGGTTCCTCCAACACCTTCTCTCCGCTTAGTAGCATATTTCTTGCAACTTTATCACTTTTCCAAAGTTGAGGAAGTTTTGAAAAATGACAGAATGGGAAAAGGAAAAAAAGAAACAGGAATAAGTGAAAAAAAAGTCTAGTCATAATTCATCCTCTGAGATGAGAGGCTTCAAAAGGAAAAATGGGGGAGAAATGGGAAAAAAAAATCCCAAATTTCAGTTTGAAAAAAACAAACAAAATTTAATTTAAAAACTAAGAGAAATTTTTCATTTGTTCTGAAATCTCCCATGAGAGATTTTGAAACCTCCCATGTGAGATTTCATTGTTCGTAAAACCCCATTTTCAACAGGAAAATTTTTTTAGTTGAGAAATCTTCCACCAGCCCTAATGTTGCACTTGGCCCATATCTCTCTAATGGAATGAACAAGAATCCAACAAACACTCCTTCATTTGGGGAACTTTGGACCTAAATTTGAACTTTTGGCTCAAGATCAGTTCTAATGTAGAGTAAGGAACATTATGAGATGACATGATTATTAGATGACGAGGAACATGATGAGAGACAGAATTTAAGAGAAACAGAAGGAGCAACAGGAAAAAAAATTGTACTGAGGATGGACAATGAGAAGTAGGAACATTTTAATATTATCTGACAGTTTTGTAAACTTGGGAAATTAAATATGCATTCGGAGAGGGTGCAACTGATTATTCTATATTGTCCAGTGAATTTTCCCAAATGAAGGAGGCTTTATTTTCTTACAGGGGCAAAAAAGAGCAAAAACCACCTTGAACAATCAAAATTAAAAAGCAATAATTCTGGACAAAGGGTTGCATTTAAAATCATACAATCATATAAGGATAAATCTGACCCATACACTTTTCAGTTAGTAAATATCCTTCATAGAGCTATGCAGTCCTTGCTTGGTCTTACAGTCTAGACTACAATTCTTTACTTCCATTGTACTCAAGACTGAGTTAGGGCTGCAGGATTTGGTACTAAGTGTTTCACTTCATGAGAGACAGGTTTAACCTGGCACAACTACTTCTGAACAAAACCCTTTTATTACTACAGTTTGTAAAAGTCATATGTGTATGTTCCCACTGGGCCTCTGAATAAAGTCTGGAGAAAAACCACAGAGGCAATAGTCCTGCTGCTGCAGGATGCTGAACCTCTCTGAACCTTTGGATGTTCATTCCCCTGTCACTAGTTTCTTCCTGTCCAGTTTTCCATCATTTTCATGTTCACCAATTCTGAACAGTGATGTTATTGTCACATATTTTTCTACATCAGCAAGATAGATAAAAATCTACTTCTGACATCAAACCAGCCTATTTAAGACACAGGAAACAAACAGTTTTTAAACTACTGCTCACTGAAAAGTCAAAACAATCCAGTACATGTAACAGGCTTCACATGAAGGCCCACACAAGTTTATTCAACATTTTGGATATCACCTTGTACAGAGGAATCATGCAGCTTTTGGGAACATAGGAATAGATTTATGGGTCAATTTATTGTAGGATCTTGTCTCAGACAATGACCAGGATTAGATGCTTCAGAAGGCAGCACAATAAACCCTGCAATGGACAGTTACGGAATCATCTGACCCTAAATTCTTCTTCCTAATTCCAGACAGCCAATGAGTGGCTTATACTCTGAAGCATGGGGCTTTATTACCCCCACTCCTCTTTTTTAATCCTAGTTAATGCAACTGGGGATTTTATCATCATACACATAAATCTCTAAACTCTTATTTGAATTCTGCTGAGATTTTGGACTCAGTGATCTATTTTAGCAATGAGTTCCCCAGTCTAATTATGTGTTGTGTTTCAGAGTAGCAGCCGTATTAGTCTGTATCCGTAAAAAGAAAAGAAGTACTTGTGGCACCTTAGAGACTAACCAATTTATTAGACCATAAGCTTTTGTGAGCTACATGCATCCGATGAAGTGAGCTGTAGCTCACGAAAGCTTATGCTCTAATAAATTGGTTAGTCTCTAAGGTGCCACAAGTACTCCTTTTCTTTGTGTGTGTTGTGTGAATTTCCCCCCTTTTATCATTTTAAAGATTCATTATGAATTATTCACCTATCCTAGAATAAAATAAAATGCACATTGTGGAACTTTAATGGTTCTTGAAAGAATTGGGTGAATTAGTCATAGCAAATAACTTATACGTAAGGACATAATAATGGCCATACTGGTCAGACCAATGGTCCATCTAGCCCAATATCCTGTCTTCCAACAGTGGCCAGTGTCAGATGTTTCAGAGGCAATGAACAGAACAGGACAATTATTGAATGATTCATTCTGTCATCCAGTCCCAGCTTCTAGCAGTCAGAGGTTCAGAGACACACAGAGCATGGAGTTTCGTCCCTGACCATCTTGGTTAATTGCCATTGATGGACCTATCCTTCATGAACTTATCTAATTATTTTTGAACCCAGTTATACTTTTGGCCTTCACAACATCCTCTGACAACAAGTTTCAAGTTTGATGGCACATTGTGTGAAGTATTTTCTTCTATTTGTTTTATACCTGCTGCCTATTAATTTAATTGGGTGACTTGGTTCTTATGTTATGTGAATGGGTAAATAACACTTCCTTATTCACTGTTTCCACACCATGATTTTATCAACCTCTATCCTATCCGTCCTTAGTCGTCCCTTTTCTGCATCGCAAACAAGGGGAAAAAATTCATAGGAATAAGCTGCCGACCAAACTGGATCAACAAGCATCTTAAACAGGTTATTAAGAGAAAGCAAAAAGCCTACAAGGAATGGAAGATGAGAAAGATCAACAAGGAAAGCTACCTCTTGGAGGTCAGAAAGTGTAGGGAAAAAGTGAAAACTACCAAAAGCCAAGCCAAGTTGGACATCACAAAGGAAATTAAAACCAAAAGTAAAAAGTTCTATAGCCATATAAATAAAAAGAAAACAAGGAAGGAAGAAATGGGACCACTAACTACTGAGGATGGGGTGAAGAGTAAAGACAATTTAGGCATGGCCCAAAACCTAAATGAATACTTCCCCTCAGTTTTTAATAAAGGAGGTGTAGTGGCAGGGTGGCTAACAGAAAAGAGGATATGGAAGTAAAAATTACCACATTTGAGGTGGAAGTCAAATGCAAACAGCTTAATGGGACCAAATTGGGGGGGCCCAGATAGTCTCCATACAAGAATATTAAAGGAACTAGCACATGAAATTGTAAGTTCCACAGCAAGGATTTTTAATGAGTCGATAAATTTGGGAGTCGTGCCCTATGATTGGAGAATTGTGAATATAATACCAATTTTTAAGTAAGGGAACAAAATCCAGGAAATTACAGGCCTGTTAGTTTGACATCAATTGTATGCAAGGTCTTGGAACAAATTTTGAAAGAGAAAGTAGTTAAGGACATAGAGGTCAATGGTAACTGAGTAAAATACACCATTGTTTTACAAAAGATAAGATTGTGCCAGACCAACCTGAGCTCTTTCTTTGAGAATATAAATGATTTTTTTAGACAAAGGAAATGCAGTAGATCTGTTTTACCTGGATCTCAGTAAGGCATTTGGTACAGTTGCACATGAGACATTATTAGTTAAATTGGAGAAGATGGGGATTAACATGAGAACCAAAAGGTGGATAAGGAACTGGTTAAAGAGGAGACTACAACAGGTCATAATGAAAGGTGAACTGTCAGGCTGGAGGGAGGTTACTAGTGAAGTTCCTCAAGGGTTGATCTTGGGCCAATCTTATTTAACATTTTCATTCATGACCTTGTCACAAAAGTGGGAGCATGCTAATGAAATCTGTGGATGATACAAAGTTGGGAGGTATTGCCAGTATGGGGGAGGATGACCTGGATGACCTTGAAAACTGGAGTAATAGAAATGGAATGAAATTTAATACTGCAGAGTCATGCATTTAGGGACTAACAACAAGAATTTTTGCTATAAGCTGGGGACGTATCAGTTGGAACTGACAAAGGAGGGAAAAACCTGGGTGTATATTGGTTGACCACAGGATGACTATGAGCTTTCAATGTGATGCAAACATGAAAAAGGCTAATGCAATTCTTGGATGCATCAGGCTAAGTATTTCCGGTAGAGACCGGGAAGTGTTATTGCCATTATACAAAGCACTGGTGAGACCTCATCTGGAATATTGTGTGCAGTTCTGGTCTCCTATGTTTAAGAAATATGAATTTAAACTGGAACAGGGGTAGGGAAGGGCTACTAAGATGATCAGAGGAATGGGAAACCTCTGTAGAGGAAGGTTGTTCACCTTCCTCTACAGCATGGTTATGGGTCACTTGCTAGTTTAAACTAGAGTAAATGATGGATTCTCTGTAACGTCACGGCTTTAAATCATGATTTGAGAACTTCAGTAACGTAGTCAGAGGTTATGGGTCTATTACAGGAGTGGGTGGGCAAGGTCCTGTGGCCTGTGATGTGCAGGAGGTCAGACTAGATGATCATGATGGTCCCTTCTGGCCTTAAAGTCTATGAGTCTAAGCTGAACAGTCCCACTCTTTTTAAACTCTCCTCATGTGGAAATTGTTCCATACCCCTAATCATTCTTGTGTTTCTCTGTACTTTTTCCAATTCTATTATATCTTTTTTGAAATGGGGTTGAACAGAACTGCACATAGTATACAAGGTGTGGGCGTACCTTAGCTTTACAAAGTGGCATTATGATATTTTCTGTCTTATTATCTATCCCTTTCCTAATTGTTAATAACATTCTGTTCACTTTTTTGATTGCCACTTTACATTGAGCAGATGTTTTCAGAGAACTATCCAAGATGATTCCAAGATCTTTTTCTTGAGTAGTAACAGCTAATTTAGACCCCATCATTTTGTATGTATAGCTGGGGTTATGTTTTCCAATGTGCATTACTTTGCACTTATCAACATTGAATTTCATCTGCCATTTTGTTGCCCAGTCACCCAGTTTTGTGAGATTCCTTTGTAATTCTTTGCAGTCATCTTTGAACTTAACTATCTTGAGTAATTTTGTATAGTCTGAAAACTTTGCCACCTGACTGTCCATCCCCTTTTCCATATCATTTATGAATATGTTGCATAGCACTGGTCCCAGAACAGATCACTGGGGGATCCCACTATTTACCTCTCTCCACTGTGAAAACTAACCATTTATTCCTACCCTTTGTTCCCCATCTTTTAACCAATTAATTTCATTCTCTTTGCTGTTCAAGATTGTTCAGACAAACTTTGAGTTTCACATATGTGTTCTTTATATAAAATTATTGGCAATTGTTTTATGCAGCAGACAAATTTTAGCCTATGGATTGCTTTTGAGCTGTATTTGCCATATATATTTATCTCTCAGAAACTGGACAAGGGGATGATGGTTGTCTTCAGGGGAAAGAAATTTCCAGGACTGGGGAAATCCTTAAAGGGTCAGAGAGGGATACTGATGGAAGAGAATGATGACATGGTCATGGAGAGAATGGCCTACACCTCTATCATTCAAGTGAAAAAGGCAGTCAACCTCCCAATAAATTCCTTCTCACCCTTCAAGGGGCTCTTCTCTTCTACAGCCAAGCCAGGGATGAAGGAGCAACCCCTGAGGTCTATAAAGTAGAAGAGCAGTTTTTCATGCTCTGCACATACAAGATCCTTTGGGTTGGGCCCTAGTGGCAATTCCTTTTATGATGGATGCTGCACCTGATAACAAAGTGATGAACTTTTTCCTGTCAAGTTCTCCAGCTCATCCTTGTGATGAGCCCAAAGGTGAGCTCAAAATGCATAGGTGCCCATGTTAATAGCATAGGGACCTCAGCTCAGCTGCCTTCTGCAGGCTCCAGAGGTCTTGTTCCCCTACTATCTCTGTGAAATGGGCCCAAATAGATGGTGAGTAGGTCCACTTCTCCTTTCCTTCTTCAATTTCCTCTTCCTCCCTTTTCTCTTTTCCTCTGCCTCCAAACTAGTATCTTTCTTCACCTTGCTCTGAATTGCCACTCACCATCCTTCACTAACCCCACAAATGAAGCTCTGAAAGGGCTGGTTTCAGAGTAACAGCTGTGTTAGTCTGTATTCGCAAAAAGAAAAGGAGGACTTGTGGCACCTTGGTTAGTCTCTAAGGTGCCACAAGTACTCCTTTTCTTTTTCTGAAAGGGCTGTTACAGTATCACTTCTATGCAAAAAGGATTTTCATCAAATGAATTTCTGCTACAAGGTGAAAATTTGTTTTTTAGGTACATGTGTACAAACAAAATGTCACTGGCATGACTTCAAGGAAACTGAACACTAAATACAGTACAATATTGAAAATACAGCAAAATGAAAATTTGCTTCTAATTTATTAAAATATTTGTGAACATTTATTGTCAGTGTAAGCTACCAAAGGTGTGCAAATTTTTCATTTTTGGGAGGAGTTTCACAATGTTGAAATTTCTTCCGTTCCAGAATGGAATGCAAACAAAATTTTTAGAAATTTCTCACAAACTGAAATGCTGAAAATCTTTTAAATCAGGTTGAAAACCTTTTGTTTCTGCAAAATTGAATGTCTTGTTCTGATCTGGATTTCTTTCATTTTATGTTACAGTTTATAGTTATATAGTATATAATATAATTTGACCAAAAAGATTGCAAGGGAAGATTTCACTTTTTTTTTCTTTCAGTTTTTCATTTTTAAATGAATTTTCATTAAAGGCAACATGTCTTCACAAAACATTTCACTTTCAAGTAATCTGCATTTTCTGACCCGCTTTATAATCCACCTTTACATGATGTGTCTCTCTGTCCCCTTCTAGTGGCCTGACCACAAACAGGTTTAGAAGTGCTACATCTGGGTCTTTTAGTTCATGAAGTAAAAGCATCCAGAGGTCTGGAGTTCAATCCCTGCTTCTAACAACCTACCCTGGGGCATCACTTTACATAATATTTGCTCAGCTCTAGTTCTTAATGTCATTTAACTTCTGTTAACTATGTGGGTGCAATTATCATTTGCTCCGCTTTCACACTGCTCTGGCAGGTAAATATAAATATAAATGCCCACTTTAAGGCTCCTTTCCACTGGTAGAGTGGTGTAAAGATGCCTTAGTGCAAATGAGAATTCTGCCTTATTACTCTACCACTTAAATATTGAGGATCATTCTGAACCCTGGAGAAAGCACTTATTTAGCAGCGAAAGCATTTGTCTATAGAATTTAATTTCTTTAGCTTAATTAAAATTGACATTAACTACTCCAAGCCTTTAAAATTTGATTCATTTAATATAGCCATCAAAATGCTTAAAAGAATTTGAGAACTAACTCACATGATAAAACTGCAGAAAGGTGAAAGTCTTTGCCTTTTCTGTCTTAAAGAGTCCTACCAGAAATGGCATGTACAGAAATGGCATGTGCAGAAACCAGGGGGAAAATGCAGGACAAAGTCAATGCACTTAAAAGTGAAGAGATGAAGGAGAGATTAATGGGATACTACAAACAGTGCTCCAGTTCACAGCAGGAGTCATATGTGCACCTGCATTGCAATTTTTGTTTTCATTTTTAAATTTACAAATATCACTGGCAAAAGTTGAGAACATTTCTTTTGCTGTGGGTGTGAGGCTGAATATTGTCCTGACCTATGCACAGCTGAAATGGTGACTTAGCTTGGGCAAACTGTGGAATAAGGTTTGTTAGGGATTTGCAAATATAGAAAAAGGAGGAATCTGTAATCTGACAGTGATTACTGAATTTCTGCAACCTATGATTAAGGCTTGAAAAGAAGTTAAATTCACTCTTTTGAGTCTAATAGATGCATCAGATGTGAACATGGAAGAAATCACATTTCTGATTGTGAAGTATTCCATAAAAATCACAGGAAGGGGAACTGAAAAACAGCAGAAATAAAGATTTTGATCCAGTTTAGGTCCACACATGGTGATGCATTATTGAACAGTTATTTCTTCCAGTTAATCATTACATGCACTCCTACACTCTTAAAAACAACATGAGGAATACTTTTTGGACAGAGAAGAAAACTGCACACAATAGATATTTGAGTGAGAAGTGTAAGAACCAACAAAATAACAGTTCTCCATTCTGCACAGAAACTATATTTCTTTACAACTAGGTTATTTCATGAGTAATTTCAGAGCATTAGTATATATTGTGTTATTCTGTACAGCTTCTTGTACAGAGACAATTCAATAAATGAAAAGTCTGAATTCTAAGTATTATTATTATTTTTGTTCAGATTTGCTTTGTGATGCCAGATTCTTTTGATTGCTTCAGTCCTACAAAAATCCCCTGTTGTTTATTGTAAATAACAAGTTGTTTTATTTCTTTTGGTTTGCAACTTTCATTTTCTTCTGTTGCTATAATTTCCATCATTGTTAACATGAACACACTTTAATGCAAAAGTGGTCTTATATGTAACTGTACCCTCCTCTGATTTGTTGGCTATAGAAATATTCCAGGTGATGTGAAACCAGTGGGAAGCAAGAGCAAATCACCCCTCACCAGAGGGAACTGAACTATCCATGGTGTATTTTAGGTCCATTTATGATGGGGTGGGAAATGCATGCATGTATAAATTTCTGACTGCACCCTTTGCTAGCTGTATTTACATATTAAATTAGAAAACTATTTAGCAGCACAGCTAACTTTATTGCCAGTGAAATATCAAATTATTCTTATTATATCATTATGCCATGGTACCTCCACAAAGGAATCCTGTAATTGTACTAAAAAGTGTCATAGGAAATGGCACACTTTGTGTTCAGTAGCTCAGACTTATCAGTTTCACATGCTGAACTAAAGCATTAGCATTCTTTAAAATTTTCCCTCTGAACTGAGATTTCTTACTTGGGTTGAAACTTGGTGGGGGTGGGGTGGGGGGGAAGAGGAGAAGGGAGTTGTGACTTCTCACAACAATAACGTATCTCATATTCATACAGCAGAAGAATGCTGTATGCCATGGGTGCCAAACTTATTCTGTGGAGAGAGACAAATTGCATTTTTAATTGTTCTCTGTTAGCCAACTCTTCAAAGCTAGAGCCATTTACTACACTCAGTCCATATTCATAGATTCATGGATTTTAAAGGCCATTGTGATAATCTAGTCTGATCTCCAGGCTCTTGCATAACACTGTCCTAGGAGCAGAATATGTCCAGCAGCTCACAGTAAAGATTCAGTATTTCACATGCTTAGATCCTAATTGCATACAGTAACATTAACATCCTACCACATCTCCTGATCTCCCTTGCAATCTCATCCTTTTCCTTACCCTTCTCCTTTAACCTCTGACTCTCCTCTGGCTGTTTCACCTCACAATACAAGGATACTTTAGTCTCTTCCATTTTGGAAAAAAAAAAGCATCCTTGATCCCACTTACCTTTCCAACTACCATCTCGTCTTCTTTCTCCCTTTCATCTCTAAATGCACTGTACGCACTGTCTACAGCTGCTGTCTGGAGTTCCTCTCCTCTAATTCCATCCTAAACCCTTTCCAGTCTGACTTCTGCCTCTTTCACACTACTGAAACGACTCCTACTGAAGTCTCCAATGACCTTTCTCAACAAATCTCAGAACCAGTCTCCATCCTCATCCGCCTTGATCTGTCAGCCACCTTTTACATTATCAACTGTGCTCTTCTTGATATCTTGTCCTCTCTTGGCTTCCATGACTCAGGCCTCTGTTAGTGTTCCTTCTACCATCTAAAATCTCCTTCAGCAGGTTGTCTGGAGGATCCTCCTCATCCCCCCTCCAACTTTTTTGAGGGGAGAAAGATTCCACAGGGCTCTGTCCTAGGTTCCCTTCTTTTTTCCCTCTGCACTTTACCTCTGGGTAATCTCATTAGCAAACACAAATTCATCTATCAATTCTATGCTGACAACTCACAGCTCTATTCCAGACCTGTCTCCTTCTGTCCAAACTAAAATCTCAGCCTGCCTCTCTGACTTCTTCTCATGGATGTCTAGCCATTGATTTAAATTGACCATGGCCTAAACAGAACTCTTAATCTCCCTCCCCACCCAGGCACAATTCCTCCCTCTTCCCCTTTTCTGGACCACTGTGGACAACACTACCATCCTGCCTGTCACTCAGGCCTGTAGCCTGTACATCATCTTTGACTCAGACCTCTGTCAAGATCCTCCCACCAGGCTCAGGGCCGGATTTACACCTTAGGCACCCCTAGCCACAGCATCTTCAACTGCCTACAGCTGACCTTTGTGTTTTCCGTGAAAAATGAAACTTTTAACCCACTTTAAACTTTTAGGTGCCCCTAGAACGCCAGCACCCCTAGGCACATACCTACAGTGACTAATAGGAAATCCGGCCCTGACCAGGCTATATCTAATATTGATGATTCTCTGTGTGTAAGATCTCTAAGACAAGGCCTTTCCTATCCATCCACACAGGTAAATCTTACATCTCAACTACTGCAACATCCTTTTTTCTGGATTTGACAAATGCAAGTGCCCTGCACCATCTTGCCTAGTTCGCCTCCATTCAAAACACGGCTGCAAAGATCATTTCCCTAGCCCAGTGCTTTGACCATGTCATCCCTTTCCTTGACTCTCTCCACAGGCTCTCCTTCCTCTATCAATTATCTTCCCTTTCAAGGACCTTCATGGTCTATCCTCACCCTAACTATCATCTTTCAAAGGCCATCAAGAGGTCAACTCCTTCCTCCACTCTGCTAATTATGGTAGCCAGCCTTTATCACTCACTCGTTATATTTTCAAACACTTTTGTGTTTTCTTTCATGTTGCCCCTCATGCATGTGAGGAGCTCCCCATAAACATTAGCAAAGGTACCTCATTGTCCTCCTTCAAATCCTTCTTAAACCTCTCCTTTGCTGTGATGCCTACAGGACACCTGACAATGGTTAGGCTGCTTGTGAACTGTGTGTGGCAGATATGACAATATCCGGCAATATCCTGGATGGAACTTATTGAATTAAGTTAAACCTTATTGAATGAAGTGAAATATTTTAGGAGTTCATTGTATTGAAAATGCAAATGTTTATGTACTATTGAGAGACTGTATGGAGTGCTATGGGGGAGGGAGACCACAGCCCTTCATAAACTAAGAATGGGGATGGGAGGTGTTTAGTTGAATTAATTCAGGTCGTTATACCTCCAGAGAGCTAACCACACCTGGAGAGAGGCTTCCATATACTTGTTCAGTCTGGATTCTCCAGGGACCAGCAGACAAAGAAAGGATTTTTGGTTAAGTAGCCTGAGTTTAAACTGACGCAGGGCCTTTGCTCTGATCCAGCAAATAGACAGCACTTCTGGTCCAGTCAGAGGTTATCAAACATTCTTGTCCATATTAAACAGATGCATTGACTTCTAATAATAAAAATAAAATCCAGTTTAAGTCGAGCAATGCACAACATTTCCACTTGTATGAAGTAAGAGAAACTAACTTCCCTTTTAAGAAAAATATACTAAATCCTAATAGTGGTTAATCCAAGTTCCCCTGTTGTACACAAAAGAGATGTTATTGTTACCTGCACTTCAGCAGGATATTTATATGGGATCTCCTCCCCTTAAACAAGGAAATTCATATCCTTCCCACTTCATTGTCCTCCTCACAGCAGGCACACCCACTTAGAGATACCAAAATGGAGGTAACAGTAATCCAAATAACACCTGACTATAGCGAGGTCCCACCAGGAAGCTCCATCAAACAGTCACTATTATAGGAATTAATACACCAATTTCAAGAATCCTTCTCTTTGGACAAAATGTACCTTTAAATCAGCACAGCAAGGTTATAACCTCTTCCCTAATCATATGCAATGAGAACTCAAGACTTTTTTTTTAAAAAAATATGATCATTAGATTCAGTATGAGATTGAAACTGCAGTGCTTTATTTCACTTTGTATCCTTCTGATCTTTCTCCCCATCCCAGTTTCTTTCAGTGACCCATTTCTACCTTCCAATCATCCTGGATTTCGATGACCATCCCCTTGTTTTAAATTAAAAGTGGAGCCTCTTCTAAGAGGGCTTCTCTGGTTCACTCTTTTGCGGAAAGAGATTCAGATTGAATAGCACAGCTTGCCCAATGTGAGTATGTTCCCACTTCGATGCAATTCCCACAACTTTTGTTTGGTTGGTTTTGGTGCAGCATGTACTTCTGTGCTCAACAATTAGGATCAGTTCTGCTAGTACCTCTCATGCTATTACTCAGAAGAGGCGGAAGGGAAGAAGTTCAAAAAGTTATCACAATACCTTCACAATGGGCCTTTCGTAAATGGAAAGTAACATGTTCACTTCACAGGAGAGTGGAAATACTGTAGTCTCTATTATAGCTTGTGAAACTTTTTCTGATTTTAAGAATTATGCTGGTTTTAGCAGCATTCCAGGACCATATAGTTCCTCTAAATTTGAGACTAAGAGTAGACACAGATGTCAGAAAAAGAGAGTACTGGATTATAAATTGAGCACTTTTAAAGCTTGGCTGAATTTACCTGGTAACTATTATCTTCAAGCTCATCTTATACATGCTCAAAGCCCTTACAATATTTCAACTGTTCATTAGAGTTGCACCCAACTGTTGATCTGCACAAAAAATCAAATCAAATCTATAGACGAATAAAACTTTTAACAGCCATTTACAGAGTCTGTATTAGAAGCAAAGTCAAGAGTCCATATTAGCAGACAATTAAGGGTAGTTAAACAAATATGAGATATTTACAGGAATCCAATCATCCAGTTCACTTTGAGCCTGACTCAGCTCCACTGAAGTCAATGACAAAAATTCCCATTGACTTAAATGGTGCAGTATTACGCTTCTAGGAAGGAAGACACGGGCTATACTCAGACTGCTTTTTTTGTCACCAATCTTGCAAATAAAAGCTATTTTTGTCCATTGTAAAATCACACTTAATTACATAAAGCAATTTACACAAGAAATCTGGAGAGGAGCCTCCTTATAACTTATAGGTAAACTGGTACTTTTTAGTACAAAATCTTTTTAAAAAAAGTTAAAAACAACCCCTTTGATGTTTTTGTGTGTTCACATGTTTAAAAGACAGTAATTTTTATGCCACCTTTTTCTCATCATATTGTCCAATGTGTGGTGAAAACATTGCCCTGTGCCATTTGCATATAATACACGGGGAAAGTGCATCCATTTGGACTGCATTTTCCCATCTATTATGGGTTTAAGAGCGTCACCACACTGCATTTCAAATTCCAAAAAACCTGAAAACCAGACAGCTGTATCTGTGCACAGAAGGATATCTCTTTTCATTGAGATGGGATTATTTTTCTGTGCCAGGTGCCTCAGACTGGGCTTTCTCTTGGTCTAATTGATAACTGGCAGGCTCCTCCCCCTTAACCCTTCGACTTTTGTACTTTCTCTTCCTGGGCTACCACTGCTTCAATGTTCTACCACATTTACTTATGGTTGACCTCGAGGTCCTGGGTTAAGCTTCCTCACTGCTATTCAGCCTTGGACCTTATTATTGTTCTACTCGTCTGACCTTTGATACACTAAATTCTAACAAGGTGATCTGAAAAAAAAATCACTCATTTCTCTGTGTGGTTTCATGGCTCGTCTTTTACTGCTTTCTGGTGATGTTCTTTTCTTCACTCCAGACCACCAAGTGCTCTGCTTTAGTTTGTCAATTTATAGTGCTGTCATGGTTTCAAATGCTGCAACCATTGTGTAGAATATACTCTCCTGACCTCTGAAGCAACTTTCTGTATTTCAATTGTTACCTCATTAGGGTTTGGAAGAACAGCTGAAAGGAAAATGGCTTTTTTCCCACAATTGCCTCCAATGAACTGCTTGAGAGTCGTAACAATCTGGGATTAAGGAAATGGAGAGGATCCTGCTAAAAATTAGCTCCACTTATTTTGCATTCTTGACTGAGGGGAAAAACCAAAACTAAACGTTGGTGCTTTTCTTCAGTACTTCTCCAAGTAAGACACCCAAACTAAGGAAGAATGCACAAGAAAACAAAGGTAAATTAGTAATATGGACTTTCCCATGCAATGCGAAAACCTAGGCAAAACATTTCCTTAACAACATTTTCATATGCCACTACTACTGTCTAAAGTTGTTGTTTGTACTAAAATCTTCCCTCTTCTGATATTATCCCTTGCACCAGCACCTCCTGCCCCAGTTTGTCTACTACTACTTCAGCTCTTTCCCTCCAGAAATGCTTCAGGAGTCAGGGGGTGGGGGGTGGGGTGAAGGAGAAGCAGCCCCAAACTTCTGTCTCAGGTCAAGTCTCTTCCCCTTATGGACAACAGCAGCAGTGGCAGAGTGAGCAATAGTTGTAAAAAATATTTTCACTTCTTTGCCTTCCCCCAGTCCTATTGAATTGAATCAGGCTTCTTGGCCATTGTGCAAATAAAAAGAGCTGCTTCTAAACTCCAGGGAGAGGCTCAATAGCAAGGGGCAAAAGGCTATCGTCTCTCTCTACCTCTATTTTCAGACAGATGCCCAAATACTAGATTCCTCATTTTAACAAAGACTACGTACCAAATTTAAATTAAAAAAAAATAGCAGCTGCTTTGTGGGGCCGGCATTTTGAATGGTTTTACCACTGATGACAAAAATTAAACTTAGACATAATTAAATAATATTTAAAAAAATGTTTTTGATGATTTTTAGCTCTCCTTGGTCATCACAACAGAAAGGCAGGTTTAGGTTTAGCTTTGCCCCAGATTTCAATTGCATCACTAGAGAAATGACAATTTTGGACTGTTCGGAAAATATCTTGAACCAGTAATGAGACGCTCGGCTTTGTGAGGTCACTTATTGCTACATATTTAGAGAACTAGGTGATATCAGTCATGGCTGTCTATATATCTGAGACATGAAATACTTCATTATTGTGTAAAAAGTTAAATTCCTGGATTCTACTACTACTACTACTAAAAATAATTAATAATATAATTTACACTTCTATAAGACCCATCATCAAGAATCTCAGAATAATTTGAAAACATTAATTGAAACTTTACTGTTCCTCTGAGGTTGGTGATATGGGTCAAATTCATCTCTGGTATAACTGCACTGATTTAAATGAAGTTACTAGAGTGATGAATTTCACCCTATGTTTATTATATCCATTTTACAGATTTGTAAATTGGAGGAAGTATTTTACCCAAGATCACAGAGTGAGCCAGTGAAGGAGCCACACATGGAATCTAACCCCCACTCTTTTCTTCTGTCTAATAAAACGTCTGCCTAAGTAGCACCTACTTGAGGGCCAGAGTTTGGTTTCACTTACGCCAGTTTTACACAAGAATAATTCCCTTGATTTAAACAGAGTTACTCCTGATTTGTACTGCTGTACATGACATTAGCATGAGGCCTGAATAGTCTGACAACAGATCCATGGAATTTAATTAATATTTTAAGATGACAATTAAAATGAGAAAAAAAACAACAACAACCCCTAAACGTTCTGGAGTTTAATTCAAGCAGTGACAAAAAACTCACTATGCCATATACTTCTAGCTTTGTAACTTTAATAAAATAGTACAACTGATATTGTACAGGAGCTTAAAACAATTTATCTAAAATGACATTAAAGCTGCCAAATCTTCTAGACTTGTCGGATGTTTCTTTCCTGCAAAGAGGCAGAGAGCTCTCCAATCTTATTTTCCCCTTTAAAAAATATTTGCATGGGTGATAAAATGGTATCAAAAAGCAATTTGTGTTAGTGTTTGCAGAAGCAATTGCAAAAAGTGCCTTGGTTGATTCTGTTGCTGTGCTTCTTATGCATCGCTGTTTTTAACAGATGGTTTGTTATTATGTCTGTCTTTACCTCAACAAGACTTTCTAAGCTTGCATTTTTTTTTCACTTGGGGTTTTTTGAAGTACACCATTTGTATTCTAAAATTTATGTGGGTTACTTTCCAAATGTTCTGTGTCTCCGTTAAATTCTGGGTCTCTCATGGCTCTAGGATAGTAAATCTGTACTTGATCTGGACCCAAACATATTCCAATTGTAAACAGAAAGTCTTCTTTTATGAGGATGCTCACCTCACAGCTTGAGCAGTGTAATTTTTATACTGGTCTCAGCAATCAATAAAAAAGCCACAGGAGGAATGATTTATCTTGTTGGCTACAGAAACTGTCACTGAGAGAAATTGTAAAAGATCAATTTACACAACCTGGTGTGAGAATGTTATTGATATAACATGGCTGATCAGTTCTGGTTGTCTGTGGGCAGTCACTGAAAAGGGAGCCTACCCTCTGATAGGGCCACTGCCCAAGATCTTAACAGACTCAGTCGTCCATAAAATGGACAAGAACCCAGTGGAGGAAGAGATTCCACAGGCTCATGGTGTACTAACCAGCTTGGAGGAGAACGTATTGGCTAAGCTCCCCTTAGTTAGTTAAGCAGTGTTATGCATCCTCCTTCTTTCCCCTCTCCTACTGTGAGAACTGTTCACTTGGAGACTTGCTGCCTTAATTACAAAAAGCCCTTTTAACTACAGGTCACAGGAGTTGGCTCACTTGACAGGAAATAAGGAAACAAGCTACCTTCCTGAAAAAAAAAAAATCAAACTTCCACTTCTCAAATTAGTTAAATGAAGCTTATCAGCAGTTGTTAGTTGATCTTTTGACAGTCTGTTAATTGCAGCTGGTACATTAACTATGTTATAACCAGCATGCCATATTATTTTAAAAAAACACAAATCTATGGATATGTCGCATGGCATATATTTTAGAAGAGAAAAAATAGGAATAATGTTAATCTTTGCTGTAAACATCACAGTACAAAAGACATAGAAACATTTACATTTTAATTCAATAGAGTTTAATTTTATTTAAACTGAAACTGCTTCTCTAGACCAGAAAGAAAATTACTTCTTTGAGTTACTAGGTTCAAAAGGTCCCCAATATGTTCTCTTGACGAAAGTCTACACGGAATATACTGTAAATATAGGTAGTGTGCGTGTATGTTTGTATGTTACACATACAGTTTTTTAAATCTTATTTTTTATGAAGGTAAAAGTGTCATTACATTGCTTTATTTATTGACTTGCAATTTCTCAATATTATTACTGAAAGAAAGGAACATCAGCTTCAATAATAACCCCCATAGCAGTTGTTTCTTTCTTGGAGGAAGTTATTATAGTGTATTAATGCTAATAATATAAAGGAATCAGAGGCACATCAAGGAAAAAATGTTTTCATGTGTGTAACCTGTTAATTATAGTAATCTACACTACACTGTAAGTATTGTAACTTGGAATGAGTAACAGAAAGAATGAAACAGAAAAGTTTTCACATTTCCTCACTCAGAGGTATGAATTAAAGTGAATGGTTTGCATTTGAAACCAATGTTTTCTTGCCCTCATCTGCTATATTTTTTAACATTCTTTTTAAAGTGTGACGTTTCCTTGGTCTCATGACATGCCCTTTTAAAGGTAATGATGAACACATTCCAAGTTGAAGAAATGCTAATAGCTTATGTCCAATTGGTATGTACTCTCTTTCTGTTCACCAACAGTTAATAAATGCAATGTTACATTCATATTCCTGTATATTAAAAATTCCTATGAGCTATCATTGTCTTTTTATTAGATAAAATTAATCTTCAAATCTCTCACTGTGTTCATTAGATGTCTATATTCTGAACACAAGTGAATACAAAATACACGTTCCCTCCAATTCTTTAGATTTTTGTACCTCAGTGTCTGCAGTGTGCTGGTAATGGATACATTCAGGGCACTGTTCCTTTTCCATACTTAACTTCAGCGAGCGACAACCAGAAACAGAAAGAAAAAGGCTGTAGAAAAATTACATCTAATAATACTATTGGCTTTACACCTAATAATACTAATAATCTCAAATGGGTAGCTTCTCGAAAGGGAAATTACACCTCAGTCCATTCCATGCTATGAGGGGAAGGGCATGTGCTCCTACCCAGGGAATAATATGGTGCATATTCTGCCACCATCCTCCCTTTCTAAATCTCCTTCAGCTGTGGGGAAGTCACCTCTGACCACATCCCAAACCAAACCTCTCCTGCAGGTGATCTTTCTGAGATATTTTAAAAATTGGGGGGAGGGAGAGCCACCCCCCTGTTTCGGCCAAGCTCGTCACTGCCACAGGCATGTCAGTAATCATTTACTAGTTATGTCCCGACACTGCACTTCTCATAACTAAGTTGGCCCCTCCCCGGCATTCTAGAGATCCAAGAAAAACAGTCATTTCCTGCTTCTGATAAGTGGCTGCAATCCAGGCAGAACAAACTGTTACAAACACCTATGCAATGACAAACACCTCCCGAAAACATTTAACCTCTGCTTTGATTCCCACCCTGCTCTTCAGTTGCTTTTGTGCCTGCTATCCAATGTGCAGTATGTCCATACTCAAAACTCTGACTGGTCCAAAGACATGTTCAAAAGAGAGGAAGTTTTCAAGAAGTTCCTCAAATTTTTTTTCACTATTTCATTACAGAGGAACCTGGTAGTGACTCTCATATGTACAGGTTTCAGAGTAGCAGCCGTGTTAGTCTGTATTCACAAAAAGAAAAGGAGGACTTGTGGCACCTTAGAGACTAACACATTTATCTGAGCATAAGCTTTCGATGTAGTGAGCTGTAGGTCACGAAAGCTTATGCTCAAATAATTGTGTTAGTCTCTAAGGTGCCACAAGTCCTCCTTTCCTTATTTGTACGTTGCTGAATTCTTGCTAGTATAAAGAATTATTGTGACCTTTTCTTTGAGAAGCTCTCACACCTCCATTGATTGCAGAAGGTCTTTAATATTTGGCGGAGGAAGTCCTCTTAGGCTTTTCAATATCTTTCCTGTGTCTCCTGCAATTCCAATCAGCTCTGGCTATAGTAGAAAGTGATAAAAAATGGCCACCTCTTTTCTCTTATTTGTGTTGCTTAGGAGAAGTCTGGCGACCTGCCTAAATCACTGAACATTCCAAGGCCAGGTCAGCCGCAGAAGCACACACTGCATAGGGAACACAAGGGAGCTACTGGGACAATTGTAAGCAGGGCAGGGAGCTGGAGCAGCTAGGCTGGGCTGGGCTCCCCCTCACGCCCAAGGACCCAGCACATGACCCACCTAACTCCACCCCTCCCAGGGCACCACATGGGGCGGGAGCTTCCCCAGGCAGGGAGGGAGAGAGAGGGGCCAAATTCCACCTGAAACACCTCCCAGACTCAGCACATGTGCCAGTGGCTAACTCCTCACTCTTGGGGCAACAAATTGGTCAGGAGCTCCCCCAGCTCCAGGTGTAGGGGAGGGAAAGTGTCAGGCTGGACTGGGCTGGGCTTCCTCTTGACCACTCCTCGGATTCAGCAATCCACCCCCAGTCACGAGTTGTAGCTCTGTCTCTGCTGCAGTGCAGGGAGAGGGGTGTTCAGGTGTCAAGTCTTTGCTGGTGGTTCACAATAGGGGATAGGGAATTGTTAAAGTTTCACAAAAGAGAATTTGTTTTTAATTTTTTCTTTAAAAGAAAAAATAAACCTAGGAAAAATTATGCACACCCAAAAAAACCCTGTTAAATGAATGTTATTTAGGTTGCAAAGTGAAGCTCTTGAACGTTAGGAAACCACAGATTTACAGTTGCCTGTGCAACCTTTACAGTTTAAACCATGCAATATGGGTAATATTACATAGTTTGAGTCTTATACCTTCAAACATAGAATCATAGAAATGTAGTCCAGCCCCGTGCTGGGGCAGGACCAAGTAAACCTAGACCATCCCTGGCAGGTTTTTGTCCAAGCTGTTCTTAAAAACCTCCAGTGACAGGGATTTAACGACCCTTATAATTAGAAAGTTTTTCCTAAATCTCCCTTGTTGCAGATTAAGCCAATTACTTCTTGTCCTATCTTCAGTGGATATGAAGAACAATTGATTATAGTCCTCTTTGTAACAACTCTTAACATATGTGAAGAGTGTTATCAAGTCCCCTGCCCATCTGTCTTCTTTTCTCAAGACAAACCATGCCCAGTTTTTTTTAACTTTCCCTCAGGTTTTCTAAATTTTTGATCATTTTTCTTGCTCTTCTCTGGGCTTTCTCCAATTTGACCACATCTTTCTTAAAGTGTGGCACTCAGAATTGGACATAGTACACCAGCCCCATGTCATACATACAACACTCCAGTTAATACACCCCAGAATTACATTAGCCTTTTTTCCACCTGCATCACATTGTTAACTTCTATTCAATTTGTGATCCACTATAATCCCCAGATCCTTTTCAGTAATACTAATCCTGCCATCTAAAGTGCTTGCAACCCCTACCAGCTTGGTGTCATCTGCAATTTTTTATAAGCATACTCTACACTCCATTATCCAAATCATTAATGAAAATATTGAATAGTACCAGACCCAGGAGGACTCCTCTAGATATGCCCTCCCAGTTTGACAGCAGATCATTGATAACTACTCTTTGAGTATGATCTTTCCATCAGCTGTGCACCCACTTTATAGTAAATTCATCTAGACCACAGTGCCTTAGTTTGCTTATCAGAATGTCATGTGGGACTGTGTCAAAAGCCTCACTAAAATCTACTGCTTCCCCCTCTCCATTAGGCCAGCAAGCCTGTCAAAGAAGAAAATTAGGTTGGTTTGGCATTATTTGTTCTTGACAAATCCATGCTGGCTATTCCTTGTAACCATATTATCCTCTAGATGCTTACAAACTGAGTGTTTAATAATTTGTTCCAGTACCTTTCCAGGTATCGCAGTTAGGCTAACTGATCTATAATTCCCCTAGTCCTTTTTATTTCCCTTTTTAAAGATAGGTGTTATGTTTGCCCTTCTCCAATTTTCTGGGACCTCATCTATCCTTCGTGAATTCTCAGAGATAATTGCTAACAGTTCCAAGATTAGGTCCTGAAGTATCCTAGGAAAAATTTCATCAGGCCCTGCCAACTTGAATACATCTAATTTATCAAACAGTTCTTCAACCTGTTCTTTCCTTATTTTGGTTTACGTTTCTTCTTCTCCTTGTTGTTAGTATTAACAATATTAATTATGTCAAATATCTGATCCCCATTAACACTTTTAAGCAAAATAGGCATTAAACACTTTAGCCTTCTTGATGACATCAATTAGCTTTCCTTCCCTGCTAAGTAGAGGACTTACACTTTCCTTCATCTTTCTCTTGCTCCTACTGTATTTAAAGAACCTCTTCTTGTTGCCTTTTATGTCCCTTGCTAGGTATAACTCATTTTGTGCTTTAGCCTTTTGTCCCTATATGCTTGCACTATTCTTTTGTACTCCTCCTTAGCAATCCATCCATGTTTCCATTTTTTGTAGGATTCCTTATTGATATTCAGGTCATTAAAGAGCTCCTGAGGGAGCCATCTTGCACTCTTACTCTCTTTCCTATCTTTCCTTCACATCAGGATAGTCTGCAGTTGTGTCTCTCATACTGTCACCTTGAGAAACTGCCAGCTCTCCTGAACTCCTTTATCCCTTAGAGTTTCTTCCCATGGGGCATAGCAGAGTAGGGTGGCCATTTAAGTTTCTCGAATATAAAGTACAACTGGATGAAAATTCCAGGACAAAATTTATTTTTAAGTCTGTTTTAGTCTGTTGATGGCATTGCATTATACATAGTGATAATGAAAGCATACATTTGTATCAAAGCACCTGATCTTTTACATGGTTATTGCTGAAAGAAAGGATGAAGTACATCCTATATTGACTTGGTATGGAACACAAAACATTAGACATCAAACAAAGAGTATCACTTGAAATAGGGGATGGAGATGAGAAATGACAGCCAGCTGCTAATCTATCCAAAAAAGTGAGAGGGTCAACTGCAAACAAAAAAAGACTGGAAACAACTGGAATAAAAACTATGGGAAGATCAGATATCATCAATTTAAGGGACCAAAAGGACACTACACTTTACAATTAAACTGTTTTGTATTAACTGGATGTGTAGCACAGGAAGCAGTGACACAACAATAATCAAATCAGGAAGTCCAACAACAAATTATATTTTTTATTATTTGCCCAGCTCGCCTACACATGCAAAACTGCACATATTCTGAGAGATACATTTTCAAGGCCTAACTTCCACTCGTGTGGATGACATTTGTGTGTACACATGACTATTCCAAAACAAGCGATAGCTTATTCAAATAAGGAAGGTGTTGGAAAGGTTAAAGTACACACACGCACACACACACACACACACACACACACACACAGATCTGCACTTGCCAAGTGCAGACACCTGTATGTGCACATATCATTTGTTCCTGCATGAATGGCTACCCTTTTAATAATTTACCACTAAGTCTGTGCAATAAAATTACTTACACTGGGAGTAGTGACCAACCTTTAAAATGCATAAAGAAAAGACAATGTTGTTTTCACCAGTCTGTAGCAGTATACTCTTATTTTCAATGTAAGCAAAACAGGAAATTGTCAGATGGGTGGTGGGAGGATCACATCTTGTCCAATTTTACAAGAATTCACCTAGTTCTCTGCACTTTCATAAGTATCACTGCCAGATTCACCATGTAATTCTTGTGCAAAGCAAACAGAAAGTACATTTGTCTTGCCACATCCATCTAATTCTCCACTTTAACACCTGGTTCAATTGATTTACTATTATTAATGTGAAAAGAAAAGGAGGACTTGTGGCACCTTAGAGACTAAGGTGCCACAAGTCCTCCTTTTCTTTTTGAGGATACAGACTAACACGGCTGCTACTCTGAAACCTATTATTAATGTGATTTACTATGGAATCATATTATAGATGAGAGTTGTTTGGCTGGTTTTACTTAAGAAGATGTGGACGGGGATTGGATGTTTCTTGAGAAGAGTAATAATTTTCCCTTCCAGGCCAGTTGTTCTAATCCAGCCCAGGTTAGCAGTCAATTAAAGTTGTTCCTATCTGATTGATGGCAGCTCAGTGGCTTATGTAAAATGAATGTGGTGGTCTCAGTCTAGTTCGTGATGGAAATGTGTTCACATCACAAATTGTAGGCCAGAGTTGCCACTTACAGGAGCCAAGGATTGAAGAGACATGGAGCCTGAAATACCATCGCAACTACAATTAGTTATACTTCCAGATTTGAGATGCATGGACACATGGGGGACGTGTGCAATGCTACTGCCTTTGCAGTATTTGTCTTACGTATGCACAAATGGACGACTAGATTTTTAGATTCTTTAGAGCTATTAATCCAGCATCATTCGGGGCATTAAATTTCCATCCCCCCGTTTTTATTTTCATAACAAGTTAATGTGGAAAGGTCAGGTGAACTATTGTGATCCCTTCAGCATCCACATCATTAATTAATCAATTATTAATGATTAATTATTATTATTAATACAATATAGGAGAAATGAGATCAAATTATATTTCAAACACAAAGGTCTGTAAACCCAAATATAAAAAGAGTTTAAGTAGAGTATTTTAAAAATGTGGAGAAGGATCTTAAATTTTTCTCTTTGCTTAAAATCTGCAGCTTGAAATGACACAGCCTGGAAACAAAACCACCACAGATGCTGTTTCTATCGAAAATATAAATTTTATGTTAATAAAGGCCACTGGTAGCACAGTTAGAGCGGTCAAAACATTATAGCCCCATATATAAAAATAAATTACAACAAGAAGAGAATTTAAAGTTCTTTTGGAGAGGAGAAGAAGGCAGGGGGAGAGTGGAGACAAAAGAGAAAAGTCTGTCTTTCAGTTCCAATAGGTCTTGATGTTTAAAATCTCTGAAGTTTTCTTATGTTATGAAAAGCTACAAATTTATCTTTTGCCGTTTTCCCGAGGGAAGCTGACCCAAATCCACCAGCAGCAGTTGAAAAGGTTTTTCCAAGCTTTATCAAATGGCCCCAACAGAGCCCAGCTTAAAATTAAAAGCTTCCCCTACCAGAGGGAATATATGTGACTTTAATAACTGAAATGTGTTTTTACTTTCTATTACAGGGGTCAAAAGGTTTCTAAACAAACCAAATTTATCAATTATTTAGAGCTGATTTCTTCTGAAGTGGTATTTCTAAGATATTATTTGGTGGATAAATTCAATGTTCTAAGGCCAGCAGCAGCGTTTTATTCATAACAAATTTCTCCTAAACTGAATTTGCTGGGGCAACTTAATTTTCACTATCGTGTTTGCACTGTAGAAATATCAACTGAAGTGTTATAGGGCCTAACTAGTGGGCTTTTCAAAGAGAAATTCTATATAAGCATGCTTATTCAGCACCACCCTGCTTGCCATTTATTGCTTAAGAAATGAACTGATACACTGTGTCTGCAGCAGAATTTCTTTAGCTGCTGAAATATTCTTAAAAACTGCAAGGCACCTTTAAAGTCAGGGAACAATGTCTTAAACTACATCGTCACCCTAGCATCAGAAGAAAATAAGCTAACCGTCAAAAGTTTTGTTAAAGATATTTCAAAATGAAGGTCACACATACTGAAGTGAACTGTAGCTCACGAAAGCTGATGCTCAAATAAATTTGTTAGTTTCTAAGGTGCCACAAGTACTCCTTTTCTTTATACTCCAGTAGCTTTCTCTGAGCAAGGAACACTTTATTTAGGATATTGTGGAAAGGCATTAAAGAGCAGTAAATTTAGAAAGTAACCGTTCTTGATTCCTAATAGGGTCCACAGACCATGTAAATACTACGTTTATTATATATTGGCTAAACATCCATTGGGTTTCTGCCTAAAGTCTGCCATTCATGGCAAGCAGAAGATGTTACACAACAGTTCATAAATTCATGTGAAGCCCTGTTAAATGAAACCAACCATCTAGGAGCTGACATTTTGCCATCTTTAAAATAGCTGCCTTTCCAGCAGTAAAACTGCAGTTTTATTTATGCAAGTAAATATAAAGTAGCAATGCAATCAAGGTGTTATACAGTGGGGGGTTTTTTTTAGATGAAAAAGTATTTGGCTATTAATAAACAAAAATGACTGGAATAGATTCTCCTTACTTACATTTGTTTTTATTTTCTGCTTTAAAGTTGTATTAAATAGGGATAAAATTATATTAAATAGGAATGTGACCACTGAAAATGGAACTTTCTTTTGGCAATTAGCTATTTCAGAAATATGAATTGTTTCTGAAACTGGAAAAAAACCAACCCTTTATCCCCTCACCCCCCAACTATTCCACAGAAGCAAAAGAAATAGACAAAAAAGATAAAAGAAAATTCTGGTGAGTCATGTTTGATGTAGGCTCAGGGCGTTATCAAAGTGATGTAGATTCTTTCACATCTAGGGGACTGTTCTTGCTTCCAGTTCAAATACTGCCCAGTTTGTTACTGAATGATTAGACATGGCCCGAGGAGGCCATGTTCAAATCCTGATCAAGATTAGGTTTAGTCTACAGTTTGCTGTTTGGGCTCTAAGCTCAAAAGAGCTAGATTCTGGGTTCAATGTTATTGAAATCTTGTAAGATTTTGGACCGAAAATCTTTTGCAATGTGATAAAAATCAGGTGTGATGGTGTGATTTTGGCTACATCTCAACAGGAATTGTAACACAACCTCCAACCCAGAACCAAATTATAGGGGTTTAGATCCCTTCCCCATCCCAAGACTAAAAAGGGTTTGAATTTGAGGCTCATTTTTGGCTTCTTTCTGATAGTGATTGAAAATTACCATCTAATGGCCTGGGTGAAATGAGCAGGCAGGCACCTTAGTCACAAAAACGGTACCACAATTTTCACTATCTGGCAAATATCCTGTTGAGCAAGACTGAATATTTGGAAAACAAATTAATTAGCCGATCACTGCAAGAGGTAGCCTGTTCAGAAGAGAGCTGAGGCAGATTGACAGGTCAACATTGGGAGGCTTACTTTAGTGACGCCCATGTTGTTGCTTATTTGAAGGACAATTCAATGTCCAAGTGGTGTCAATCTGCTATCCTTCATGAGTGCAAATTTGTTCCCAAAAGCCTTTTCCATGTTGGTAAGTGTGTTACTGGGGTTCTGTGTCATAAAAAGAAAGCCCCAAATAAAAAAAAACCAGGAGCATCTGTTCTAAAACAGCTACAAAACTGTAAATGGAATGATCTTGGCTTAGTACAATCTGAGAGCGTGGGAGGGGCTGTTCATTCAGCCCTTAAGAAGAGGTATGATTTCACCTCTCTCTACTGCCTCCCCTGGATGTTTTAGAAGTACTCTTGATTGGCTTTGAAGGGGAACCATTCCTATCCTTCCTTTGCCCAGAGGGATAGGTAGTACAATGCACAGACCCTGATGGTGTGGAGAGGGGAAGTGAAAACTGTATGTTGGACGGAGTTCTAAGATGTGTTTAGAGGATTCTCCCAAGGGAAAAAAAGCTAGAGTCATTTCATTTAATTGTTTTTGAAGTCTTCAGGCAGTACTACATCATTCTGAATTGAAACCCACAATGACGCCAGATTAAACTGGTATTGGCTGGAGAACGATTTGCACCACAATGGCAATGGTGAAATGAGCTCACACGGCACTTCCCTGCTTTGTCCCAGCGCCGTGCCACCAACAGCCTGAGAGTTCTGGCGCTGAACATGTGGAGTTGTTTTAAGTGGGGGAAGAAAAAAATCAAGTCAGCTCATGTACATCTACATGGTCATGATCTGACAGCGTGCTTCTTGCTTACGCTATGCCTTATAGTTTCCATCACTGTTCAAAGTAACAAATTCTTAAAAACAGAATAAGCAAAGGATCCCCTTACTGGATGCTAAATGGGGAAAGGGCAGCACAGAGAGGTTGATCTTGAAATAATTAATCCACAAGCTCAGATCAGATATGCACAGCTTCCTCCTTACACTTCAGAAAACTAACCACACGGCTAGAAAAATATTAAACTCCAGCTGAGGAGCTGAATTCTTTCTATAGAAGATGTATTGTCACTAGGGTTTATAGTAGCGTTTTTGCCTGCCTAGCCCTGATAGTTTACCTATCATATCTGTCAGATCCTTCAGAGGAAAAGAAAAAACAGCCTGTCTTCTTTGAGTGCTCAGAACAAACTGACTTGGAAGAAAATATATTAGCTGCTATATTTAAATTATTCAGTCAGTTTATTCTTTTCTCTCAAGGAGGTAAACTGGGGTTTCCTCCTCCCCACTCCCAGTTCTTGTGAAGATGCTTACAGGATCATGGGTGAAACATCAGGCATAATTAAAGAAATTGGCATTGCAAATCTCAGCAGAAATAATGTGCCTTTTGTGAAAAAACTCCCACCAGAAAGGATGTAGCGCCTACCCAAGTCCTTTCTCCATAGGTCTAAAAATATGACAAACCAGTTAGTTACTCATATGCTGCTCATAATAATGTCATAATTGAACTATCTATAAATGGCATTATGCAAAGGAACATTGAACCAATGCAGCTGAACGCTCTTATATTGGAATCTTTTCTTTCTCACAATTAAATGTCATTATGAGAGATTTTACTCTATTTTATATTTAATCAGGACTTGTAAAGTCTCAATATAAACAACATTTTTATTTGATCAGAGTTCATTATGAGAATAGCTACTGTACAGAAAAATGCCTGAAATTACACCCTGGACTGGAAGGCTGAATTCACTAAATGGAAGTGGGGGTGGGGGGAAATGGCTGCCTTTTCAACCAAGCATACCTTTGCAATCTGGTGCATTTCCTTATGTGGCCTTGCTCAGGCTTATAAACCATTGGAATCCATTGCTTTTAAAAACACGTTTTTCAGAAACTTATTACGCACTTTAGAGACATATTATATACCTTCAGCTGCAAAAGAAGAAAAATTACAGGTGCAAAAGGAGCCCGTTTTTCTAGCCACTGAAAATGATGCTGTGCACTAGTCACAGGGGACCAGTAAAAATTACACTCCGACAGCAACAGGGCAGAAGCCCACAAAGCCACAGCAGCGCGAGTGGCACGGCCAGGCAGTGCTCTAATAAATCAAGATAATTCTCTGCCTGCCTTGAACTTAGACCTGACTACAATTCACTGGTACAGCAGGGGGAAAAAAAAAAGTCTGTTAGTGGAATTCAGCTTTACTGGGGGGACGTGATTAGTCACTGGCCAGATTGAGCCTCGATTGCATCTAAATGGTCCACTTTATGAACCATTTATCTTCTGCTCAGACCATTTTCATTACACCAAAAACTGATGCTGAGCTACCAGCTGTAAGATACAGCCTGGTGAAAATTAATAACCTTTTTTTTTTTCTGCAGGACTCCTGCATATGTGAGCAGGAGCATTTATCCCTGTTTTGTTGCTATTTGCATCCCAGCATCCCTGGCAGTCTTTCAATTTTCTCAAGTCTCTTAGCCTTTGCCCCCTGTTTCGCTTTTGCAACACAAACAATCCATCCTGTGCATTTAAAATTCTCTTAGCGCCCTGACACCAGGATATAGCCTTAGAGCAGGGAGCAGTTTACACAGAAAAGGCTCTTATTAATTCCTCTGTCCTGCCTTCCTGCTAAAATATAGGGATCTTGAGATTACTGCTGGGTCCCTTAAAGACCATTTTGAGCAGTGCAATTTTAAAAAGGAGATCTTTATTAATACCTGCTTAGGCTACTGACGGTGGGGAGGGCAAAGGAGGTCTGGCTGAGATGGAAGATAGTCTCTTAGCGAAACAGAGTCACATGACTGATAATTCATGAACAGCCTATTGAGTTTTCTGTAGCTGCTGAGATATATGCTGATATGATTACAATAACATACAATGAAATTATGGAGTATTAATGGTGCTTAACCACTGTCAGGAATTAAGCAGAATTAACATGAGTCTTTCTCTGAGCAGACATAGTTTTGATAGGGCTGATTAAGGATTTGGCTATCTAAGGAAACTCATTATAGTATTAATTAGGATACAATGAGCACCAAACTGGGTTGTTTTGGCAGATTTCTGCATGGTGCCACACACTTGGTGAGAGGCTTAAAGCTCATCACATCAACCCGGAAGCTTTTGGAATCAGTACAACTTTTTTCCCCCGATGTGATTGATTTTTAAACACTTTACCTTTTCTTTGACGTTCATAATTAAAATCATCCTCCTAATCATCCAGGAAGTAAATATTTTTGATTATATATTCTACAATAGGCAGATCCAGGATTGTTAATGTTACGCTGTTAAGGTTTTTTTTAAGAATTTTTTTTTAAATTATAAGAATATGGCATTATGACCTATCAAGATACCACGATTTAAAGTACTTTATTTTACTGTGGCCATACTGCCTATCTTTTTTATCACACATATGTGGTTTACCTGGCACAAGTTTAAGAATGTTTTAGGTCATATGGAGAAATAGATTTTTAAAAAAAATGTTGTTTGAAAATGCTCCTATCTGTACTTTCTTTTATATGTTGTATCAGAATCTGTACGCCGAATATATTAAGGGAAAACCCTTCTTAAATAAAAGAACAAATAATTAAAAGGTATTAGAGAAAAAGATCCCTATTCAGATGTTTTCCTATTTAAAACTTCTTTCTCAAATAAGATTGGAGCCTAGCATAGAAAGCAAAGAACATACAGGGACTGTTTTGTAAAACTAAGCGTCCATACACTGTTAGTGGGCTTCTGGGTGTTGATCAGATTGCTAAAAAGAGAACCGTGTGCACTAACTTAGGTGCCCAAGTTTGAAAGTTGGGCTTCCCATAAGTTATACTTCGATGTTTACTGTACTAGAGCAGTCTGTGTCTGAAACAGAATCTACAGAGCAGTAAATCTAGCTGCCTTTGGAAAGAACTCTCATATAATGATTAACAAGTAAATGAGAAAGACCTCTTGGCTAGGTTTAGCCCTCAGGGCATAGGCAGGTACATATTACCATTTTACTTGCAGCACCCACGAAGGAATCTGTGCCCATTGGAAGGGGGAGGGGAGATTCACCTCTAGGGGGAGGGCAGACAGCAGAACCATTGCTGCCCTCTTCCGGGGGTTTCCTACGGGAGAGTAGCTTGAAGTCCCAGACTGGAGGCTGAGGTTGATCAAGAAATGTGCTGAATCATTACATCATCTGGGTGCCCTGGTCCCTCCTTCTTTTTATCTTTTTGTTGCAGCTGCATCAGCCGATGTGTCAGCCAACTCTACAACTCTAGCAGAGTGGGGGGTACAGGAAGCTTACACTTTTAAGTCCCTACTCTGACTGGTCTTTTCAGCATCAAGGGCCTGCTACATGAGTTCCACTGTTTTTTTCCAGCAGCAGAGCCAGTTGGAAAGACCTTTGCTCCCGGCCTTCTAGACCTCAACAGAACTTGTGTCTACTGGCTGGAGCACTGGACTGGAGTCAGGAGTTTTCAATTCTGTTCCTCATGTCACCTGTTCTATTCACTGAAGTCCTGATCATGTGAGGTGCGAAGTGCCTTCAACTTTCAAGTTAATGGGAGGTGGATCAAGCCCTTTCTCCAGGACTTAGTTTATACATCGGTAAAATGGGAACAACAATCCTTACCTATCTCACAGGAGTATTTTGGACCTAATTCATATTTACAAAATGTTTTGAAATATTCTGGGCTTGTCTATATCATGAGTAAGTCTGCACCAGTGAAGTGAAAATTCTAGCCTACAGCCTGTGTGGACCCTGCTAGCATGCACTAAAAGTTCTCTAGTGCATGGTAATGTAGTACTGAGACTATGTTATGTGCACTGGAGAACTTTTAGTGTGCATCAGAAGAGTCCACCCAGGCCCGTTAGTGCACCACACACTGGTGAGGACTAGAATTTACATCCCACCAGTGCAGACTAACGCACTGTGTAGACAAACCCTCTGATGAAAAGTATTATATAAGTGTAAGTTATTATTAGTGATACTCATCCTACAGGAATGAGGCCAGTACTATTATTGCATTATAGCTACTGGATGATTATTGATTACTACACTGGGTCAAAATTTTTCCAACAGTTTTTTCTTCAGTCAGAAAATGATGTTTCATTGAAATAGAAACTTTCTGCAGGAACGTGTTGATTTTGACAAAATTTTATTTTGAAAAAAAAAAACCCAACATGAAGCATTTCGATGATGTCAAAGTGCTCTGTTTTAACATTTTTGTAAAAGAACATTTTGATTTTTCGTTTCAAAATGACTTTTCATTTCAAAATTATTTTTACTTTATGTTAGATTTTGTCTTTAAGAAGTTGAAATCAAAACAGAATGGTTTGATTTTTTTTCCCCCCCGAAACTTCGTTTTGTGGGAAACTTTGAAATTCAGCATTCCATTCCGATTTGGAATGAAAACCCTAGAGATTGTGGAGTTTCCTGCAAAATGGAAATTCCAGTCCCAACACAGATCTACCGAGTATCTTTTCTTGCACCGTGGATGGAAGGAAAGGATTAGCCCGGGCAAGGTATTATGTCACCCACTTCAGCATCCAGCCAACAGAGGACTCAGTAATCTCTGGCCACCAAGAAAAGGAAGTAACATCCTGAGGTCGGCAGGGGCCAGGCTCAGGAGAGAGCCAAATGCTGTGTGTGAGCTGGAGCAACAGGCTGGACAGAGGCAGCAGCCTGGGAGGGAAGGCTGGGCAGCAGGGAACCTGAGATCTGGGACTGAAAGCTGAGAGCTAGACAGGGAGGGGGCCAGCAGAAGTTACAGCAGGAAGATACAGCACAGTGGCCTGCAAACAGGAAAAACTGCAGGTGCGATGGCAGGGCCCCCAAGAGGGCTCTGTTACCTTTATGCCCTTGTACTGGGTTGCCCAAAGAGCAGGGTTATGAACTTTTCTTGTAGCTCGTAAAAGAAAGAGTATTTGCTAGGGTATTTTCACTGTTTGGTTCTGGTAGCCCTAGTGAAAAAATGCTCTGCTACATCCTCAGAATCTGTGAATGTTACCGGTGCCAGCTGAGGGATACAGTCTTTAGAGCCTAGTTCTTGGAGTACGTGTAGCCCTTGCCTCTGAGCCTGGTAGATCCTGCCAGAACTCTACCAGGGAGTGGTGTACAACACTCGCAGCAACACTCAGTACTATAGGATGTTGATTACATTACGTCCCATAACACGCTAGTGTAGAGCATGAAAGATCTGGAATATCCATCATGAAATTCTCCCCCGTTAACTTTCTGTGCCATCTTTGTGTGCCCCCACTTGTATTACGAAAGCTAATGACTTTGTTGTTTAAAATTGATTATCACCCCAAAACTTTAGTGCTAATCATGACCAGCTCACAGTATGGCCCCTTATAGTAATGCATCACAGACCTTTTCACCATTCTCAGGCTCTGCTAGAGCAACATGGGAGACCCAGACATGAGCCTCAAACCCAGAGTCCACTTTGGGTTTGATTTTGATTAAAGTATGACTTTGATTAAAGTAGCTAGGGCTGCGGAAATAGAGGTGTGAGCGCATGAGTGGGATGACCAGGATTGTCACTGTACAGAAATAGGGACCTATGGGTACACACAATTTCCAAAATAGGATTTCTGCAAGAGATCTAATTGATGCTATCTATTGCAGGTATTTCCAAGACACTGACCTTTGTGATACCTAAGTGAACATGCAGCACCCGTCTGCCTGCTATGCAACACAAGTCAATCTGAGCACACTTCCTTAGTACTCTGGAGAGCGCACTGGCTCCCCATCAACCGCCCAATCTTGATTTGCAAAGTCTCAGGGGGCTGTGTCCAAGCTCTCTCAGGGACTGCGTCTCTCTTCATGATCATAACTTACAAGCAGTCGGTAAGGGTAAGACTTGCCGAAGCAAATACAAAGCTTTAATTGGACACACAGGTTTCATACTCTATCCATTCCCTAACTGGATGAGCATGTTTCTTAGAATCCGGTCGCCGGAGCAAATTCAAATTTGAAATGTGCTTGCTATTCACCTAAAATTTGCTTTTTCATCCTATATGCCTGCCAGTAAACTTGTTTACTATGGTATTTGTGGTAAGCAAATGCAAAAGGAAAGAGCACACACTTCCCCCAAGTGTTAATAATTATTTGCTTTCTTCGCCCAGCTCTAAGACAGACACAAAACAAATTAGTAGGAAAAGCTACTGTAGACCCCCCTACTGTTTAGTCACAATGGGGAGGATTGTAATGGGAGTGGAGGACAGTCAGATGGCTGCATGGGGAAAGAAAGGGTAGATTATGCATGTGGGGTTTTGGGATGAGCCAGGATGAGGGCTTCCATAGGTTGGGTTCAGATTTGAACAAGCATCTGAACATTTAGATGATTACCCAGAACAAATCTACAACACCCTTTACAAGCTCTCATAAATGTTGGTAGAAAAAAAAATTGACTGATGCAAAATCCTAAACATGATGCCATAGTACAATTTTCAGAAATGGAAATACAGCCATATAAATAAAGGGGAAAAAAAATGATTACAGAAATATACCTGATAGGTTTTGTCTGAGAGTCAAGTTAAAGGGCATAAATAATTCCCCTAGCATGATTGCACAATAAAGTAAAAAACTCCTCAAGGAGAATGTTATATATTTCATTTATTATACATCACTCCTATGTTTACAACCGAAAAACGTCTTTCCTTGGGGATTGTACCATCTTTTATTTCAAATCAATGTTTGAAATTAAATGGTAATCCTCAAGAGAGGGGAGACTCTTCAGTTACCAGTCCTTCCCAACTGAAATATTTCTTTCATGTTTCTATTTAATACTCAATCCAAGGTTTGAAATTAATTAAAAGATATCCTTTCTCTAATCTTTTGATTATTAGCTTCAAAGTTTTTTTTATTCAGAATGTTACACTAACTTCATCTTTAAGGAGTAAATCCAAGCAATTATTAAATGTACAAAATGTTTAATCTACTGGCCAATAACTAGGGTGGGGTGGGGAAGTCTGCTAGGTGGGCATCACAACAAATTGTGGGTTCTTGGTGAACGAGGGGGACCTAATGGGAAAATAATGCATGTGTATATATTGTTTAATTGTGGTGTATTATTATTGATAACATAATTACATGAATATTGTTAATGAAGCTGTAAATGTAATGTCAATTGATGCATTATTTTGAATAGTCTTGGGAGAGTTCTTTGTCACCCAGCATAAACCTTTCACTTAGCTCATAGCACATACCCTTGTTGAAGCCTCAGCAAAGAAGCCAAGGATTGCATGGGGAATGGAGGCTGAACTACACTCTTAGACCTAAAGGTGGTCCCTTCAGGTTAAGTTTGGCCCACACATTGGGGCTAATATTCATCATCCATCTATCCGTCTATCTGTCTGCCACCTTATACCAGGCTAATCACCATATCTGTGCCTGATCTGAGTGCCTACACTGTATCTGTTCTGTAGAAAAATATAGGACTTCAGTCAGAGTCCAGTACTGTCAACATTTTTCATCAGGGCCAACCAGTCCAGCCCTAAAAGTGGCCAGTGCCACGAAATAGATCTCACCAGTTTATCCTAGCTTTGCTTTGATTAAGATACATACCAAATTATGCAATTGGAGGTGTGTGGATGGACCCCTGCGCCTCTGTGGAGCCCCATTGACTTCAATGGAGCCTCATATGAGCCTAAAAATGGACCTTGCATAGAACAGAGACTTTCTAAGAAAATGGTGGGGAAACAAAGCTTCTCAGAAAGGCACTTAAAAATAACGTGCCTGTAAAATCCAAAGCCAGCTGTGTTCGAATTCTAGATCATTTCTTCTCACAGTCTCTCCTTAGTGTCCACTAGCAGCTTTTTCTGACTGGTGATGGGGGAAGCTGGAGATCTGAAATAGCTCTTAAGCACCTATCCTGCAATCTGTTCAATGCAGGTCCATTTTTAGGCTCCCATGGGGTCCTACTGAAATCAATAGGGCTCCACAGAGGCGCAGGGGTCCATCCACACACCTCCAATTGCACAATTAAGAACTTAGTATGTATCTTAATCGAAGCAAAGCTAGGCTAGACTGATGGGATCTATTTCTTCTTTCACAAAAGGAAAAGGAGGAAAAAGCCACTGCTATTACAAAATCTGCTAATGAGGTCACCCTTCATTCAGTACAACCAGAAACAGAGTTTGCTGATACTTCATGAAAATTGATAATATAATAAGACTTTTATCATAGATTAGTTTGAAATGGAATTTGTTAAAAAGAGCAGATAGAAAGTAACTAGAACAGTAAGACTAACATATTGGATCAGCAACTTTCATGTAATTTGAAGACTTTTGTTCTTTCATGTCACATTAGTGACTTTCATATACATGTTTGCAATTTTCATCCTGTATTAGTGACATTTGCAACTTGTGAGTAACTTTTCATATATTCCATGGGGAAGACTTTTGTACTGTGTTGGCAGCTTTCATATTTTATTTAGGATTTTAACTTAATGTCAAATGTTCTGTTCCCCGAAGATGAAAAGAAAGTCACTGATACTACACTTTTAAAAGTTCTTAACACAAGTACTGCTGGTAACTGCTGCTGCTGTTAGGGGAGCAATCTCTGGGTGCTGAAACTTTTAGATATGCAGATGTAAAATTGTATTTTATGGTTAGCTAAAACTTCTCCCAGCATCACCCTGTTAACTGGCTAAGAAGGTGAATCGAAAAGAAATCAGAAAGTTGGTTGTTGCTTTCTCTTGAGCAGACTATTCTGCCCACACTAAGACTCCAGAGCGAATGAGTGATGGAATATTTGACTGATGTAATTTATGGCACGCCATATGACAGCCTATTTCAGAGTGCTTGAGGTTTTTACAGTCTATGGTAGTATAGTACCTGCTGCTGAAACAAGAGATTACTCTCTTTGGCCAGACAGTAATTTAATAGTACAACGGTGTAGCTAGCCACCTCCTACTGTATTTCACCACCCACTCGAGTCAGCTTTTGATAGATAGGCCTCAGTACTTGGAAAGTGAAGCAGTATGTGGCCAGCTCACAGTCTTAAAAACTGGAAGCAAAATAAATAAATAAATAAATGTGCTAATAAAGTCAAGGACGCGGCAGCTCTCAGGTTTGTTATTTTTTACAGAATAGATAGAATGAAAGGGGTAAATAGCGGTACTGTGTTACTGCATAGTGTTAGCTTTGAGAGATACCGGCACAGCTGGTACACTTTTGGTTTATTTTAGTTTTCTTGCATTTTATACCAGTCTGCACCATCCATTCAGTTCTTCATACAGATATATTTAAACAAAATAAGACAACATTTTCCCTGGAACTTTTTGTAGAATAAAAAATAAGTGCCAGCAGCCTAGTATGCATGGGTTGCTCAATACTAATGTGACTCCCTGTTCTTAAACAGGAAACTTTTTTGCTAGGGCAGTGCCAAGGATCAGGTCATAACTACAGGATTTGAATGTATCAGGAGTGACATTCTCCTAATTTTCAAAAGTGCCCAAGTGATTGAGGCACTTTTGAAAATGTTACCCATGGTGTTGCATCTAATTTAATCTGATCCTCTCATCACAGTAACATGCACCCATCGTGACAGCTGCTTCAGGCCTAAGACACTATGTGTGATCACATCCCCAACCAAGTGGGCTGGTGTGTCAAGGTCTACCTGCCTCCACTTGGATGGCAGACTATAGAGGAAGAGTCTATGGCTTCAACATATGGAGAGAGAGTTGGTAGACTACTTTATGCAATCTCCCCTTGCTCTTGTTGTGGCAGGGAAAATGTGACATGGCAGCTCTTAAATAGTATATGCAAGAAGGGAAACTAAATGGCTCTGGGACTTGTCCGTGTTCGGGGAGGCTTGAGTAGCCTTCCGTGCCATGAGCCCGGAGTTAGATGCTTAACATGGTGCAGCACCAACCTTTAAATGTCATCTTTAGAGACGGTGCCTGCAGCTTCAGGTGCTACCTCCTTACTGCCTAGCTGCAATGCACACACCTGGCCAAACTTTAAATTGCCACCAGACTATAAACCCATCTGTCACTTCTCCTACAGGTGGTGATGGTAGACACACTGCATCCTCCTGATTACCACAGCTGTCTTGAAGCACCTTTTCCCTTCCTGATCTGCTGCAACAACCTAACTCCTTCCCTTCCTTCCCGTACTGTGAAAAGCATTCAAAGTGGCCGGGGAGCAGTCCCAGTGAAAATACTCACATGAATATTTATTTGTGCTGGTAGTTGCTGTGCTTTGGCTTTCTTGTGTACATTCTCATGAATAAAATCTGACCTGCACGGATGGCTGTGAGTAAGCAAAAACAAAACAAATCAATGGATTTTATTCACAGGAATACTTGTTAATGCTTATGTTGTTATTTTTGGCCCAGCATTAGAGAGGAGGTGCTGGTGGTCTGATGGTACGTGCTTTTCCACTACCCATGGCAAACCGGTAATTGCTAACGAAAGGGAGAGACCAGAATCAGACAAGACTGACACATGCACAGAAATTGTTACCCGTAAGGAGAGAAAAGAACATTCAATAGGACTTATTCCCTAGGGACTCCTGCTGGACACTCCTGTGAGGTCTTGAGCACTCTCAACTCCCCCTGAAGTCAGTGTGTTTAAGGGTGTTCATTGCCTCCCAGGAGAGCTCAGCACCTTCTAGGATCAATTACTAACTATATATTTACAACTAAGTTCTCAACAGCAGCCACCTGTGGTGCTGGACGTTTCTTCCTGGTATCATTTGATTCAATACTTTCATCCTTCAGCAGGTGCAATGCAGGAATGTTCTTTGATGAAGTCTGCTTTTAGGCTAAGAAAGGCAAAGCAAATGAACACCCCAGGTAGGGTCAAATTAGAAGGTTCTGTGCTTATTTCCAATCTATAGATTCTCACTATTAGAAGGCTGATTGTCCTGGTGAGGTGCTCTCAGGTCTCAAGGAGAAGACAAGGCACTGCCCTAACACACTGCTAATAAAACACCATCTACAACTGTGAAGTCAAGTTTCCTGTTTATGATAACCCCCCTAAAAGTCTTTTGATCCTCCCAGTGTTCTGCTACCATATCTTCACTTTTCCTTTCTAATAGTTTCTTTCCACTACTTTTTGCCTTTTCCAGACAGTTTCTTGCTTTTAATCACTTTCTTTCCCTTCTGTGTAAATCTTTAAATATTCTCTTTGTTTCCCTAATCTACAGATCTTTCCACCTGCATCTCAGTCTGGCCTCACCTGCCTCCCCAAATACCCACTGCTCTGAATTCCAGATTTCTGATTGGCACATGTCTGTTCAGCTTCTCTTGTAATTCTTAGAGGGACAGTTTTTCCCCAGCAGAGCAGCTAATCCTGCTGGGAAATAAAAAAAAAATATTGACATTGTCTTTTTAATAGCACATTCACTATCCCTACAGATGAATAATAATACTATAGTTTCTAAAATGGTTAGACTTGATCTGTTTAATCACTGTGTGCAGCAAAGCCTTTTAGGGTTAGAATATACCTCCAGAGATATATTCCCTAGTCAGGAGGGATCAAACGTCCTTCTCTAGGCGGGTAGTATCCTTGACAAACTGCTTTTACTTCATCTTTTAGGCAAACCTTTTCTTTTAAGAAAATGTAGTTACTAACATTCATGATGAAAAGGTACCAACTTGATGGGCCTAAAATGTGAAGTCCTATGTTTAATCACGGAGCAGGTACAGCAGAGGCACCAGCAGCGAAAGCATCTCCATGCTTCCTTGCCAATGATTTTGTCGTCCTGTGACTAGCACTATAGGAGAGAAGATAGGCCAAGCATTGGAGATTTGCACTATCTAAGGCCATACAGATGCCATTTCTGAGGGTGGCCAGGTTGGGTATTTTTTGGGTCCTGGGTTTTTGTTTTTTTGTGGACACAAGGAACTGTAATAAAGCAACAAGGAGTCTGGTGGCACCTTAAAGACTAACAATTTATTTGGGCATAAGATTTTGTGGGTAAACAACCCACTTCTTCAGATGCATGGAGTGAAAATTACAGATGCAGGCATTATTATACTGACACATGAAGAGAAGGGAGTTACCTCACAAGTGGAGAATCAGTGTTGACAGGGCCAATTCAATCAGGGTGGATGTAGTCCACTCCCAACTACATCCACCCTGATTGAATTGGCCCTGTCAACACTGGTTCTCCACTTGTGAGGTAACACCCTTTTCTTCATGTGTCAGTATATTTATGTCTACATCTGTAATTTTCACTCCATGGCTCTAAAGAAGTGGGGTTTTTACCCATGAAAGCTTATGCCCAAATAAATCTGTTAGTCTTTAAGGTGCCACCAGACTCCTTGTTGTTTTTGTGGCTACAGACTAACACGGCTACCCCTGATAAGGAACTGTACTGAGACCATGCACTGATTTCACATAACATGAAATACCTGAGAGAGGCTAATGGCGTTCAGCCACTGCCACACTGGCTCAAATTCAGAACAATGGCCTGCAGGTGAATATCTAACACATAATTCTAATCAATACAAGCAATATCCAACCAGAATCAGAATACCTGTCCCTTTGCTTTTTCATTTTCTTGACTCTAATGGCACCAACCAAATGCTACCCTCTGGTCTCATCTAAACACCCACAATCAGTATGCAAACTCTAGAGGGCTGGTCCTATCTGCAGATTACGTGTTTGAATTGTGATTGGCTATTGGAAGTGATATCAGCTAGCAGTGAGAAATCTATGAATCTGAAATCTATGAATGTCTATTTTGCATGCAGGGAACAGCTGTCTGAAATTATGTTGCAGCCATTTGAGATCAGAAATGTTGTAATGGACTATGGCATGATGTCACTGACAATATTTTTACTGTATGACCAATGTAAACACCCATTCTGCCAGATTTATAAAACAGATGTCCAAGAGAGTCATTTTCTTCCCTCACCTCATCCCCATATTAGTGTATGGATTGCATTCCCTAACATTTCAAAGTAATTAATGGCAATGATAATGCCCAGATTTCAAATTAGTACACATGGGCAGTAGAGTTCACCATTCAGTTTCTCGAAAGGACAGGCTTATATAAACATTTAAAAAGAAAGTAAAAAGCTTCCAATAAATAATCTCTACAACTATCTGTGAAAATTCGGAAGCAGGCAAATAACATTTGTAAAAGCTATTTATTTTGTAAAACCTAACCCCATCCCCCAATTATGTGTCCATTATCCCTTTTTCAAATCTGTCCCTTGAGCTCTCTTGCGTTTGCTCTGTGCTACCAGTTCAGGGGAGAAAGTCCAATAAAATGCTTTTATGTTGTTTGAAGTGATGTGCTATTAAAAGATTCATGGTACCTGCATACCTTCAGTTCCCAGAGACGTTCTAAATCCTTGCTAGAAAGTCATAGCCCTCATCACTGCTAATTTTAAAAATCATCCCAAGTATAAAGGGGAAGATATTTTTTTCTTTATTATTACAAACACAAAGAAAACGGTATAAGATCCTCAAGGGAGCATCTGCTCTATAAGGAAGCTGTGAGTGTCCATGGTACTGCTGCAGCATGCACATCTGTCTCTCAAGAAAATGTCATCCCGCCCAAGCAAATCCGCTATGCAGTCAGAATGGAGAAAGCGCTTGTTTAGAAAGGTTTATGGACTGATGTCTGTTTGAATGGGCAACATCTGGGCTAGCATGAGTAACGGGTATAATCTTGATCAACCAAACCAGGGCAGTTTTAAAAGCTAATGGGGTGTCTTAATTGAAAAAAAACAATGTATGAAAGGAAAGTAATCATTCTGACCTTTCAGAATCACATTATTTTTAAATCCCCAGCCTTAAAGAATTCCACCTTTCATGAAAATACATGAGAAATGTGTTTAATAATATAAAATGTATATAAAATAAATATTCTTGAGTAATCATGATTCATCACTAATGATATAGCTGCATTCGATATTTGAAACAAATGTTATATTCTTTTTCCTTAGGCTTGTAAAGCAAGCAATCGCTTCCAAAAACAAGTGCACGGCAAAAAATCATGTACTGTTCACATTTGGAGGCGCAACCAAGGTCTTCCATTTGTGGAGACACAAATGCACTTAGAGTCTCAAATTACATATGCAAAATGATAAATTAATATAGGTGTATCACTTTCAAGATGTAAAGTACTACGCAGTATTCCTTTCTTAAAATGTGAATAATACAGGAGGAAGCTTATTTACTACTAGGCTTTAAGGGACTGATGCTTCTCTGATTTACCCCAGGTCTATTGGTGTAATTCCATTGACTTTCCTGATTACACTGGGAGCACATCAAGTTCTAACTTCTTCTATTGCGAGAAATAAGAGGCTTTAATTACAAAAGTTTACTATTTTACTTCCACTCTTTAAAGAATATCTTTTCAACCCTTATTATACAGACTGTCGTTGCTTCATTAACATGCACTACTTTAGGTTAAAAAGTACTCAGCAGAATGATTTGTCTGTTTCATTTTTTTGTCTTTGTTGTTGAAAATTCTTCATTCCCTTTGCTTTGAAGTGCAGAGCAGCACACTTTCACTCACCCACCATTTTTGAAGGCAAAATGTAAATCACAAGAATTTATTTTCTTTGCTAACAAACACGTCCTCTGGGGGATTTCTATCACCTTTAGAGATAACTGTTTTTTTTAAAAGAAATAAATTAAATCAGACTATTATGAAATTTCCCAAAGGAACATCTCCTTCATTTATAAATTACTGCCACGGAAATTCTGAAAATCTTACACTTTTCTCCATTCTTTTGCAGAAAACAAAACCAAGCAACAACAAAATAAGAATCATGATCTTTAAATCGCTAGACAATCTAATAGATCAGTAGGTATTTTCTTATCTGAATATGTCTCAGTGCAAAAAAATGTGCTCGCAGAGTCCTCTTAACCTTTTTGCCCCAAGAAATCTTTTACTCTGAAATGAGACCCATGGTTTCTTTTCCACCCAAAGTTTTTGCAATTGCATACTAAAGATTATGAGGTACTTTTCCACAGAGCTCTGATCAGCAGATTTGATATATGGATTTAGATCAATTTTTTCTTATGGCAAATCTATATGTTATTCTACTTCTTCATTTGGTACTATTTGCTGAGTGGCTGTTACTTGGGAGCAAAGGTCACCATCTTGCTGTCTGAGCAGCCGAGTAATCTTTTACTCCTCATAAGGGTAGCGAGAGATATTAAATCACACTTGACGTACCTGAAGCACAGCAACTTCATCCATATTTTATCTGCTGTAAATTTAATACCACAGCACTTTTTAGGGTGATGTATTTATTAGCTGGCTGGGGAAGAGCAGTACAGAAATTCAGTTTGTTCAGGAAAATAAAATGAAGACACTCTGACAAGTTTATGAAGTAAGCTCAATAGCTATTTATTACTTTTTAAACACACAGAGCGCCTAAATGTTTTTAACAATGCTTGCCCAAATAAATGAATACAGCTTCCCAAATCATCTGTTTACTTTTCTTTTGAGTTTTCATATACTTTTCCCCTTTATTTTAAAAACTATCTCACAGCTTCCTTCAGGACAAAATGTGCTCTTTTTTTTTGGAAATAAACATATTGAAGTGTTCAGATAAGCTGCAGAGAGGGATTCTGGGAAGTGAAACAAATCATTCACTGCCCGGCTGTCTATTAATCCCATCTTTTCCATTTTTGGTTCCAATTTGTTTTGTTCTTAAAATTCTACTTCCCCCCAAATAAATGAAGCCATGAATACAGTAATCTTCCAAATACAAGTATGCACCCTATTGAATTCTACTGCTCTTGAGCAGTAGTTATTATTTTTACTCAGTCTTTCTCTTAGCATTCCTGGTACTAAATAATTTACACTGCCATCCATTTCTTCCAACCAACATATAATTACATTTTTGTGCAATTTAAAAAAAATCACTGGAGGCCTTCTCATCCCTGATACATCTGAAAAGTATCCCCTAATATCATGGCACAGAAAATATTTAGATATTATAGAAGGATTCCATGTCTAAAAAAAGGACTGAGACCTCACTGTCTCTTTTGTCTAACTTTTTATAATTGTACTGGTCATTATTCAAAACCTGGTTACCAACACAGCCTGGTTTACAAAAAGCTATATGTTAAGGCAATCCTGTGTATGGATTCTAGAAGCAAAATAGGATGGTGTCTTCATTTACATATCATTTCCCAGAATGTTTTTACAGCTCACAGATACTTTACAGAAATGACAGTGGCAGAGTTATGGGAACAAACCAAAATGTTTTTTTTTTTTTAAGTGTTATGGTAATGTACGTTTGTTCCCTGTGGCTCCTTAAAGGACATTCCTATAAATAAAATCTCAGTGAGCATTCCCTATAAACACAATTTAAATGCCGTTGTTTCTGCACTGAGTAATTTTCTGTTTTTCTATGATACCTGTTTTTTTAAAGGCAAATAGAATGCCTAAACAAGGATGAGATATACTACAACTGTTTTGTCATTCTTTCGATTACATTAGTTACTTGTTTCCTCAGGACATTATACTACCCTATATTTTAATTTTTCCCTTGCCCACTATTTCATTAGAGGATTCAAATCTACAGGTACCTTAGAAGTTATGTATGAAACTGAATAATCAGAATATCAGCTCTGGCTCTGTGCACTCTGAAGAAGCTAAATACATAATAGCTGTTTGTGTCACGGACGCAGGATGACTAAAGCAATGGAAATCCACTAGAAGAGAGCTCTCAGACAGAAGCCTGAATTTCCCTCAGAAATCCTAAAAGTCTTTTCAGACTTCTGTCTCTAGGTTTCTGCAGAATAAATCCAATCTATATTGTTTCATGTGGATGACACACTATTTTCCTCCCTCCCTTTCAGGCTAAGTGCCTCACCGCAGGGTCCCCTCCCCTCTTTCACTGCTCACTATCCCCCGTAGCTTCCTCTCAAAGGATTATCCTGTCAACTTTAATATAAAACTCCTTCCCTCAGAAGTCTATAAACCTACCTCTACTGCTCTCCTCTTCTCTCCTCTCCTTTCCCTCTAAGCTCCCCTATCTGTTTTCCTTTCCCCAGCCTTCCATCCTCCCTAAACTTCTCAAGGTCTTCCCCATGCCCTTTCTTTTTATAGAGAAAATTAGCTGCACATTTCCTTGTTCATGGCCAGATCCCAAATTCATAGAAGTCAATGGAGAAGCATCCATTGACTTCAGGAGTCTTTGGATCAGGCCCTCAGCTCACTTGCCGATTGTCTCTTGCTATGATGCTCTACATGAGTACTTAGATAGTCCACTGTACAAAACAGCAGAGGAGCTATGTGACCCCGTGAGCTAAAAGAGGAACTGAGTAGCCACCCATCCATCTGTTAGCTAGAGAAGAACAATTCAACTGCAGAACATGTAGAGAATAATGCACATTATGTAGTATGTGCAGAGGAGAGGAACAGAAGGGGGGCTTTAGTATGTTGTGGTCTGTCATGCCACTAAAGAGTTCTGGCATGGAATTATAATAGTAATAATATTTGTATATAATTTATCATTATATACTACAAACTCAGTTCAAACCTTGGTACCATGCACTTTTCCTGCTCTGAATCCTCTTCTTGCTATACTCTTTTTATTGGCTTACATTTGCTGTGGAAATGAGTTTTATTCTAATTTAGCGCCTATGAGAGAAGGCTGAAAAAGCATGTACTACTCCTTAGTCATTAAAAAACTCAAATGACAGTATTTCGTCCTGCTTTTGAGGCTAAAAAATTAGACTTTGAAACGTGAATTGCACAGCTTAGTTGAGGCTGTGAAGAAGCTTAGGATCTCAACATTTGTTAAAAATAATCTCTAATACATAAAGCCGAGAAATGGGGAGCAGAGAGAATACCTCAAAATCAGAGTACTTAGTACAGCTTCTGAATAACTCCGAGTTGCATGTATTCTATATTGCTCTGATAGTAACCCAAGAAGTGTCAGTTGCCACAGAAGGCTAGGACGGACAAGCAGGGATGAATTTAGGGATGAACAGTGGAGGGAAATGAATTGAAACAATGTGTAGGTGTTGGGGATATCATATTTTTTATCTTCAGAATAGCAAAGCATTTTGCAAGAGTATCTCGGAGTGTGGAAGAACACAGGAAGTATTTTGCCCCCAAAATTGCCTTTCCTTCTGTGAGAAAAATACAAAAGGCCCAGGCCGGTAGATCTTAGAGATCACTTGTTGCCAGGCAAGAATAAAATATTTTAAAACATCTTTTGAGAGACTTATACTCCAGAAGGTTTTAAATTGTTAGTTAGAGACCGATTTCCATGAAGCCGCGCTGCTCTAAATATTATCTGAAGACTAGCCCTACAATGACTTGTAGATCTAGACCTAAAGAAGAAAGGGGAGATCCCCCCCAAACCAAAATTAAATAATAATAATTAATAACAACAACAATTAATAATAAATATAAACTGCCAACTCTAGGAGCTGCACTACCAGCTTTCCACTGCACAGGCAGAATTCCATACCTTCCAGACTCTGCCTCCTCTCCAGTCCCTGGTGGAACAGTCTGATGTCCTGGGGCATCATTTTGGCTGCTGGTTTCTTGAGCAGTCAATTTCAGTGTAACTTCATCTAATTTCTTTAGCCTCATGCTCTGAAAAAACGATGGGCTAGATTGTTCCTGGCCCTTGCACGGGTGCACATGGAGGGGAACAGATGAGGCTGCAGGAAGCCTTCAGCACTCACTCCTGGGGCAAGGGCTAGGGACAGTCTCATTCTCCGTGCTCTAGGGACTGGAAGTCTCAACAGTGCAATTACCCCATGGGGTGGGAGTAATGATGTGGCCATGGTCTTGTTTCCCTTCCCTGCTTCCTTCCCACCTGTCTTTTTGTTTTTAATCATTGATCTGGCTCATCACTGATCTTGGAAGATCTGGCCAGCTGCAGAGAAGGTATGGGGTAGCTTGCTCGCTGCCCATGCAGCTGGAGCAGATGAGAGAAGAATTGAGCCTTCTGAAGCCCAGTCCTTCCTGAATCTCCCTCTGAGTTAATGATGCTCGACAGCACCCCAAAACAGGTCCATGCCATAAGGTTTGGTGGTTTCAGTTAAAAATGGCAAAATATATATCTTGGTCAAATTTTCTATTTTTTATGAGTACATGTCATATATAAATCGGTATTTTTGCATAGTTCAAGTGTACCTATTATAATTTAGGCATAAAATCTGAGGCATAAAGCTTGTCATTTCTGTCATACAAGAAACAAAGGCAAAACACACAGGTTTATAAAATAACTCTCAGGTCCTAGAAAAAAGTTTGCAGAAGGAGCATTCCCTCATTATGTTGCTACCTGAATTGCAAGTTAGGTAGCATTACCATACTGAAAGTGCAGTTCTAAAGATATTTTCTCACAAGAGGAGGGGAAGAGCCTTAAAGACCTAGTACTCAGACAGAGACTCTCAGGCCTTGTCTACACTACCTGGGTACGTCGACCTAAGTTACATTACTCCAGCTACATGAATAATGGATATGGATAATGAATAATGTAGCTGGAGCCGATGTAGCTTAGCTCAACTTACCCCGGTGTCTTCACTGCAGTGCATCGATGGGAGATGCTCTCCTGTCATCTTACCTTACTCCTCTCATTCCAGTGGAGTACTGGAGTCGACCAGAGAGTGCTCTGTGGTTGATTTAGTGGGTCTTCACTAGACCTGCTAAATCAATCCCCACTGCATCGATCATAGTAACGTTGATCCCCGGTAAGTGTAGACATGGCCTCAGAATGCTTAATTACAAGACAATGCCCCAAGAAATTTAAGTAGAGTTTGCCCATGATTTTACAGAAGGTGTAAACTATTCTCTACCATTTGCCTGACCAAACACACATTGCAGCACAGCAACTAGAGTTTTTGAGTTTTGCAAAAACAGGTTACACATTAATTTAATTATTTCACCCTATACGTGAAGGCATGGCACAAAGATCTCTTCATTAATACGGCCCACACTTCTATTTTATCATCATATTGTGCAGACACCTGGATTCTTTTCTGTAAACATTTTCTTTGATGCTACAGTTTCCTCTTTAAAATGCCCACATGAAAAAAAATTACCAGAAAAATCTCTCCCTATGTCTCCCTCAAAAGAGACAGAAAAAAAGACTAATAAAACTGGAGGGAAAATTACAGTCTTGATTGACCTTCTGAGGATGGTGACCTGGCCACCAGGGTTGGATCTATGGTCTTTCATTCAAAAGGGTGATTACAGAGAAGACTACAAGTAGAAACACTGTTCACAACTACCTGTTTCTTGTTAGAAGTAAATGAGGGACAGTAAAAATTAAGGTTCTGAATATGAAGGTTGAAAGATTTATAGTGAATAGAACAGGGAGAAAAAAAGAGGGCTAGAAAGCTAATAGGTAGAGACATAGTTTATGGAGAGTGAGGACATTTTTAGGAAGGTCAGTGCTGCTGAATAAACTATATAGCCTTCATTAATGAACTGTTAAAACTATTAAAGAGTTAGAGTGCTGGGATCCAACATTACCATAATCCCTATTCCAAGTGAGACATGACGGTAGCAGATGGATGGATGGTGAAAATGTGGTGAAGACACTAAAACCCCTAACCTGCAAAGACATAAGTTTGTGCTCACTTTATGCTCTGTGACTTGCCCCATTAAAGTCATTGAAGTCAGTGGGTCTGCTCACAATGTGTAAAGTTAAACGTGTGCATAAATCTTTACAGGGGATCTGAAATGATAGTTCCGATGGGACCAACAGGGAATGCTGAAGTTGAGTCATTAACTATACAATTCAGGGTATCTGAGGCCCACAGATGAAGAATTAGAATACAGAGATAAGACACTGTTACTTGATTGTAGTTGTCTAAGGAATTTCATTCTAGATATGCTTTTCTTTAGCTCGCCAAGTACACAAAAGTGATATATGTAAATAGAACAATTATTTTGGTTAAACAGAGCTTAACTGTTTCTGATACAGTCATTTATTTGTCAAGTCTATTTTATGTTAATTTAATTATAAGAAAATTGAAAAGTGTGATACATAGCTAAGCCCTTAAGGCCGGTTAATCTATTTGGATTGTAACAAATATAATTTTTATTAGCTCAGCTATTTGGATGGTAACGAGTCTAACCTTTCGGTAGACATTACAGACTCTGAATTATGGTCTATTTTATGTAAAACCAGCATTTAGTTCAATAAAAGGAAAGTTCTTTTATCTGTCATTGTGTTAGGGAATTGCTGTATTAATGAGCATGCAGTATGAACTATGACCATTATCTAAGAGTGAGGATGCCCTTTTCTCTGGCTATGTTTGGAAAAATGCCCAGGTAAGTCTTTGAGAAAATAGTAAACCAGATCATGTGAAAAATTTTCCTGAAAAATGCCCAAGGGCAAACTATTGCCATTTTCATGGAGAAAAAAGGCACAATGTACAGCAAAACATCTTCCTGTACATCCCACCATTAGCCAAAAATAAAAACAAAACAAAACAAAAACAAACAAAAAACAGGGTGTAGGGCCATTTTTTGTTTGTTTTTGGAAACTGTCTTTTGTTTTTGAACAAAAACAGCATAAGTTTTGAGGCAAGCTCATGAATAGTTTCTGGGCATTTTTACTCAAAAATAGGCCATCCTCACCTGAAAATGTTCACATTCTTAATCAAATGCAAAGTACCACACAGATTTAGATGTTTTTTTACTTGGATTAATTCAAAATATGGACACCTCAGAAGCCACATGCTTATAGTGAGCATGGAGTAATGATGCTTTCAGAAACTCTGAACAAAAAGTCTTCACCAAAAGTCTTTCCTCAAAACCTGACCTACATGATAAGTTGAGTTTATAACTACATTAACCATAAACTTCTTTTGAACCTTGTAGTTAGGCTGATGAGGGAACATTTGCATGTGTATCTACAGAAAAACATACTTAGAAAATACTACTTGTACTGTATACCAAGAATCTATTTAAAGGTATTTTACTGTCATTTACCACACTGGATTTCACCCTGTTTCTGTTAATGAAAGTATCGGTGGGCTTGGGGTGTTGTGAGATGGACCCATGAGACTATGACTTATTAAAGCCAGGGGAGAAATATCAGGCACTTTATTGATGAGAGATTAATATCTCCAGCAAGGGTGGAAATTTTCCAGTCACACTTAAAGGCTGAATTGCAAAGGAAACAAAAGAAGTGGCTGTGTCCCTTGCTGCAGCTTTATGATGTACTTTAGAAAGATAGCCTCACATTTTTAATAGTTTCTATGCTTTTTCCTCCCCTTATATTAGAACTTGATGAAAGGGGTAAGAAATATTTGCAAAGAAAGTAGAAAACAATCAAAATATGAAGGGATTTTTTAAATTATTATTTAATTATGAATGTGAAAATTTTCAAGAGAATGGGTGTATTTTAGAGTGAAAATGCCAGTGCAGTGAACAAATATGAACATAGGTATTTTCAAATACTTTTGATGGGGAAATACTCATTCTCCTGAATTAAAAGGAAAAGCAAAAATTCAGAAAAGCAAAATCACCTGAAGTGAAACAGGCAATATTTCTGTGAAGACAGTTTCATGGCTTTCACACAGCTATAATCCAGATTCCCATCTTTCTCCTGGAGATGATTACTTTTTTAAACAGCTAGGAACAAAGAAGAGATGTAGATGTTAAAGACATCATTTCAATTGGCTTCAATGTGACTACTCAAGAGCTTAAAGTTAAATAGGTATGTGAAGTCTCCAAGATTGGGGCCATAAAGAGTAAAGTGACATGGTATAGCCTGGATGCACATGTGTCTGGGTAATGAAAAAAATAAGTTAAAATGATACTGAGGTTGGGAGATCAGTGTGAGGGAGGTCTGGCCAGTTATCAGTGTTGCTGGAGAAGGAAGGGATTAAGTCCTGAAGACTACGTAGATGCAACATCCCCTCTCTTTACCATTGCGAGTACAAGGAACAGTTTTCAGCCTCTCATGATGTCACCTTTCTAGGCTCTAGATGACCAAAGCCCTCCAGGAAAAAAGAGCATTGTTAGAAAGAGGAGGTGTTAGGCCCTAATATCTACAAGGTAAATAACAAGTAGAACAAAGTGTACACACACACACACACACACACACACACAGAAACATACACTTTATGAAGCCATCTTTGTACATCACAAAGGAGCAGTACAGCACACAAACAAAAACTATTTCTTGTTCTTCGCAGTTCACCTTTAAACAAGCAGTGATTGTTGCTCAAGAAACTAATCTTTGGATATTAATAATTTTGCCAATTATTGTCTTGTCTCAAACTTCAATTGTTTTAGGAAAGATTATTAAGAAGGTGATAATGGGCAATTTCTAGTTATCTGTGGATTCCACAGATTTCTTTAATCCCTTTAAGTTGCTTCAGACTTGACGTTAAAATAGACAGTATTGATAGTTATGGTTAAGGATCTCCATCTAGTGAACCAGAAGGGAAAGGTGTCCCTGCTGATTCTGTTATATCTCCCAATAGCTTTTTATGTTATTAACTACATGGTATGGTTGATTCTTCTGTGGGATCTGGAGTGACCTTTTACTAGGTTTCTAGTAGTTCCAGGTAGAGGTGGGAAATTGCATTCCTTTTCTAAAGTCTCAGAGCGTTGTTTATAGTTCCATCTTCCTGCACATACTGTTTGATATGTATGTAAAATACGTAGAGGTATTTTGGATTACCGTTTCATAAATATGCTGATTTCCCTCAACTATATGTCTCCTTTTTACTGAACCCAGATTTTGCAGTATCATTACTTTTACAGTTTCTGACTGTGCTTGGGATCTGGCTATGACTCATTCCATACATAACAGAAATTATGGTTGTTGGCAGAGGGAACCGTTTGGAAGATGAGTAGAGATGACATTTATACCATCTTTTGAATGCACCAACATTCTCCAAGTGTGACAGGGTCGGGCCAGATGGCTATAGGAGGGTAATAGAAGGCAGATATATAAGCCCCAGGCTAAGTAGGTCCCTTTTCCCTGAGTAAGGTAACAGGGAAGATTCCAGAACAATCAGGAACCTTCTGGAGACAATTAAGACAGGCTGATTAGAACACCTGCAGCCAATCAAGAAGCTGCTAGAATCAATTAAGGCAGGCTAATCAGGGCACCTGGGTTTTAAAAAGGAGCTCACTTCAGTTTGTGGTGTGCGTGTGAGGAGCTGGGAGCAAGAGGCACTAGGAGCTGGGAGTGAGAACACGGACTGTTGGAGGACTGAAGTGTACAAGCATTATCAGACACTAGGAGGAAGGTCCTATGGTGAGGATAAAGAAGGTGTTGGGAGGAGGCCATGGGGAAGTAGCCCAGGGAGTTGTAGCTGTCGCACAGCTGTTCCAGGAGGCACTCTAGACAGCTGCATTCCACAGGGCCCTGGGCTGGAATCCGGAGTAGAGGGTGGGCCCAGGTACCCCCCAAATCCTCCCAACTCCTGGTCAGACACAGGAGGAGTCGACCTGGACTGTGAATTCAGAAAAACGGCCAAGCTGAGGGCTGCTGTGAAGCTCCAAGGCGAGCAAATCCGCCAATAAGCACAAGACCCACCAAGGTAGAGCAGGAACTTTGTCACACAAGATAGTTTTCATCCTCAGAGTTCTATTAGATCCCTCACAAGTTCTCTTAAGCAAGGACTTAACAATGACCATTGTAATTGCCAGGCTAAAGTGTTGTAATATATTGTACTTAGAACTAACTTGGACAAGCACCTAGAAACTTCAGCTAGGGCAGAATGCTACTCCACGTCTTCTCAGTTGGGTGAGCCATTATGATATGCACTGTCAAAGTTCTGCACAGACCTTTCTTTGTTTTGGGTGCACTTCAAAGTGCTGATGACACTCCTGAAAGCCATGAAGGGTCTGGGGCTCATACCTGGGAGACTGCCTCTCATCTTATACTGCATGACAGCAATGAAGATTGGTCAGCACGCTCTGGGGTCTGGAAAGTGAACTCTTCAAGACTGGAAGCAGAGGTTTCTCAGGCAAGCTTCCTTGCCTTTGGATCTTGTCACCCTGGATACTCCAAATGAGCTAGTGTTTAGTGGCCCTTGGATGAAATGGAGACTATATTTATTTGTTTTAGTGGTTAGTTCCTTTTGTTTTTAGTTTTGTTCCTGATGACTTGCTGGATTACATATTATGGTTTACAGTACTGGACAAAGCATCTTTATTGCTCATGATAGTTAGCATTATATTTAGGCTTGCCAGAATTTGATTTTACTTTTTTATAATTTTGATTGATATCTTTTTATTTTAATTTGTTTTTTTTTATTTTGGTTTATCAATTTAAATTTTCAGTTGCACACAATTATGGGTTATAAGCATTTTTTTAATTTTATTTATTTAAATTTTCACAGCTTCACAGGGACATTACGGGGCATTAGACAATAGGGGGTCAGACAATAATTATTTAATGACAGTAGATGTTGAGATTCAAAAAGTTAAAGCTTTATAACCATTAAAACACAAATTGTCAACATCACATATCAAAATATATAAAGTAAATATCCTTAAAATCAAACCAATTAATTCTCAAGCTGCATTTTCCTTACTTTGCCTATCTGTAAATTTCAATTATTATCGATGAAAATATTTTTTCATTGGTTTGTGCGTGCACAGTGAAATCAATGTTCACCCACATTTACTGATAAAAATGTAATCCTTCTAAGCCTTATTATATTTTTATTTTTAAAATTAGTTTAACACCATTCAAATATATAATTACAAACATTACACTAATCAAAGTGTGAAGTAATACAGAATTATAAGCCACACCCCAAACAAACAGTACTTAACCAATGAACCTCTTATACCCTTCTTTCCATCCCCATCACCTTTCTGAGAAATCCTAAATTAGGGTTTGTATTGACTGGAAGAGCTATTTCTGAATAACTCCCTGGGTGGACACTGTTATTCCTGAATGAAAGTATCCACAAAGGGAATTATTTCAGAATAGCCATGGTACTTTAAATTCATACCATACATTATCCACAATAACATCCCCATGTATACAATCCCTTAGACACTCTTGGTCCAGGATGTGTATCTCCTCTCTCATAATGAAGCAAATAACCTGTGATCACAGTGTATTCAGTTAAACTGCTCTCCCATTAATTCTGTGTATCAGGTGCTCATAGGAGGACACTTCTACCATTACCACATACCAGTCTTTGGTTACTCAGATATTCACATGCTTTTATTTCCTAAAATCAATGGCTTAGCACATGAAATAGCTATAGCCACATATCTTTTGAAGTTGTTAGCTGTGTCATTAATTGCCAATCAATTGTTTAGAAGGTGCAATTGTGCTAAGGATGATCATTTGTAATCCAAAATTTTATTTATAAAACTGAATTATTTTGGGGTAAAGTAATTTAATTCTAAAACATGGCTTCATAATCTGTGTCAGGTTACTTCCTTGTCTGTCAGATAGTACAACACACATCATTATCTTTCAGGCCAAACCTGAGCACACCATTAGGTGCTGGGGTCTACTAGATTCTTTGCAACTTTATGAAATGAATCTGTTTCATTTTTGCATTCTAGGAGATGATAAAATCTAAGGGCTTGTCTTAAAACCCTACACAGAGCTTCAGGATAGACACTACCTATGTCAACGGGAGGAATTCTCCCATTGGCATAAGTAATCCACCTCCCCAAGAGGCGGTAGCTAAGACGACTGAAAAATCTTCTGTTTACCTTGCGCTGTCTACATGGGGACTTAGGTCAGTTTAACTATGCTGCTCAGGGGGGTGGATTTTTTACCGCCCGGCATGACGTACTTATGCCGATCCCAATTTTTTTAGTGTAGACCAGGCCTCAGATCTTAAACCACTGTTTATTATGAAATGCCATTGTGCCACTTAGCTACATCTGCACTCAGGATTTGTAGCTTTGTATTAAAGCTACGATCCTGTCTGGGGTCAAAATATACCTGGTCTCTCTTCTCTTCTCTCTTCCTAATTAACGTGCTCACAAAAGCTGGCCTCAGGCCTGATGTCTGAGAATTAAGGATGGCTGATAGATAATCATGCCAGAGAAATCAGCTATTAAAAAGAATATTGACTAATATTCTTGCATGTCTGGGTATAAGCAGGTGAAGTACTTAGTTAATAAACCTGGTTTATTACCAAAAAGGTAATTACAAAATAATGCTTCATGAGGCCCCAGCCTCAGGTTTGGCTTCTCCTACGCATGCTTCCCTCAGGACCCGGCCCCCGAGCCCCTACCATTTTCTCTTCCAGGGTTTCTCCTGCTTCCCTTATATCTGGGGTGGGAATGGAGGGTAAGTACTGAGCCAGCTTCAGCAAAACCAATTTAATGCTTTCCCAGGCAACCACTGCTGGAGGTAAGAAGGAACATGAATGCAGTATTCAAAAAGGATGTGCTTTGATTAACCACCAGGCTTCCTTCAAAGAAAATTCCTATTTTGGTCTTGCCTGGAAGCCATCATTGTGCTTGGATGCCAAGGTAAGAGGCACATAAAAGACAATAAAATTAATAAACATTATCAGGGTTACTTTGTAATTTGCTAACCCACTTATAGGAAAAAAAAGTCACATACTGTACATTATCTGGTATTAGTTGCGTTTATTATATCAGTCATGGGTTCTATTTAAACCTTTCTTATATATTCCCTGACTCCTGGGCTCTAAAACGTGAACGTTCATTGTTTTCCCTTTAACTATGAAATGAGGATCATTAGAGCTCTATTAATTTCTTGTATTAAATCATTGTTTCACTTTAAAATATGTTTTTTTCTGCTGGATTGCATACTTATGTACACAACAGTTCTACTGGCATGAAAGAGCAATAGTGCACATATCAATCAGTACAAGAAGGAACCATTATAATATATCAGGTCAAATTACCTCTTAAATTGCAAAAAAGCAAATGTGTAGAGGACTTTAATAACATCAGTAAGATCAATGTATTCACCCATGTACTTCAGTTACATCTGAGACAGTGTAATGATAATGAATAAAGGTATGAAAATTACTGTACAGAACACCACAGTATAACAACAAGGCTACAGTATCGACAGAGTCAGATTAAGGCAATCTGAGGCCCTAGGCACACTACAACATGGGATTGCTCCTGGCTCTGTTCCCACAGTCCCACTCCCTCCCTGGCCATGTCTTGACCAGGATTTCTGGTGTAATGTTGGCATATGTTAGCTAACTATACATTTCAAAAGACAACACACGTTGTCTAGAACATATGCTAAACTGGTCAAGGTAAAATCTGCAGGAAGTTTAGGCTTTAACTTGATCAATATAGTACATGTATACACTGCCTTGTCTACACTTGACTTTTGAAATGTGCTAGTTAGCATGTACTAGCATCCCATTTTTAAATCCAATTCTAGACAAGGCTACTGTGGAGTGGGAGTGGTGTCTTTCCCCCTTCTAGGGGCAGTGATCTGGAATTCTCCCTCAACAGGGGGCTCTTCTCCATCCCAAGACATGGTTGGGGCACCCTCAGTACTTACCCCAGCTGCATGTGCTCAGTGGGAGGGTGAGAAGGCTGGGCCCACTAAACTCTTCTTTTCTGGCTGCATACACAGCCCTCTGCTGAGGTGATGCAGGTGGAAACCTGCAAAGTGGTGGAACTTGGAGCAGTTCTGACCTCTCAGAACTATTATTTCAGCTGTCCTCAGATTCAGGAAGCTGAATAGATGGCTATCTATTCTTGATACTTATTTGGCCTCCATTACCATGGATTTCAAACACCTCACAATCTTCTAATTTAGATATCTGTACAAGGTAGGAAATTACAGTTATCCCCATTTTACAGATGAAGAACTGAGGCATACAGAGACCAGATGCCTTGTTCAAGGTCACACGGGAAATCTGTAGAGGAGGAGGAGGGAATTGAACCCGAGTCTCCTAACTCCCAAGCCAGTACCCTAACCACTGGCTCTTCTTCCTCTCCTGCCTAGGTCTTAAATCAACCTGAGTATTGATTCTGTTTCATGCATCTGTCAGTTATTGAGGGAAAGTTTAAGAGGCAATGGACCATTAAAATTCAAGGGCCACTAAAAATAAATCAGTGATTAGCCGCAGATTGAAAAAACCAGGTTTTTCTAGACTTGCACATTGCAGGCCATAGGAGGATATAGCTTTGTTCATAGAACCATACCAGTTTGAGATAGAAAAGACTGATTAGATGATCTATTCCATCTCTCTGCCAATGCAGGCTTGTCCTCTACAGTATATTTTCTACATGTTTTAACTAGTTTAATTTTAAGTAAATTCACATTCTCAGACAGCTCTCCACCCCTCCTGGAGTTGCCACTTTAAAGGGCTTTTACAGACTGGCTGAATTTTTACTCAACTGGCAGCAGCATGGGAGACAATTCGTGCTTTTCTTATTTTAATAAATGTAGTCCTAGAATAACAAAGCTCTTAAATACACAAGATATTATATTTCTTGTAAACTACCTTGTTTGGGCTGAAGTTAAGAAGTTAAGTTTAAGGTATAAAAGAACATTTGAAAATATATCACTTTCCTAAGTCAACACCTTGGGAAAGTGCGAGCCTTTCCGTCATATATTGTGACTCTAGCTGGAAAAATAAATAATAAACAAACATATATTTCTGTATCTACCTGTCTACACACACACTGTCTATCTGTTCCCTGACAAAAACGTTAAGATGTAGTTAAAGTTGAGAGTTGGGCTGTTCAGAACATTCAAAATTTCATTTAATTGGAACATGCCATTTTGACGAAGTGTTTTGCAGAGACATACTGGATGCAACAAAGTTTTGGTTGGGAAAGTGTTTTTGGTTCAGGGCTCTCTAGTAACTTTTCATAAAGATTGATTGATTGATTGATTGATTGAGAGACCCAAATTGAAAAACTCATGGTTCTGATAAGAAAAGTTTAGGTTTTTGATCTGAAAACCAAATGTTTGACACAATTCTGTTTTGTGAAAAATGTTTGAAAGGTTTTGTTTTCATTCCAATGTGGAGCCAAACCAAAATTTGAAACACAAAACATTGCTGTGAAATGGAATCGTGGTTGTCCAGACAGTTGAAGTGGAGAGGACCTATCAGACATTAAGGGTTAAATACACTACTCCATTCTGTTCTATTCTACTTACGCTGTCTAGGTTCTTATACCTCACTCATCACTGTAGTATCTGAGTGTCTTCCAATAGTTCATTAAGCAACATGGCAGACATCTGTCATATGTCTGTTCTTTCATCCTATCCTCAGGGGGAGAAGTGTGTGTAGTGGAGTGTTTTATTTTTTGCAACTTTTAAAAATAGCATATATGCACTACGGGGAGGTAGTAGTTATCCTCAAAACAAGCATTAGAACCCTGGAAATTCAGAATTAAAATTACACTTAAAAATGCAAACATGTTAAGGTATGAAAATGCGTAGGTAGGGCATCCAAACAACCTTCACTCTGTCCTATAGAGACATCAGAGACCAGCCATATGATTATGATTCAAGCAGTTAGTGTTTATAGTCCCACATTACATCAATATGATTTTTAAAGACACTTTAGATTTTTTACCTTAACTCCCCCCATTTTCCTGTCTTCCACATTCAGCCACACACATACACGTGCACACACTTCCCCCTCCCTTCTGCCATCTCTGTGTTGGATAGATCTAGTACAATCGGTAATTTTTGAAAAGAAATAGTTAGCACTAATGGTCATTTTTGTTTGATATTTTCATAACTGAAATGTATCTGTCAGCAAAGGCTCATGTACAAAATGTTCTTCAGAGAAACTCATGAAGAATTGCCTTCTATCAAAAAGGCCAGACTGCCTTCTGTTTATTCCCTGTCTTTTGAAATGGCCATTTGCCCCCAAGAAATAGAGCTGAGTGACATTTTTCAGCCCAAACTTTTTTCTCTCAAAAAATGCAGATTTAGGTTGACTTAAATATTTTGCAAGTTCAGGTCTAATTTGCCAAATTGTTTCAGTTAAAAAAATTGACAAAATCTGAAAAAATCAATATCTTTCATTTTGACATTTTTGAAACAATGCATTTTAATTTTTCAATTTTCAATTTCTTTTTGTTTTGAATTTTCCTGTAATTTTATTTTTAAAAACGTTAAAAAACACAAATGACAGCAAAATATCTAATTTCAAATGAAGAAGTTTGTTTGGCCTGAAATGATTTTTATTTTTTGATTTTTCCATTAGGCTAGCAAACCAAAATATCAGTTATTCACACAACTGTATGTATTATTTGCATATGTGTGTATGTTTATAACAAACACAAAAACGATATAACTTCTAGATCTATAAATGTTTGTATGTTTAAAGTATGATCATTTACTTCAGACATACAGTATCTTCCCTTTCACTGTAACATATAAGCAAAACAGTGAAGGATTATAATAAATAATAATTAAAAAATCAGTTTAAAGTCTTTCTTTCTTTCTTTCTGTACACCCATAGTAGATAGTTTGAAATTAATATATTGTGAAAATTACCTTTTTTGAATATGTCTTGGGACAAAAACTTCCTACAAGCATCTTTGTTCTCTAAATGTAAGGTCTGATATCATTGACATTATGAATATTACATGCTTGAACCAGGGTTGCCAAAGTCAACTAACTGTGCTGGATCTGTGGTGTGTTTAGGGCTAAATTCTGAACTCATGGAAGTAAGTGGGAATTTTGCCACTGAATTTAAATGTGATAAAGATTTGAACCTCATTTCTTGAATCTATTGCTCCATGATTTTAATTAAAGAATTTGAATGCTGGCAGGTTACTAGAATGACTGCCTAATTAATTGCTTATATCTTTGTCATAGCTACAACCTGAATGCCATGAGTTTCTATATTAGACTCCAGACGATTCCCTCTCTGGTGTGAACTTGTGACTAGAGTCTAAGCAATCAGACTCTTTTAATTGGTACAGAAGAAAAGCCAAAAGAGATCACTTTTTAAAATCTGCATGTTAAACATGTTTTAGAGTAATGTTCGGAAGATCAGAGTGGCTCTACCGACTATATATATGTTACATATCTATAGATGTTAAATACAAAGTAGCTACTGTACAATACATTGCCTTTTCTGCCAGTCAAATTAATATATGTGCAAATTATTAAGTATGCCAGAGCACCAAAGAAACATCTGCTAACCAAAGTAAAAAGTGATGATAATTATGGTAAATAAGGAGAGACAAAAGTAAGCGTAGTTTGAGTCTGATTTTCATTCAGCTATGCCCTACTGTACAAGAGTTATCAAAAGAAGGCTACCCATTAGTTAACAGTTCTGCACAAGTTCGGAAAGCAATTCCTATGCTTCCAAAGACATTTTTCCTAACAATGCAGTTTCTTCATTTCAGATTATCGGTAAGACCTGCATGAAAGTATCCTCTCATCAGTAGAGCTGGGTGGAGAATAGAAATTCCATTTTGCAGAGGATTTAAATATTTTAGATTTTGGTTATGTTCTAATTAGGAACAAACCCTCAAAATTCTCCATGCAAGGGAATAGAGCCAATGCCCCTAGAAGTCTCGGAGTCCCCGTCCCCAGGGCAGTTGACATGATGGGGTGTTCCAGGGCCACAATGCCTGGAAGCCCTGGAGTCCCTGACCCCGAATCAGTCCAGCTGGAGTGTTGCTCCAGAGTTGCGATCCTGGAAACCTGGGCTCTCCAGCAGCCCACCAGGCAGACTGTTGAGGATCTGGGTGGATGAACGGGCAGAAAACAATGGAATGGAACAATGTTTCATCATAAATTTTCCAACCAGCTCTACTCATCAGCGCTGTTTGGTTCTGATGTACCTCAAAATATAGACTACCTAGGATCACTTCCCAGAAACAACATTTCTAAAGAGATCAAGACAGGCACAGCTTACAATCCACTATGGAGTTTCATTTGCAGATTTATTTGTATAGTGAATAAATGTCAAGATGCACTTAGGTATTTATACATGGAGCAGTTATTGTACGATGACAAGATGTTGACTACAGTGAGCAATACATGGGTAAATGCAACACTGACCTTTGTACTCATTCCACAAATTGCAAGTCAACCATCACCATTTAGAAACAGAAACCAAATGAACCCTGTGGCTAAACACACATAACATTCCAAGACCTTGTCTTTACCATCAACTTTAACTTCAGCACTGATAACACAATGTTCTTTGCATTTTCTCTATGACCTTCACGTGCTATGACAGTGCAACATGTTAATCACTAACAACTGCATATTACACAGCAACCTGCAAATCCTTTCATCCACATCACTTCCTCTGACCTCCCCACTCCCCAAGCAACAATAATTGTCAGTTGGTGACACCGTCTTATAGAATAATGGCTGTGTAAATATTCTCTAAGGCAATATGTACAGTCACTCCTTTGATGTAGAAAAATAGTAATCCTGTAGGTGTTACTCCATATACCTCTTCTATTCTTTCACTCAGCTTTTAATTCTATTTAGGTATACTCTTCCTAAATAGATTCCTCTTGATTCTATCACTCAAGGCTGGGTATGACCATCACATTAACTTATCTCTAAGAATCCCTGGCAATTAAATGTTCCATCTTGTGTAATGAATGGTCTAATCTTCCTTCCTTCAGTCTCAAGGGAACAAGAATAGTTACTGAGATGCAGCCAGCAAGAATAGCCCAAAGAAGTCTGCAATCTTTCAAAAAAATCTAAGAATATTCTTTTATATTGTAGAGTTGGAAAATAAAACACAGATGTTTATCTTCACACATCTGACTCCCTTATCCATAATAAAGAGGACAAATGAGGGGTTATAATCCAAGAATGCACATTTGGTGAACATTTTGTTCAGAAAAGTAATTCCTTTTCTAAATAAACTCTACCTAGTAGTATAGGAGCCACCACAAAATAAGAATTCACTTACTAATTACTTATTACCAATAGTTGAGTAATAAAAGGAAATATCCAGCAATGGAGAAAAAGATATTTGCAAGGAAAGGTTTTGTGTGGTGGAGCAAAGCAGAAGTCACAACATGGACAGGCCACAGAGCTTCAGCTCAGTCCCTATGGCCATGTCTGCACATACCGGGGATTGACGCTGCAATTGATGCAGTTGGGGGTCAATTTAGCGGGTCTAGTGAAGACCCACTAAATCGACCACAGAGCTCTAGTCGACTCTGGTATTCCACCGGAACGAGAGGAGTACGGTAAGTTGACGGGAGAGCATCTCCCATCAACGCAGCGTGGTGTAGACACCGCAGTAAGTCGATCTAAGCTATGTCAACTCCAGCTACGTTATTCTCGTTGCTGGAGTACAGTAACCTAGGTCAACTTACCCTGGTAGTGTAGACAAGGCTTATGTGAGCACAATTTCAGCCAATGGGGTGAAACAGTGACTGCAATCCCTCGACACACTATATGTGGGTTTTCCTGCCCTTCCCTTCGCCCATTCTGGCCAAGTCAGAGATGGTACAGATGGCCTCCATGATGAACAAAACTGTAGTCAGTTGTTTCCTAAGAGACACACAGACGGCTGCCATTGGTTTTAAGAGTTGTGGAGTGCCTAGCATAAGCCCTCTGTACTAGGGTGAATTTTCACTTAAGTGTCTATGTATTTCATTAAATGTTTTTTCTTATGTCATTAGAGTTACAAAGGAATATAATTCCCTCTAGATAGCAGGGAAGTTGCAAATCAATACAGAGATGAATGTACCCAAGATGTGAAGAAGCTTGCTTTTTTTAACTTGGGCTATCCGTTCCTCAATTCATGAACACTTAATTCTGGACAATTGTATAAACTACAGTAAATCTGAAAACATTTATCAATTATTTTGTGAAAAATACTGTAACTGTAAAAGTTGCAAAATTAAATTCCATCACATACTACTTTGTGCAGTGAAATGCAAACTAATACAGATGAAGTATAGCCATCTTGAATCTTTGCCAAAAAATCAAACTGAACCTGAATGGAACATTTAGCAGTTCAATAAAGTTTGCTGAATATTCTTTTAAAAATTATTTTCATTTTCTGCTCCTTGGATCCAGCTGCGATTGGAAGTGCAAGTGTCTAACTAACATGGAAGCCTCTGCAAGCAGTACTTTCAACTAGATTTGAAACACTGGAAGTCTCAGAAAAAAACCTGTTTTTGCAACATTTTCAGACCAATTTTGCAGACTCAAGAGGTTCAGATAGTTTGGAAACAGTTCAGATAAGCATCCAAAAGTTAAGGTACTTATCCAAAGTGAACTGAAAATTTTGAGGTTTGCCCATCTCAAATGCAAACCAGAGATTTCCTCCATCTCCATTAATAAATCAGTAATCACTCTCGGATTACTTGCAAATACTGTGACCGCTATTTATTATTTCTGGAGTGGGAGAGATCACTATCAGTCGTTACATATAAAATGTTTGTATTACAAAATCCTGTTTTCAGTGACTTACAATGTTCCAAAACTTTTATGTTTTTGTGTTTTCTGTTCAATGTATAGCAATGGTCAAAAAAAGCAAACAAAATGTTAGGAAGCATAGGCACTGGGATATGAAATAAATATATAATGCCATGAGAGAAATCAATGGTACTCCTCACCTGTTCAGTTCTTCCCACTGTCTGAAAGGATACAGGAGAATAAGGGAGGTTGACAGGAATAATCAGAGGCATGAAAAAATGCATATAAAGAGAGACTATTAGATTGAGGCTGTTTACCTCAGAAAGGAGAGGAATAAGAGGGGACTTGATAGAAGGACACAGAATAATGGTATAGAAAAAGCAGACTGGGCACTTCTATTTACTATGTTTCTTCATAATACCAGCACAAAGAGACACTAAATGAAACTGAAAGAAGGCAAATTCACAACTGATAAAAGGAAATACTTTTAAACACAATTCATAATTAGACCATGGATCTCATTGTCATAAGGTATCATTGAGACCGAGAGCTTAGCACCAGATTAAAAAAGGGGTTAGATATATGGATGAAAAATATATTCAGAGTTACAACAGTAATTATTTTAAAAAGTCACAAAAGGTTTGGAAGGGGTATAGACTCCTAAAGCTTCAGGGAATGAGCTCACTGGTAAGAAATGGGGGATAGGAGGAAATTTTCCCTGAAGACAGATTATCCCATAACTACCTACTGCAGGTTATTTTAGACCTCCTCTGAAGCATCTGGTACCGGCAATGGTTCAACACAAGATATTGGATTTGATGGACCATTAAGGATCCTGTTTGATAATTCTGAGGATGCCGTGTTTATCCATTGGGCTTACTCATTCTACTCTTGATCTGCACCTAAAGGTGAATTTCAAGTTAAAGTCTGATCAAAATTTAATCAGTCATTTTTGAATGGAATGAGAGTAAAACAAACAAACAAACAAACAAAAAGTTACAATATTTTAGCAGCTCTGTGGCAGAGATAGAAAGCTGGAATTTGGCATGGACAAAGTGCCTTTGAGTGTTCTGATAAAAACTGGTTTTGATTTCACTGAATTATGACTGCTTGAAAATAGCACAACAGTTGTGCAGTATGTTCTGAATGGGCTTTTCTCACAAAGCTCAAGGAGAGGGCAGATAGGGAGGGCTGAAGTTTGTATACAAGCAAAGCTGACTTCATTGTATATTGAAAGTGCACGAGTCAATGGATATCTTCTATTGAGGGAAGAGTGGACAACCTAATATGCATAGGAACTATGGAAGGGGAGATGTATTAAAGATTGTACGGAATTGTGTATTAACAACTAGCATAATTAAAATTTATATCATACCCTGACTTTTGAGTGTGTTACCATTCAACATTAATGTTCTCCTATTGTAGATTATTTTTTTGGAATTCTATCTGTCTGTAAGATATCTTTTATGGGACAAGCTTCTGTCTGTGGAAGGTACAAGTTTTCAAACTACAGAGTTCTTCTTCAGGTCTGGGGAAAGAAATCAGAGTATTTGAGCTAAATACAAGTTGGGAAAGATAGTCATGCATAAGGGATAACGTACTATGCATCTGATGAAGTGAGCTGTAGCTCACGAAAGCTTATGCTCAAATAAATTTGTTAGTCTCTAAGGTGCCACAAGTACTCCTTTTCTTTTTACACTGTAAGAGGTCACTTGAAATGGGATGGGCAACAAGGGTTAGATTGTTATGCAAAAGGGGTTTGAAGTATATCATTAAGGGCTAGCAGGAGGTGTGTATTACAGATTGTTGTAATGAGCCATGAAACCAATGTCTCTGTTTAAGTCCATGGTTTTTAGTGTCTAGAAGCATTATGAATTTTATGTCTCACCTTTTGATGGTATTGTGAAGGTTTTCTTTGAGGATAAATATTGAAAAATCAGATATGGAGGGATTACTTTGTGAAAAGTGTTCGCCTATGGGTGATATCATGTTTTTATCTTTTATCATTTTTCTGTGTGAGTTGATTCAAGAGCATAGTGACTGCCTGGTTTCACGCACACAGTTGTTATTGGGGCATTTGATGTACTGAATGAGACACTTTTATGTTTCGGATCCATGAACAGCCATGGGTACTAGGATGGCTCCCCAGTATTCCAACCTCTTCATAGGCCACCTTGAGGAAGAATTTCTGAAAAAATTCACCCTGAAACTAACAATATACCTGGGATACATAATACATCAACAATATTTTCATCCTCTGGACAGAAGATCTAAGCTGATTTCCACCGCCACTTCAATAACCATCACCCATCCATCAAACTCTCTCTAGAACCCTCCCACCCCACATCAACTTCCTGGACACCACGGTTAGCTTCAACAATGGAACCTTACAAATGACTATATACAAGTGACCCACAGATCACTACACTTACCTCCATAGATTCAGCAACCACCCCAGACACACTAAAAAAATCTGTTATCTACAGCCAGACACTCAGATATCACAGAATTTGCTCTGAAAAGAAAGTAGAGGATACATACTTAAACACACAGAAACCATCTTCACTGAATAAGGACATGCCACCAGACAAGTAAATCACATCATAGAAAAGGCCACCCAAATACCCTGGGAGAATCTGCTTCAATACAGAAACCCCGCCCCCCCCACACTGACTGCACACCCCTAGTTATCACCCACCACCCCACAGAGGAACCCATGTGGGATATCATCCAACAATTGCAACCAATATTTGTTGGGGAACCACATTCTGAAATAAATCTTTCCTGAATTCCCTCTTCTGGCCTTCAAACCATCCCTAACCTCACCAAACGCATCATCAGAAGCGAGCTCCCCAAGCCCCAGATGCACCAACTCAAAGCCGCACCAGACACTGCTAGAACAACAGATACAAAACCTGCAGACACGCCTCTACTGCTACAATGATCAATAACCCCACAATAGACCTTTCAAGAGACATGGGTTCTACACATGCCTACAACATGTACCTGATCCATTGCTTCAAATGTCCCAGTAACTATGTTGGTGAAACCAGACAAACTTGAATGAACTCTCGCAGAAGAATGATAAAAGATGAAAACATGATATCACCCATGGACAAACACTTTTGACAACGTGATCATTCCATATCATCTTTCAGTGCTCATCCTTAGGGAAAACATGCACAACAGCTTCAAAAGTCGAGCATGGGAACTTAAATTCATAACACTGTTAGACACCAAAAATCATGGACTTAACAGAGACACTGGTTTCATGGCTCATTACAGTAATCTTTACCACATACCTGCCTGCTAATCCTTAATGGCCCTCCTACAATATGTTACACCTTATGCCAAACGATCTGTCCCAACCAGTATTTAACTCAGACACTTTAATTTCTTTCCCCAGACCTGAAGCAGAACTCTGTGTAGTTCAAAAACTTATACCTTCCACAAACAGAAGTTGGTCCAATAAAAGATATCACCCTACCTACTTTGTTGCATATCTGGGACCAATATGTCTACAACAACATTGGAAGTATTAGATAGATAGATAGGCAATAGTACATATGCATGCATACACACGTATACAATTTTGGAGAGTGGAAAACTGAGTACAACAATGTGGCTAAACTATAGTACAGTATATGTCATGAAAGTGTATGGAGGACCCAAGACTCATTGTTCTTGCCAGTAAACTAGACAGTTAAAATATAGAGGATGAAATTAAAACCTTTACAGTTTTGTCTTTTGCCCTGTTAATGTTTCTGTACTATTAACAAATTTTCCTAATTTATCCGTGGTCATGCTTGAAAAGCTTTTTCCATTTAAAAGATTCTATTGGTTTAAAAGAGAGTTCCTATATCTAACCTACTTTTGGAACCAGTACTCACTTGCAGAATAGAAGACATTATTTTAAAGTGCATCCATTGTATTAACATAAGGAGTACTGCAAATACCACAGTAACCATTACTTGCAAATAGCAATTGTAAAGATCTGCACGGCAACCACTGGATCAGATGGCGGCTCACAGATTCTTGAATGTATATCTTTGTTAAATATGTCACAGTATTTTATTGTTATGTAATTAGTTATTAAAAACTAAAAATTGAATTATGTCATTGAGGCTAGGATTTTCAAAGGCGTGTAAGGGTTAGGCACCCAGATTCCATTAACTTTCAATGGAATTTGGCTATGTAACTCCCTTAAACACCTTTGAAAATACCAGACTAAATTATTATTATTTATCTTAATTATCACTTACAATTTTACAGCACTCAAGAGTGTTAGATTCCTAGTAATAGAAGTTTGATTACATTTCCAATTGCACAATTTCACTGTAATCCATGTGCATAAAAAACCTGGTAATGTATGCACGGGGAGAGGGAGGTACTGTATATATATTACACAGAAACACAACATCAAACAAACATTATTAAGGTTACAAAGGAACCCACTCAAAAGTTAGGAAATGCCAGAATTAAGGTTGTCTGTGCAAATTAATTTGGCCACCTTGTTCCTATGCATTATGATATAATCATTATAATTACATAAGCACATAGTATTTTTTTCATAGGATCCCTACCTCATTTAGTGCTCAGAATAGATGTGCTCATTTAATTATTGATTCAATATTCAATAAAAATATTTTGTTTTCTCCTCATTGTTCAATGTGTACCCCTAGGCCTTATTTACTGCACAGTATTCAAAGCCTGCTGTAAAGCAGAACTGTTAATTTCCTCATGGGCTTTTGTACGGTGCTTATCACCATAGTTTGAGTGTTTTACAAACATCAATGAATTTATCTTCACAATACCTCTGTGAGACGAGGAGATAGCTATTATCCCCATTTTACAGATGTGGAACTGAGGCACAGAGAGATTAAAAGTATCCATTCATTTGTGGTGCCCAATTTGAGATGACTAGGATCCGATTTTTTCAGCATACTTAGCGTTATGTAGCACTTTTGATGTTCAAAGCACAGCCCCCTTTTTACTTCAGTTGCAGCTGTGAGTGCTCAGCACTTCTGCAAATCTGACCCCAGTTTATGAAATTGGGCATCCAGAAAAGGAGGAACACACAATTAGCAACCACCTGTGAAAAGTTTGATTTAGGTGATCGCCCAGAATCACACAAGAACTCTGTGGTAGAGGCAGGGAAAGAATCCAATTCTCCAGGGCAGCATTCAACTGCCTTAACCCTGAGACCCTCCTTTCTCTTTCTGCAGTCTCCTGCCTCATTGTCTATCACTTCCCAACTTCTGCAACAAGTAGGGTGAACTAAGTCCTACAGACAGTAGCCTCCTTTACTACATAGCTATGATTCATCCCCAGAGCAGATCTATCCTGTCCACGGTATGAGGCAGGAGTCCTGTGGAAAAATAATATGTGATCAAACAATTAAAGACTGTATCATAATACATGCATAATAATGCATAAGGAGGGCAAATTAAGGCTGCACAGGCAACCATAATTCTGGCATTTCCTAACGTGAGTGCTTGACTTTGCAACCTTGGTAATGCTCTTTTAACATAGTTTTTGTGCGTGAATTCCAAGGTTTTTTTAAAAAGCAAACTGAAAAAAACAGAAATTCCATCACGAGGCATCATATTGACACCCCCCCCATGTGGGTCCTCAGCAGGGTTGAAATCTTTAGATCCACAGTAAAGACCTCTGCCGCTTGAGCTAATGGAGTAAATGATACAATAGTACATTGTCACCCTCTATGTGGACCAGCACTAGAGGATGATGGAGGTCACACTCAGCCAGCAAGTTTCATAGCTATCTGCGGACAGCACAGGAATGGTGAGTATCAGGAATCTTAGGTTCCATTCCAGCTGGGAGGGAGTGCTCTTGTGGGCACAGATTCTTCTGCCTGTTGCCCCTGAGTGTGATCCACTTCTTTCCCATCCCCTCTAACCTGTGCCATCCCCACCCTGACTCTCTGTCCCAGTCTCATACTCCTTATCTTCCCAGTCCCAGTCTCAAGGCTTCCTTTTTCTCACTCCTGTCCCAGTTTCCTTGTCCAGTCAGTCCTAGTTTCCTCCTCTGGGTTCACTATCCAAATCCAAATCTCATTCCCATTCCTTGTCCTAGTCTCCTGCTTCAACAACTTGTACCCAATCTCTGTGTCCATTTAGTCCCAGTTCCTCCCCGTTGGTTCCTTGTCCAATCTGTCTCTTCTTTCCTCCCTTACCTGGCTCTCACTCCCACTCTTTCTCCAGCCTTCTCATCCAACCTCAGTCTTCCAGCTCCATGTCCAGTCTCATGACCCCTCTGCTCCTTGCCCCAGTCTCTTTGCCCAACCAGGCCCAGTTTTTCCCCCATACCTCATCTCCTAGCCAGATCTGTCTCTCTTCCTCCCTACTCTCATTCCCTCTGCCACTGATTCTTCGTCCCAGTTTCCTTGTCAAGCTAATCCCAATCTTCCCCATTCCACTCAGCTCCTTCTCTGACCTCTGTGTTCCTTCCTCAGCCTACTGGCTCCCTGTTGTCTCCTCCATTTCCCTTACTGACTTGCCCAACTTCCCCAATCAACTTAACCAACCACTTCCAGAGTCCCCTCACCCAGCTCTAGTGCCAGTCTCCTTGCTCAAACAGTCTCAGTCTCCTTTTCCCCTCACTACTCCCAGTCTGAGACTTCATGCCCAGTCAAGTCCTAGCCTTATCTTCCTCCCATCTCCTAGTCCCGTTTTCCTTTCCCAGCCAGTCCCAATCTCATTGTCTCGCCAGGCCCAGGTCTGCCTACCCCAACTCCCAGTGACAATTTCTCTTCCCGCTTCCAGTCCCAGTCTCACCAAGATTTGTTGTCCCAATCTAGTCCCTTTGCTCTCCCTAGTCTCACTTTTGTCTCCTCTGCATTTGCCTCAGTTAGTTTCCTCCTCTGTGTAGCCTTGGAACCAGCACCACAGTCATTCAGAGCACAGGAGAGACTATTCTGGTGCCAGCCCCCACCCTGGCCTGGGACAGGTGGGAGAAGCCATTACAGGGAATGGCTTTTTGAGTGCCAATAGCCTTGGGCTAGAGCATGCTTGATCACTCTGTGGAAAGGGCATGTGTGATGTCTGGTCACACATAGGAGCTGTGAAAGGATGGCACATGCAGAGCTAGGAGCTGAGAGAGACTCAAGCACGCTCAGTGAGGATGGAATCTTCAGAGATTTTAGTTGCTAAAATCAAAGAAGTCACTATTTAGCATGTGTGAACTGTGATTTTTCATAGGTTTATAATCTGGCCAAATTTGGGTGGGACATCAGGAACAGCAAAAGACATAGCCCTGATACAAAGGCCACTCTCTTGCCAAATTTCAAGCCCCTGCTCCAAAGCATGGGATTGCTAGAGCTTTTCAAAGAAAAAACTGCCAGTATTTTTTAACATGGGCAAAATAATGTATTTCTCCATAGCCTCAGTACAGGAAACCTGTTTTGGTTGTAATTTAAAAAAAATTCATGAGGCAGACATCTGGCAAAGAAAATATCAGACCAAGCATCTTAAGTCTGGCAAAGTTCTAAGCAACTGAAAATAGGGTTTTTAGGGTGTCTTATTAATACATGGTTCTATCAGCTCCAACTATAATAATATAATATAATTAATTAATCAATGCCCTGTCAATGTGATTGAAAATCAAAATTCACAGAGTGTAACACCAACTGACACTTGTTTTCATATTTCAGGAATGGAATTATTATGAACCCTCATATTCTACTCTTTTTTTCATGCAAAAAAATTTATTAGCATTAGTTAATGCTAAAGAATGGGGGAGGGGCTATCAATGAAGCATCCAGGGGATTAAGTACACCTTCCAAATCTCACTAATAATCTGATTTTTATTACATTTAAGTTTTCTATAACATTTTATATGTGATATGATTGTAAATCAAGCTGTTCAGGAACAATTTCTCTCTCTCTCTCTGCATTTCAACGTCTCTTTTAAACTCTGAGTTTAAATTAGTATAACTCATTCCCAAACCGTAGGAGGATCAATCCTCAAAGCCATATGTAGGTAAAAACCCCTTTGATGTTTAATGGGAGTTTGCTTTAGCAAGGACTAAGGGCTTGAACCCTAAGTATATAACAGAAAATAGTGAAAAAGGGTATAGAAGTATTGTCAATGTCCTAGTAATTTTTGCACTTATGTTACCAAAAGTTATTTCCATGCTTTTCAGGGAAAATAGGAAATATTTGTAAATCCTCAGAGATGATCTGAACAAACAAACAAACAAACAAACAAAAAAACTACCAACAAAGTATATGGGAGTCTATTCATGCAATAAAACACAGCTATGTTTTTCAAAATTTTGTTGAAGGAGGTTGAAATATTAGTGTCTTTCTGTGTAAATGACTATCTGTTTTAAATATCCCTTAAAAAGAGAGAAGCTTGAAAAATATAGAGGAGATAGAATTAGTTGACTTGCATTCTATTGGATGACTCTGCTATATTTCCTTTTTTCTTATGTTCAGCAAATTCTGAAAATAATACAGAATATATGAAATTCCAGTTTACACTCTCTATCAAAACTAGAGTTCAGTGAAAACTGGAAACTCAAATTAGAACTCCTGTCACTGTCATGGGATTTGATTCGATTCCCTAGATCCAAATCCGTCAGATTTAAACCCAGAAGAGGGTTTGGTTTGATTTGGTTTGGATGCAGCCAAAATCTTGTGATTTTTTCCCCCAATATTGGGTCAAAATCTTGTCTGAGCAGTTTGTGAGCTTTCAGTGTTCTTAAATCTGAACTCTAATTTAAATTTAATCAAGCTCTGAATACTGCCTTCTAAGCCCACCCCTAATGAATTCTACCATAACAATATATAATAGGTTTCAGAGTAACAGCCGTGTTAGTCTGTATTCGCAAAAAGAAAAGGAGTACTTGTGGCACCTTAGAGACTAACCAATTTATTTGAGCATGAGCTTTCGTGAGCTACAGCTCACTTCATCGGATGCATACTGTGGAAATTGCAGAAGACATTATAGAATCATAGAATATCAGGGTTGGAAGGGACCCCAGAAGGTCATCTAGTCCAACCCCCTGCTCGAAGCAGGACCAATTCCCAGTTAAATCATCCCAGCCAGGGCTTTGTCAAGCCTGACCTTAAAAACCTCTAAGGAAGGAGATTCTACCACCTCCCTAGGTAACGCATTCCAGTGTTTCACCACCCTCTTAGTGAAAAAGTTTTTCCTAATATCCAATCTAAACCTCCCCCATTGCAACTTGATTATATACACAGACACCATGAAACGATACCTCCTCCCACCCCACTCTCCTGCTGGTAATAGCTTATCTAAAGAGATCATCAAGTTGGGCCATTTCCAGCACAAATCCAGGTTTTCTCACCCTCCGCCCCCCCACAGACAAACTCACTCTCTTGCTGGTAATAGCCCATCCAAAGTGACCACTGTCTTCACAATGTGTCTGATAATCAAGGTGGGCCATTTCCTGCAGAAATCCAGGTTCTCTCACCCCCTCACCCCCCTCCAAAAACCACACACGCAAACTCACTCTCCTGCTGGTAATAGCCTATCCAAAGTGACCACTCTCCTTACAACCTGCATGAAAATCAAGGTGGGCCATTTCCAGCACAAATACAGGTTTTCTCACTCCCCCACCCCCATACACACACAAACTCACTCTCCTGCTGGTAATAGCTCATCCAAAGTGACCACTCTCCCTACAATGTGCATGATAATCAAGGTGGGCCATTTCCAGCACAAATCCAGGTTTTCTCCCCCCCCCCCCACACACAAACTCACTCTCCTGCTGGCAATAGCTCATCCAAACTGACCACTCTCCCCACAATGTGCATGACAATCAAGGTGGGCCACTTCCAGCATAAATCCAAGTTTAACCAGAACGTCTGGCGGGGGGGGGAAGGAAAAAACAAGGGGAAATAGGCTACCTTGCATAATGACTTAGCCACTCCCAGTCTCTATTTAAGCCTAAATTAATAGTATCCAATTTGCAAATGAATTCTAATTCAGCAGTTTCTCGCTGGACTCTGGATTTGAAGTTTTTTTGTTGTAAGATAGCGACCTTCATGATAATAGTGATCACTTACACATAGCATTTCATCCTCAAAGAACATTGTCTAGTTAATTCTCACAACAATCCATTTAAGAGAACATAGCCCTACCATGCAGCATCAGCTTCAATTCCCAGAGCTATGCGGGGTCTTTAAAATTCAGGATGGGAGTCGTTTCCTATCCCAAACTTCAGAGGACAGTCCCAATTTCCTGAATTAATTGTTGCTACTAGGACAAAATAACATTGCCTCAGATCACAATAATGCAAATGCCAAGGATGGGAGTGGTTTGACTTTGAGGGCCCCCATATCTAACTTCATTGGTGGCTCACACCCAAAATTCCAAAAGACAAGTAGCCAAACAGTAATGGCCCCAAGGGGATGTTCTGATGGCTGGGGTTTGCTGGAGCACTGAAGTCTTCTGACATGTTCCCTTTGTATAGCCATACCATCTAAATGCCCCTACACTGGGGCTTACGACAGTGAAGAGGTGTACGTGGGAAACATTGGTTCTACACTACTTAAGGATTCTGGTATGTCAGAGAAATCCTTACCTGAAAGTTTAAGCTGGATTTAAGTCTGCTTTGCACTGCTGCAATGGCACAAAACAGAATTAACAGTGCCACAGATCTGTCCCATAAATATGGTCATAGAAATAATATTGAATTTTTTAATGTTTTAACCAGGAAATATCCTAAAAGAGAAATTACTTCACTACACACATTATTTTCATAGTATGGGCCATACTCTGGAACTATGAAATTTAGACACAAAACCAAACATTAAAGTGACAGCGTTAAAGTGTGATTGTATTCCGGTGATGCAGAGTCCTGGAACAGAATATTCCCACTCACAGTAGCAATAATCTACCAGGAGTATGTACCTGCATGGGTAGGTCAAGGGACAAAAGTGTACAAAGGTATGACTCAACCCCCAACCTCTTTCATCATGTGTCGATGTGCACCAGTTAATTATAAATTGGCCCTAGGAGGGATTGAACTGGGCTAGTACTTGCAGGTACACTGCACTAGTGCTTCTTTGGCGGTTCCATCAGTTTCTGCAGAGATTAATGACAGGTTTCAGAGTAACAGCCGTGTTAGTCTGTATTCGCAAAAAGAAAAGGAGTACTTGTGGCACCTTAGAGACTAACCAATTTATTTGAGCATAAGCTTTAAGTGAGCTGTAGCTCACGAAAGCTTATGCTCAAATAAATTGGTTAGTCTCTAAGGTGCCACAAGTACTCCTTTTCTTTTTGCAGAGATTAAGGTTTCATTATAAAAAAATATATTTCCAGTTCCTATGGCTGCACAGAAAACCTTCCAAATGTTACCCAGTGCAGTGTTGTCTTTCCAAATCTGCATGCAGACAGACCACATTACTGAGAAATCATCTCATTGGTAGGTTAACTCTGAAGCATGATAACAGATTATATGTCAACACTGTTCACTGTTAATCACTAAAACATGGGAGAGGGGAAGGAATTTTTATGGGGTTTCAGGTGGAGCTTGAAGAGAGGACTTTTCCACCCCACATACTGACTTGTATAAATGGTTAATACGTAAAGTGACATATGTTTAATCAAACAGCAAAATAATATGCTCAGGTTGACAGGGTCCATGGGAAGGAAACAAACACACTCCCTCTCAAACCCCACTACAACTGGACAAATATGTACATGAAGCCAGGAGTATTCTTCAAAAGGCCCATAAATTCTCTATGGAATACTCAGTAGCAAAGCAATACCAAAACAGACACAATATATCAAACTCAGTATACAGGCTGAGTCCTGAAAGGCACTAAGCATCAGCAACTCCTGCTGAAGTCATTGGGAGTTGCATGCATCGAGCATCTCTTAAGATCTGGCTTGCATTTTTAAATCAAGTGTTTTATTTTACTTACAAGTGCTAATGACATATGCCAAGCACAATGGAAGGGAATGTTTCAGTCCCTCAGAGATTACCTCAAGGTTGAACCTTCTTTATTCTTGGGATATGAGATCAGGGTCTGTATGTAAAGTCAAATCAGGTCCAAAACATTTCACATGTTGAAAAAGCCTTGTTAAATACAGAACAGAACAGTACAAATAAAAATATTAATAATGTAATACCTTTGAAAACAGCCATGTTAGCCAAGGAGTAGCTGTTTAAAAATGATCAAGTTAAACAAGACCCACCACCTCAGTGCAGAACTTCTTAAAAACCATTAAAAAGGGATAAAATTGCCCCACACTGTTTCTTGCCTTAAAACTTGCCTTCTTTTAGAGCCTCCCCGGGTTACGCAAGACCCGATTTACGCAAATCCGCACTTACGGAAAAAGTTCTGTAAGCTAGAAATAGGAGGGTTATTTTTTGGGGTTTTTTTGCGTAATGGTCGGGTATATTTTTCCGACTTATGCAAAATTCGAGTTATGCAAGGTGTTGCGGAACGGAACGATTGCGTAAATCGGGAAGCATCTGTAGTGGGGCTCTGACTTGGAACCAAGTTATCTTAATTACATTTTGTTTAACTTGACTATCTGAAGATCTGATTCTTGTCCTGGACAGGTGGACAGAAAGACAAGATGCAATGGATGTGGTTTAATTAGGCTGCAACTTTATTATTTAACTCATCTGTGAACTAACCAACAATAATTTATATAGTGCAGATTATCATTGTTTCCACCTACTGGAGGGCTGCTGTCTGTCCTCCACCTCTCCACAGCTGGTCCTCAGCCTGTTGCTTGGATCCCACCACCCCGATATGAGTAGTAAGGGGTTGGATAAAAAGGGTTGTCTCCTTGCTGTATTAGATGTTAGGAGTCCCAATCCCATTGCCCATCTTCTTTAAGGAAGGTCTTGTCCTGTGTTCACTTCCAATTCCTGTTTATCAGAGAACCAGACCCCTTGCAGAACGAATACCCATACTGGACACCTAGCACATTGAACCTCACCTCCTGATTTATCCCACTGTGATGTTATCTGATTAAAATATGACCATATAGATCATTGTTGCAAACACTGTTATATATTTACAACAAATCTTGTACAAAGGTTGTCAAGTAAGGTGTTTATGGAAAGGGTATGATTTGCTGAATATGATTATGCTATTTGAATGCATGTATCATTTTTGTATTTGAAGCTATTAGTATTGGCTCTATACCTGGATTTCAAATGTTTGCTCCTGGAGTAACACCCACAAGGTAGTTAGCCTGCACATCTTGAAGGGACTATTCAAATTAAGTGGCCCATCAAGGAGCATTTAACTTACAATGGAAGATGCCAATCTACCCCAAATGGACTTTCCTGTGAATGTGCTGTTTGAGGTATAGGTAATGGCTTCTACTGTGTCTAAGCATGGACATGTGTCTTGCCCATTCAATTCCAAACACTATCTTGTCACCAGGGATTTACCACTAGCTGTGCTGAGGGCTTTGTTTGAAACAATGGTTCCCCTCCACATGGCAGAAGCTATAAAAGACCCTGATAAGACCTCCATTTTGCCTCTTTCCTGCTCCAACCTCTTGACTATAGACTTATACTAATGGGAGCATTCTAACCAAGGGATCAAAGACCTTCCAATGATTTGGAAGCAACCAGAGACTTGACTTAAGACAGCAGTTTATTCCATCACTGCTACAAGCTTGATCCAAGAACTTTGCAATTGTTGTATGTATTTGATTCCTTTAACCAATTGTAACTCTCACCTTTCTTTCTTTCTTTTTATAAATAAACCTTTAGATTTTAGATACTAAAGGTTTGGCAACAGTGAGATTTTTGGGTAAGATCTGAGATGTATATTGACCTGGGTGTGTGGCTGGTCCTTTTGTCTGATGAGACTGGTTTTAAAGAACCACTCATCTTTAAGTCCAGTGTTTTTGGTGGTGATACAAGGACTGGAATGCCTAAAGAAACTACTTTTCTGGCTTCTTGTTAGCCAGTGTGGTGAAACAGAAGTTTACTTTTGTTGCTGGTTTGGTATATCTTAAGGGAGAATAACCACCAGTTTTGGAGTGTATCTGCCCTATTTCTCAGCAGTTTGTCCTGAATTTGGTATTCTCAGTTGTGACCCACAAAGGCATGGTTACACCCATCAAGTTTCTAAGCTGCTGTGGTGAAGGCCTAAAAACCCACTTCACCTCAGCAAAAATGGCAGTGGGGGAAAAATTCCTTCCCAGTCCCAAATAAGGCAAACTAGCTCAATGCCCATAGCAGACCACAAAACCAGATCATATGTTAATTCCAGGAGTGGGAGGGTAGGAGCTGCTATTTGGGTGTGAGATGGGGCTCAGGCTGGAGGGACAGGGTTTATATACCCTCCTTCAGGTATAGAGGGGCCAATGAGCTTACCTGAGCTCCACTAAACTGCCCACCAGTTCATATGATGCCTCCCCACCTTCTCTACTCCCAAGGGAGAGCCCCTTAAAGGAGCCACTACCCTTCTTTATTGCCAGTCCAGACAATGCCTCCCCATCTTGAGGTTGTGGGAGCTGCATTTTCTAAGGTTTCTGATTGTCTAGATGGCATGAGTTCATGTGGCTGGACTGTCATTTTTTATTTTATTTTCTCCCCTAAAATGGATTTTCTTGCAACTCAAGTTTTTTGGATTAGAGTCTTTTTTTTTTCCAGCTTTAGAAAACTGATAAGAAGTCATGCATCTATTGATTTTTAGATAACACACAGACTCTTAACATATGAAGGAAATTATAATAAAACACAACTTTGACAAGTTGTTGATACTGTCTTTTGAGCACCGGCAGTCCTGACACTGATCCTTGGGGCATTCCACTAACAATCTCTTTCCATATGGTAAGTTGACCAGCACAAAGTAATTCATACCAGGAAATAACAAAAGTTACTGGGAGGAGGGGCTTCACTCATGTCATAGCTCAAATCTATATAATCATCCTCCTTTACATTTTTTCTTCCTCAGGTTTGTGGGTGCATCCTAAGCCAGTATTACTTCCACCTTTATTCACATGAGCATCAGTTCTTATTTTTATCAGATTCTTTTAAAGCCTTACTCTATCTTCTAGGTGTAGTTGGTCCTGCTTGAGTGCAGGAGGGTGGATTAGATCACCTCTGAAGATCCCTTCCAGCTCTACATTTCTATGATTCTATGATACTGAAGTGGGCTCTAATGCTCTACTCCATAGCAATACCCTGCACAATGTCATGTGAACTGGCATTACTACTATGTTGATGACTGATCTAGAATGTTGAATGCCCTTGACTTTAGACACCAGCAAATAGGAACAGTAAATCTGAACTTCTTTTAAAACCAAGGACTATCAAGTTACGTAAATATACAACATGTAGCTTTTGTAGAAGCCTAAAAAACAATACACACTGCTGTTTGGTGATATGGTAAATTCTAAATCCCAGCATACAATGAGGTGTGAACTCAGTGATGAGTCAAGACTATAAACTCAGCTAAAGTTTGACCTTTTGGAAGAAGGGAGTCAAAAGGAGGCTTACATTGTTCTGTCACAATTGTTCAGATATTGTTTCTAAGGCTATTTGGAAGAGAACTATGTATTTTGCAGTGTAGTGATTCTAGGGTAGCTCTTGGATGCACATTTATGTCAGTGTGACTACCCTTTCTTTGTGCAGGCTATGGATCCACAAGCTTACTTGAAATCAATGGGAGATTTTTCAGGCCCTGTGCTTTGAACTTCCAACTTATCTAATGAATGTTAAATTCAGGGCCCTATGTAATGTGCAATGCCACAGCAACAGAAGCCACCCCTTGTAGCAGAATTGCTGACCAGAATATAAACTTTCATTTAAAAAAGAATGTTTCCACTCCATATGGTGAAGACAATGTGAACTGAATGTAAATCCATGCGGTATTGTCTTCCTAAGTCTTCAGACAGCCTGAAACAATAGCTTTGAAAGGTAGGGCTTGCCCTATTCATCTCAATTGCATGTTCACTCTGAACCCAACAAACGACAATACAAATATCCAACACTATTATCTATTTCTTTACTGATCGTTTTATCAGCAGCGTCTATCTAAAGTGTTTATCCCATAATTGCAAACTGTCTTCCACTCCTCTGCAAGTGCCAAAAGTCCCCCCAGCTCCTACTCCACTGCTGAAGCTGCAAGCTTTCTGCTGGCATCTTTTACACTGCTGCGGTGCATGGTTAACACAAAACCTGTTGGACTGTCCAAAACATAAAATACAAAAATAGCATAAAATGCCCAATTGCCCTAGCCAAAGCAGAGTTCTAGTCCAAAAAAGGAAGACATGCCAGAGACGCCACTATATTGCCATTGATTTTTATAAAGAAGGCACAGATACTAAAGCGATGGATGGCAGTATAAAATCCTAGAATAACATAAAACACACTGAATTTAATATTGAAATAAAGAATGCCAGAGCTACTGGGTTGACTATGCTATTTATCTGCGTTTTTAATATAACTTCATTTAAAAAATAAATAAAGGAATCTCCCACAGAATTTCCGGTCTGTCACCTCAAGGTGCCACAGAATCCATAGAATTCAGATCCTCTTTCCCCAGAGTACATGAGACCTTGGTTAACTGCAATAGAATATATGCATTGTTTATCTTCAGATATGGTACATATATAATACAGGTAGCACTGATTTGTGAGTCTGTACATCTGAGCTGAATGTAGGATAGGGTGATGGAATTCATTTGTGGATTATGGGAAAAGGTGAGTAAATGAGAGGCTCCCTGGGAAAAGTACAAATAGAGGGAATATCTGGCAAATTAATCTCATGTGTCTAGTTTTGGGACCAAAATATAAGGAGAGGCTAGGAGTACTACTTATTCCCACTCTCTCTCTCCTTTCACCCTCTTTTCTGATATACATCTCATACACTTTCACATAACAATCATAGTAGCATAGTTAAAAAAGTTTTTCAAATGGAATAAAATATTACTATTTGTAATATTCTCTCTCTCTTATATAAAATAATCCCTACCTCAGTCAAAATGCAATGTCCACTGTGTACCTGGGCCAAGAAGGGTCTTATTATGATTCAGACTACTTAATTTCTGGATTTCAGAAGTACAAAACTACTGGCCATAGGTATTAATCTGCTCCCGTGATTTTTACTATCATGTTCAAGATGGGCCATGGTAGGAGAAAGATGAGAAACAGGCATCCTGAATTATTTACAATGCAATTTCTCAACTTCAGCAAGAGACAGTCCAATAAAACCAGTGCAGTGCAATCCCACATAGCACTAAGACAACCATTCCTTAAATAATAACCACATCATTTCAGCACACAGAATAGGTGTTGGTCTATTTGTATATTGAGTCCATTAGCCAGTATCACATGGATTCCTTGAAGTACATATTCTCCCTATTCTTGTGCTTTGTCTGACAGCATCACCAAGCTCCTGTGAGGTTAGGTGGCATCACTCAGGCTGGCAGTCTATCTGGTGTTGATAGCACAGCAGGCTGCCTTAGGTGGCAGCCCTGCTGGGACACATCTGTCCCTCTCAGTATTCACACTGCTAATGTCTCACTTTCATGACAAATGCAAATTGGGTTGCCTCGTCCAAACATGTCAGCCTCATTAGCAGGTGCACACTGATTGGCACGTGACATTTAGCAGCTCTGTTTTCTGTGTTCCCACCTCCAGCCACTTCTGGTTTTGTCATTGTCCCTGATTGCAACTGGGTAGGAAATATGCAGTGAGGTGAATGTAATCTAATTCAAAAGACACTGAAAAGGAATATTACCTCCTCATATTAAGTATGTATTTGCATACACTACACTCTACCTTGTTTCCAAAAGCAGGTTCATATTTACAGTGATCCAGCTGATTCCCTAAAATGTGCAAAATCAACAAGAACACATGGCCTACCTTGACAAATGATACTCTAAAGTGCTCAGGAAGGGATTGAAACGTAAGTTACACAGAGAAGATAGGACTTGATCCAAAACACACTGAAGTCTCTGGGAGTCTTTCCATTAACTTCAGTGGGCTTTAGATTGAGCCCATAGACCATATCACACCACTTATAACTTTTCAAAACAAAACCAGGCCGCTTACTATATATTTGTTCCAAATACTGCTGTGTTTTTCTTTCTGTCAAATAAATACATAGTGCTAAACCACTTAGGTTTCTCCCTATCAAAACAAGAAACAAACACAGAAAACCATAATTAATATCCTCCAGTAGTCAGACCTGATATAATCCAACAAAATCTAGGAAATAAAGAGTTAAAACTGTTAAGATTGCCACTCTGTTATTAACTCATGACCTAGCCTTGTTTCTCATCCAAGGCCATGAATTCTATGACTTTTGTCATTCTATATTATGATCATAATATTATTTAAATTGTTTTGAGTGTGTGTGTATACCTATATCTGTATACACTATATCTGTGGATATACATACACACTCAAAACAATTTAAATTAAATGCATGTATATCTATAGATTGATATATACCCAGAACACTGACAAAAATATTAAGATCATGATGTAGAAATTAATCAATTTTTTTTAGGTGTCAATTGCTTAACTTTTTGAGCTAATTCTGTGCTGATTTTTGTGCTGATTTATGATGCCAGAAAAATCTTTTCATAAAATAGGATTATAGCCATTTGAGATGGGAAAAGAAACAACTATTCACTCCCTTAGTTCGGAGAAGAATAAAATTCAACAACTAACGATTAAAGACGAATACTTATTTAATATGACTATATGTTTCTGATTCATATTCCTTCTCTTCCCTCTCAGGAAATATTTTCACTTTTGTCTGGCCTTTTTTGGTCAGTATACTTCTCTAAGTTATTTTGGTTACTAAAATGGACATGAAAGAGAGAGAGATGGGGAGACATTAAAAATATAAACCTTATGTTACACAAATAATAATACAAAAAGATCATGCAGCATGGTCTTTTTGATAGACACAATTAAGTAGAGGAGGAAGAAGAGAGCTAGCAGCCAGGGGAGAGCGAGAGCGCATACATGAGACACACTGCAGGCCCTGCTTGAGTACCTCATCAGTGGCACTGACTAGACAGAAAGGCCATCTTAGCTGTTTAATCTTTTGGCCACCTAGAGAGTTCCATTAGAAGCACACTTACCACTCCCTTGATAATATAAGTGACCAATGGTTTATCTTTATTTAGCAGTTATTTTCACAGAGTGACAACTGATGTGACTGGCACCAGTTCAGCTTTTCCTCCTGATTCTCTGGCTTTACATTTCAACAACTTCTTCATCAGATATATATTTGTTACATTACCCAGCTACTTATTTCAATAAAAAGAAAAAAATCAATCAAGAAATACATTAATGTATGCATTTAAGTGATAATATAATTAAAGTATGCACTGTTATTCTAGCCATGTTGGTCCCAGGATATTAGAGAGACCAGGTGGTGAGGTTATATTTTTTTATTTGAACAACTTCTGTTGTTCATATCTGGGAAAGGCAATATGAAGTATTATGAAGAAGAGCTCTGTGAAAGCTTGAAAACTTGTCTTTTTTACCAACAGAAGTTGGACCGATAAAAGATATGACCTTACTGACATTTGCCTCTCTAATATAATTAATAAAATAATTTATTCAACACATTTTGTCAATGATTAACAATGAACAAAACTTTTGGTTAGTGAATTGAATTCAACAATGGTTCTTCAACTATGAGTTTTAGTAATATTTAAAATATATCAAGTAGGTGCCTTCTTTTTTTAAAAAAACTTTTCATTAAGGCAAAGTTACAATAAAACATTAACATACTACATTTCACATTACTTATTACTTATCCAGGATCTTATGCTGACCTCTTATTTTAAAATATTATTTACTCTCAAAGACACAAAAGATGGAGTAAACAAGTAGCTAACATTAGAGCTGAGGGAAATTTAAATTTCAAATTTGTTTGTATCCCCAAATAGGACAAAAACGTGACATTTCAAGATTTTCCCTGGAAAATTCTTATGTTCTTATGAATGGAAATTGTGAAAAATTTCAATCCAGAAATGTCAAAACATTTCATCTGGAAATTTGAATTGAAATGAAACATTTTGACATTCTCAAAATCAAAATGCTTCATTATGGTTTATTTAAATGACCAGAAAAGCTTTGTTTTGAGTCATTTCAATGTTATGCCACATTTTTGCATTGCCTTAAGGGATTTGTAATTCAGGAGCTCTTGCCCCCATTCTCCCTTATGGGCCAGGCTCCCTTGCCGGATTACACCTCCAATAATGCACCCAGAGTCATGTGCCATGTGTCTTCCATGAAGCTCTAAACACATCAGTCATATAAGCACATTGCCTTTGGGAAACGTAGTCATCCAAGCAGCTCAGCCCATGGGAAAGAATGGGGTCGGGAACTACAGCTCCCATAAGGCCACATGCCACAGGAAAATAAAGATGAATGTTTTACCGAACTGATTCAAAATGAAATGGTTCAGGTCAGTTCAAAAAATAAAATATTCCACTTCAGGTTGAACAAACCCAAAATGAAATAATTCATTTAAAATTTCTCTCATGGAAAAGTCTTTTTTTGTGTGTGGCAAAATCAAAATGTACATAGAAAAATTTGATTTAGAAAATCAATCTGACAAAAAAGTCCTGACCAGTTGTAGCTAACACATTTACTAATAGTTCGAACACTGCATGTATTGAAAAGGAGATGTTTGTGTGTCACCTGCAAAATTTGCACCATAAGCTATTGCCCAGACACATAGGTGATCAAGAGGATGGGTTTAAGTGGCAGAGTGCAACTTTATTAAACTAGCTTAATTGTGGGGTGAACAATAACTATGGAAAGAAATAACCCAGTGTGGGACAACATGGCTTTACATCACCCCTCTCAAAACATGGACTCTCACACTGAGAATCTGGCTCATGGAGTCATGCATTTTCTGCCTCACTTCCCCAAGTCACCAGATAGCTACTGAGATCCCAACCCCGACTCTCTTGGTGAGAAGAAGTGAGGAAAGAAAGGGGGTGGCAATGCCAAACTTTGGACAGAAGCCAGTGCTCAGATTTACCCCAGCAGCTGGCCCACTAATAAGCATCCTACTCTACATGGTATACCAGCCAAAAATAGAAACTCTCCTTACCGAATAAGGTCTCCCAGGTGTCATAAAGAAGTTGAAAACTCTCACTGCATTAGCAAGTTACCATGAAGGAAAATTCCTTCCTGACACCTGTGACAGGTCATTTGGCTAGGCCCACAGCATACCAGGAGACACAATTCTACTGCTCACTAAGCCCAATACCTCACAGGGAAGGTGGGTGGGTGCTGCTTAGGTGCCTACAAAAATCATCAGAGCAGAGGGAGCTTGCTGCTTCCCCTGAACCAGCCAATCATGCACAGAGGAGAACTCCAGCGCGAGTACCACCTGAATCCTTGCCTCTCCCCACCACAGTAGATGCTGCCCCCAGGAGAATGAAGGGGATGGCAGCATCAGGAAGGGCATACAACCCTCACCCTCATCCTTGCAGGCTGGCCAGGAACCTAGGGAGTGTTCCTCTCTCTGCCAGTCTGGCCAACCCCCCGTCCTCCCATGCTGAGAGGGTAGGAGGGATATTTAATATAATAGATTCATTACTAGAGTTTGGTTTGAATAATCATAAATACACACATGCACAAATATAGGTATTTGTGTGTATTTTATACATGTGATATCTGACACAGTTTCTTACCTAGGTTTTATCTATCTATCTATCTATTCATATATACAGTTTGTAGGCATGCATATACATGCAGTGTATGGAACCGCACACACAAGATATGACACTTTTCCACAAACGCAGAAGTTAAATAAATAAATTTCCACTCAGCTTCTTTACAGGTGCCAAATGCCATTGCCATTATTTCTTTTGCTACGATGGCCTGTCATCACAATGAACATATGCAGAAATATTGTCATAACTCAGATATAAAAACACAGTGGCCTGATAACATTATATATGAGGGAGACAAGTTTCCACTTTTCAGACTGAAAGTCTCCCTCTTGGAGACAGCACTTCCCACCTCACACATTGTATCATCTCAGCACTAGGCACCATTTAGCTAACGAATAAATAGATTTCTCACGCACTGACTATGATAAGGCTGTACCATATGAAGGCAAGACCACAGTGAGCTTCTAAGGGATACATCCCTATGCATTTGTTTATTGTGTCTCATTTTTATTGGGTTAGAGGGCAGAAAGATGTTGGTAGGGTACTTTCTCCATCTTCTCCCTGCTTAGAAGGCATCACACATCCAGGAGAATATATTTTTCAAGAGCATGTGCCTTTCAACTTTAACTCAACTCCTATTTCTTTTTCTATGCTGTCCAATTCAAAAATAGCAACAGTTTGCACCAGACTATGAGATTGCTGAAGAGGAATTTTCAGTGCATAAAAAGATCTAGAGGAATTCTCTGTCTGCCATCAACAGGATGCTATAAAGGCAGAACAATTCCCTGGCAGTGGACTCCGTAAGAGTATAACGAGAGGAGGATGAAATGGGCAGGGAAGGAAAATCAAGTGGGCAAGAACAAGGGATGATGGCCAATGTTACAAGAAGCAAAAAGATAAGAAGGTTTTCAGATAAAAATATCTTTAATATCTATGTATTTACTGTTGAAAAACTGGATACATGTGTATTTGCTGGAAACAGAATTCATTACAATATGAAAAATTAATACAAAAACTACATTTAAATAACTAATGCAATGGCACCAGAATTGATAGGGACCTAGGAGGAATGCAGATCCTCTTGTTAAAATAAATTCATAGCATCATATGCCCAAACTACAAAGAGAAGGCAGGAGGGGTGGAGAGTTGCTTTGTTAATAAATATTTACTATTTGATTCTTGAATGACAAAAATCAAGATAAGCTCGGAACGTGAAAGTTCTGGCAACTACTTCATCCTGAACTCTAGAAAATGAAATCAGATGTCTGAGCCTTGCCCTTGAATTTCCTGATTTTTTTCATTATATATCACAAAATTTAAGTTTACACACAGTTATTTCTACAAAGTTTGGTTTCTCAGGTAAACAGTAATGGGCCTAATTCTGTAGTCCCACTGTTTCCTTACTCAGGTTAAAACTTCCATTGACTTCATTGGTAGTTTTACCAGAGAAAAGCCTGTACGTTTGGGTTCCTTCACTGTTGCCTGTTGCATATAACAGAATTTGGTCAAGTCATTTATCTATTCATTTGTAAAGTATTAGAGGGTCCTTAATAAATGTAAGTAGTCAGAACCTTTATTTTATGTCAGATCTGAAAGATGGAACACATAGCAGTACACTAGTAGACATCTAATATAATCCTGGGCCTTGGTTCAATGGAGATTTAGAGGGATGTCTGCCAACAATTGATTAACCAACTCCTCCTTCAAAAATACCCTGATTTTTTTTCCCTTGTAAGCATCCCATCCAAGTACTGATTAGGCTGTTCCCTGCCCAGTCTGTGAGAGCTAACAAAAACACCATCAAAGGTTTTACATGACTTGGGAAGAGGGAAAAACTCACTATATACTTAACATACCAGTCCCTCAAATGAATATATAATTAAATGATTTGTTGAACTACAGATTAAAGTATGAACATGTCAGAATTTTGTCTATTTGTTTGTTTTGTGGCTAATGTAAAGGATTATCTTAAATTATTGGGCTTAATTCACTCACGTGGTGGGGATGAGAACTGGATTCCCCTTTTCCCCAGGGGGCAGCTCTGCCCGCGGGGGAATTTACCTTGGGGTGAGGACAGGTGGTGGTACTGTGATTTTAAACTTTGGCTGGGGGGGAGGGACAGGAGATAGGAGCCTTACCTGCAAAGGCTGCCCAGGGAACATACTCAAGTTATGCTTTTTCCAGTTGCCCTGGTCCCCCTTCATTCAAAATTTCCCTACCCATTTTGAGTAGCACCAGTGAGCTCACAGTTCTCCCCCTGACAAAGAAAGGAGGGAAGCAGGCATGTTGTGACACTGTGGTCTCCCATCCTCCCAGGTGGACTTTCCACTGCTGGGGGCCGCAGGTTGGCTTATGCTGGAAGAACCCAAGGAATTGTCTTTTAACTGCTATGGCCTTTCTAACATTTACTCAGTACAAGCTTGCAAGACATAAATGAAGAGAAAGGCCTATCAGCCCTCAGGCTAAATACAGTGAGGGAATTTAATAAAATAAGATTAGCCGAAACAGGATAAAATACATTTTGAACTGCAAGTGGAGAATAAGAAACATGAAAACTGGTCCTATCTCATTAGTGACTCATCTCTGTGAGCTTCTACATGCATGTTCATGTGGATGCTTCTAAAATAAACATAAAACCCCCTTCAGAGTGCAGTGCTAAGGTAGATTTTCTCTTTTTATGCCAATGTCTTTATAGCTCTGCTGAAGCCCAGCATCTGCCATCTATTTTTGCAGTCTACACCAATGTAGCAATCGCCAAGACCAGTGTTTGCAATCCAAAATTTCCCACAATCTGGGAGGTACTCACCTTTCCAGAGAGCAATGCAGCTTGCTTTTAAACCACTGTCACTGTTGCTTTCCAGTGAAGTCAGGCATATTGTCTATGCATTAAATACTCTACATACATGTGCATGTGTAGCTACTTGACGTCTGACTCTGTAACCTCCTGGGGTAGCGCCTGAACTTGCAACCCCATGCTGATTCCTTGAAATACATTTGTGGGGTGTTTCTGAGATGTTGCTATTTATAATTGCAACCAGTTTTGAAACAATCTGAATGAGACTGGGCTTACATATTCAGTCACTTTACTAAAAAAAAACCTGTTTGTTGCTGCCATATGAAGTACCTAGAGTAGGGTGACCAGATGTCCTGATTTTATAGGGACAGTCCCGATATTTGGAGCTTTGTCTTATATAGGCGCCTATTACCCCACACCCCTGTCCCAATTTTTCACACTTGCTGTCTGGTCACCCTAACCTAGATCCTGTTAGAATGAAATCTATGCCACATTAAAGACAGTGAAAATAGCAATCAATGGGGTAGTAATAATAATAAAAAAATACATTATTCTTAAAAAACAAAACAAACAACACCCCGCCCAACTAACCCTACCAAAACTATCTGGTACAAAATGTATTATTAATATCAGACATGTCATCCATTTGACTATATCTATACCACAGAAAGAGATATGGTATCTTTAAATTATTGGGTGAGGTAGATAAAGAGTTGGAACACTGCCAAGGTAAAAGTTGTAAAACTGGATTGATTTTTGCTACAGCTTGCTAAGGGCTCCCTTGAGCTAGGATGCACCGTTCAAATATAATAATTGATAGCCTGAAAAAATATTTCTGATAAGTTGTGCAACTGTAACATGGAGCCCTGCCTGAGCTGAAGCAAGCCGTTGTATTTCAGCTAACCTACCTCCAAAATGACCCAGATCTGCTGTTCACTTTCCTGATTACGGCCATATAATTTCCCCTCCTCCTCTCTGTCTCCACTGCTGCTTCCTCCAGCTGTACAGAAAATGGGCCTGGACTTCAAACAGGGGCATTTGTTAAATGCTGTTGCGGAAAAGTAATTATCCAACAATCAGACCTATACATGCAGGGGGAAATCACATTCATTAATACCACCTTGGGCAATCCCAAGGGGTTAATCTGTGCCCTTTTCAAACTTAACCTTGGTGCGCTGACCACCCCAAACTGTGAGTGTGTATATCTAAATTGTTTAAGAGTCAATTGAACACATTACATTTTTAAAAGGATTTAACTGAATTTTTTTTATAGCTTCTGAAAGAGGATAATTGATTAGCTCTGAGTAAATTAAAATCTCAAGCAGGGGTGAAGACTTTAGAGATTACTTTAAAATATTTTATATGCTTTCAACAGAAATGTTCTTTCAAATGATCCCAAAAATCAGCTAATATTGTCCTATTTTGTAAATTACCTCCTAAGGCTGCAGTGTTACAGATTACAATTGCTAAAAAAACCCAGCGTTACACCTTCTAAAGGGGAGGGGAGAGTTGCACTTTTTAAATATAGCCCTCTCTTGTTTTTCTTAATTCACAAGTCAGAGAAAAAGTTGTGTTAAATAGTGCCAAGCCACAAAGGGTGTATTTTTCATATGGCCATTGGATAACAGGGTAATGTAGGATAATTTAATTTATATGCACTAGGAAAAGGGCTAGACCCTGTTTTAAACAAATGCAAGATTTATAGTTCCCCCAAACCAGGAAGGCCCCAGGTTACATACTTCCCAGTCTCCATGGTTGGATCCACTGATGGGCAGTGAGCTGCAAAAAAGGGCGTGGAAAATAAATGATAATCATAGACATATGGGGCTGGAACTAGGGGCTGGAACTAGAGGTGTTGGGGGTGCTGCTGCACCCCGTGGCTTGAAGTGGTTTCCATCATATCCAGGGTTTACAGTTTGGTTCAATGGCTCTCAGCACTCCCACTATACAAATTGTTCCAGCATCCCTGGACTGGAAGGGACCTCGAGAGATCATCTAGTCTAGCCTCCTGCACTCGTGGCAGGACTACATAGTAAATAATGGTGGGTTGGTAAGTGAGTGAGCATATTACCTGGGTAGCCCATAACAGTTCTGTTTCTGTTCAGGAATAAAATGCATATGAACATAAAGGTAAATTTTGTATCTATAAATTATTTTATTGTAAGCAAAGGCACACACACAATGATCCTCAGAATCCAAGAGCAAAACCCGCAATGGGCATATTTAGGCAGGATTTAGATGACCTATTCGGTGGCATTTTGGGACTAACATGAATGAGTAACTACAAAGACTCAAAGGAAGTTGGGAAGTTTTACTTTAGGGAGGAAATGTAAATGCAGAAAAGATGGTAGGAGCAGCAACAGCAGCCCAGCACTCAGAGAGACTAATCCAGTTACATTTTTAATACTGTTTTATGATGTTAACAAGGCACTCAGGAAAGGAGTTGTCAATTTTGTATGTGTTTCTCTGATTCAGCCGGGTGTCTCTGTCTGTCCCTCACACACATACAACACTGGTGGGATACAGAGAGACTGTACTCACACATTCCTCCATAGGTCTAGGACTGAACATGGCTAATCCTCCAGTATCCCCTGTTTTGCAATAGAGCATTAAATCCCAAACACACAGTTATCAGATTTTAGCCTCTAAACCCGCAAATCTAAGGTCCTGAAGCACAGTAAAAAAATTCACCCTGAAATTTATTCTTTTTTTCTTATATAAACAGGATTGACACATTGTAACAAAGGGTTCTAAACTAAAGCAAACTGAATGCTAGATTACTTAGTCCTATGTGCTGAAAATGTTTTTTTTTTTAAAATACATTGTTTCCATTTTCTCTCGGAAGGAGTCATCAGATTAAAAAATACAGGCAAGTCCACCAACAATTTTGAAGGGTGTTACCAATTTTCAAAGGTAATTTTTTCACTCCTGTCCCAAGTTGCCAAGTTCTGACTAGAAGCATTTGCTGATTGATGAACATTTTGTGATCTCAAACTCTGTTATACACTTTTATTGGTTCTCTATCAGCTATATAGAAATGAAGATATTGTAGGATGGTGGAAAAATACTTCTATTTAGCCCATTCCTTATGGTTCAGCAAAAATACCTACTTTTTAGCACATATATCTACAGATGTTACTATTCTCCTATGGGTTGGAGGAGATATTCATAAATGGGTGCCACCTTGACATAGTACTTAGTCTCTATGGCCCAGCATTTACAAAAGTATTTAGATGCCTACAGATGCAGATAGGCACCTAGATGGGTTTACAGAAGTGCTTAAACAGGTACCTATCTGTATCTTTAGGCACCTAAATACCTATGTAAATATGTCTGTAGCCTATAGTTATAGGTATTGCTAGGTAAGGCATAGGCATAAGTTAAGGCAGTAATGCAGTGTGTCTACAAGCCTCAAGGTCTGTAAGACAATAGTTTAGCTAAACTAGTCAAGGCCCCAAAAGCCTTAGCATGAGCAGCTAACCAAGAGTTACTCTTGATCATAAGATATCACAAGATAGAATGCTGTAATGACTAAACTGCTGACAGGTAACCACAAGATACCAGCGATACCCACTTTAGATATTTTTAAGTTAGGAACATCAACAGATATCGAACCACTCAAATACCATGGCAATAATTGACATATAATGATAACACTTCAGGTTGGTCTGCAAGGGATGGCCTGAGTATATGGATGTTCAGCTGCTCAGAAGGTTTTCTTAGGGTTCCCAATTGAACAGTAATTCTATAATACTGGGCCTGATCTTGGGACGAGAGCCTACCAAACCTCAGAGTAGGAATTCTTAAGTAATCAATATAATTAATACACAATTAATAGAACAGGCAACAGTCCCCATAAGCTTAGAAAGAAAAAATCCAAAAGTTGCATCCAGTTCTGTATAGCAAGGTAAAGCAATAAAATATTTACTAAGGTGATACATTATTTTAACATAGACATACATCAATTGCCATGGTGGATCAGAGCAATGGCCTTTGTATCTCAGTAGCCTATCGTTGACAGTGTTTAGTACCAGATGTGTCAGAGAATGGTGAAAGAAGCCACATAGGGAATTATAGAATCATAGAATATCAGGGTTGGAAGGGACCTCAGGAGGTCATCTAGTCCAACCCCCTGCTCAAAGCAGGACCAATCCCCCAAGGGAATAACCTTCCTATAGGGGAAGTTTGTCTTGAAGGCTTATATTTTGTCTTTAAAAAGATTTATCCTATCTAATGTAATGGTTATGTATTTTCATCATTCGAAAATTGCAGAATTTTCACAACCATCTTCGAATCCCCTCTATTTCTGCTATAAATATAACTTAACCAGAACTGAACACAATATTCCAGATGAGATTGTACTATTGATTTACATAATGGTAGTATAATATTTTCAATATTATTTTCTATCCTAGTCTTTATAAACATTATTTGCCTATTTGAATGCCGATGCACATTCAAGAGATATTTTCATTGAATGGTCCACAATCACACCCAGGTCTTTTTCCTGCGTGGTTCCAGATAATGTAGAACAATGCAATATTTATAAGTAGTTCAAATTATTCCTCCTACAGTGTGCATTAACTTGTATTTGCTAACTATGAAGTTCATCTGCCATCATGCTGTCCATTCACCTGGTTTTAAAAGCTCCTCTAAAATTCTTCCCAACCTTCTCTAGCATTGAAGAATCAAAATAATTATGTGTTATCTGTAAGTTTGGTTACTTCACTATGAAGCCTTTTTTCCATATCTCTAATATATAAATCACCACTGGGTCAGGTATGGAACATTATGGCATCCCACTCATTTTTTGCCAGGCTTTCATCCACACTTTAGCTGTCTTGAACTGTGCACCCTCAGATGGGGGAAAAAAAATCTGTTCTAACTTGTTCTTCCAGTCAGTTTTTCAGATGTTTGGGTAATTTATGACAAACTTAGAATTGTACTTTATCAATTTCTCCAACAGTTTTGAATTTTGAAAGTCAGCATGTAATTTTAGAAAACCACTGGATAACTTAGACTGAAAGATTTGCAAGTCGATGGCAGTTTATAACCCTTTCTGTCTACAAAGAGAAAGCATTCAAATGATTTTAAAATACAGGTTTGTGTTGTTAGTTCTGTTGTTCAGTGGTTGGGAACCAAATAAAAAACAATGTAATTTTTATGGACACCGGGACACTAATTGAAATCAGTTAAACTTTTTCTTATGGAAAGGTTTAAAATGGAATAGTAATGCTCTACTTAGTGTGTCAAATCACATTTAATACTAATTGCATCTAACATGTAGATATGGTATCTCTCTTCATTGATACTCTAGCTTCAGCCATCTGACCTGACTCTGAAATTTTAGAAATGGAGTACTAGACTTTTCTCAAAGCAAGGCAGAAATGGAAAGGAAATAAAAAACCTAGCATTTATTTTGAGCTATGGATAAATAAAATATAGTGCATATAACAGTTACAGTACTTACTGGGTTAGCAGGTTGCAGAGACTGGAATATCACAACCATATATTCTTATGTATATGTTATACCAAGAATACTAAAGACACCCGGATTTAAGAGGTGTAGCAGGCATGGACATCTGGTAGCAAGAAAATGCTTTGATACACATGCCTACAGGTCTCCAAATCAGTTTCTTGATCCTGAGCAGAAAGGCTTCAGTTCTCCCCATTCTCTTTACATTGGTATAAATCAGAAGTAACTTATTGGCCCCAACGCTTGCCTGCATCAAAACAGCACTTGGTGCAGGTCAGGAAGTGATGGGGGCAAAGATGGCTTGATAACTTCTTTACATTCCTGCGTCCTGAGTCCAGCCGGCAGCTTGGCTGGTCCTTAATATAAGTTAGAGCAGCCTCAGAGCTGTTGTAACTTATGTCCAGCTACTTTTGGCTTCAAGGGGGTCGTTTCAGCAGTCAAAAAAAATCACCATATTGTAAAGATGTCCTTCTGCTGGGACAGCTGTAACCATGGCAATAACAAGAGCAATGGGCAGGATTTGGCCCATTGCATTCTGAGGAGGTGCACCATTATAAAACTAGTATAAAGTGGTAAGAGAATCAAGCCCTTTGCCACCAATGAAGAAAAACTCTCTATGGTGGATGCATAGAATGGCATTGATAGTTTCTACAGAAAGCTGGTTTTTGCCCTCCTCTTGATGACACAGTTATTAAAAAAGGATAATCCTTGGATTTAGACAGAAAGATGTAATATGGCATATGAATAGATCCGGAAGTTAGTGCAAATTAGAACTATTCATCATTGTATAGGGATAGATTAATTGTAATTATTTTCATATATTAATGAACAGGCCATCATTTCACATAAAATGCATTGTGGTACCTAGAGACCAATTATTTTCCATTCTAGAACCTCTCAGAAAAAGGAAAGAAATCTACGCTGGGATAGAAAAAAAGAGGCTCCATGTATAATAACTGCAATCAGGAAATTCCTAGCTTGAAATGTGCAGAAATAGATTTCTGCAGAAGAGCTGTTTAGCAGTTGTAATTGAAAGAGAGCAGTTTCTAGAAGCTGGTTAGATCCTGGTTTGATCTATACCATCCCTTGGAAGCTTCAGTCCTAATTCTAACCATGGAATTTGCACCAATTTTACATAGGTGTAACTTCAGTTGGTTTATTCCTGATTTACATCCATATAAACTTGTGGTGAATTGGGTCTAATATCTTTGGTTAAAATAAACAACAAGCATTCTTCAATACACAACACCTACAGGAATCATTATTAGCATTCTTCTCTCTAGCAGAATAAGATAAATTCTCCATCTGCTGTACTTTAAGTAGTTCACTTTTTGGTGCAGGGAGGATTGGAAGAAGATTTTTCTGACTATAAGCGTGGTTTTGTTGTTGCCGGTAGGAACGTATCACATTTTTCTGCTGCCTACTTGCAATGCTGACAGGTCTGATGTTAATAATGGAGCTCCAGCAGGGCTTCAGTGATTTGCCGAAAGAAGCAAGTTATGTAATTTTTCCATGTAATAGCTGCAGTCTGGGAAGAATTGGCCTGAAACTGTCTGAAGCAGAGTCTTCCATATTAAATAGTCTAATTGCAGGATAATATTTTTATGCCCTGTGTTAAAAAAGAAAAAAAATCCATCCCATTTCATTTGGTGCATCAACTATCTGCATTTGTTCCCTGATATCCTTAATTAGGTCAATTTGAAATTTTAACTATTTAATTTTACAAATTTGATTGTAGTGAGAGAAAGTTTTAGACTCTATTAAATTTACACTTTCTTTGTAAAAGACACCACTGTCAATCACTATCTAAAGATACAATATTATTTCATGAATAAGACAAAGAATTATTGACACTGATCCACTGAATGATTCAATAGTCAATCACTCAATACTTTCGTAGCACATAGTACTGTGCTTGTGCTCCCGACCCAGACCTATGTGCATGTAAAAAGAGTAAAGGCAGATTTAAAAAATTCCACCAAATAAATTAGCTGTAAAATTAATTTTGAAATATAAGAGTCCAATACTTTTTATGAGGAGAACAGTGTTGTCTCATCTTGTGATATTTTAAGTTTTTCTTAAATCCCCAACTTCTGGAGTCATGTTATTAACTGATAATTTAAGCTTTAATTTTTTAAAAAGGGAGGATTCTATCCCTCCTGAGTACAGAGAAAAGTTTGAAAATGTAAATCTTAAGGGCTCTTAAAACAGCAGGCAAATAGAGACAAAATAAAAGACAAAAAGTTATGTTTTTAAGCCAATTTCATGATTTTTGGAGCCTGATTCAGCAAGGTATTTAAACTCATGCCTAATTTTAATGTGCTTCAGTGGTATTACTCACATGTTTAAAATAAAGCACACATTCAAGTACTTTGCTGTATCAGGGCTTATACCCTTAAATACAATTACAATATATACAACCACAATGTGTCTCTATCTCACTAAGGAAGAAGTAAATTAAGCTTACCATGGGATAGGTAACTGGGGACCCATATGAAATGAGATGGCAGTCTCAATCCACTCCAGTACTTAGTGGACAAGTTTCTATATATATATATATATATATATATATATATATATATAAATCACCAGCCGTATTGATATACTTGCTGGCAATCTCAGCAGAGAGACCAAGAAGTGAACGTGGATTGAGAGTGAACAGGTCAGGGTTGAGGCATTTTGTAAGACAGTATGGGAAAAGTGGCACTGTATGTGCCTGTTGACAGTGAACCTTCCTCTGAGGGGCTGTCAATCTGACACCTTTCAGCACCATTAAATTCACTTATAAAGGGGTGGGGGGAAAAGAGATTGATGTAATCCAGAATAGTATCATGACATTGCTGTTTCCTAATGCTCAGTTAGACTGAGACTCACATGCTGGAAAAGCAAGCAGATGTCAAGGGGATGCTGCAAATCTAAATCCTTCCCAGCAGAAATAATTCTGTGCATACATTTTCAGGATATTTGTTAAAGTCTTTCTTTTGTCATAGTCCTGAAACACCTGTTGGAGCAATTTTCTTTGTTGCAGAGTAGAACAAATATAAATAGTTTAGTGTTCAGAGTCCTTAGTGCTGTAGGCTTTTTTTCCCTGATAAATTATGTTCATTCTTAAACCTATGTGAGCAATTCATGTTAGTATCTCTCTCATTATATTCTGCTGTGGTTTCACCACTTAAAACTGATCAGCTTGGATTTACACTGCACTGCAGGAGAAACAGTGTGAAATATAGATTCTTGGTTTCTCAACTGATGGCTGATATTACACTGGAGTTACTCTGTTGGCTTCAGTGAAGTTCATCTCACTTTACCCTGGTAAGTGAAGAATCAGGCCTGTATTTTGAAGGTTTTAATTTTTTTTAACCCAGAAGGTGTATAATTAAAAAGTTAAGAAACATTCAGGTGTCTTGACTTCATGCTGTTTGTATTAAAAGCAGTCCAAAATCCATGCATATGTTGGAAAAAGAAAGTTCAGGATTATTAAACTGTTTTTGCAAACCCATAATCAGTGGGGCTTTGTAATAAATAGTAGATTATGAAGAATGCCATTGTGTGGGGTAGCACAGCCGGAGACAGATGCACCTGGAAGTTGAAAGACTGAATGGATCCTGCTGTGTGACAAGTATGCGTAAGTTATCCAGGTTTTACAAATTCTACCTCATACATTTATCTCAGAGTTTCTCGAACTGGGGTCCGCAGGCTACATTGATTAACTCCTCCCCTCCATCTCTCAACTACTTCCCCTCCCTCCGAGTGCCTCCTGCATGCTGGAGAACAGCTGTTCATCAGTGTGCAGGAGGTGCTGGGAGGGCGGGGGAGGAGCGGGGATGTGGCATGCTTGGGGGAGAGGCGGAAAGAGACGGGGAAGAGGAGGGGCAGGGGTGGAGATGGTGCGGGAAGAGGTGGGACAGGGTGGGGCCTTGGGGAAGGGGTGGAGTGGGGGTGGGGCCTGGGGCTGAGCGGTGGTCTTGTGGGGGGGTCTGCAAAATTTTTTCAAAGTTTGAGAACCGCTGATTTATCCAATTAAGTTTGTATTACTGTTGGCATTTAGAAGACTGGTCTACACACAACGTTATTGTAGAATAATGATTCCTGAATAACTCCATGTGTGAAAACTGGATTAAGCTAAACCAGAAAAAGTACTTGTTCCAGAATAGCTATTTCACTTTAAATTCACATTCTACCTTATTCTGGAACAACTTTCACTTGTAGACAGGTCTTAAACTACCATCCTAAATTCCCTGCCAGAATATGCTTGGTTAACATCCTAATCAAGTCTTGCCTCAGGATGTTAGTTAGACTCATTGGCAATACAAAGGAGTGGCAAATAGGCACGTATGAAAGGCTTGTGGACAGGAAGGTTCCAAGTTTGGGAAGAAAACTTTTTGGGCATGTCCACAAGCAAAACTACCTATTTAACTAAAGGTGTGATTTAAAAGATTGAGTGGAGTCTTGTAAATCAAAACAAACCTGGTAAATATTGGTTTAACTTAAGCTGAGTTTAAAGTAAACCAAAATAAGACACTCTTTAACCAAAGTAATGACTGGTCTAAACTAGAAAATTAGGTTGGTTTAACTAAGTTGAGTGGCATAGTTAAAGCGACCTAAATCCCATGTAGACAGCTCTAAGTTGACAGGAGAATTCTTCCATCAACCTAGCTACTGCCTCTCAGGATGATGAAGTACCTACCCCAAGGGGAGAACCACTCCAGTCAGCACAGGTAGTGTCTACACTGAAGCACTAGAGCAGCATTTCAAGTAGACAAGCCCTTTGGCACTGGTGAAACTAAACCTGTCTAAAAATCTATTTAAGTTGAACCATTGTTAGTTCTGTGTGTAGACAAGGCCTTTCTCAGAAATGACTGATTGGATACGGGTGATGTGTCAATAGGTGCCAGACTCCAAGGAGAAGGAAACGGGGAGTTGCAGGAAATGGTTGCTTCCAGGCAAATTTGTCTAATGTTCAGGTATTTATGGAATGGGAGGAACACTTGAGTAGCAGGAACTGATATCCAAAATGTAATATCTTTCTGTATAGATTATTTATAAGCAGCAGAGGATACAGAGAACCTTTCTCTCTGGGATGGGAAGCGTCATTCTGACACTGAAATGGGATCTGTAATTAGAAAGAAATACAAGTTACCTGGTTTAGTCTAACAAAACATAATCCTAGGCTAGCGATGCTTTCCAGATATTCATACAGATGTGTCTGTTTTTCAACTATATTTGATTATATTATTTCCTCCCCTTTTAAAAAAAATGCAAAGAAATACTGGTTGTGATATAACTCAGTCGAATTCGTTACTTTAGCAAGGACTTTACTGGCTGGCACATCTGGACAAAACTGAACTCTTAGCTCAGGGGAGGCAGAAGCTGGTGTTATAACTCAGAGCAACTGCACCAGTAGTTCCCCTCTGTGGTCTGCTAGGGCACCCACTTTCAGGCTTCCACCTCCTCAGCTGTTGCTTTTGTGGGGTGGAAACCTGTGCCTCTCTCTCTCTCTTCTGACCAGGGTATTCCAAGGCTGCACAGTTCCCTGCCTTCACTGTGTTATTCCCAGCAGAGATAGGCTGCTCAAGCACACTTGATTGATTTCTCTTCAGAGATGATTAACAGGTGTAATTGCTTCAGTTACAGATGCCACAAAGTCCTTTCTGTACAAGCCTATTTTATTCTTAAGGTAAAAACACTACAGAGAAAATATATTCAAAACAATTAGAGAACCTACTTGCATGCTAATTGGCTTACCAGAGTCCATCCCAACTCTAACATGGGCTCTGGGAGGAGCAACTTTCAACACTCCACCCATGGGATTTCCTTTCTGGTCTCAAGTTCATCACGACTTCAGCTCAGAGCAAGCACCCAGTCTTATGGAGCCTCAATAGACCCAGTCCTTCCAAACCTACCCTCAGGATTGGGACCCTCTATGGATCGGGGTCCTGACCTTTTGCTGGATCAGGAAGAAGGCCATGGAACAGTTTTAAACCAGGTTATTTAACCAAAAAATTCCTTTCATTGTCTGTTGATCCCAGTTTGAACTAGTATATTCACACCTTTCGGGGGGGAGGGGGGAGCTTCAAAGGGCTGACAATGGAGGAAATAAATTAGAACCCCCTTCCTACTAAAGAAGGTACTCACAGTGCCACAATAACACATACGTAATTGAATTTTTAATACAATGGGCCTCAAAAGGTACTAACCCTAATTCAATTCAAGGTTTAAATTAATTAAATAAATTTCTTTTTAATTGCATATGGTTTATTCAGGATATTCTGGGCCACAGAGAAGGCTGCAGTCTTCTCTGAAAATGGTGCCATGAATGGCTGATGATGACCATTGGGGTCTAAAAACAGATTCAGGCCACAAGTCATCGAAGTGCTTCAGCTTCACGAAATCATGCACTTGATGACTTAAAGCTAGTATTTCCGTGTAGAAGGACACCTTTTCTGCTGTGAAGACAAAGGCTTAAGGTACAACAACAAAAGAAAAGACACCAAAAAACCCTACTCCTAGAAGTTTTAAGGGGGAAAAATGCAGCTGAACCAGTGGTAGCAAGTGTGCGAGTTTTTCTAAAAGGCTCCAGTGCAGACATGGTAACGGTTGCATGCAAAGAAGTCCAAACCAGAATAGTGGAGTGTGAAAACAGAACTGAATGGATTTGGAAGAATGGCAACACATAGGAACTTTGATGAGCATTTTGGTAAGTTACAAATACTGCAATACAAATATTATCATCACAGGATTTTTTCTCCCCACCCCAATATGCCGTAAGATAGCATTTCAAAAGGGAAAAAAATAACCAAAATAACCTCTTCTGGTATTAAGTCTGAGATTATCTTTTAAAGACAAGAGCTGTTTTACCACCCCTCTCCCTCAAAAATAAAATAAAATATAATATAAAGTTCTAAGCACAATATAAACCGGGTAATGAAAAATATAAATGCTCTTTCAACTAGAGAAGAGAATCGCTTCATAATTTACATTATCTATACTTGAAAAGAGAACAACTTCACTACCCATGAGTTATTGGTTTTCCCCTCTTCATTAAACATTCCCTGTCTGTGTTTCTATCTATTTAGTGCATATTCTTCCCATTCCCTTGTCAGTGCCCTTAGATACAAGGAATATATTTGAGACTCAGTGCACAAAGAATTTCCGTTTTAATACACAGCAAATTAGAGGCATTGCACATGCATGTATATGTGGTGTACCAGACTATTAACCTCTAATGTGGATTCGTTTTCCTTGGATAATCTTTTGCCCACATCACATTACTATACTCCAACATTTGCAAACCAATTAATTTATCTCTTGGAGGGTGTATTTTGCTGAATTTGTCAATGACAATGTACGTAAAATAAAGTATTCAAATATAAATCAGTCTAAAATACTGTAATTGTTGACAGGAAACTGAATGGTGTGAACTGTATATAGTGCACACAGAAATGTACTTGCTCCATAAACTCTTCCATGGATCTAAACAAAGGCAAAAATAGGTATAACTTGCCGGATACTGTTTAGTTATGTAACAGATTGAGGGTCTAGGTTTTAGTCACTGAAAATGTGATAAACACCACTGTGCATTAACGCAGAAAACAGATTGAGCTTTTTAATGGTACATCAAATAAGACTTTATTAGCATCTATTAAGTTCAACCCAAAGCCGGGGAAATAGCATTAATGAGCATCATATATCAGTCTGTCTGTTATTAGATAACATTATCCCTTAAAACTAGCAAGTCATATAGTACTTAATTCTAAAGATAAAGGTAAAAAGTATAAACTGCTGACATTCTATCCTGTTACACTGGCCTTACTATTAGTAATAGTGAACCAATTTATAAACCCATTAGTGACACTTTTTCCCAAAGATAAAAACAGTCAAAATTATCTGGCAGCAATTAATCTTAATGGCTGTATGCAGTAAACAGCAATGGGCTAATTCCAGCTCTGTCAGCCCCATCAAACAATCCCACATTAGGCAGCTTTTCACTGATCCATTAAGCATATTCAGAACAACAACAAATTCAATGCTGAAGGCATATGCACTAAACATTACAACAGTGATCTTCTGAAGCCATCATTATCTCTTAAATAGTACTTCCCCCATGTATTATCATTATGCTGTACATTAGAAATACTTTGATTAAACTCCCTTAATTCATAACAGACAGCTGCAGACCATTTATGCAGTTAATCTCAACACAACAGCTATTGAGGAAATATAACAAATGAAGGCTGTAAACTGGAAGTCATTACGAGGAAAGATACTGGTTTTCTAGCCCTCTTAGAGCAAAGTGCATGGCAAGATAATGCTTTAGGACTTCAGTAAAGCCATCTGAAACCCTAATGACCTTCCACTTTTCCTGCAACATCTGCAACACAAGATGCAGTTTTTAAGGTGTGCAGTTGTGATCAAACAAACTTCCAATGGACCAAAGTCACACTCGAGACATAACACACAAACCAGTCTCCCTACATGCTTTGCCGATTTCACTCAGAGCTTGCAGTAATATGTCAGTATGGAAGAACTGTTCTGATTTCTTTCTCTCTGTAGCCAGTAACAGTCACTCTGAAAGACTACAGACCTTCCATTTTTCTTTCATCAAAGTAATAGCAGTTTAGAGGATTTTATTCTACTGTTTTCTCTTTAAGGTATAATGGATATGAAATGGCAAGCAAATTTGCATAAAACATTTACATGGTGATGTAAACAAAACAATATCAGGATGAGAAAGAAATCACTAGCTAAATTATATTTCCACTCTGACCTTAAATTCATATGAGGTATTCTTATTTAATAACATGAAAGTGTTAAATAGATAAAGGTTTATGGTGTTTTCTTAAGTTTTCGTCAACTAGGTTCCATACAAAAATGTACATATAAAAAAAAAATCACTCTGAAGCGTCCTTTCTACACTTTAGGGAAATAGAGAGCTGAGTTTGTGTTGCTAAACTAGATCATACCTTATCTTAATATAAAAACCAAGAAATCTATGGGATTTGGGTACAAAATATACTTTCACAAATTCTTTACTTCTCAAGTGTAAAGAAACCATAAAAGTGTTAGTGAATAGGATCTATGTGTCTAAAAGTTCTTCCCCATTTATAAATAGTTTATTTGATTTTAAAGATATAAACCACAGACACAGTGTCTACCTTTGAATGAAATGACCAAATAAATAAAACTTTAATCTGGCATTGGCCTAACTGTCAGTGCTGCTCTTACTGTCAGTTTATAAGCCAGGTATACAGCAATACGGAATGCACTTTCAGAGGTGTCAGCGTGGAATATTACATGTCAGGAGTAGTACCCTCTTGGGTCAAACAAGGCAACTCATGACACTGAGGTTAAGTTAACGCACAGATGAAAAGAGATGTTTATCTCACTTCAGTCGTATTTTATATTTGTCCCAACACTTTCTAAAACTCGGGCTTATCAGGAGTTCTGTAGGCCACAGCTTTATACTAATTTTCACAAATAACTTACAGTATAAAACTGTGTACACTAGTGCTATAACATTACAATAAAAAACAATGTCCCATTTGTAGCTAGGGATAGGATAAATCCACCTTTCTAGCATTCATTGGGGTGAAATTCAGCCCTCTGCAGAGAACCAGCATAAGACCTATGCAGAACTTAAACTGTATTTTCAGGACTTAACTGATGCACAGGACTCTGCAGAGGGATGAATTTCACTCTAGAATGTGAAATATTAGTCATTACTATCTAGTGAACTGAAATTACAGCGAATATCATGATCTTCTACCTTCAGCAGAGAAAGGATGGTCTTGTGATTAAGTTACAGATCTCGAAACCAGGTGCTCTGAGTTTTCTTCCCGTCTGAAACTGTTCAATCATATAATATTGGTCAAATCACTTCAATGGTCAGTGCCTCAATTTCCCCTCTTATAACATGGATAATATGCTTTAAGTACATCACAGGAAGGCTGATTAATGGATAATGTCCAAAGCATTCTGAGCATTCAAGTAGAAAGTGTTTCAGAAAAATCATTATTCATTTAAACCATGGTATAATGTTTCACTTGAATCAAGGCAATCTGCCTCTCTGACCCATAACAAGACAGGGTGCCTGAGTTCCTAAATCGTAACGAAGTTGTAGACATTTAGAAGTCTGCCTACCCTACGAGATGTGTGACTAACACTGAGGTCCTGTAAAACTTACACTTCCCTTTCTGCAGGCCAACCAGAGTTCTAAGTGCCAAGTTCTGAGAGGTAACTAGTCTCTTCACCCATAATGTGAAGAGCCTACCAATACCCTTAATCAGAAGCAAAGGTGCCAACTTCCTGAATTTCCGGGGGATGCCCAACCTCTGCTCCGCCTCAGGCCTCGCCCAGGCCTTGCCTCAGGCCTCTGCCTCAGGCCTCGCACACTCCACCCCTTCCCCTAAACCCCCACCCTCACCCGACACCTTCCCACCCCTGCCCTGCCCTGCCTCTTCCTGCCCCACTCCACCCATCCCCCACCTCTTCCTGCCTCCACTTCTCCTCCTCCCCCGCAGCGCCTCCTGCATCCTGCTGAACAGCTGATCACCGGTGGGGGGAAAGAATGGGGAGTAGCTGATTGGTGGGGCCTGCCAGTGGGCAGGAGGGCTGGAAGTGGGGGGAGGAGCTGATCCATGGGGCTGCTGGTGGGTGCTGAGCACCCACTATTTTTTTTCTGTGGGTGCTTCAGCCGCAGAGCACCCACAGAGTCAGTGCCTATGATCAGAAGGATAACCAATCTTACCACTTCTGCCATGAAGAGGTGAATTAAATCATTCCATTAGTGTATAATTAAAGGAAGCAACTAGTTTTAAAACCATATTGAGATTAATTATTAATTGTTTTAAAATATTTATATTATGGCAGTCCACAGAAGCCCCAATCAGCATTGAGGACACGTGGTGCCAGGTACTATACAACCACAGAGGAAGACATGGTTCCTGCCTCTACGAGCTGACTAACCCTATCACCTGCAGTGACTGATTTGTTCTTTAATAAATGAAGGAGGCAAAAATCAGTTTCAGCAGAAATCACCAATATTGCTTCATGTCAACTTCATTAAAGGTGTTCAAGAGCAAATTAGATGCAACGGCTAGATGAACTCCTGTTCCTGTATAGGGAATAGACTTGATGACAATGAGGTATCTTACTACCATAAGATATATGAGCCAATAACATCAAGGTGAAGTACCTGTTCCCATACTCAAAAAGAAATGCACTGACCATCTTCTCACTCAGCAAGACAGACTTATTGTTGGCTTGGATACTGTCCTAACATCCAAGTCATGAAATGTCTCTAGCAGATGATACTCTCATACCTCCCACTTGCTTCCAATTATCCATGCTTCCATTCCCCCCTACAAACAATAGTTAAGAATTTCCAAACAGATGTTATACCCTTAAAATATGGTGGAATATCCCATTAACAATAAATAATCAGAAATTCATATGTATTTTCAAGGTACAATTTATTTCAGTTTAGTAACCATTGGTGGAGAGGTAGGCAAACTCTAATTTCAGCACATACAATAATGAAAGGCCCCGTACACCTCCATTTACTTCAGATTGCTAGTTGATGGAATTTATTCAATGGACTTATCTTTAATAACTTCTCACAGTGGCCTTGAGCCTGAGAAGTGCTAAGCAGCTTGAGCATCCTTGGGAACAAGACATCATAGGAGTATGGAGAACAGGGATGAGTTATTCCTGGTCATTTCTTTTTTCAAGCCTGTACTAATTTTGCATTTAGTTGGAATCCTGGCAAACCACACCTTTCAACTTAATCATCTAACAACTGACTACAGGCAGCTCAACTCAGTCACAAATGGCCACTTGGCAACTTTGCCACTTAGGAGACTTCGGACCAGATCATCTATTGGCGTAAGAGAGTTATGCCAATATGTATCACTGGAGGATCTGGTTAAATGTTTTGTTAAAGTTTTTGAGCACCCACTAACAAACTATACCATAAACTTCATGCCAGAGGGTATAATCTTATTTTGAATCTATAGAGAACCTTTCACAACAATTATTTTAGTGTAAAAAAAAAAAGAGGTTTTGTTTTTTTACATAGCTTGTTACTTTATCTTAAAGTGCTGTTAATGAACCACTTCAAAAATATTTTCAACATCAGTAGACTAGCAGACACCATGAAGCTGGCTAACAGACATTTTTAATTTACTAAGGTGGTAATGGGCACTTGTACAGTATAAATTTGTTGATTCAATGATAATATAGCTCTTATTAATAAAAACACAATGGAAAGTTGATTAAGTGTATGATTAAAATGCAATCAAATTACTAGTGTAGCAATATTTTGGTAGTCTGAACAATGTAAGACACACAAGGATACTCTTTAAGGGAAAAACATCAATTTTACAGTCTACAGGAGATCTTATTGTACTTAGATCTTATTCTAGGGAATTCCTAGAACAAGGGAATTGGATGCTCAAATCCCATTAAAATTCAGTGGCAGTTGGCTGCCTAACTTCCATAGGATTATTAGGGTATTCAAAGTCTTAGTTAATTAAGTTATAGTTAGAATGGGAAGTTCATAAAGATGCCCATAGTATTCCCTTGTTATTCAAAACAAAGAACTCAAAATGGACACCAAATAAGAATTCTCGATCTTAGGAGAGTGTGCTACTGAATGGATTTTGGTAAGTTAATAATAATGATGTTAGATAATGATGGATTTTATTTTAACTTGTGGACATGGTTGCTTCCTAGCTTTGATAACACAAACAGTCAACTGTGAAACTAACTGGTTTAGATTTCTTAATCTTTCACAAGGAGACTTTCATACTGCTGAGAACCACCAAATATGTTAGACCTAAATATAAATATCTTTCACTTTTAATATGTTTTTCACAATTTTTCTTACCATATATCAAAATGGTTTCAAAACCAGATCCTATTCACTCCTACATGGCCTATCCTATATTCATCCTACAGTGAAAACAAATTGGGACAATATCTACCATCAATTTTACATACAACACCCAATGACTTAAATGGAGTTCTGTAAGCAGAAAAAAAGGCAAGCTGGGGCCTAAAATACTACATTTGGGACTACACGGTTGCTTATATAACAGACTGTGATGCCATACACATAGAATTATGACTGCACTACTTTACCAGGCAGCAAAAGAAGCAGCGTTGTGTGTTAAAGAAGCACTTCTAAAAAAGAAACGAGAATAGAAAAATACTGGCCAACTAGATTTTCCATAATTTTATTTTTGAAAAAAGTTTCCTCCCATGTGAAAGTCTCCATTTAAGAGTTAGGTAAAGCTGTGGCTGCCAATCAGCAGTCTCTCTCTAATCAGCAGTCAGACATTTAATGAATTTAGGTGTGATTCTGCAACCTTTATACATATTGAGTAGAATTTTTTAATGCAGGTGGATTCATTTGCTTCAGTTTGTGTATATAAGTTCTAACCAGGGCCAAACATAAGCTACATAAGGAGGCTGATTGTTAGGAAATCCAGTCTAATGACTGGTCGGATATTCCACACAAACAATTAATTATAGAAACCATAACAAGTATACTAATTTACTGAAAGCAATATAGCAGAGTATAATGTTTCCATCTGTATTTAAAAGAAACAATTAAATAGATAGATATTACAAAATTATCTATCCAATCTTAAGTTTTTTAAATAAATTAGTCATGTTGTCCCAAACCTTCCTCATTAATACTCTGAAGTTACATTCTGTTTCTTGCATGCCTAGGCTTTAGCTACAAAAGAAGCCCAAGGAAGGTAATGCTATGGTAGGTTGTAATTTATTTTTTAAAGTAAAATGTGTTTCATAAGAAAAAAGTAGATATAATAATTATTATATTTATATACAATTGCCAGCAATTTATAGCCAATTTATCAATAACCATGCAGCTGCACTCATTGTAGTTTAAAAAAACAAAACCAAAGAAAAAAACCCAACCTCACATAATGTTTACATAGTCTTTGAAAGCATAGCATCTTAGCAGGGGAACAGGAAGCCACTGGAGTAATTAAAAGGGTATATTGTAGTGCATATAATCATAGAAGGATGTTTGTATTATAGTCCAATACATCATTAAGGATACAATTGTTATTTAATGTGGCACAATCATCTTTCTACTCTTCATGAAATCCACTTAAGTAATTACTTTTGTTAGCTCATTGGCTCTATGAACTGACAGTTTAGCAAAGTGTTATATCTAAAGAAATATTAAATCTCAGTTTTCATAATGCCTCCACCCTTTTTAAGTTTGATTGTTACTGCTTAGTTGGAATGACCACTGCCTCATCAGAAAAAAAGAAAAAAACAAACAAAAAACCAGGCCAGAGGATTGGGAGTGGGGGAAGAAGAGGCAATTGATTAGAAGCTTAAAACAAACATTAAAAGGTTGCAATACTGATCTGAAAAATTGGAAATGTAGTAACAAAGCTCTACGCCTCTGCCGTTCCCCAAGCTTATTTATAGAACATATTCTAAAAATAGGGATACATTAAACCAATGAACTGAAAATGTGTGTGCATTCTTCATTTATTTTTGCACCTGCTAACAGCCATAGAGTACTGCCACTGCAGCTTTTTAACGTTTGGACTTTGTTTCCAGAAATGCCACCTACCTGCCTCAACGGTACTGCCTAACTGAGGTACTGGAGTTGAGTTTTTCTATTCGTCACAATTTGTGGCTGATTTCCAGTGAGGTTGAAATGACAAAATAAATAATTCTCAGAGGGAAAAGACCTGGGATTTTGGTGATGGGCCTTGGGCTCCTGGGATAAGGTGAGACCTTGTGGCACCAGTGGGCCGAGGTCAGACCTTGTGGCAGGTCTTGCCTTTCTGCACCCTCGGTCATCCTCATGGAGGGGTGGGTGCTAGGACTCAGAGAAAGCTGAGTTCTGGAGGGTAGGTTAAGGGGAACCTACCCTCGGGTGACCAGATAGCAAATGTAAAAAATCAGGACAGGGGTTGGGGGGAAATAGGTGCCTATATAAGAAAAAGCCCCCAAAATCGGGACTGTCCCTATAAAATTAGGACACCTGGTCACCCTAACCTACCCTGAGTTATGGGTTATATGGTAAGAAGCCCTGTATCCCCTGGAATGGAACCAATTAAATGCCTGGTACAGGAGCGCATGTGTGCTGGGTGGGTAGTGCCCCTCCCGTGTTAAATTTTAATAAAAGTTGCAGCCTGCTGCTTAATTCCATAAATGTGTCTGTCCTCATTTTGCTGCTGGGTCCACATCAAAGAAAAATTCTACAAAACAACATTGTTCAAGGTTTTATAAAGTAATAACTTTTGAAGTTACCAAAAACATTAGCGAGCCTCTTTTTTTCTAATGTTACTGTACTTAGATCAAAACCAATAGATATCTGAAGAAATACAACACCTATGAAATCAAACCTCATTCAAAATAAAGATCCTTACATACATGTACATTTAGTATGAAGTACAAGACTTTTCTGCAAAGCTGGTCTAGCATTTAGCGAAGACAACATTGAAGAGCACTGTGTAAATTGCTAGACAATATACATTTTTTGCATTTTAAACTTTAAGCTTGTTTTCAAAAGATGTTGTGGTTTTCATGTTTACTATCATTACAACAAGGTAAGTCTGAAATACCTTTATCTTATTTGGTAGATTTGTGCTTGATGCTCTTTGAATAGAAGTGTCAGCTGTATTTTACTTTAGTATATAAAAAAGTTTCAGAATTTAATTAAGGGTCAAGTACCAGCAGTAGATAAATGTAACAGCTAAAGCATATTTCTGATCTCTCTGAAGTCTGCAATCATGAAAATTATTATCATTGAGTAAAACTGGTCTCAATGATGGTGACTGGGAGATGGAATCTGTGCTAGTCAGCCATAATTTACATAATAATGGGTTCCCAGTTTTCATCAGCACCTTTTGTTTGTACAGTGCTTACTGCTACAGTAAATTGTCAAAATGTCATTCCTATCCAATCAGCCAGAAAATATCAACAGTAAACAAGGCACAAGAAGAAATTCTTTGATTAAAAGTATGGCGGAAGTAATAGTAAAACTGAAGACTCGGTAATAGTCTTAGTGATAGTATTCTGGTATTTTCAATAATACAGTTGTACAGCTTATGAAACTTATTATTTTTTAATGAGGAAACAACACACAGACTGTGATGTCATTCAAAAATCTCAGCAAACGAACAGACCTTATTCGTTCACATTTGTATTTGTCATTACCTGTTTGTTTCCCTTTCCAGAGTGGCAGTCTATCGCATCTCACCAAGCACTACAGATTAAACTAAAAAATTACCTTTGTACTTTACAATTATATGGGCTGGATGCCATAGGGCTCTAAGAATAGGACCAAGATGAGCACCAAATCCTGACTAAGACTGCTGCTCCAAATCTCTCTCTCTCTCTCTCTCTCTCTCTCACACACACACACACACACACACACACACACAAAGCTAGATGCTCTTTAAATTAATATGAATTCAATGCATCTTTGAACCACCCTCTAAAATCACAGAAGTGAAGGAGAGGATGAGGATGAATTAGTACAGTGTACGTTTTATAACCATTATAATCACAAACTATATTAAAATTAAAGGCTTCAGATTGTGTTTCAAATAAAAATGAATAAAGTGGCACCCTGCCAAAGAGTACCAGAAACTACTCTTATGTGGAACTGAAACATTTGGCTCATATAATACTTAATTTATTTTTATGAAATGATGAGTTACATAAATGTATGTTTAAAGCAGAGGAGCAAAACATTTTTAAAAAAAGTTGCTTTGTATTCTGGCCCATAAAGGTTGATTCAGTTACAGCCAGTGTATAAACAGAACAATAAACAATACACTTCCCTCAAGTGGGTTTTCCAGCTATTCACTCCTAAAATGGTTTAAAAAACTGTGATCATGTAGTTGAGTCACCAAAGAAAAGGCTCACAGTACCTTCTTTTGAAAATGAATAGGAGTTTAAAAATCTATTGAAATGAAGTGTTGACATAAGGAAATATTTTGTAGAGCTTTCAGGTTTCTTTACCATTCACTTTATTTTGCTTGGCTACTTTTAATTTTTTTTCTACTTCTTCTCTTTGAAAATCCTACATTGTCCAAACCCTTTCGATTAAGCAGCTCGCCTGAATGAAAGCACTGTGATGATGTGGCGGTGCATCAATAAACAGGATGCCTCTCAAAGCTGGGCAGGATGCTGAGAAATAGGGTTGATCAGTGGTAATTACTTTGACACTTCATGCAGTACAGGGAATTAACTCCTAGGACTTTGGGCCGAATGAAGAAGTAGTAGTTGATGTTCCACATTGCGATGCATCAGTGACTGAACCCATTACACGTTTAAACGGAGATGGGAATTTACTATACACATTTTTTTTGTTGGGACTGTGGAGCAGTGTGCAGAACATGAAAGGAATTCAGAATGCTGAGGGAACTGCATTTGTATTTTGTCTAAAGATCTTACATTCATTTCCTGTAAAAACGCAAGTAATTAAATAAAGGGATGCCCACAGGAACCATATTCATAGCAAGAAACCCACTGTCTTGAAGAAGGCACCCATGTGCCAAGTAAGTAAGTGGAATTACGCTGTGGCAAATCTGCAGAAACTAAGGTACATGAAAACACATAGCAGGAGGGGAAATACAGCTAAAAAGGCAACTAGTTAGCAGCTGCCACTATGACCTTTAACTGCATCCATGGTAACTGGGCTAAAGATGGAGTTCCATTTTATTATTCTCACACCCACAATGTTAAGCCTGTGAATCCCATTGCAATTTAATGGCTGAAATCAGAAGGCAGATCTGTGTTCATTGGACCAGTGCCGACATCCTCTTAGCTAATGAGCGCAATAAACATTTTCATGCCAGGAAACCAATGCAAGTGGATATATTATGCCATACAGAAATATATCCCCCAAACACAAAGAAATGGTCAGTAAAGTCCGTTCTTTATGATCATTTGCATATAGTATAATTTTCAGGTTTGAAGCCACGTATCTTTGAAGCAGGAAGATATTTAATTCACATGCTGTTTAATGCTGTGGCATGCAACACAGTTCATTTTACATAAGGAATTTTAAGAAGAATTATGTGTTTCAGTGTTAATGCAGTACATAATGAAATGTCTCTCATTATTTTCCTAAAACCATGTTACTTTTTAATGTATTTTTCTTTTATGCACCCATAATATATTTCATCCTCTTTTCTTGGCTATCTATAGTACCACCAACTGAGCAAAAGACAGTAAAACAGCAAACTGTTTCAACAAGAAAGAGGGCTTTGTTCTAACTTTTGTCTCTATTGTAATTTGACTCAAACAGTTTTCTTAAGAATCAGTGACAACAATGTCATATTTTTGTCACGTGAGCAGAAAGCAAGACGTAGATCATCCTTACTTGGGCTGAAGAACCAGAGCAATGACAAAAGCAGTTAAAGGATCCGCACTAGATAGGTCTTTGAGTTCACAAGCACATCTGCCTCTGAGTTCTGTGGTTATCTGTAAAACTGAAAATCAAAGATATAGAATGTGACTAAAAACTGAGTTTTAAGCCTTTACCTGGAAAATCAGATAACTGAGGGCTATACATAATTATTTAAAAAAAATTAAAATATATGTTTATCTTTACTAATATATTTTACCTGTAATCTTTTTTCAGATAAAGGCAAACTGATCTTCTAATAACACAACAGACTGTTGTAAAGTATGAAACTTTGACTGTGTAAATGTACAGTCGGTAGACGAAGGTCACCAAAAATCTCCTGAATTCTTAGGTAAACCTACCTTATTTGCTTCAATACAGTGCAGTCAAAGACATAAAACTACATTAGCTCATTCACTGAGAGTAATAAATAAAATATTCCTGTCTCTCACAGTCAACTTCCTCCTCCATCTTGAAATATATCAGAATTTTATTTTTGGTAAAATGTTTGCCCAGCATAAAAGAGAGAGGGCTTAATAACTTATCCTGACAAGTCAAGATATATATAGATATATATATAAAATTCTGTATGGAATAATGCCAAAAATCCTTTGTAATAAAAAGCTTGAACTATTTTGCTAACAGAAGCTGCTTGTTCTGGTACCTGTAAAGGTCACACAGAAAATAATTTTGGTGCTTCTTATCTTTTAAAATAATGTCACTTTTTATTATTATTGTAACATTTTTGGACAACAAAGAAAAGTGAAAACAGAAGATGAGATACCCCAAGCCACAAGATACACTATTTATTAAAAGATATTAGGTTAAGAAAGCTGTTAGCCAATTATATCAAAGCCTGGAAATGTCACACAAGCCAATGAAATCTCCCTGGTAACATTCAGAAATAATATGCTTTGGATCATACTATATATTAAATGACAACTGCCAATTTAAAAAAAGAAGTCCTCCAAAATCTTTGATGTATGACAATTCTGAAGTTGAAATACACTGTTCTTACCATTTAACATCCTTAAGATAAAAAGCTTCTGACACATTGACTAATGTGAAGAAATAAGTGCTTCTCATTTACCCCCTTAAGTAGTACTGGACTGCAGTGTGCGGGCTTTTTAGGGAGAAACTTGGTACGTAATAACCTGACATAGTTATTGTTTTATTTGGTTAAAAACTACATACATTTATAGCTATTATATTACCCTGATTAAAACAGGGAAAAGTTGAGGTTTGGTTCTCCTAATGCATATACTATTTTTTATTATATATAGCATTTCTTTCAGTTAATACAATCACCTATTGTAATAAGTATGTTACAAATCTTATGTTAAAAATGGTGTGTGTATTTTGAGATTGCATTTGTACTTTACTGAGTTATTGATATCTACAATTCAATAAATTTTGATTGGATTGGAGATATCACGGAATAGGATGAAACCTGATTTTGAAGCAAATAGGTAAAAAAAGTACACTTTCACTGACTGTTCCAAGGATACTTTGACATACTCTAGCTATTGAATTAGACCAACAATACAGTAAAACTGATGGCAGAATATGTTTGTACAACGTAAGCTATACATCCAGAATTAATTAAGACAGACTAACTATTCCAGCCCATACTTCTCTTTCCGTGTATGCCATCAATATATGTGCAAAAGATATGTATGATGGACAGTGTCTGCTAATGGTTAGGCATTAGGCCTCTGGTCGCTGCATCTCTGCTCTTCCCCCTGGACTACTTCCATGCCTGGTGTCAGTCTGTCTTCCAGTGGGATTGACTCCACTCTTTGGTCAGGTTAACACACAGTCCTATCTCTCTCCAACGTGATGGGGTTCCTGGGAAGATATGGGGTTCAGCCATTGACCCCCACAAGTGCCCGATCCCAGACGAGACTTCAAAATTTATTTATCCTTTCCTTCCTTCTCTCCAGGGTGGGCATCTAGAAGGTGAGGGTATTCATGCCCTTCTTAATGAGGTGGGGCTTGGTAGGGGAGCCTCAGCCCTCCCACTCTACCGGCCTCTAGCCCAGGGCCTTGTAAGTGTTATCAAACTCCAGCACCCAGGAATGTCTTAAGGCTGCCTCCCTGGGCCATTTGCTACCACCCATTCTCTTGTCAGAGTCTTGCAATCTGTGGCAAATTAGTCAGCGCAAAGGTACCAATTGAACCTTCAGCCCCTCTGAAGGGCTCTTCCTGTCCAGGAGAAGGTATCTGCAGTAAGTGCCATTCATCAGGAGCTCTCAGGGCAGGACCTTCTCCCTGCCTTGTCAGCCCACTTTGAGCTGCCTGGCTCCAATTTAAGTCCCACCTCCAGCTGGCGCAGGCTCTTCAGGTGCAGCTGGGCAGGGTTGCCTGGGCCCAGAGTTGCTCCTCAACCACTCAATCAGTTCTAGTGTGGGGTTTATATACCCTGTCAGAGTATGTTGTAAAGGTGTCTGAAATGCGCACACATGTTCAGACATCTGAAAAGCTTACCAGCTGACGATTTAGAGAGCAGAACACTTCAGTCAGTTGAAGTTTCTCACAGGTCTTGTCTACACATAAAAGTTGTATTGCTTTAATTATACCACTATTTAATGACAGCAGTGTAGTTAAAGAGGTACAACCCCCTCACATGGACACGGTTATACTGGTAAAAAGGTGCATATACTGGTACAGCTTATTCCAGTATGGTATAAGGCTATTTTATACTAGTATGACTATATTCACACAACGTATTGTACCAGTATAAATATGTCAGGGAAAAATACTCATACCCGCATCTTCCATAGTCGTACCACTACCGAATTAGTATAGATCAGGCCCCAGATGGCCCACTACTGATACTGACAATGTGCAAAGAGGTCAATGTCTCCTTTTTGAAGGGGGGAAACCAAAACAAAAACCAAAATAATCCCAAAACAGATCTGAGAACAATCTATTTTTTAAAAAAAGGACAAGAATATAGGAATTGCTATACTGGATTTAGTCCTGTCTCTGACAGTGGCCAGTGCCAAATGCTTCAGAGGAAGGTGCAAGAAACCCGGCAGCAGGCACATGTGGGATAATCTGCCCCCTGAGATTTAAGGCCAGTCATATTACTGGCACAAGGAAGAGCAATTTACATCCTCCTCTGCCAGATGATTCTCCTCCCCCACCCCAGAACCTAGTGAGATTCACTTGGGAGGAGGCAGGAGGTATACTGCTACTTGTCTTCCTTCAAGACTCCTCTAAGGCAACCAGTTTAAATTGGTTCTCTTAAGAAAAACAACAACCACCACCACTCATGGAACTAGACCCACTGCTTCACTAAATCTCCAGGGACATAAAACTGCCGAACCAGTATCCTGGGAAACGACCTTAAGGATTGGGGCAGGGGAAACCATGAAAAGGTTAACCTGGGAATTCATTCCTATTCTCATTATGTCTACATTTGCTCTTTTATACTTGCTGTGTTCAGACACATTTTGCTCCCTAGCCTTAGTGGTTGCTGAGAAATTCCAGTTTCATAAGAAAAACCCAAGAAGACAAGAAAATGGTTTCATAATTTGTGGCAGTCTTTAAAAGGCTCACTGAACATTGTAAATTTGATGCTATGTTAAATGACACTCTTGTTGACATGCAGGTCTGTTGTAAATGCAATGAGAAATACAGATGAACCTTTTGTCTGAGTCTCCTTTCATATACCAGATGACAATGGAAATCAAATTTGGTTATGAACTTTGCAGTTGAGAGCTGAATGTCTTTTCAAAAGTCCACAAGCTAGCAGCAGAATTTTCAAGTAAGTGTCATGTACCAAGGTAATGTACTAATCTTACCTTTGTGGCTAGCTGGGTCATTCAGAAGAGAGGTATTGGTGTAAAAAGCTGGTATGCTGATATTGTGGTAAAAGAAAAAAGAAAGGAAGGGGCACATTGAGCATACCTGCAGGTAGGAAAAAAAAGTGGCTGCAGGAAAGACTGGGACTGGGAAAACTAATGAAGCACGGCATTAAAAAAAGGGATAAAATACCCAGTAACAGGATCAAGATGGACAGACAGAATAACTCAGAAGACGACATGACCTTGTGAATAGAGGGGAAGTGGTAGACGTGGTATACCGTGACTTAAGTAAAGCTTTTGATGCGGGAAGTGGTGGCCAGCACGTCCCTGCGGCCAGCCGATTCCCGCAGTTCCCATTGGCTGGGAACGGCGAACCGCAGCCACTGGGAGCTGCAGGGGGCTGTGGATGGTCAATGTCAGCAAAATGTCTCATGGCCCACAATCAGATTACCCTGATGGGCTGCAGGTTGCCCACCTGGTATAGAGAGTACACTTATAAAGTTTGCGGACAATACCAAGCTGAGAGGGGTTGCAAGTGCTTTGGAAAATAGGATTATAATTCAAAATGATCTGGACAAACTGGAGAAATGGTCTGATGTAAATAAGGACAAATGCAAAGTACTCCACTTAGGCAGGAACAATCAGTTGCACACATACAAAATGGGAAATGACTGCCTTAGAAGGAGTTCCGTGCAAAGGGATCTGGGGGTCATAGTGGACCAGAAGCTAAAGATGAGTCAACAGTGTAACGCTGTTACAAAAAAAATGAACAACATTCTGGGATGTATTAACAGGAATGTTGTAAGCAAGACACGTGAAGTAATTCTTCCAGTCTACTCCGCACTGATTTGTTCTCAACTGTAGTATTGTGTCCAGTTCTGGTTGCCACATTTCAGGAAGGATGTGGACAAATTGGAGAAAGTCCAGAGAAGAGCAACAAAAAATGACTGAAGGTCTAGAAAAGATGACCTATGAGGGAAGATTGAAAAAATTGGGTTTGTTCAGTCTAGAAAAGAGAAGAGTGAGAGGGGACATGATAACAGTTTTCAAGTACATAAAAGGTTGCTACAAGGAGGAGGGAGAAAAATTGTTTTTCTAAACCTCTGAGGATAGGACAAGAAGCAATGGGCTTAAATTGCAGCAAGGGAGGTCTAGGTTGGACGTTAGGAAAAGCTTCTTAACTGTCAGGGTGGTTAAGCACTGGAATAAATTGCCAAGGGAGGTTGTGGAATCTCCGTCATTGGAGATTTTTAAGAGCAGGTTAGACAAACACCTATCGGGGATGGTCTAGATAATACCTAGTCCTGCCATGAGTGCAGGAGACTGGACTAAATTACCTCTCGAGGTCCCTTCCAGTCCTATGAGTCTATATTCTCAGTATTAGTTCTACTGATTCTTGGATTCTGTGTATTCTTGCATATCCTCACTATGAGTGATTTTTGCACAGATCCTCCGTGATTCCATTATTGAAAGGACAACCATTACTGATGGAAATAGATACAGGAGGTACAGCATCATTTCTATCAGATACAGTGTATTATAGCTAACACTAGAGCTTGTCCGAAAACTGTTTTCTGTGGAAAATTTTTATATTGTGGCAAAAAATTGGAAATCGAAATATTTCAGTCAAAATTAAAACATTTCTATTTGGAAATGCCAATGTGGTGCATCATAAAAGATGTAGTTTGCGTGCTTCATGCCTCCATTCTCCTCTATAGGCCAGAGACTCTGGCTGGACTATATCTTCCATGATGTACCATGGTCTTCCTTCTTGGCAAGCCATATGGTGCACCATGGGAGTCCCATGGCCTGGTGCATCATGGGAGATAAAGTCCTATTGGGGAGCCCAACCTATAAAGGAGAACGGGAGCATAAGGCACCCAAATCACAACTCCCATGAGGCTCTGCTGAAGCATTTCCAAATAAAAATAATTTTATTTGGGACTGAAAAGAGTAAATTGTTTGATGAAAAAACAAAGAATCAAAAATTTCCACAGAAAGTGGACACTTTTCTTTAAAAAAAAAAAAAAGGTTTTGTAAACCCCCTCAAATTTTCCATTGAAAAAGTTTCCACAGAGAATTTTCAACCCGACCTAGCTAACACATCCATCTTCTATAGTCTGCCAAAGTTGTACTGTAGATATTTTCAGTGGAATCAGCAACCATGATGGGAACTATAAATGTACAGGTTAAACTCAGTGGACAAAAGCTATATTATCACTGTTTCTGGAGAAAGGTAACTAACTCCCCATTTCTGCTGCACTGATCATGAATTGAAAGATCTGACTTGTTAGTAATTCACAAACTTTGAAAGATGAAACAAACACCCACAAAGTTGGAGACACCTGTATTTCTTTGTTTTCAAAGGAGTACTGGAGAGCACGAAAGGCATTGCATTAAACAAGCTAAACATGAACCTGGACAAATGTTGCAAGGTGAGGCAGAGAGGACCAAGGAAGTGAGCTGAACAACACAGAGCTAGGGACTCTAGAAGCTGCTAAGTCTGGAGTGGAGTTTATGTTGTTGTATTGTTCATCAGTAAATTCAAACATAGCTTCTGCTATATGGACCGGCACTAGAGGAGGATGTGACACACTTTGCTAGTGGATTTCATAGATACTTGTTGACAGCAGAGGGGTGGTGAGACTTAGCAATCTTGGATACCATTCCAGGCTCTGAAGGGCATGTTCTGTAGTGAATATGGACTCTTCTGCCCGTTTTCCCCTGTGCACTCCATCCAGTTCCTGTCCCAGTCCTCAGAGTGGTAGCCATGTTTGTCTGTATCAGCAAAAATAATGAGGAGTCCTTGTGGCACCTTAGAGACTAAGAAGTGGAAATCTGTCAACTTCATGTAAAAAGTCCCAAATACATTTCTTAGCCTCTAAGGTGCCACAAGGACTCCTCATTATTTTTGTCCCAGTCCTGTCTTTTCCCCATCCTGACTCCTCATCCCAGTCTCATTCTACTTGTCTACACAGTCCCACTCTGCACTCCTTAGGCTTTCATCAGAGTCCCGATCTCCTTACTCCGCCAGTCCTAGTCTTCCCCTTCAGGTTTGCTGTCGGAGTCCCATTCTCTCCCTCAACTCACAGCTTCTCCCCTTCCCCAATCCAATCTCTTCACCCAGTCAGTCCCAGTTCCCTCCTCCCAGCTCCTTATCTGATCTGTCGCTTCCTTCCCCCACACCCAACTCCCACCCCACTGGCACCCAGCCCCAGAGTCAATCCCTTTGGCTCTTCATCCAATCTCAGCCTCTCCCCACGCCCTGGCTCCTTGTCCCACTCTTTTTGACCAGCCGGTCCCAGTTCTTCCCCAACTTCAGCTACTTGTCAGATCTGTCTGTCCTCTCCCCCTTCCCTCTCCCACTGATTCCCAGATCTAGTCTCCTTGTCCAGCCAATTCCAATCTCTTCCCCCACTCCCAGCTCCTCAGCTAATGTCAGTGTTTCCCTCCCAGACAACGGGCTCCCAGTGCCCCCCAGCCCTGTTTCCCGCGCTGAATCCAAGTCCCAGCTCCCAGCCTCTTTGTTCAGCCAGTCCCAATCTTCCCCTCCAATTCTCAGTCTCCCCAGACCCTACCAGTCCAACTCCCAATCTTCACCCTCTAACTCCTACTCACCAAACTCTATCCTCTAACTCCCAATCTTCCTCCAGCCATTCCAGTCTCACTAGCTCTACATATATTAGAGTGTTCCATTTTCAGTACTCAGAATCCTAGAGTTAGAAGGGATCACAAGGATCATTTAGTCTAACCCCTGCCAAAATGCAGGATTTATTGTGTTTAAGCCATCCAAGATAGATGGCTATCCAGCTTCCTTTTGAAACCCCCCAGTGAAGGAGCTTCCCCAACTTCCCTAGACAGTCTGTGACCATTATCCTACTGTTCTTACAGTTAGGAAGTTTTTCCTGAAATTTAATCTAAATCTGCTATGCTGTAGTTTGAACCCATTGCCTTTTGTCCTGCCCTCTGTGGAAAAAGAGAACAACTTTTCTCCATCTTTTTTATGGCAGCCTTTCAAGTATTTGAAGACCGCTATTGTGTCCCCCCTCAATCTCATCTTTTCCAAACTAAACATACCCAGTTCCTTCAGCCTTTACTCATATGGCTTGCATTCCATACCTTTGATCATCTTTGTTGCTCGCCTCTGGATCCTTTCCAGTTTCTCCACATCCTTTCTATATATTGGTGACCAAAATTGGACACAGCTGAGGCCTAACCAGTGCCAAGTAGAGTGGTACTATCATCTTCTGTGACTTGCATACGATGCCTCTGTTAACACAGCCTAAAATTGCATTTGTTTTTTTTGCAACAGCATCACATTGTTGACTCATGTTGAGGTTGTGATGCACCACAAATCCCAGATCCTTCTCTGCAGTGCTGTTGCCAAGCCAGTTATCCCCCCATTCTTTATTTATGAATTTGGTTTTTCTTCCCTAAGTGTAGCACCTTACATTGGTCTTTGTTGAATTTCATTTTGTCATCTATAGCTCAGTTCTCCAATTTATCAAGATCCCTCTGAATTTTAGCTCTATCCTCCAAAGTGTTAGCAACGCCTCCCCCCCCCAGCTTTGTGTCATTTGCAAATTTGATCAATATACTCTTTATTCCTAGATCCAGATAATTAATAAAGATGTTAAACAACACCAGACCCAGAACAGATCCTTGTGAAACCCCACTTGAGACCTCCCTCCAATCTGATATCCTTCCATGAATAGTTACTCTTTGTTTGCCGTTGTTTAACCAATTATGTATCCACCTAATGGTAGTTCTGCCAAGCCTGCATTTCTCCAGCTTACTTATTAGAATGTCATGTGGGACTGTGTCAAAAGCCTTGCTGAAGTCCAGGTACACTAGGTCTACCACATTCCCCCTAGCCACCAAAACAGTTACCCTGTCAAAGAAGGAAATCGAGCTGGTTTGACATGATTTGTTCTTGGTAAATCCAGGCTGGCTGCTAGTGATCACCGCTTCATCCTGCAGGTATTTGCAAAATGAATGTTTTATACATTGCTCCAGTAGCTTCCCAGGTATCGAATTCATGCTGACTTCTGTGACATTATGGGACAGGAATCAGATGACCCAGCAATGCATATAGTTTGGAGCAGAAAAATCCAAAACTAATCCAGAATTTGAGGTAGTCAAACCTCATTTTCTAGTTAATAGAACATATGTTATATTTGTAATATGTTATATAATGGCATTTTATGGGAATAATCCACTTTAGTGGTCTACTTTAAAAATTATTGGATAGCAGTTGCCAGCTTAAATTTGTATTCCCACAAACAGAGAAACGCTGGAGTTCATTTCTGGGCTGCTGTCAGAAATCAGGGCCTGCAGCAGAGCCAGTCTCTGGACAATCTAACAACACAGCTGACCTGTAGTACACTGCCTGGTTGGCTACACCATCTGATTGGGTGGAAGAGCCAGAAGAGTGGCTCATAAACCCAGCAGCAGCGGCAGTTCAGTGGCTGCTCAAAGCATTCACCCACTGCTGAGATAAAGCTGGTCCTGTCTTGCCTGGCTTCCTGGTTCGGACCTTAAGCTTTGACTCCTGGCTACCCACACCAGCTGCAACCACTAGGCTCAACCACCCATGTTCCAGTCTCTGACAGCTGGAGCTTGAGTGTCTTATTTGACAGAGCACTCACCTGCAAAGCACAGAGATCTGGATTCAAGATCCATCGCTATTTAAGGTCTTCACATTCCTTAGCACATATGCCTGTTTATATAAAAAGGTGAGGTGCATAATGGCCTCTTGCTGAATTTGTGTTAAAATATCACAGCAACAGGGTGCATGGCTATCCACATCAAAATTTTATCCACACATTGCGACTCACCCTGCTCTAAAGTCCTATTTTGGGTTCCTGTCCTCCACACTGGTACCTCACTGGATACTTCTGTAGGGACCACAGCTATCATTGCTGAGCAGACCTTGTAAAGGGAGTTGTGAGGCAGAGGTCAGTGATGGCACCAGCTGCCAATGTGCAAATATTGTTCACAGAACCCTCAGCACTGCTGTGATCATTAGCCAGACCACCATTTCCTGAGGCCCAGATAAAAATATTTCCCTTACCACAATGACCCGGGAGGAAAAAAACCAACAAAACAAAACTGAACTTTCCATTCAGACATTTTATTTTAAACATTCGGTACTATATGTCTGCCAAGCTTACAAGGTGTTTTTGATTATATAGCTTTCAATTACCATAGATTTAATACAGAAAAAGTGTGCTCTTTAAGGAGCCTTGTATTAGCTGCAAAATATGATTCTTTTTATGTATCTATACATTAACTCTGACATTCATTCACCCATTTAATTAACAATATTTGAATACAGTTTCCCTTCATGAAGTAATGGTATTTTTTTATACCCAATCTGAATTAAAAAAAAAAAAAGAGAGAGAAAGAAAACCCACCACTTTTGATGGAGATAGAATGGCAGTACCCAGGTTCATTCAGAAATAAACAAACATAATAAATCCTTTGTGTTATGGTTATTGAAACATTTAAACCTAAATGCGGCAAAGAGTCCTGTGGCACCTTCTAGACTAACAGACATATTGGAGCATAAGCTTTTGTGGGTGAATTCCCACTTCATCAGATGCATTTAAACCTAAATGCGAATTCTCCTGCGATAGTGGAAGGTTTTATGGAAAATCTTGGGTGGTAAATGAACTTCTAGGTTTTCATTTCAGCAGAGAACTTCCAACTTTGCTGTTCTTTCTTTCAGTGCTTTCAAAGCTAGCCTGCTGGGACTTGAAACTTTCATGTGTTTAGGACCCTGGTAGCAGCTATAAATATCTTTGTGGTCATTACTGTAGGTATGTTTGCAGTAAAATCTAGAGCATCTATTACATGACCATCAAGGAGTTGAATTCAGAGGAACAAGAAGTTATAACCCCATTGCTAATGTGACTTTAGCAGTGAGACAAAAGATATATGGCAAAAAGGGGCAAATTGATGTTTTTCAGTTATTTGCTTTTCTTGAATAATATTGACAAATCCATGATGATTAAAATTAACCCTTGATTATGCAGGCATAATGGAGGATGGTCCTCTTGCATTTGGTGAATAATGTGCATGCAATTATTAAAAATGAGGAGCATAGGGGAATTAAATATACAGTTCACTTCATATGGAAAATGTTGCTGAGCTCTGTTTGAGATCTCTTCTGTACATCTTCCCAAAGGCAGCATTAAAGGTCCATGAGAACACAACCACAATAGTGTGTTTAGAGAAAATAGTAAAAAAATTGAAGTCTAAATCTAATCTATCTATATATATATATGTAAAATACACACGGAAATATTTTTTTCATTTATTGAAAAAAATATTAGCAGCCTCACTCTCTTGAATAACTTTTATGTGCCATAAAAGTGCTTAATTCTGACTATTTCATAGTTCATCTTCATGACTTAGCTAACATATTTCTAAGGTAGCAAAATAACTTGTATCAGGAAGTTAAAACCAATCTTTCATGTAGAGTTGGGATAAACTAATTTGAAACATCCAGAACCCCACAGAAATCCATGGAATTTCCCCCCTCAATTCTTTTAAAACTTTGGATTTTTTGAGGCTATTGTGAGATTGCGGATGACTGGATATTTCTTTTAGGAAGGCATATGAAAACTTGGAACACCTTTCCATAAAAATACACATGTGACATTTGGAAAACCTGCAAGAGGAGGAGACTTTTCATGAGTGTTTTCAGTTTGTTGAATTCATCAAAATGAAATATATGTTCTGCAATATTTTGGTTAACAATTTAAAAATCTATTAAAGTGGTTCTAATTTCATGGAAGTTTTGAAAATAGAAAACCTGACATTTTCTCCCTTCCTCCTCAGCCCTTCTCCCAAAAAACCTCCTTGAAAACAAAAGAAATACAACATATTTAATATGAAATATTATAATATTTTGGTTAGATCTACTTTCAAGTAACTAGAAGGAAAGGGAGGCCATAGTTTCTCTTGGAACGCATGGAAAAAATGCTTAGAAAGGTCACTTTGAAATGATATAAGCCACATTGAGTGGAGTACAAGACATATTGCTCTGAAAAATATGAATATGTTGATACCGTCACAGAAGATCCTGTCCCAGGATTACTGACATTAGCAATTGTCTTACAAGATCTTTACAGGAGACATTCCATCCAAACTTAAATAGAATGTGGATCTGCGACTCAGTGAAAGGTCGATGCTGGGCAAATAACTTAAACTCCTTTATAGCTTACCACTACAACTTCAACAACTTCCACCCATCCATTAAACTCTCTCTGGAACACTCCCACACTAGCATCAACTTTCTGGACACCACAATCAGCGTCAACAATGGAACCCTACAGACAGCTATATATAAGAAACTCACGGATTATCACACCTACCTTTACAGATCCAACAACCACCCCCAAAACACGAAGACATCTGTTATCTACAGCCAGATGCAGAGATACCACAGAATATGCTCTGAGGAGAAAGTCTGAGATATACACCTTAACACACTAAAAATCACCTTCCCCATGGGTAGTGGGTATAAGAGGCTTGGGGAGGATAAGCCTCCCCAAATGGGGTAAGAAATGCTAGAGGTGTGCCGGCTCACTGCAGCGCTGTGAGCGCCGTCAATGGAAGCTCACGAGAAGTGTGTGTGTGGAGCCTCTGGAAGCTCCTGAGAAGTGGGGGGCTGCTGGCATCTAGACTATGGGCCCACCTCCACCACGCCTGAGGCCCCACTCACGCTCTGCTCAGAGGTCTCGCCCACACTTGGCCTCTTCCCCCCAAAGCCTCAGCCTCTCTTGGCCCCTTCCCACCCCTGCTCCACCTCTTCCCCTGAGGTCCCCTGCCTGCCGCTCGCTTGTCTCTGTGCCTCCCCCCTCACATGACTTAAGGCAGGGAAAAAGTGATGGCACCCCTTAGGTGAGTTGCTCCAGCATCAGCACGCACAGCACAAGGAGGAGGAGTGGTTCTGCCTCTCACCGGCTGGCCCAGGGGTGGGACTCCTCCTGCTGTGTTGATGCTGGAGCAACTCACCTAAGGGGTGCCAGAACAGAGGGGAGCAAGGGGTCATGGCCCCATCACTTTTTTAAAAGTGGGAGGGCTATGCCCTCCCGATTTTTTCCTGCCTTAAGGGCAAGCAATGTGGGGGGAGGACAAAGTGGAGAGGAGCAATCAGTGGGTGGGGAGCCTCGGGGCTAGAGAGGAGTGAGCAGCGGGTGGACAGGTCTCGGGGGGGGGTGGAGAGGAGCAAGCGGCAGGTATGGGGGCCCAGGGGAAGAGTCAGAGTGGGAGCAGGGCCTTGGGGAGGAATGGGGGTGGAGCACAAACAGGGCATTGCAGGGAGGAGGCTGAACAGGGGAAGGGTCTTGGAGCAGAGTGAGGGGGTGGGGCCACGGTCTGGGCCTGATGGCCTCTCCACTTCTAGGGAGCTTCTAGCGCTCACACCCAGCCTCCCCAAACATAAGAGTCACACACCACCTATGGCCTTCAGCAAACAAGGACACTCCACCAGAGAAGTAGATCACATCATGGAAGGGGTTACCCAAATGTCCCAAGAGAACCTGCTTCAATACAGCAATAAAATCCTTTCTGATCTCATACCCCTAGTTGTCACCTACTACCCCACACTGGAACCCAGACAGGGTATCATCAAACAACTATGATAGAGGTCTATAAAATCATGAGTGGTATAGAGAAAGTATCATAGAATCATAGAATATCAGGGTTGGAAGGGACCTCAGGAGGTCATCTAGTTCCACCCCCTGCTCAAAGCAGGACCAATCCCCAACTAAATCATCCCAGACAGGGCTTTGTCAAGCCTGACCTTAAAAACTTCGAAGGAAGGAGATTCCACCATGACCCTAGGTAACGCATTCCAGAGTTTCACCACCCTCCTAGTGAAAAAGTTTTTCCTAATATCCAACTTAAACCTCCCCCACTGCAACTTGAGACCATTACTCCTCGTTCTGTCATCTGCTACCACTGAGAACAGTCTAGATCCATCCTCTTTGGAACCCCTTTCAGGTAGCTGAAAGCAGCTATCAAATCCCCCCTCATTCTTCTCTTCCACAGACTAAACAATTTCACTTCCCACAGCCTCTCCTCATAAGTCATGTGTTTCAGTCCCCTAATCATTTTTGTTGCTCTCCGGTGGACATTTTCCAATTTTTCCACATCCTTCTTGTAGTGTGGGGTCCAAAACTGGACACAGTACTCCAGATGAGGCCTCACCAATGTCGAATAGAGGGGAACGATCACGTCCCTCGATCTGCTGGCAATGCCCCTACTCATACACCCCAAAATGCCATTGGCCTTCTTGGCAACAAGGGCACACTGTTGACTCATATCCAGCTTCTCGTCCACTGTCACCCCTAGGTCCTTTTCTGCAGAACTGCTGCCTAACCATTCGGTCCCTAGTCTGTAGCGGTGCATGGGATTCTTCCGTCCTAAGTGCAGGACTCTGCACTTGTCCTTGTTGAACCTCATCAGATTTCTTTTGGCCCAATCCTCTAATTTGTCTAGGGTCCTCTGTATCCTATCCCTACCCTCCAGTGTATCTACCTCTCCTCCCAGTTTAGTGTCATCTGCAAACTTGCTGAGGGTGCAATCCACACCATCCTCCAGATCATTTATGAAGATATTGAACAAAACCGGCCCCAGGACCGACCCTTGGGGCACTCCACTTGATACCGGCTGCCAACTAGACATGGAGCCATTGATCACTACCCGTTGAGCCTGACAATCTAGCCAGCTTCCTGTCCACCTTATAGTCCATTCATCCAGGCCATATTTCTTTAACTTACTGGCAAGAATACTGTGGGAGACCGTGTCAAAAGCTTTGCTAAAGTCAAGGAACAACACGTCCACTGCTTTCCCCTCATCCACAGAACCAGTTATCTTGTCACAGAAGGCAATTAGATTAGTCAGGCATGACCTACCCTTGGTGAATCCATGCTGACTGTTCCTGATCACTTTCTCTCCTCTAAGTGCTTCAGAATTGATTCCTTGAGGACCTGCTCCATGATTTTTCCAGGGACTGAGGTGAGGCTGACTGGCCTGTAGTTCCCAGGATCCTCCTTCTTCCCTTTTTTAAAGATGGGCACTACATTAGCCTTTTCCCAGTCGTCTGGGACCTCCCCCGTTCGCCATGAGTTTTCAAAGATAATGGCCAATGGCTCTGTAATCACTCCTTTAGCACTCTCGGATGCAGAGCATCCGGCCCCATGGACTTGTGCTCGTCCAGCTTTTCTAAATAGTCCCGAACCACTTCTTTCTTCACAGAGGGTTGGTCACCTCCTCCCCATGCTGTGCTGCCCAGTGCAGTAGTCTGGGAGCTGACCTTGTTCGTGAAGACAGAGACAAAAAAAGCATTGAGTACATTAGCTTTTTCCACATCCTCTGTCACTAGGTTGCCTCCCTCATTCAGTAAGGGGCCCACACTTTCCTTGACTTTCTTCTTGTTGCCAACATACCTGAAGAAACCCTTCTTGTTACTCTTAACATCTCTTGCTAGCTGCACCTCCAGGTGTGATTTGGCCTTCCTGATTTCACTCCTGCATGCCAGAGCAATATTTTTATACTCTTCCCTGGTCATTTGTCCAATCTTCCACTTCTTGTAAGCTTCTTTTTTGTGTTTAAGATCAACAAGGATTTCACTGTTAAGCCAAGCTGGTCGCCTGCCATATTTACCATTCTTTCTACACATTGGGATGGTTTGCTCCTGTAACCTCAATAAGGATTCTTTAAAATACAGCCAGTTCTCCTGGACTCCTTTCCCCCTCCTGTTATTCTCCCAGCGGATCCTGCCCATCAGTTCCCTGAGGGAGTCAAAGTCTGCTTTTCTGAAGTCCAGGGTCCATATTCTGCTGCTCTCCTTTCTTCCCTGTGTCAGAATCCTGAACTTGACCATCTCACGGTCACTGCCTCCCAGGTTCCCATCCACTTTTGCTTCCCCTACTAATTCTTCCCGGTTTGTGAGCAGCCGGTCAAGAAGAGCTCTGCCCCTAATTGGTTCCTCCAGCACTTGCACCAGGAAATTGTCCCCTACACTTTCCAAAAACTTCCTGGGTTGCCTGTGCACCGCTGTATTGCTCTCCCAGCAGATATCAGGGTGATTCAAGTCTCCCATGAGAACCAGGGCCAGCGATCTAATAACTTCCGTTAGTTGCCAGAAGAAAGCCTCGTCCAACTCATCCCCCTGGTCTGGTGGTCTATAGCAGACTCCCACCACGACATCACCCTTGCTGCTCACACTTCTAAACTTAATCCAGAGACACTCAGGTTTTTCTGCAGTTTCATACCGGAGCTCTGAGCAATCATACTGCTCTCTTACATACAATGCAACTACCCCACCTTTTCTGCCCTGCCTGTCCTTCCTGAACAGTTTATATCCATCCAGTAAAGTAAATAAACAAGTGTTATTTACTCCTTCTCATAATACAAGAACAAGGGGCCACCAAATGAAATTAATAGGTAGCAGGTTTAAAACAAACACAAGAAAGTATTTTTTCATGCAACACACTGTCAACCTCTGGAACTCCTTGCCAGAGGGTGTTGTGAAGGCCATTACTATAACGGGGTTCAAAAGGGGGCTAGACAGATTCATGAAAGATAGGTCCATCAATGGCTATTAGCCAGGATGGGCAGGAATGGTGTCTCTAGCCTCTGTTTGAGAGAACCTGGGATTGGGTGACAGGGCATGGATCCCTTGATGATAACCTGTCTGTTCATTCCCTTTGGGCCACCTGCCATTGGCCACTCTCAAAGGACAGGATACTTGGCTTGATGGACCTTTGGTCTGACCCAGGATGGCCGTTCTTATGTTCTTAACTACAACCCATACTCAAAGGAGACCCCATCTTGAAAGAAATCTTTCCTGAACGCCATCTTCTGGCCTCCAAACAATCCCCCAGCATCTCCAAGCTCATCATCAAAAGCAAGCTCCCCACAGACCAGGCCACACCAACTCAAAATGTCAAAAAGACCCTGCCAGAACAACAGATGCAAAACCTGCAGACATATTTCCACTGCTACAATGATCAACACTCCTCACAACACATCTTTCAAGATCCATGGGTACTACAAATGCCTATCACAAGATGTGGTGTACCTCATCCAGTGCACTAAATGCCCCCAAAGCAGCCATGGGTATGTTAACACAGCAGAGAAAAACCCATGGCTGGCCCATGCCAGCTGACTTGGGCTCATGGGTCTTGGGCTGCAGGGCTGTTTCACTGCTATGTAGATTTCCAGGCTCAGTGTGGAGCCCAAGTCTGGGGACCCTCCCATTTCGCAGAGTCCAAAAGCCTTAGAATATGTGCTAACTACTTAGGCTAAACTATCTCTTTGATACTGTATTTAGCTGTGACACTCTAAGTACCTTTCCCAGACCTGAGGAACAGCTCTGTGTAGCTCAAAAGCTTGTCTCTCTCACCAACAGATGTTGGTCCAGTAAAAGATATTACCTCACCCACCTTGTCTCTCTAATATCCTGGAACTGACACGGTTACAACACTGCATACAACATGGGAGATTATGACTTTTTCAGATTTATTCATTATCCAAGATTATTCCCTGAATGATTTTTGCTAATGATTCTTGGAAGGTGTCTCATTCGTGAGCAGTTCATTGCAAGTATTTAATACTCAATATTTCTGTGTTGGTTATTCATAACTGGACACTTCTTATGATGTGTTTCTCTGACTGGAAAAATATAACTCCTAGAATCAGGTTTTTTGGGGGTAAATTATCATGCTTAAGAATAGAAAATTCACTTTCTATGATTATATTTTCTAATATTGGTTTAACATTTTTCCATGAATATTGAAACAATGTGAACTAATTTTTGTGGAATTATTTTTGCAGTATCTATTCAGCTCTAGTGGAAGACTACTTAACAGAATGGCTATCATAATTTTTGTTAGCTACTAATAAAGATAAGTTTGTCCAACAGAGTAATGTAATTTTGTGAATCATCCAAAGACTTCATGATGTTTTTCATCCACAATAAGATAGCAATGGCAAATAATGGCCCTGATGCCATGAAAGCCCAAGATATGGTCCTCAAATCAGTCAGAGGTATGATTGAAGGATGAAGAGGTTCATTTACATCCTGAATGGCTTTCTCTGGTACACTCATAAAACAGGAGATTTTCTTGGTCCAGACCTGTTTCTGATGAACCATTTGCCACAGTATGGATCAGAATCTCTCCTGGCTCCTGTATTGTTAAAAACTGATTATAATACAATTCTCTAACCTCCTGTCCTCATCCTTTTCTTTCTTTTTTTTTCTTTGAGGGGTAAGAAAGAGGCATAGAATTTGAGGAGAGCTATACAAGGGAATTACACTGTGTGTTTAACATTTTGTAATTTCCTAGCCTCAGCTTGCAGTCAGTCACTCAGTCAACCTAACCATCTGCTCATAGCTAAACTTCTTCTTACCTTTCAGGCTAGTTGAACACGGCAACAGACACAATTTCTTCAGGGAAAGTGAATGTACTGGTACATATATATTGATGAAAGACTGATTCTTTGTATTCTTGGAAAGTCAGACTTCCTGAAATAAGTAGCTAGCTTTGAGCATGTCAAAGCAAGTGTTTAGAAAAGGAGATGTGAGTATTCAAATGATCCTGACAAAGTACTAACTGCTCCAAAAGAAGATATTGTGTATGATATTTATCCTGGGAGATACAGCTTTGTTTGGCCTTTAATTGATCCTTATCGTGACTCAATGTTTTGGATTTAACTCCCACTATGGTTGAGAATCATAGAATCATAGAATATCAGGGTTGGAAGGGACCTCAGGAGGTCATCTAGTCCAACCCCCTGCTCAAAGCAGGACCAATCCCCAATTAAATCATCCCAGCCAGGGCTTTGTCAAGCCTGACCTTAAAAACTTCTAAGGAAGGAGATTCTACCACCCTGGTCTTTAATAAGTTAGGGCACAGTCCTACACACATGCATGTTAATAGTCCCATTACTATTCACACGAGAAAAGTTACTCACATTGCAAGTTTTCTGTTAGTGGGAATCTAAGCCAGGTCTACACTAGAAACTTGTGCTGTTACATCAATGATGGTTGGGGTGTGACTTTTATTTTTAACAACATTTCTATACTGGCAAAAGCCCCAAGTATATGTGCAGTTATACTGGCATAAAAGTACTTTTGCCGGTATAGCTTATTTGGTTTGCTGAACCTGATATAGGCTATTATGCCTATATCACTTTTTTTGCTAATATAAGCTAGAATGGCATGCTGATATAGTGTTGCCAACTCTCAAGATTTTATCATGAATCTTGCAATATTTCGTGTGACCTAGTGAATAGAGCACTGGATGGGGAATCAGGAGACCTGGGTTCTGCTGGATGACCTTGGACAAGTCACTCCAGCTTCCCATGCCTCAGTTTCCCATTCAGTAAAATGGGGTTAATAATATTGATCTCCTTTGTAATGTGCATTGAGATCTACGGATGAAAAGCATGAGATAAAAGCAAGGTGTTATTATAATTATTGTTCTTAACACCCGAGCTCCCAGACTCAGAAGATTGTGTGAGATTCACAGCTTTCTTTTCCTTCCTTTTCTTTTTAAAGAAAGATTCTTGCCCTCATCATTTCAGAAAAAAGTTTGACTGTGGGAGGTGAGTTAACCTTAAAAGCTCAGAGACTAGGAGTCAAATTAAATCTAATCTTATTTATCTATCATGATTTTAAGACAGTCTCATTATTTTTTGGGACCTGGTATGATTTTTGAACATTTGGTGTTGTCAATACTGCCAGTGTTGATCTTCCAACTCTGTCAGAGAGTAAGTCAGGCACATTGTTCCAATGCATGTTAAGTGTACAACTTTATTAGCCCAGTAACCATGGAGCACTTGCTTTCATGCACTATTAATAATAAGCAGTAATAATGTACATCCCTCATCCAAGGACCATTTTGCATCAGTTGAGGAATCTGTTTTACAGGTGGATAAACTGAGGAACTTGAGGCTAAGGATTCAATTCTCTAATGTGCAAAGTACTTTGCTCACTTGCTTAATTTTTAAAATATGAGTTGTCTCATCATTGATTTTATTGGGAGTATGCACATACTTAAAAGTTAAGTGCATGCTGAAGTACTTTGGTATATCAGGCCAGAGCGGTCAGCACTTTGCAGGACTGAGCCAGAGCAATTCACCAGCAGAGTTAAGACTAGGACCCAGGAGTCTTGACTCCTTATCCCCTTGCTTGGATCACTAGACTAAATGTGCACAAGCTCCTCCAGTGGTGAATTTGTTTGGATGTAAATGAAGACTTTTTAAGATCCCTATAACATAAATATTAAAAAAAAAATCTAGATTCAGATTTCAGTTATGAATTCACCCTACTGCTAGCTATGTACAATAGTTTTGCCCGATGAAGGGGTATCTGGCGTGCAGCTTATGTGACAGACCCCTCACTGTGGCTAAAGGTTGGTACTGCCAAACACAGAAATCCAGTTATACAGATAAGACAAACCCACAAACAAACAAGGGCAAAGACATGACACATGTGTGAGCATGTGAAGATGGATGCTCCATGCAGCTGATGGAGCAGCTTGAAGAAAGAATGCTTAAAGAATCAAGAATATACAAATATAAAATGGGAATTAATGGCTAGACAAAAGCATCACAGAGAAGGATGCAGGGATGATAATGGATGATATACTGAATGGGTAAAAAATGCAATGTTGTCACAAAAAAGACAGGTGCTACACTGGGTTGTGTTAATTAGAGTATGGCGTGTAAGACAAGGGAGACAGTTTTTCTGCTCTATTTGACACTTCCTAGGCCTCATTCAGAGTTCTGCCTTCAGTTTGGGCCATCACATTTTTCAAAAGATACAGACAAATTAGAGGGACTTAAGAGAAGAACATCAGAAATGATAAAAGGTATTGAAAATAAGGCCCATGAGGAATGATTAAGAGAACTGGACATGTTCAGTCTAGAGAAGAGAGGGCAAAAGGGAGACATCATAACTCTCCAAAGCTGCATAAGGGATGATACAAAGAGGACAGGGACCAATTATTCTCATTAGTCAATAGGGACACAACAAGAAGTAATGGCTTCAGCTGCAACATAGATCATATAGGTTAAATATTAGGAAAAACTTCATAACTCTAAGAACAGTTAGGTCATGGAGCAAGCTGCCAAGGGAATTTCACTGGAGATGTTCAAAGCTAGATTTAAAGGCAATCTATCTGGAATGGTTTAAGGTTAATGAAATAAATCCTGACACAGTATGTGAGGGAAAGAGGAGAGAGATGAACTAAATGACCTACTAGAGGTCTCTTCACTGGCAAATGAGACTATGACCCTGTGCAGTACAATGGAAGGTTTATTTGCTATTAATATTTTGCATTATATAATCTCTGCACTTGTCTCAAAAATAAAATGCACAGAGGTGCTTTTTGGTCTTAAATGAGTATTTTAAATTATTTACAATTTTAGAGATGGTACCACATTTCCAGTGGTCCGGTTGGCTAGTCACTTATGCATATGCAAGTATGAGCTGTGGGGGAAAAACCCTCCTCTTACTCAGAGGAGCAGTAAGCAACATTCTGATCTGTTCCAGTCTCAGGATGGTTCTTGGGCTAAATGTGTGGCTGGCACTGCCCCACTCCAACTTTTGTTAAGTCTCTCTGGGTATGGGCAGGATTTTGGCTTTGCTCTTTATATACCCCACAGCCTCAGCCCCTGCAAAATAATGGCCATTTCCCACCTCTTCAAAAACAAACTATTAACAACACAGTTCCCTTCTTACATATAACAAAAAAGCAGATCAATGTGTTTTCCGAAAACTGTGAATCTTGTGTTCATGGTTGTTACAGTGCCTAAAGCAATCTCTTGCATGAAGCATGTTGCCCTACCTCCATGTGAATGTAAGGTATGACCTACGATATATGTTTGGAACTGCTGAAATGCATCAAAACAATGTGTATCAACACATCTAAAAATAACCATTAAGCCAGTTTCACTATCTAGTATGATAGCAACTTGTATTAATAATCCAATTACAGATAAGAAATTCTTAGTTTACAAATGCAAATCAGATTAATATTTAGCCAAACCGAAGCACCAATATACAATGAAAGGAATTTTTTTGTTTTACCTTACTGAAATTCTAAGTGTCTTCAAACCACTGCTTAATGCTATCTGCTGGAATAGACTGGAAATGAAGTAGCTACATGAGTTCCCTCCATTGCCATCTTCTGCCAACAACCATTCCAGTGCCAGTAATAAATTCCCAGACTAAACAGTTTAAAGTTGGCACTCTCATTTGCGATGCTGTACTTATGTTACACTCACAAGATTGATTCCCTGAATTCAAAGTATTCTAGCAAATGACTTATTAGAAATACATAATTTTGGATGACAACCATATGTCTATGGTAGATTAATCTGATATTTGAACAGAGCATTCTTCTTATCAAGAGAAATTTGTGGTGCTATTGGAACTATTATAGCTACAAAAAGGGTCAGTCAGGTATCCGTTCTAAACTCTTCCTTTCAGAAGTTTAAATCCAGTACTGGCTGGGTCCTGGCAAACAGATCTCAGACAAGGAGAAATGCTTTTTTAGCAACGGAGGCAAATATTGGTTTTCTATATTTATGTTTAGGAGACTTTTTTTAAAAAAGTTTACCTGATTTAAGACAAATTCTTTCTCTTGTGTAACTAACATGGCTTCAATTTAAATTGGAATTTGTCCAAGGACTAGTTCACGCTGTAGTCTAATGGCTTAGGTATTTTGAAAATGGAAGAGAGAGAAGTACAAAGGTTTAAAAATGGACTGCAAAACAAAACAAACAGAAAAAAGCTTCACAAGCATTTTTAAATGTGGACTTAATATGCATGTGTAGCAGCTGGATTGACACAATGGACCATAACGGCGCCTTCAGGTTTCTTTCATACAGTATTATTCACTCTGCAGTCAGAGTACTAAAAACAATTTTTTGGGGGGTGGGGGTGGGGGAGAGAGCCTATATTTTTGCAAACAGCTGCATTTAGACAACAATAGCACAGGCGATTTTCTCATGTGAGTGTTCCAGTATAAACATCAGCTTGTTTGATTTAAGTATTGAGTGACTAGATGTAAGGGGGTGCATGGGGTTTAACTCAGAGCAGCATTGGGCCCAACTGCTAGAAAGCTTTTAAAACACGGATTCAATATCCAAAGAGAACATAGTCTTGCCTTTTATTACTACATCCGCCCAGCTTCTAAATCACATCTAAAGTGCTTTTAAAATGTTGCTTATATAACTGAGTTTGTTTTCTGTTACAAACAATAAAAGATGTGTTGGATTTATTGAGCAATTTTATCTGATTTATGAAATCTACTCTTGTCCACTCTAACCTTGTCTATTACAAGTAGATGTACCGTAAAAGGAATACTCAGGTACTGCCATCAGGAAAGACAGTGTGAGTTTAATTATTTATGAATTAACATGTCACAAATACGAAGCTTTGAGACAAGCACATTTCCCAGCTGCACATTTTGTGACTTGTGATTTTTCTAAATGGAACAGATGAAATAATGACACTCTCTCATTCCCTCTGTTCCCCTTGTATATTGGTTGGTTTACTTGCCATGACTCTGGATATGTAAAGACAGGTAGAAATACTTACAGAGATGTTTATCATACAGAGATAGAGTGTAAATTAAACATGCCATTACTTTATCAGCTGTGATAATAAACACTTGATGCCAGAATGTATTTTCCCACAAGTGAAACTATCATTGTTTTTTAAATATCACATTTTGCTTTGAGTGATGCAAAAAATAATTGCATGCCTAGTGTAAAATTACAGAATGCCAATGTAATAATGTAGTAAAATCCTACAGGTGAAGGGTATTCCTTTAAAAACCAACAGAACAACAACAACAACAAAAAATAAAGGCCTAGTTAAAGCATTACCTTTATTTGTTCTTTTAGGGCTCACCAACAATTCGGTTGAAATTATTAAATGCATACTTGTTTGCTTTGTCCTGCAGACTTAAAAGTCAAGTTGAAATTAAGCTCAGATGGCTTAATTGATGGCATAAACGTAAGGGCAAGAAATATATTCAGAATACATATGGCTGTACCATCTGATGTAAACAAGTACAGTGGAGATATATATACATACATATATTTATTTAGTTCCTAGCTGGGCACATAAATTGAAATTAAAGCCCATTTTCAAGCATGACCTGTGATAATCAAATGCATATAAAATAAATAAATAAACACAAAAATAACATCAATTACAACAACTTCTGGTCATCATGAGGTATTGTTTCAGTTCCATCTTAAAACAGGAAAAGCTCCCAATTGTCCTTAAATCAATGGGTAACTGATTCCACATTTGTGGAGCCTTGAAACAAAAAGCTTTTTGTCCCTCGTTTGTATTCATTTTAGGACATTCTAGTCCCAGAGCCTGAATAGAGTGTAATGTATAAGCTGCTCTGTGCGGGGAGAAATAGTGAACACTAACTGACCCAGTGCTCTAATTGATATTTTGTATATTTTTTAAAAGTGTATGGCATTTAAAAAACACCAGCAGCAAAAATTCGTACATGAGGTAGACATTGCAATGGCTCTGGTCAACGGAGAGTGCAACAGAAATCTATGGAATTTTGCATAGTGTTCAGTATCATGCTTGATATATACTTACATGTGTGGAACATGATTATGAAAATAAGCTTTTGGAACTTTGATAACAGGCCTGTTTCAGTTGTATTATTTTAAAAAGGCAGAGCCCATCATCTGATAGATTGAAATGGAACTTAAAGATGAAATTCTAAGAAAAAAATGTTATTTGTGCTCCTTTTTCTTTTGATATATAAAAACGCTCTCTAATGGTTTTTTTTTTCTGTCTTTCAAAAATAGGTTTGCTTTTTTATTTTAATTTTTTAAATTAGAAGTGTCAGGGGCTGATTTCTACATTTTTCCTTGGTGAGCCCTTGGAAAACTAGAGCACTGGTAGGATTATTATGACATCAAAAGGGAAAAAGAAGACTAAAACCTGATTAACAGAAAGAGGATGGGATGTCTAGTCAAACAATTTAACTCTTATTTGTATAGCTCAAATTCCTGCCAAATACTTGAGAGAAATACTGTTTGTGAAAGAGTCAACCTCCTTTTAAATGAGGGCTGAGAAAACTCACAGTTGTAAGATTCTCCAGAAAGTCTTCAAGCAAAATGACAGAAGTCAAGACTTGATATTGCTAAAGTTTTAAAAAAAAGCTTTGTGGCCCTTTTCTCTGTATATATCATAAAGAACCAGTAAAAGACACTATATATATATATATATATATATATTGGGAAGGAATAAATTATATATTATATACATTATATATATAAATATATATTCCTTCCCAATCCACTATAAATGTAAAATGGTATGGAATCTTGCACAACTACTGTATTTCCACTGTGTGCATGGAAAAAGAGAAGAGTGGCCTAGGTCCAGAAGGTTAGATATCAGGGTGATGGGTGCCTCAGAAAGGCCTAAGCCATCAAGGAAAGAAGCCTTAGGCCTCTGTATGCCACAGAGCAAAGGTATCAGCAGGGGTGCTTGTGAGGGAAATGATAATCTGCTACTGATCAGGACTGGATTGCTTCCCCCAGGAACAAGTGAGGAACAGTAAAGAAATTGTGCTCTCCAAAGGGCAGATGGTATATGACTAGCATATCCTTAAAGGAGCAAAAGGTGGAGGTGGGTAGATGTATAGCCGTGGCTAAACAAAAAAGTAAGAGAAGCAGTGTGAGGCAAAAAGGCATCCTTTAAAAAGTGGAAGTTAAATCCTAGTGAGGAAAATAGAAAGGAGCATAAACTCTGGCAAATGAAGTGTAAAAATATAATTAGGAAGGCCAAAAACTTGAAGAACAGCTAGCCAAAGACTCAAAAAATAATACCAAAAAAAAAGTTAAGTACATCAGAAGCAGGAAGCCTGCTAAACAACCAGTGTGGCCACTGGATGATTGAGATGCTAAAGGAGCACTCACGGACAATAAGGCAATTGTGAAGATACTAAATGAATTCTTTGCATCGGTCTTCACGGTTGAGGAGGTGAGGGAGAGTCCCAAACCTGAGCCACTCTCTCCTCAAAATCTGAGGAACCGTCCCAGATTGAGATGTCATTAGAGGAGCCAGGTTTTGGAACAAATTGATAAACGAAACAGTAATAAGTCACCAGGACCAGATGGAATTCACCCAAGAGTTCTGAAGGAACTCAAATGTGAAATTGCAGGACTACTAAGTGTAGTCCGTAACCTATCATTTAAACCAGCTTCTGTACCAAATGACTGGAGGATAGCTAATGTGATGCCAATTTTTAAAAAGGGCTCCAGAGGTGATCCCGGCAATTACAGGCTGGTAAGTGTGATTTCAGTACTGGGCAAACTTGTTGAAACTATAGTAAAAAACAAAATTGTCAGACACATAGATGAACATAATTTGTTGGGGAAGAGTCAACAACAAGAGTATTTGTAAAGAGAAATCATGCCTCACCAAACTACTAGAATTCTTTGAAAGGGTCAACAAGCATGTGGACAATGGGGATCCAGTGGATATAGTGTACTTAGACTTTCAGAAAGCCTTTGACCAGGTTCCTCACCAAAGGCAAGGTAAGCTGTCATGGGAGAAGATAACCTCTCATGAATTGGTAACTGGTTAAAAGATAGGAAACAAAGGGTAGGAATAAATGGTCAGTTTTCAGAATGGAGAGGTAACTAGTGCTGTCCCCCAGGGGTCTACACTGGGCCCAGTCCTATTCAACATATTTATAAATGATCTGGAAAAAGAGTTAAACAATAAGGTGGCAAAACTTGCAGATGATACAAAACTACTCAAGACAGTTAAGTCCCAGGCAGATTGCAAAGAGCTACAAAAGGACCTCTCAAAACTGGGCAACAAAATGGCATATGAAATTCAATGTTGATAAATGCAAAGTAATGCACATTGGAAAGCATAATCCCAACTATACACATAAAATGATGGGGTCTAAATTAGCTGTTACACTCAAGAAAGAGATCTAGGAGTCATTGTGGATAGTTCTCTGAAAACACCCACTCAGTGTGCAGCAACAGTCAAAAAAGCGAACAGAATGTTGGGAATCATTAAGAAAGGGATAGATAATAAGACAGAAAATATCATATTGTCTCTATACAAATCCATGGTACGCCCACATCTTGAATACTGCGTGCAGATGTGGAATTGGAAAAGGTTCAGAAAAGGGCAACAAAAATTATAAGGGGTATGGAATGGCTGCCATAAGAGGAGAGAGTAATAAGATTGTGACCTTTCAGCTTGGAAAAAAGACGACTAAAAGGGGGATATGACTGCAGTCTATAAAATCATGACTGGTGTGGAGAAAGTAAATAAGGAAGTGTTATTTACTCCTTCTCATAACACAAGAACTAGGGACCACCAAATGAAATGAATAGGCAGCAAATTTAAAACAAACAATGCAGAGTCAACCTGTGGAACTCCTTGCCAGAAGATGTTGTCAAGACCAAGACTATAACAGGGTTCAAAAAAGAACTAGATAAATGTATGGAGGATAGGTCCATCAATGGCTATTAGCCAGGGTTGGAGTCCCTAGCCTCTGTTTGCCAGAAGCTGGGAATGGGCGACAGGGGATGGATCATTTGATGATTACTGGTTCTGTTCATTCCCTCTGGGGAACCTGGCATTGGCCACTGTTGGAAGACAGGATACTGGGCTAGATGGATTTGTTCTGACCCAGTTTGGCCGTTCTTATGTTCACAGGGTCTGCAAACTGTGTAAGCCCACTGCACAATACTGCAAAAGAAGGGATAGCAGACCAGGACATGGCTTACGGTCCAAGTGCTCTGAGCCCTACTTCGCACGTAGCTCTCCCCTAACAAAGCCCTTGTACTCAAGCTTCATTTTGGGGATGAAGATTTTGAAGTCTAATGCCATCTCTATTCAGTTGTTTTTGCCCCCACAGCTCCCGCAAAGTCTTGTGCAATGTACCCAGCCTGGCTCAGTGCAGGTGGCCTGCATTAGGTAACTGAATCTTGTTTTTGCTCACTGTGGAGAATTTTCATATTAAAATTTCTCAGATACAGAATGACCTATATGTCTGCATGAACAGAGGGCAGTCTTTTGAGGGGAAAGACACTATGGATGAAATCCTGCCCTCATTGAAGTCATTGGGAGATATTCCTGGAGGGGCCAGAATTTCACCCTATGCCTTCTCTTGAACTTCAGGCAGTGCTGCTCACTGTCTATATCAAATCTATCCAGTTGCATTGTCTCTCTTACTGGGAAAGCTGTGCTCCAGTGTCTTTGATTATTGGAGCTACCTAAATAAAATTAAAAAAAAATAAGAAAAAAAGTTAACGTTACACAGACTTTGCAAACTGATAAAAGTAGGGCAAACTTTGAGCCTAGCACCCACAATAGCACACCTTTAAACTTTAGGCCTGTGTGAAAATCATCTTCTTGAGATCAGGAGTCAGATTAATATAGTGGTACTGTAGTGACACATCATTTAATGACAGGTTTCAGAGTAGCAGCTGTGTTAGTCTGTATCCGCAAAAAGAAAAGGAGGACTTGTGATTTGTTAGTCTCTAAGGTGCCACAAGTACTCCTTTTCTTTTTATCATTTAATGAGTTGCCAATTACAGGATAGTATTTTTCACGGCAACTATTCGAAAACTCCACTGGAAACTATGGTAGCTCTGCAGCAACCCTAAGTTAATGCTGTGGCATTATATCCTTATAACATGGCCAGTCAACACTTTATCTCCAATGGGTCTCAATATAGCAGTTATATTGTATATTGTACTGTTTTTGCTACTTCAGTTCTATGTTGTTCACACGGGTTTTTTTTGGAGGTACTAGTTTATAGTTGAAAGTTTTTGTCACTGCTACCATTACTCCTTTCTACTAATCTGCTGATAGAAATGGAATAGCTCCAAAATCCTCTGTCCAGCATATCTCATGATTCTTTCCTTAATTAAAACATAATGGCTTTTCAGGTTGGAAGTGTCTGTGCGAGAGATGAGAATTCCTAAATCTAAGTTGATTCCCTTAGCAGAAAATAAAACACTTTAAAAGAAAAACCCTGTACTTCTGTCTTTCTGAAAAGTCCACATCTGATCACATTTTATATTAAACAACCCAGAGCTTAGGACACGAGGAATCAGGTTCTCTGTACCAGAACACCCAATCTTCACATTTAAACTCAACTCTTTGGAATAGTTTACCAAAAGGCAAATATTGAAACCTTTAAGTTTCACAGCAGGAAAGTCTGAAAGGATTATATTCTGAGGTAGCTGAAATTTTGAAAGATTACCTCTTCACGTATTCAAGCCATGAAAGTAAGACAGGGCAAGCCCTTCTTCATGGGCAGATCCTGCTCGGCACCATAGTAGGTTAGTCAAAGAGGTTGTAATTCCTTCCTCCGATGCAAATCATAAGGGTTCTCCCCTCACCCCCAACAGTGAATGAACCTGAGCTAAGCTGGAAATAGGGAGGACGGTCAAAGGCATCCACTTCTCTAAAGGAGGAGGGAGGAAGAGGGCTGCTGATCAGGCAGCGGGTAAGGAAAGCTGGGAGTAGATTACAGAGCACAGGGACTGCTCCAGATGGGCCTGAGAGAACCCCTGGAGCCCAGGGCAGAAGTAGTCAGAGGGTAGTGAAGTCCAGATCCAGGCTGGGCTCTAGTGGAGCCCAGCACTGAGTTTGGGTTCATAGATGTTCAAAATTCAAGTTCAAGGCAATGCATTTCAAGCAGTGGACACGTATGTCTACCGAAGTCAAATGGTTTCCATGGACAGCGATGAAGATGGTGAACTAGAAAACAGAATTACCTTGGGCTCGGTAACATTCATAGATACCAAGGTCAGAAGGGACCATTATGATCATCTAGTCAGACCTCCTGCACAACGCAGGCCACAGAAGCTCACCCACCGACTCCTGCGATAAACCTCTCACCTATGTCTGAGCTATTGAAGTCCTCAAATCATGGTTTAAAGACTTGAAGGTGCAGAGAATCCTCCAGCAAGTGATCCGTGCCCCATGCTACAGAGGAAACTGAAAAACCACCAGGGCCTCTTCCTATCTGCCCTGGAGGAAACTTCCTTCCCGACCCCAAATATGGCAATCAGCTGAACCCTGAGCATATGGGCAAGAATCACCAGCCAGATACCCAGGAAAGAATTCTCTGTAGTAACTCAGATCCCACCCCATCTAACATCCCATCACAGGCCATTGGGCCTATTTACCATGATAGTTAAAGATCAATTAATTGCCAAAATCATGTTATCCCATCATACCATCTCCTCCATAAACTTATCGAGTTTAATCTTGAAGCCAGATAGGTTTTTTGACCCCACTGCTTCCTTTGGAAGGGTATTCCAGAATTTCACTCCTCTGATGGTTAGAAACCTTCGTCTAATTTCAAGTCTAAACTTCCTGATGGCCAGTTTATATCCATTTGTTCTTGTGCCCACACTGGTACTGAGCTTAAATAATTCCTCTCCCTCTCCGGTATTTATCCCTCTGATATATTTATAGAGAGCAATCATATCTCCCCTCAACCTTCTTTTGGTTAGGCTAAACAAGCCAAGCTCCTTGAGTCTCCTTTCATAAGACAGGTTTTCCATCCCTCAGATCATCCTAGTAGCCCTTCTCTGTACCTGTTCCAGTTTGAATTCATCCTTCTTAAACATGGGAGACCAGAACTGCACACTGTATTCCAGGTGAGGTCTCACCAGAGCCTTGTATAACGGTACTAACACCTCCTTATCTTTACTGGAAATATCTCCCCTGATATATCCCAAGACCACATTAGTTTTTTCACGGCCATATCACATTGGCAGCTCATAGTCATCCTGTGGTCAACCAATACTCCAAGGTCCTTCTCCTCCTCCATTACTTCTAATTGATGAGTCCCCAGCTTATAACTAAAATTCTTGTTATTAATCCCTAAATGCATGACCTTACACTTCTCACTATTAAATTTCATCCTATTACTATTACTCCAGTTTACAAGGTCATCCAGATCCTCCTGAATGATATCCCGGTCCTTCTCTAAATTGGCAATACCTCCCAGCTTTGTATCATCCGCAAACTTTATTAACACACTCCCACTTTTTGTGCCAAGGTCAGTAATAAAAAGATTAAATAAGATTGGTCCCAAAACCGATTCCTGAGGAACTCCACTGGTAACCTCACTCCAGCCTGACAGTTCACCTATGAGTATGACCCGCTGTAGTCTCCCTTTTAACAAGTTCCTTATCGACTTTTCAATTTTCATATTGATCCCCATCTTTTCCAATTTAACTAATAATTCCCCATGTGGCACAGTATCAAATGCCTTATTGAAATCTAGGTAAATTAGATCTTCTGCATTTCCTTTGTCTAAAAAATCTGTTACTTTCTCAAAGAAGGAGATCAGGTTGGTTTGGCATGATCTACCTTTTGTAAAACCATGTTGTAATTTGTCCCAATTACCATTGACCTCAATGTCCTTAACTACTTTCTTCTTCAAATTTTTTCCCAAGACCTTGCATACTACAGATGTCAAACTAACAGGCCTGTAGTTACCCGGATCACTTTGTTTTCCTTTCTTAAAAACAGGAACTACTTTAGCAATTCTCCAGTCATACGGTACAACCCCTGAGTTTACAGATTCATTAAAAATTCTTGCTAATGGGCTTGCAATTTCATGTGCCAATTCCTTTCATATTCTTGGATGAAGATTATCTGGGCCCCCTGATTTAGTCCCATTAAGATGTTAGAGTTTCGCTTCTACCTCAGATATGGTAATATCTACCTCCATATCCTCATTCACATTTGTCATCCTATCATTATCCCTAAGATCCTCATCAGCCTTATTAAAGACTGAGGCAAAGTATCTGTTTAGATATTGGGCCACGCTTAGATTATCCTTATCCTCCACTCCATCTTCAGTGTTTAGTGGTCCCACTTCTTCTTTCTTTGTTTTCTTCTTATTTATATGGCTATAGAACCTTTTACTATTGGTTTTAATTCCCTTTACTTTTAGCCTTTTCACTTTATCCCTACATGTTCTGACCTCAATAAAGTAGCTTTCCTTGCTGATCCCTCCCAGCTTCCACTCCCTGTATGCTTTCTGCTTTTTCTTAATCACCTCTCTGAGATGCTTGCTTATCCAGCTTGGTCTACAACTCCTGCCTATGAAATTTTTCCCCGTTCTTGGATGCAGGCTTCCGATAGCTTCTGCAGCTTTGACTTAAAGTAATCCCAGGCCTCCTCTTCCTTTAGATCCATAAATTCTTCAGTCTAATCCACTTCCCTAACTAATTTCCTTAATTTTTGAAAGTCAGCCCTTTTGAAATAAAAAACCCTAGTCGCAGATTTATTTTTGTTTATACTTCCGTTCAGTTTGAACTGAATTAGCTCATGATCACTTGAACCAAGGTTGTCCCCTACAACCATTTCTTCTGTGAGGTCCTCACTACTCACCCAAACCAAATCTAAAATGGCATCCCCTCTAGTCGGTTCAGCAACTACTTGATGAAGGAATCCATCAGCTATCGCATCTAGGAAAATCTGAGCCCTATTATTATTACTAGCACTTGTCCTCCAGTCTATATCTGGGAAGTTAAAGTCTCCCCTGATCACACAGTTTCCATTAGTATTTACTTCACTAAGAACATTAAAGAGGGCTCTATCCATATCCAAATCAGATCTGGGTGGTCTACAGCACACCCCAAGCACTATCCCAGGGGAGGCTCTAGCAGTTTTCTTCCCCAATGTAATTTTTGCCCAGACAGACTCTGTCTTATCCATTCCATCGCTTCTTATTTCTTTACATTCTACCTCATCATTGATATACAATGCTACTCCACCATCTTTACTTCTGTCTTTCCGAAACAGCACATACCCTTCAATAGCTGTAGTCCAGTCATGACTACTATTCCACCATGTTTCTGTTATCCCTATAATATCTGGCTTCATTTCCTGCACCAGTAGCTCTAGTTCCTCCATTTTGTTACGTAGGCTCCTCACACTGGTGTACAAACATCTTAATTTTTGCTGTTTGGCCTCGCTCACATTATTTACCCGATTAGGCACGGTCATTCTACAGCCACTATGACCTATTAGACTGGTATCCACACTGCCCTTCCTCGTTATGTCCATTCTCCTACCCACGGCTGTATCCTTTCTTACTTTGTTTTCTTCCCTCTCAATGCTAAAATCCGCTGTGGAGATTACGTGGACATCTCCCAACCATCTCCCACAAATTCCTAGTTTAAAGCTCTCTTAATCAGTTGTGCCAGCCTCCATCCTAGAAGTCTATTTCCTTCCCTACTCAGATTAAGTCCATCCCGAGAGAACTGTCCTCTGTCCATGAATGCCTCCCAGTGGCCATACATCCCAAAGCCCACCTTATAGCACCACTGCCTGAGCCATCTGTTGATAGTCATAATCATGTCACACCTTTGTTGCCCTTCTCTAGGAACAGGCAGAATCCCACTGAAGATCACCTGAGCCTCAATTTCCTTCGGGGTCTTCCCCAGCCTGGCATAGTCTCCCTTGATACGTTCCAGCGAGACTCTACCGGTATCATTTGTTCCCACATGCAGGGTAATCAGTGGATTCTTTCCCGCTCCCTTTAGGATCCTTTTCAACCTCAGGTCTACATCCTGTATCTTAGCACCTGGAAGACAGCACACCCTTCTATTCTCTGGATCAGCTCTGGTTACAAGCCTGTCTATTCTTCTCAGTAAGGAGTCCCCAATCACGTAGACCTGCCTTTTCCTGGTGATGGTGCTATTCACCAGTCTATCCCCTGTTCCCTCTGGCTGCAAGTTCTTTCCATTTCTATTCTCCCTTTTAATCTTCTTCAACCATCCTGTATCCTCCTGGGGCTCATAATTGGTGTAGTCTCCATTGACTCTTCCCCTTGTCCTATAGGACTAGCTGCTCTTCTCTTCTTCCTTGCCCTTCCACCTTCAGTGACCACCTGCTGAGCCCCTTCTTCATTTTCCAACTCTGCAAACCTGTTCTTGAGCTCTATTCTCCTTCAGTAGCCCATCTTTTCTTCTGCCTGGTTCTCTTAGTCACATGCTTCCACTGTCCATTTTCTTCACCTAAAAATCTCCTCTCAGAATTCCTCAGTCCTGCTTCCATCTGCAAGTCTGAGCTTTTCCCTTCAGCTGCCTCATGTCTTTGCTCCATCATCTGCTTGAACCCCCTTCTAAACTCAACCAGATTTTCCATCTGCATCTCCAATCCTAGGATCTTCTCTTCCATCAGCTCTATCAGATGGCACTTCATGCAGACAAAACTCTTTCCAGGTACCCCCTCCAGGATCATGTACATTCCGCAGCTTCCACATCCAGTCATCTTCATTGTGTCTTCCACTACATGGGTCACTCCCACTGCTGCCTCTGTATCCTGTTATAGCCTTCCCACCTAAATCCTTCTCCTCCAACAGAACTCCCACTGAAACTCCCCTGTTTACAGCTCTGTTTGCTGGCTCCTGTGCCGCTGCAGCTGTCTGTGCTGCTGCCTGACTGGCTGGCTACCTTTATAGGACCCCTTCTCCTCCAACAGAACTCCCACTCCATTCAGCAGACTAAAGCAGTTTCTTACAGAAAGGATGCCACCTTGCCTGAAGTGAAAGTTGTATAACATACGCATTCTGCCTGCTGGCACGTATGGTGCTGAAATTTGGACACCGCCAAAGGAAATGGAAAATTGCTTGAAGATTAGGCAAAGAAGAGAGGCGAAGGCAATGCTTGGTATCACATTGAAGGAGACAAGAACTGACATGTAGAGTTGGCAACAAAGATTTTATGTCATCAACAATACAAAGAGTAGGTAGAAGAAGCTCACTGGCCTGCTCACTAGGTGGGGGATGGAAGATATTCAAAAATGGTTTTTAAATGACTGTCCATAGATTACAAATGAAGCAGAAGCCAGCTGTGAGTTACATGGCGAGATGAGCTGACAAAGTTGCTGGGATGAGAATGGCGCAAAATCGAAATAATGGTGCTTTATGAAGGAGGCCTTTGTCCAGCAGTGGACTGACAACGACAGACAGACAGACAGACAGACAGACAGAAGTGCCTAGAGGCCCCAGTCAGGGATTGGAGCCCCATTGTGCTAGACACTGAGGAGCTGTGCACACGGCAGTAAGAGGAGGACTGAAGTTTCTACTAGTGTTGTTGGAAACACTACTTCTTAAGGAGAAACCTGACGAAGACTCAGCAAAGTCCCTACAATATGTGCCCAGGAAATTGTAATTGCATCTTGTGTGTTATTATTTAGCTGTAAGATTTATAAACTATAACAATCAACTATAAGCACCATAGAGATGTCTGCTCTAAGTGTTGTTTTAGCACAGATTCGTTTTTGTAGGTGAGCTTAGCAGAAAGCTTGGGAACTAGTGAAACTATAATAAAGAAAATAGGGCACTTCAATAAAAAACTTGGTATGCGTAGAAGTGAGTAAGAAAAGTGAAAAGTACAGAGGCTTACCTATGTACATAATTGAGCTAAAGAGTAAGCCATCATACATTTAGCACTTGAGCCTTTTCTCATTGAAGTCAGGTGCAACATTCCCTTGGACATCTATGGGAGAAGGATGAGCCTCTTTAACACCTCATTTAATAGAGATGGAAAATCACATCTATTTTCTATTTGCATTTTGGTTGTGACTTTAACAAAATGGAAGTGGCAGTGAAATATTGTAACTCACAGACAAATGAAGGATTATTTAATGGATTTATATTTCTTTGTCTTTCTTGGGCTGAGTGGGTAATCTGCAGTTAATAACAGACTCCATTCCCAACATGGGTTATTCCTGTGTACAGGCAAAATCCTTGCCTTTCAAATAAATCACATTTTTTTCCAGTTCTGTAATTGAGAAGATGATTAGAATTGGGGTTAGCCCCTCCCCACCCTATTATGGAATTATAGCAGAAGATTCAGCTATGAAAAATCCATGCATTGCACAGACTTGCACGTATCCTGGGATCTGCCAGGGACAAGGGATTTGCAGGATTTCCACAACATTGCCAGCTGTCTCTCTGCTGTACTTGGGTAGTATGGGCTCCTGCAGAATAGGTACTGCCTAAGATTCCCTTGACCATAGCTAACCCTGGAACCATGTTCCCATGGAGTTTCAACACTGAGGAGGAAGCAGCAACAACAGGTACTGTAGACTTTGTCTCCACATTCTTTGCCTCTTGAGACTGTTCCACACAGGAATCTCTGGGTGCATATCCCCGCCATCACCTCCACCACTAGCAGTAGTGGAGAGAAATATAGAAATCAATTTGACTAGTCATCTGGATTTTTCAAATCTTATTTTAATCATTTTCCACCACTTTACAAGACAAACAGCCAAATTCTGAAGCAACATTAAACCCATATCCAAACAATATGCACCTAAAAACAGGTTTGGAGTGATGAATATATATATATATATATATATATATATATAACACCAACCAACCAACCCTGGCTTCCTTTTTCAAGAAGACAGTGCATTTGTTAAAAATGATTATAAAATAAATGCTCATTTTACATTATAGCACAATAATCTGAGCACAACTAAGACAGTAACAGAGATAACGTTTAGTTTGTCTGCTCTCCTTTCCCATCTCATTAATGGTTTTGCCATGGGTTCCTTCTGGGTCATCTATTAGTAGAATACACTAATATTCGTTTAATCCCACTACAACCAATTATACATCCCCCTTAACTAATCTCTCTCGCTCTTTGCCTACAGAATTATGTCTAATGAAGTATATCAATATTAAGGATTCAAATGATTGCAGTCCCTGTCTCCATGAAATAATTATAACCAGTAAATATCACACATGTAACACCACAGTGACAACATCCAGAGATTGGGAACAGCATAGTAATGATATTCAAACAGGAATCCAGCACCCCCTCAATCCTAGAACCATTAATAACTGCAGCTGGAACAATTGACAAAGGGGAAATGAATCATTCCCTTTGACGAGAACAAACCAATAGTAAAGTGTAATAGTTTATTAAACAACTGAGTTTAGGAGTTAAATGACTAAATTACAATTCCATGGGTTTTTTCGAAGTACTGTCTGATCACAATAATGGATTGTCTGCAAACTTTTATCTTAGCCATCGCCTCTGGAGTTATGCTTTTAAATTATTTAAACATGGTATTAATGAAACATGCAATACTGGTAAAGAAACTACTTTTATCATCACATCTGAAAGACAAAATATATAGTATGCACATTAGAAATATCCACCTTCCAAAGAGCAAGAGCATCCTCCCCTTGTTCCCCTCTTTCCCGCAGCTCCGTCCGCAAAAAATTTGCGGAAGTAATTTGATAGCCACAATTGTTGTTGATTCTGACCTGACTTCAAAAAAATCAAAAAAGAAACTTTAAAAAACATCCTGTGCACCTATTGTGTTGCATTATGATCCAGTGTGAATGTCAAAGTACAGCATATTGGAACACATCACTGAAACATGAGACTGAATCACAAGCAAAAAACACACAAGAATTGAAACTGTGTAGTCAAATATATATATCATATTATACACACACAGAAGGGCTGAGTTTGCACAGGGTAATATATTTCTGGCATTTCCTAATTTTTGAGTGCTTGACTTTGCAACCTTAATGTTCTTGTAACATAGGTTAAATATGTTTATACATATATATATTATCTAGGACTTTTTTTTAAAGGAAATTGATCAAACAGAAATTACATTGTGTGGAACCAAAACTGACTTTCATGTGGGTCATCAATAAGGCTGCAAGTTTGTCATGGAGGTCACGGATTCCATGACTTTCCGTGACCTCCATGACTCCTGCAGCGGCTGGTGCGTCTGGCTCAGGGACAGCTCAGGCAGCCCCTGTGCCAGTCGCACCGGCCACTGCTGGGGCAGTCTCAGGCCATCGCGTTTCCCCCTCACAGCACAGCAGACTTTGGGTGTGGGAGGGGGCAGAAGGTTGGGGCATGGGATGGGGTGAGGCAGGCTCTGGGTGACGCTGCTGAATTGGAATTAATTTGCAAACTGGACACCATTAAATTAGGCTTGAATAAAGACTGGGAGTGGATGGGTCATTACGCAAAGTAAAACTATTTCCCCATGCTTATTTTTCCCCCCTAATGTTACTCTCACCTTCTTGTCAACTGTTGGAAATGGGCCATCCTGATTAATCACTACAAAGGGTTTTTTTCTCTTGCTGATAATAGCTCACCTTAACTGATCACTCTCATTATAGTGGGTATGGCAACACCCATTTTTTCATGTTCCCTGTGTGTATATATATATATCTATCTTCCTACTGTATTTTCCACTGCATGCATCTGGTGAAGTGGTTTTTAGCCCACGAAAGCTTATGCTCAAATAAATTTGTTAGTCTCTAAGGTGTCACAAGTACTCCTAGCTCTTTTTGCTGATACAGACTAACACGGCTGCCACTCTGAAGCTTATCTGGGGGGCTCCCTGGAAGTGGTGACCTCCCCCTCGCTCAGCTGCTAGGCGGAGGTGTGGCCAGGCAGCTCGGTGCGCTGCCTCCGCCCAGAGCGCTGGCTTCACAGCTCCCATTGGCCAGGAACCACAGCAGATGCAACCCCCTCCCACACCAAATTCTGCTGCTGCTGTAGAGGGGAGGTGTGGAGCCAGCTAAGGAGCCTACTGGTCCTGCCAACCTCCTTCCCACAACACCAGCGGGGGCCCCGGGCTATGCACCACTGCCTGCACCCCCCAACACTTTGGCTGCCCTCCCCCAGCACCTGTGGGGCCCCCAGGCAGCTCACTCCCAAGTTTAAGTCATGGGTATTTTTAGTAAAAGTCATGGACAGGTCACAGTCCATTAAATTTTTGTTTACTGCCCATGACCTGTCCATGACTTTTACTAAAAATATCTGTGACTAAACGTAGCCTTAGTCATCAACATAGTAGAGACCTTTTGAGCCACAGCACAGACCTCTCTGCTACCTGAGCTAGCTGATAGCTGTTGTCGGTTGTCATTCTTCATGTGAACCAGCCAGCAGAGGGAGTTAAGACATTTTATCATTGGGTTTCACAGATATTTGCTGACAACAGAGGAATGTTCAGACCTCTTTCACCCAGCTCCATGTTCTGGAAGGGAGTGTTCTCTGGTGAATAGACACCCACCTGCCCATATCTGTGCTAAGACTGACCCTTTTCTTCTGTCCCCTAGCATGCCCTCTCCATCTTATTCTCCAGTCAACCTTGTCATTTGCAAAATGGGGACAATAATACTTCCCACCTCACAGTTATGTCATAAGGTCTAATTCATTAAGGATTGGAAAGTTCTTTTGGAACCTATAAGGTGTTACAAAAGCAGAAATCATCATATGAAATTCCTGCACAATCAGCAAAGTACATGCAACACAGATAAACACAATTAGTTGTTCAATGCTATATACCTGACCTGGAAAAAGAAACCACGGTCAGCCCCAGTTTCTACAATCTAGAGCATATCAGCTGTACAGGAAGAGAAAACAGAGTAGTTACCAGTGGTGCAAATTAGGAGGGGTTTTGGGGAGGGATGAATGCCGCTTGTTTACCACCCCCAACCCCTGGTTTTTGCACTTGCTCAGAGTTCCATAGGCCACAGCCAGAGTGGCCTGACCACTTTTATGCAGTGGTCACATACTAAATCAATACAGCAGGTGCCGGAACAGTACGAAGTGCCACCCTGCTGCACAGTCACAACGCCACTTACATTTCAAATGCTAAATTTTAGTGAGTGGTGTTGCAATCTGGCGCACAGGGTCGCACAACGCCACTCAAATCTGGCCCAGTTGCCCCTCCATCCATACAGGTGGGCAGCCAGGCCAAATGAAGTTGCGACGTGGTGCATAAGCAGTTTGTTTCTGTATGGTGGAGCGCAGGGGAGTCTGCCAAGAACTTGACTCCTGCCACCACTAGGTCATGCACTGGGTGGGTAAGAGACGGAGAGACTCCCTGGCTGAGGGAGACCGGGGGGCCTGCTGGGAGTTGTGGGCAGGGCAGGGGAAGAGCAGGGACTAGAACAAGTTCCCTGCTGGGGGGATGGGAATTTGCTTAGCCTCTCAAGAAATAACTGAATTGGCACCACTGCTCATTTGTCTGAGGGCTCGAGAGACAAGGCATTTCATACGAGCATCCCATTACTGAAACACCTGTTCAAGATGATCTTCCAACAGTATTCACCCAGACTCTGACTTTGGTAGCCAATAACCTACAGATGAAAGATTCCCGGTGTTCGGAATAGGAAGGGAGTTGAGAAATGAGCTCCTCTCTTTCTCAGGAAATTTCTTCTCTGCAGTAGTCAGGCCTGCAAGATCAGATCCTCAGGACCATCTTCTTTCCACCTCCCAAATTCTGAAGAGAAATCTTCAGAGGAGGCTGGGGAATCAGGATGCTTCTGAGCTGAAACTGAGCTACTGCTTGAGGTCAGAGAGGGCAGTGACATGCAGTTTCAGAGACACAGGTGTGGCCTCTGCAGGAGGAAGCCAAATGTGACTGGAAAGTGTGGTCTCGCTGAGGCTGGGGAAGCAGGCAGTTAGCAGGCACCAGAGAAGGAGTTAAGAGTGAATAAAAAGGAAGACCACTGAAATTCAAAAGAGAGTGCTGTGACAGGCTGGCTACTGAGAGCACTACAGAAAGCTCTCTGCTGTGAGAGGGACAGCAGAAAGTGGAAGGAAAGTTGCCAGGATAGGAGTCGGGAGGGGAGATGTACCCCACCTGGAAGTGCTGGCTCCTGTGCTCACAGTTTGGACAGGGGAGGCAAAGGCTCCAAAGCTAGAAAAGGGCTTAGGAGGGGTGCCCAGGTGGAGGGTTGGCTAATGGGTGCTTCCGCCAGGGGCTTGGTTTACATCTCATCTGATAGACCCACACACAGAAAGGTGCAGAATGCCTATTTTATGTCTTGCACTGAGCAAGCCTAAGCCAGGGAGGTAATTTCAAATGTGAATCACCATTGAGTCTTGGGAGGAATCCAGGTTTGCCTGGGGAAATCACTGAAGTCAGGATGAGGGGCATGGTTTCTTTTTTTAATATAGGGGCTTTCTACTGAGCTTGATTAGGAAAGAAAACCTTGAACAGGGGGAGGGGAGGAGACAGAAAAGCACTGCTAAAAACAGGGCTTAAAAAGGGTCTGGATAGCAGAAAAGTATAGGTATATCCCTGGAGAGACTGGGTGGCTGCTGAGAAGCTGTTGAGAAGGCAGGTTGTCTGGAGAGACAATGTTTGAAGAAAGGGGCAATGCAGGGGAGATCCTTGTTGATTCCACATCAGCAGATTGAACTCCTTGAGCAGGCAGACAAGCCCACTCCTCCTACACAGGTGACATATTAATGGATCCTCCAGTATGAAATATCAGAGAAGTACATTCTAGCTCCTAGGGTCCCGCCTTAATAAGAGCACACTAGTTGTCAGGTGCTCTTCTTGTTTTGTTCATGAAAGGACTGAAGCGGAACCAGTTCCTGTCTAGGCCACTCCCTCTGCAGAAGGTAATGCCAGACTCACACCTGAGGTGGCTTCTCAGGTCTCCCCGAATAAGTGTTCCCTTGCTCTTAGTAGGAAACTCTGTTACAGAACATGAAGCTCTGTCCGCCACATCTTCCTCACTGGGGAGGGAGGACGGCCTGAAACTTCTCAACTTTTTCCTTATTTTCTTCCTTAGATGACCAAGAACAAACAGGAGAAACAGGATTCACAAACATAGAAAAGGAAGGAGGATGACCGATGAAAGGACTCTGTGACTCCACTAGGAGGCAAAGTAAACCAGAGTGAGGAGGTCTGGTGGAAGCATTTATGTTGTTGTTCCTTTGGCCTGAGCAGATAGCCAATATTTGGAGCCTTGAAAGATTGCTTCAGTTAGGAGGAGACATGGATGATACAAGGCAGGTATATTCTTTGGTGCAATATTGTTATCTCTTTTTTTGGTATTAAAATGTTCAAAGTCCTGTTTCCCTGAACACAGTGGAAACAAAGATCAATGGGTAGTTTCCTTGCTCGCAATTTTCAAGTCTGCCCCTTCAGTCAGTCCCGTGCCCCAAAGAGCTCTGTCTCTGCTTCCTCTCAGGGTCATGCTCATGACTGAGGCCATGTCTACACTTACAAGCTTACAGCATCACAGCTGTACCGATATAGCTGTGCCGCTGTAAGATCGCTCATGTAGCTGCGTTATGCCAATGGGAGAGAGAGATCTCCTGTAGACGTAATAAAACCAGCTCAGTGAGCAGCGGTAGCTATCATGGTGGGAGAACGTCTCCTGCTGACATAGCACAGTGCACACAAGCGCTTATGTTGGCAAAACTTATGTTGTTGGGGAGGGGGTTCACACCCCTGAGTGACAAAAGTTTTGCTGACATAAGTGCCAGCGTAGACATAACCTGAGTCTCTAGCTGTCTGCTAGATTTCTGCCTTTCACACAAACACAGCTTGCTAAACAATCCTCAGCCTCTGCATTTGCAATCAGAGAACCTCTCAGCCCTTAGCTTACGGTCAGGCCTTGCCATTTAGCCCATTTCTTGGACAGTAGCTTTTATTGTTTCCAGCTACCTCATTATATAAAGAAGTTAATTGCATCTTCTATTTAGCCAGAAAGAAGGGCGCTTAGCACACACATTGGCATTAACCGGGTCTGTGATAGTCTAAACATCACAGACTCACTTGATGGCAGCCATTAGTACCTATATATTCTATATAATATATTCAGCAGAGAGAATTCAGAAGTTCTGAGTCTCCTGGCTTCCCAATGGCACCATAATGTCATCTGTCCCTTAATCCACTGTTTTAGGAGAGGAGAAGAGAGAGACATATGGACAAAGAAGGTTTGGGGCCAGAGTATTGACAATCGCTGAGAATACCTCCCGTTTTGAGTTCATTGGAGTGTTTTGGGTCACTGAGATGTACCCATTTCTTTAACTCAGGCCAGTCCTTGCACATTAATAATGTCAGTTGGAAGAAGAAAAGTGTGATGTTCCACCTCTGCCCTCCCCAGCTTCATCTTGTCCTTCAAAAGTTGTAAAATGACATGCAAAGGTTAAAAAAACAAATTACAAAGGAATTGCAAAGTCGCAACTAATACATATTACACATTATTCCCTGAAAAGCTCTATGTTAGTTACTAAACAACATAGTTAATATAGTTAGAAACAAACACTAACAAACTTACAGAATCACAAATCAATGCACATCAGGATACCAAGCAGATCAATTATTCATAACAATCTTTTTCTAAGCTGCCAACATATTACACTATGAGAAAACGTATATAACTCGGATGTACTCTGGTATTATATTCCTTTCATAACTATGCCATACATTTAATGAACAATATACACAGGATATCTGAACACCTTGATGTATGGCAAGGGGGAACGCAATTCCCCTTCCACTGCTAGAGCTGAGGGAGAGCTCCTTCTCCTATGGCTGGTTGGCGGGAATATCAGTCCCTCACAGCTTCTCATATTGTTTCAATTGTAACTTCAATTGTAACTGTAAACCACTGTATCCGACCACACATTTTCATTATAAAGCAAGAGGGCAAAGTTAAGACTGAGGGTGGCGGTGATAGTGAGAGACGAAGGGTTTTATAATCCAGGGGAGAACAGGGTGTTAATTTCCAGGCACTCAAACATGATTTTAAAAGCATGTAGAATTTTTGCACAGAAAGTATAACGTTGGTTTGGGATGCCAGCTAGACTCCACTGAAATATACTTTCAACTTATACTGTTGCTATATTAAGGACAGATTTTGTTTGTGATGATTATAGATGTATACATTTATTTCAAGATCAGTTTGAAAAATGTCAGAATTGGTTCCTTACTAGCTATGGGCAGTAGGAAAGGGGGGAAGGTAAAAGAGGGGGTTGCTCTGTCTCTCTAGGATCAACAGGTATAGAAGGTGTGGGGTACAGGGACATTGTAAATTCCATTCCAGTACTGAATAGCATATGGCTACTAATTGTTTCTTCCAAGAAAACTGGAGATTTTTTTTGAAACAAAGGTGTTTGTTATATGACTATCTGGTTTTGGATTACCTGGTTGAGAAGATTGGCCTGGGGAAACTATTGAGCTAAATGCTGAGTCTGGATGAGGCGATGTATGGAGGTACCTGTAGGAGTACTGTCTACATTATAAAAAGAGGGGTTGCCCACTATATTATATTTAACAGGTATTTTGTTGTTCACCTGTGGAAAACTTATTTAGTAAAAGCTGTTGCCAGTGATCTTTAAAACAAGAAAGTGAGTTTCTGTATTTATTTCGTGACATCCAAGTAGTAGACCCATTATGGTCTTTCCATTAAGTGCACCTTAAAACGCTGACATAATGTTTCCATGTCTTTGGCAATCTCAGCTTTCCTACACTTCCAAACAATCCTCTTTTCCCCTGTATTTTGTATACAGTAACTTCTCCATCTCCCCCACAAAAATCCATCCTAAAATCCTCAACAGAAATGTGTGGACAAAAATTTCTATTAAAATAACATGGCAGGCCTAACTGACAAAACCAGAAATTCAGAGTTAAGATTGAAACTCCATACTTAACATACCCCGTTGTGCTTTGTTGCATTTTAATAAGTGTTCATCTGACCCTTTGCCAGTTAATTGTAGGGATCTTCAGAATTTCGTTCTAGGCCCCTTGCTTTTTGATACCGATATGCTTCTTTCACGTCTATTTTAGGCACCTTCAGGTGAGTTATCATTGCTAACCTCCTAACACCCAGATCTATTTTGCTCTTTTAGCTGATCCTACTGAAGAAGCATTAGTCTTTTCATCTTACCTCACTAAAGTGCAAATTGGGATCTCACAGAATCTTTTAAAAATGAATGCCGTTAGAAATGAGAAAGACTACAAAATTAGATAGATTCCCTAAAACCTGCTGTTTGGGTTTTTAGTTCCATTAGTTGGAAATGAGACTGTCACTTACAATACTGCCAGCAATTTGGGGCAGTTAATGGATTGAGTTAGCTGTGTTCTTGCTCTTTTACCACTTACTTATATGGAGCTTAATCCTGCTCACAACTGATCCCATGGTGAGGGTCCACAGTAACTACGCAGTCCACCTAGTTACCACAGCTCTGGAGGCTACTTGTAGATCTTGGGAGGAGAGAGAAACTCTTTCCCACATGAGACAGCTTATGCGGCTGCCTAGTTCTCACTCAGGGATTGGAGCCTGTGACTCTGCTCCACTTGATTTCGATATAGGAAGATCAGAGGAGCACCGGACATGTTGTAACTCTGCCTCCCACACTACCCCTTTTGCGGATTTTCTAAGAGCCTCCCCGTTATTAAATCATCAACAGACAGGCACAGCCTATGTGTCCAAGATTATAGAAAATTTTAATTCAGCACTGGAGAAAAGAACCTGTAAGAGAGCATGACAAGTCAGATGTTTCCTGCTGCCACTGTTGCTACCCTCTCCAGGAGGGAGAAGAATTCATGCCTTAGTCCTGAAACAAACAAGGGGAGAAGGAACCTCCTCTTCTAAAGTTCATCCTGTCACGTGGAAAGAGAAAAGTTACCCTGCCTTGGCATCATCAAATTAAGGGAACTCAAAAAGGAAATAATGGCAGGAAGGGAAAAGAGTCACAAAAAGAAGAGAACTGGGGACTTTCGGAGGGTTACAGGAAGAGACGGGTGCCCTCCAGCACATCAAGGAAATAGAGAGGGTCTTCAAAATGTTTACTGACATTTTAGATAAACTGGATTTTTATGCTCATTTGAACTGATCCTCTGAATCTTCTGAGGTTTGTCCATCACTAGTGGAAATCTAGTGAACAGTATGTTACTGATGGCATTTCCCATTGAATGCAAATGATTCAAAAAAGTTTTTCTGAGAATTTTTCTTTCTTTTCTTAGGCAGCTGGGAGAGGGAAAGAGTTTGAAAAATAAAGAAAATTATATATCACAAATAACCAGTTGCAATACATTCTCAGGGGCTAACTGATCACCATATTTGGGGTTGGGAAGGAATTTTCCCTCAGGTCAGATGGGGGGCAAGGGGGTTCACCTTCTCTGAAACATGGGGTACGGGTCCCTGCAGGTTTAAACTAGTGTAAATGGTGAATTCTCTGTAACTTGAAATCTTTAACTATGATTTGAGGACTTAAGGAACTCAGCCAGAGGTTAGGGATCTATTTTAGGAGTGGGTGGGTGAGGTTCTGTGGCCTGCAATGTGCAGGAGGTGAGACTAGATTATCATGATGGTCCCTTCTGACCTTAAATTCTGAGTCTATGAGCAAATGTATTCTCACTGTGATGACATAAAGATGTTATAACCTAATTCCATCTTCCCTACCCCCACTTAGTGAATGGGAGGGAGCTTTTATGCCAGTACAGTCTATTTCTATACTGTATAAACTGACATTCATTAGTAATTTCCCCCAGTATTTTATAGATCAAAATTGATTTTGTAACAAAAATAGAAAAAGCTATAATGAGTTAACTGATAAACATTTATTTGTTCAGAAATCATTAAAGTATTGACATGTTTCTATGCACTAACACGTTAGACAACTTGCTTTTTGTTTGAGTCAAGTCTTTCAACTCTTGTCTTCTCAAAACTGCAAACTTCCCCTGTTCTCTGAACATCTCACAAACTGTACTTAATAGAAACAGTATCCCTGGGTGTAGCTGTGGTCTGATAAGGTCATCCCAATGGTGAATTTTCCATAGGAGTGTATGTTACAAATAACAGGATTTTCTGGTCACTTTTTTCCCCCTGCTGATTCCAAGCTTCCTCCTCTGCACAGGAAATATTAGATTTCCAAGGTAGCTGCTGGGCTAAGCTGTTTGGTTCTGCCTTTACTCCTAAACAATGTAAATGCCTGCCAGTGAGTTCTGCTTCTTTAGCTCTGGTCCAAAGCCGGTTTTCTGTTTACATTCAGCCATTTGATCAGGTACATGAATAGATTTTTTTAGATTTTCTTTTAAAACTAGGGTCATAATGGAGGGTCACTCATTTATTTTACAAGCAAAAAGCCAACTTTTTGGAAGTCATGAACTTTGCCATATCCATATTAAATGTTTAAATTCATTCTAATGTGCAGTGGCCCCAGTAAACCTCAGCAGCAGGTCCATGATGAAGTTGACTATTTTTTTAAAAGCTACATTTTTAATATTTGCTCTTGTTTTTTTTAAGAGATTGGTTAAAAATAACGCAAACCAAACAACTTCCACTCCTCACCACTGTCAGACTACAAAGCCACTGGGTTCCCTTGCATGGTGGCTGACGGAACATGTCACTTTCCTCAAATTCTTATTGAATGGCTTTCGGTATGTAATTTTGCAGCATCTGCTACCAGTCAATTGCTGTGAACTCTTTTACATGGATGTTGGTCAGATCAGGGCTGTAAAATAGGAACATGAGGGTGGGGAATCTGAGTAGAGTGGCAACCAGCCATGAGTGTATTCTGGTAGTGCATTCTGCTGGAAAGTTCTTGACTTTTTCAGAAGGTTGGTTGACTAGTGTGCGTCTTAGTGAGGCTGAGATCTATGCTCTGCAAGGAAATGTGATTTTGCAGCACATTTAGGCCCCAATCCTGCAATTGAATCTGCACGCATGGACCATTGCACCCATCCAGCATCCCACTGACATCAGTAGGGCTCCATGTGGCTGTAAGCATCTGCCTATGTGAATTCTATTGCACAATCACTTCAAATATGATTCAGTTGGCAGGTTACTGACAGTGTCCAATGGGTTATGGCTCAGTAAATCTGCAAAGTGTGCACAGTAGAGGCCCATACACCCTTCACAATATGGGTTCTCATGTCTTCCACAAGTTCACAGCAACTACATCTACTTCATGAGCTACATCCATTGAGCAGAACCTGGGGTCCCCTCTGGTCATTATGACTATATATATTCCAGACGATACACTATTGTACGGCTACTATGAATATATACTCTTCATACTATATACACTACAACCATATCTCCTTCAAAGCACCACACATAATGAAAGTAAACTCACTTCTGATCTACACCACTGTGTAAATTAAAAAGAGTTAAATATCCACTTAAATTCTGCATTCCATTCCCAGTCTTCTGGTTTGTAGCAAGTTCTCTGTGAAAGAGCCTTCAGGTTAGCTCCTGCGGATCCTGTGCAACGGTCTGCCTCACCTTAGTCAAGTCACTTCCCCGAAAATGCAATGTGTTAGTAAGAGAGCTATATACAGGTAGAGTCTACTTCTTTTCTTGGGAATCCTGTGCTGCTAGAAACAGCTGATGATATATTTCGGGCCTGATTCCTCTCTCAGTTACACTAATGTAAATCAGAAGAAACTCCACTGAAGTCAGCTGAATGCAACCTTATACAAGTGGCATAACTGAGAGAAGAATCAGGGCCTTTGTTTCCGGCTTTGGGCTGGTGCCTTTAGCGTTTTTCATTTTGCTACTATGATTCCTAGAGAAATAAGTATAAAACAAACCTCCAACACACAGTACCAGTTCATTTACTGATCCTCATTCTGTAACCACAGTTACTAAGGAAATAAGTGTGAGGTCTACCTCCAGCATGCAGGACAGAGGGACAATGCATGCATTCATTTCTAGTTAAATACAAAAGGTATGTCATTAATAAAGAGTAATCAACTATATTAAGGAGTATACTGGGGATTAGCTGCCTTTGCTCCAACATAGTACACACTACTTTTTTATATATATATAAATACCCCCACCTCCCTTCAAATCAACATTTCTGTCACAATTTTTAAAGTATTTTACATATAAAATGCTGCAGATTTCCAGATGAGCCCCTAGGTATAGGCATATATCAATTTAATCTGAAATGCTACAACTGACATAGTATAAAATATCCCTAATGCGACAAAAAGCCTCACATGATTGTCAATTCTGACATGAAGGAATTAGCATACACTACAACACAGCACATGGAGTTTACCGTCTTTAAAATTTATATTTAACCACGAAATCAAACAGTGCTCAATGTAAACATGTAGTTGATTTTTATAAACTGTGATTAGATGCAAAGTTAGCAACTTGGAAAACAGCACGATGATACCAAGGGGGTGTAGCAGGGGGATTAGAAATACTGAGAAATCACAAAATATTTCCCATTTTATCAATTTAAAAACTGTCATTCTTCTACAGAAATACCATTTCTGTTATTTTCTTAATACGTCACTTTTGTAAAAAGGAAATGTGGCATTATTACAGATAACTTGACTTCTTTAAAAGTATTCCCAAACCTCATTTCCCTTTGAAAATCTCTCTGAATGACAAAGTACACAGGGCCAAATCCTGCCCTCTGTTACATTTAGGCAACCCATTTCAGTTCAGTAGGATTGCATGGATGCAGCTCAGACTAGAGTTTGGCCCACATTATATGTACAGAAGTGATCAGGGAGCAAACACGTTTTCATTCAACTCTCCCTCCAAACTGTCAGTTGGACAAAAAAACCCCAAAACAATCGTTATATTTTGAAAGAAAAAGAAGTGAGTCTTTTAGTCACAAAACTCAGCAGTAAGAGGATATAAAGGGTGATGCCAAGAGCCTTTCCTAGTAGCCATTCCAAACAAGTCAGAAACTGAAACAAGAACTGGGTCATAAGATGAAAGCATTGTATATGCAGTAACATGGAAGAGCTAGAAATACAACTTGTCAGCCCTACACAAAGTATGTTATAATCTTACCTAGGGATTTCATAGAACACATTATTACTATTAATCTTACCTACCACAAAGGGATGCTGTGCATTCTAGTAAGTTAACTTTTGCATAGCACTTTGAAGAGGTAAAACTCTGTATAATGTCAGTGTTATGTATTATTGTATACTCTACCTTTGTCTTTTTTTGTTAAACTTTAGAGACAGAATCCTTCTATTTGCTTCATTCAGTGTTATAATTATATGCACATTGCTGTAAAAAGATACATTAATCAGGGTAAAAATTGCACTTCAACTGAGATAAATGTCATCCTAAAATTTAAACAAACTTTTTTTCTCTGTAAAATATTTATATTTAAGGGACAGCGTAGATTTGTCAGAAAAACGACGTGCTTGAAAACTGAGTGCATGCCATAGCTAGACCTCTAAGTATCCTGCCATGATATTGGAAGCTCTTTCACAGGGTAAAACAGCAGGTTGTTTCCCTGATTGCCAATACCTATTCCAAAAGATGGGGCAGAGGCAGTAACGGGCATTTTGTACAATTTCTTCTGGAATGTGAGCTGGCTGCAGATGAACACTAATATTTAGTCAGAGACATATTTACTGATATTTTTTTCAGCCAACCATCACAATATACTATAAAACATATGAAGACGGCAGAACAGTTAGGCACATTCTGAGGAGTGCTTTTATTTTTTTCCCTAACTATAATGGGTGATTGCTTTTCTGCCTAAACAGCTCAAAAGGGCTATGAAAACTAAAGTCCTTAAAAGCTGTTAAATGCTTCTTCAGCTTTACAATAAAATTCTGCATTACAAATCTTCTGGTAAAATCTCTGGAGCGTTACAAGCAGTACTTACATAATTTTCCGTTAAGTCAGTGTTTGTATATTCAACACCTAGAAAATAAGGAAAGTGAATGTGGGTAATGAAAAAAACAACATGCCTCCCCCCCACCAACTCCAATCCCTCCCCTCCTGCCCCCCACGTACACCTAAGAGGCAGGAGGGAAAAAAACCCAAACAAAAACCCTCAAACAGCCATGCAGCTATTAAACATATGCCAAAGTAAACAATAGTGTTAGGGTCTGCCATAGCTTTGCCCTGCAGGTAGACGGCAGGCGGCACAGAAGGAAAGCAAATGGAAAGGAAAAGAGAAAGACAGTACAGGATGTGGATGAGATGCCGAGCCCTGAGAGCATGAACGGCCTGATTGTGATACTCAAGTCACACCATCAGCCATGCAAAACAGGACATACCTTTCTGGCTTGCTGGTTCTGTCGGCTGAAACAAAGCAGTCCCATTCTCAGCGGGAGGCCAAATCAAAATGAAATTTTATTTAGTCTGCACTGTCCCCAGATTGGGTTTCAGAATGACTGCTTTAGGAGATAGCATGGATGTGGGTGATGCATGCTTTGCATATGAAACTGCAGTAGAAAAAAAAATCTACATAATCAAAAAAATCTGTGCTGTGTGTATGGCAAAAAACCCTGGACGTTAGTGATTCAGTGACAATGGAGGTTTTCAGAAATGACCTTTCTGAAAAAAAAATACACTTTTCTCTCCAAAACAATATTTTCAATAAATACATAATAGGTCATTTTACATATAATTATTCAGAAGCTGCTTTGAGTGACTTAAACACGATCAACATTTATCTTACTGTTTTTTAAAAATGCATTAGAATTATTGTTTGAAAAACAAATACAGAGAAAATATACATCTAAAGAGTATTTTTGTGTCTTGCAGTGACAGGTTTTGTACCTCAGAGTCCTTTACAAATTTAATGTTTTGTTTAACTCCCTTCTTACTACAGCATCCAAGGAAAGGCCTAGAAAAAACATCTGCTTTATGTACCACTAATCTAATGCATGCCACTTTGCACTTTCAAGGAAGGACCCATTTATTTAATTACACTCTTAATTTTGCAGACTATTAATATATATAAAAATCATCAAATGATCTCAAAATGTTTGCATTAGAAGTTAGAAATAACTTATGAAGACAAGGAATAGTCTGCAGAATATGCAGGATATATACCATGTAATGCCTTTGTTGTCAGTTATGCTGCAAATGAGATTTTCAAATAGGATTTGCAGACGCAGGGCAGCGATCGACACAGTGCAACAACAAGGAAAGAGAAGTTGCACACAGTAGTCTATGAAAAAAGGGGCAGAATGTAGCCTGTTTGTAAATACATATTACTATCCTAAGTAAACACTTATCACTGCTTGATTTTGCTACATCAGTTACTTGGAACTAGGTGATACCAGTAATTTTATTTTGTATATGTATCCATGTGTGTGCGCGCGCACGTATGCCTGTATTATACTTACATGTAGATGCCTGTATAAAAATAAAACAAACAATATACATGGGTTCAATTTCCAGATATTTCCATGCTAAAACAAGCAGTGTTAATGTTATGCTCTATAATGTACTGAGGGGTAAAGAAGAGGACAAAAATAGTCAAGAATATTGAGAATGCAAAGGGGATAACGATCCCAAACAAACACAGATAACTTCCAAGAATAATGAGATGCAATACAAATCTTTTACACAACACTGATGGAAATCACTGACAATGCCACTATGTACATACACCCCTTGGAGAAATGGTCAGACCATTTTAGAATTCAATCTTCCTTGCTTTGTAGGCTGAGCTTGAGATTTTCAGTAATATGTACTAGAAAATTGGTACTTTAAAATTAATACATGGACATTTTGGAAGGTAACTTCAAACACATACTGTGTACTCCTTTGGTTCTTTAAAGCCAGAAATCCACAAGGAGTAGAGTGCAAAAATACACCCCCCCCCTTTGTCTTGTAACAACTGTGTTTGTATTTCTTCTTAGTAATAACAATAGTAGTTGGATTAACTATTGTCTTGAGTAAGATGCTCTTAGCTATTCTCCAGATTCATACTGTATCATATTTATTCTGATATACATCTTATAAGGGAAGCTTTGTCTGAATTGAATGAATCTTGATTTTTTATAAATGCTACTTCTTGTCATAGGACCTCCCTCCTTTGTGGAAAAAAAAGAAGCGAGTATTCCCAAAATTCAATGCACCTGGCATTCACTTTATACCTAATAAGCATCCGTGAATATGCAAATGTTCTGTGTCTCCAGTAACCTCATTAATTTATTCCTCAGGCAATCAAAGAATGTGAACCAGTCCTCTGCCACTAATACTGGAAGTGGTACGCCATTCAGCACTGCTAGAATCAGCTGAAAGCACATTCTGCATATTGAAAAACTGTTTCATCTTTCTTCCTGCCTTTGCTACTCTAATTCAAACAAAGACTTCCTACCTCAATCTACATAGCTGACAGCAAGAGTTGAAAAATGCCAAGGAACAATTAAGGCCCAATATATATATATATATATATATATATATATATATATATATATATATATATATATATATATATATATATATATATATATATATATATATATATATATATATATATATATATATAAAGAAGGTAAATAGTTTAAACAAAATCTCAACAGAATTCCAGTTTGAAAACTGCCTGAGTTTTATTTATTTATTTATTTGTGGGGGGCTTT